>NW_023494796.1:12596011-13207261 GCF_904425465.1 Colossoma macropomum | reverse complement strand
GGTAGATCAGCAGCACATCATATTTATTACTATAATGGTTAATATTTCTCTCCACTTGAATGAAAAAAAAAACTGAAAGAGAGCCTGAAACAATGCTGTTACTGCTGCTGCCACTGTTGATGAATATTTTTGAAGATTATCTTTTAACTATGGATAACACCTAATATCGTATGCTAAAACCAAAGCTACAGCTATTTTCAAATGAAAATGCTGCACTGTGTTTATTGTCTGTATTCCACTACTACATATATAGTTCCTCTAGTTTTAAAAACAAATACAAATAGAATTTAATTTCTCATATGTATCTTCCCTCTTGGACGTCCAGATATCACACTGACCGTGGACGAGGTAGCTGCAGACAGTAGAGGCAGTATTCCTCCACACGCCATGATCAGATTATCCACCACCTGAGAGACCAGGTGTATAGTGTTATGAACAAACACCACATTCTCGCTGCTGTTCACAAAATCCATCACCGTCTTAGTGGAGTGGCTGCCAACATAATGCAAAACAGACTATTAGCAATTTACAATAATAACAATAATAACTGAACAGTTACATAGGAATTTAATTCCTCCAAAAGCAGATGTATTAATTTTATTAATCAGTTATTAATGTTAAGACTTACTACTTACTAATTACTAGAATTTCTTCTTTAACAACTGAATTATTTAGTATCTACTATGAATTATTCAGCATCTACCATGAATGATACAGTACATAATATGAATTACTGAGTACCTACTATGGATTATTCAGCATCTGTTGTCAATAATTCAGCATCTACTATGAATTATTCAGCCTCTACTATTAAACTAACACATAAGTTCTGTAGTTATGAGCATGATCAGCTGAAGTGTGGACTCACAAACAGACCCTTAGAATTTATGGAATTAAATAAAATGCATAAAACACAGAATATTCAAAATAAATAAATAAGATCAGGGAAATACTGAAATATTTATAAACAGTTCTAGCAGTCCTAATGTTGTATATGCATTCCCCTCAGTGTCCCTCACCTCCTCCACATCTGGACATCTGTCTCTACGGAAAACAGCAAGTCGGTCAGCAGGCGCTGGTGCATGTGAGACCACTTGAATTCTGGGATGCGGAACATGGTGGAGCGAGTGGAGGAGGAAGTGGAGGTTTCTCTGCCCGGGGCTGAGGGCCCAGCTACCGCTGCTTGGGCCTGAGTACCATCCTGCAGGAACACGGTTAGCAACGTATGAAGGTACAGAGAGACTCCAATACAAGAACAGCGCAGTAATCACTAGTCTGTAGTTTGGATAAGTGGGAGTACAGTTAAAATCTAACAGCTTTAATGGCAAACCATTTGAAACCACTTAGATGGTGAAAATTTTTAACTAGAAATGTTACAACATTCCTCTGAGATGACGTTACATCATTTCAAGTGACTGATTACTAGAAAGGAACTCTTAGGGCCTTTTAGGCCTTTAGAGCAGGCCTAATGGTTTCGTAGAACAAAAAAACAAAATGCTGTCTGATCCACTCATACCAGCACACGATAACATGCCACCACAGCAATTACTGCAGTGCTGAGAATAATTAACCACCCAAAAATGCATGAGGCGGTCCTCTGAGTGTCCTGACCATTAAAGAACAGGATGAAAGGGTGCTAAAAAAGTATAGAGTGAAACAATATAATTGTAGAACAAAGTTCTCCTCTATGGTAAGGAGAGCTGAAAAAAATGGACAATGAGTGTAGAAACAAGAAGGTGAACCTAATGAACTGGTCAGTCAATGTATAATCCATCACAAAAATCATATTTGCTTACGCAGCTGAAAAGAACGTCCTTCTAATCAACTTAATGAAAGATTTTTTTTAATTTTGTTAATCAACATTAGCAACTAACACATGAATACTGATTATTTGCAGGTAACCAGTTAAGTAACAAATAAAGACAATGTTTTCATTATAAACTGAAACATTTTGTTTGCAACAACAAATTACATCAGTTTAGTTTACATTTTACAATAGCAAAATAATATCATTGTTGTGGTTCCGCCTCTTGTTGTCCTGCTGGTTTAAGTCTGCATTTTGTAAATGCGTACTTTTCATCTGCATTACTGCAATCATGTTAATAGGCTTTGTTTGGGTCACAGTGAAGTTAAGGTGACTGACAGAACAGCATTACTTTCTTTGTTTGCTTATTTGCATCGTAGCACCCACCCTGTCCTTCCCAAATGGTCTAAAATGTCTGTCCAGTTTCTGAGTTATTTAAAACAGGATCATACCCACGACGCCAGGGCCCTATGTTCTGAGGGTTCTATGTTTCCAGGGCCCCATGTTCAGCTCTTTATTTCAGGGGTGTCCGAACTTTTCTCAAATTTTTCTTTTCTTTATTTATAATATCATTCACAAATTGTTCTAAATATTCGGTTTTAGAAATATCGGCATGTAAAATCAGAGCTTTCTGTGAGCTACCGTGTTTCCTATCACTTTATAAAAGATGCAAAAGGTTTCTTTTATGATTGGATTGCTCAGAGCAATTTGGGAACAATTATAATAAACATTTAAATTGTTTAAGCGCAACAATAAAACATGAGCACTTTATCAAATATATTCATATTCAAGTGTTGACTTGTTCAAATAGCCCAAACAGCCAAGTTATTGTTCCACCTTAAAGGGTTAATATTTACTGAACTACTGAATTTGCTCTAATGAGAAGCTGGTGCTGTTAGACTCAAGTAGCTGCTGTTGTTTTACTTTTTCTCTTGAATATATATTGTAATATCCATGCTTTGTTATTTTTCTTATCATTGTCAATATTAAATTAATTATAGTCTTGAAATATGAGGCAAAAGCATTTGCTGTGGCTACTAATGAAAAAATATTCAAATTTTCAATCAATAATACAACCCCATTTCCAAAACAGTTGGGATGCTGTGCAGAATGTAAATAGAAAAATTACAATGCAGTGATATGCAAATCATGTAAACCATATTTTTAAAGGAAAATACTATAAAGACAACATATCAAACGTTGAAACTGAGAAACTCTACTGTTTGCTAAAAAATATATGCCCATTTTGAATTTGATGCCAACAATACGTTCCAAAGCTGGGATGGGGTATGTTTACCACTCTGTTTCATCACCTCTTCTTTTAACAAAACTTTTTAAGCCTTTGGCAACTGAGGAGACCAATTGCTGTAGTTTCCCATTCTTGTTTGCTATAGGATTTCAGCTGCTCAACAGTTCAGGGTCTCCTTTGTCGTACTTTTCATTTCATAATGCGCCAAATGTTTCAGAGATTTAACTTGCATTTGTGGATGCAGTGACCAACTGTTTTCACAAACAGTGGTTTTTAGAAGTGTTCTTGAGCCCATGCAGTGATTTCCACTAGAGAATCATGTCTGTTTTAATGCAGTGCCGCTTGAGGGCCTAAAGATCATGGCAAAAGTTATTTGGTATTTTACATTGAAAAACATTATTCTTGAATTGTTGCATTATTTGCTCATGTAGTCTTTCACAGAGTGGTGAACCCCTCCTCATCTTTACTTCTGAAAGACTCAGCCTCTCTGAGATGCTCTTTTATACCCAATCATGTTACTGACCTGTTGCTAATTAACCACCAGGTGTTTCTTTTAGCATTACACAACTTTACCAGCCTTTCGCTGCCCCCGTCTCAACTTTTTTAGAACCTGTTTTTGGCATCATATTGAAAATATTCAAATATTTTTCAAAAAACAATAAAATTTCTCAGTTTCAACATTTAATATGTTGTCTTTGTACTATTTTCAATTTAATATAGGGTCTAAACGATTTGCACATCATTGCATTTTGTTTTTATTTACATTTTGCACAGTGTCCCAACTTTTTTGGAAAAGAGGTTGTAGCTTGCTAGATAATAAATAGTAAGTTAGCATAATAAAGTAATGAACTTTAGATGGTACCAGGGATTGGTAAATTGGAAATGGTAAGGGTAAGTTGACAAGGGTTTGTTAAAAACAGTATTGAATATTACCCATGAAAATTTCAATGAGGGAACACTGGACCTTGGGAAAATAGGGCTGTTTCAAAAATTACAAAGGGGGAACACAAGGTAAGTTGACAAGGGCTGTTTCCTAGACATTTAAATAAGAAAATAAGGGCCTTGGGAACATAAGAACCTAAAAACATAGGCATGAAACTAGGGGATGGCGTTACTCTTTAACTAGCTAGTTAGCCAGGTAATATTAAAGTAAATATGCTTCGAATGTAATTTGAATACACCAAAAGCGTGTTGGTGCTTGTCAGGGTGGCAACCCAAGAACCCCCTGGTGGACACTGAAGGGAGCCCGTCAAGCTGAAGAAGGCCAGAGAACTCCCGACTCAGCAGATAGGTACCAAAGGCAAAAAAGGCAGCAGCAGCAGTGGCAGAAGCAAAATTCAGAACATGAGAGGAGTTTGGAGAGGCCAAGAAAAATTACTTTTGTTTGGCTTTAAAGGAGGTTCTGGACAACTGACGACTCAGGAGTACTCAGAGTGGCCTCACTCAAGCTGTACTCAGCAGGGATGGAGAAACTCTGACTTTGAAGGAGCATACTGTCGGTCAGTGGAAGGAGCACTAAGGAATTCCTTAACCCAAGACACATGCCTCTCTCAAGGGACTCAGAGCCAGAGGCTTCTGGGGCGTCTGACACCATTTCCCTGGTGGAGATCGCTGGCAGACTTGGACTGGCACACAGAGTTGGTGGTCCTATCTTTAAGAAAGGGGACCATATAGTGTGTGCCAATTACCGAGGTATCACACTGCTCAGCCTCCCTGGGAAAGTTTATGCCAAGGTGCTGGAAAGGGAACACCGACCGATAGTCAAACCTCAGATTAAGGAGAAACAATGTGGATTCCGTCTCAAGCGTGGAACAATGGACCAGCTTTTCACCCTCGCATTGATTGTTGAGGGGGCATGGGAGTTTGCCAACCCAGTCTACATGTGTTTTGTGGACTTGGAGTGCCTCTGGGTCTTGTTCACGAGTGATGGGAAGAGGGATCGTGAGATCGACTGTAGAATGAGACAGGCGGCAGCAGTAACACAGTCACTGTAGTGGTGAAGAGGGAGCTAAGCCACAAGGCAAAGCTCTCTGTGGTCATGGGTTTTGTGTAATGACAAAGAATGAAATCGCAGATACTACACTTTACTTGATAGGGTGAGGAGCTCAGTCACCTGAGAGGAGCTCAAAGTAGAGCTACAACTCCTCCACATTGAGAGTAGCCAGTTGAGGTGGTTCGGGCATCTGATTAGGATGCCCCCTGGCCATCTCGCTTTGAAGGTTTACCAAGCATGGTTGACTGGGACAAGACCCTGAGGTCGTCCTAGGACCCACTGGACAAGTTGGCCTAGGAGCATCTCAGGATCCACCAGAATGAGCTGGAAGAAACTGCAGGGGACAGGGAATTCTCTACTTTCCCTATTGCTACCGCAACCCTAGCTGGATCGAGCATTTTAAAAAGATAAATGTATAAATAAGTTAATGTTTATGCAAGAGCTCATTCTGCTTTGTTAGCCTGCCATCATCACAATCTACACAGGACAAGATCAATTATGAAAACTACTCATCCTGATAATTAATGAAATAATCAAACATGTTACATGCAATTTATTTTTTTTAACTGCTTCAAGTAAAACTTGCTATAAAAGGATTTTATGATGAAAAGTACACACACCGTGGCTGTGGCTCCCTTCAGCTCCAGTCTCTCAGTGTCGATGGCTACGCTGGACACGTCCAGTCTGGCGATCTTTATGTCTTTGGTCTTAGTGCTTGAACTCTCTGCCTGATCTGCACCAGTTTTCTGAGCATCTGATGCCTCAGGGATCACCTCCGTGCTGGGGCTCACCTCCGTGCTGGGGCCCTGATTTGTCTCACCTGCAGAAACTAGAGCTTTCGCTGCTTCCTGTGTCTCTGCAGGCTCTGTGCTGGGATCTTCTGGCTTCTCTTCTTTTTCACCTTCACACTTCGTTGCCTTTTTCCTTTTCTTCTCCTTATCTTCATCTTCATCATCTCCATCATCTTCCTCTCCTGGCGTAGCCACAGCCGAAACATAGGAGGACTCTTCCATGCTGTCATCACTGGCCTTGACTACTTCACTGGAGGAAGAAACATCCACTAGATCTTCACTGTAGACTGCAGATACACCAGCCGTGCTGGTTTCTACTGCATCTTCCTTTCTAATCTCATCTTTTTCAGATTCTTTCACTGCTTCACTTGCTTCAGCTATATCCAAACAGCCCTCAGCTAAACCTTTTTCTTTATCTTCTGTTTTAGCTTCAGCTTCAGCCCTTTTTATTTTATCATCATCTTCTGAGATGTTCTCAGCATTGGGTTCCTGTCCAGGTTTCTTGTCAGTTTTTGGCTTTTCACCTTTGGTTTCTCTGCTCTGGAAGTCATCCATTTCAGCCTTGCCTTCATTGACTTCGTCAGCATTTTTTATACCATCATTGCTGTCCGTCTTCTTAGCAGCAACAGCCTCTTTTGCACTGTCGGCTTCTGCAATCTCTCCACCAGTTCTTGCATCAATTACTTCAGCTTCAGCTTCAACATTCTTCATCTCACCATCTCTTGCTGACTCCTTTAGTGCTTCCGGTTCACCTTCAGTCTCTTTCTGATTTGACGGTTTCACTGGCTCCATTGTTTTCTCCTCCCTCTTTCTCTTCTGCTCTTCTTCCTTTGCATCCTCTTCCTCAGCGCGGGCTAAAATGTTGGATACTGTGATGGACGCCTGCAGTCTGTCTGGTTCCTCTGTTTCATTGGGTACAGGCTGTTCCTCTACATTCAGCTCAATGACTGTAGATGGAGCAGATTCTACAGGAAGTTCTCCATTGGTCCCGGCCTGGAGCTCAGAGTCCCTGCTGGCTTCAGAAATGGTTCTGATTCTGGTCCCAGATTCTCCCTCCGAACCCATGCGCTGGTACTCGCGGAACATTCTGGACAGGTTTTCTTTGTGCTGCTCGAAGGTGACCTGTGGAGACAATTCTGAATGAGAATTCAAGAATCTCAATTTGGTCAGTTCAATGTGACCCATTATTACATTAAGTAATTACATACTTACATGAAGTTACACAATCAATTATTCCATTAAATCCGCACTTCTGACTTTGACTTTTTTCCAATTACAAAAAAAGCACAAAAATAGTCTGTACAACAAACAAAGCGTATCTATATGGTAGGTGTTTCTGATAAAATGGCCAGCACTGTACTGTTGCATAGTCACATAATTTAAATATAATTAAGCAATTATGTAATGTTTTATAATTACGTAATTATATACGTAGTTGCATTTACCATTTAAAGTTAAATGCAAACATTTAATTGCTCATATTCTGTTTATTTTCTAAGTGAAAATAAGTTAACACATCATGTACAGGGAACACATTTAATTATAGCATTTTGTGCTTTTTAGTGCACAATTTACCATGTTTATAATACTGCAAAACAAACCCATAAAATATTAAATGTGTGATAACCTTTGCACATATTTCCACATTTTAGGCCTTATTTTTTTGTTCCCAAAATGAACAAAAATAAAGGGTCCATCGATGGGCCCAAAGCTTTATTACACAGTTCTATAACCTACGAATACCTCAACCAGCTTGCACTGAAGTCCCTGCAGTTACTGAACAATAAGCATTAGGTTGTAATAAACCTGGGATTAAGGGGTTAAACATTAATACATAATTATAAAATGAATTGTATAGTATGCATAGAATTACATCTGTGTCAAGTCTGCAAAATTTGACAAAAATTCAACAAAACATAAATGTTAAGAATAAAGAATGTTTTTTTCTTTCCTCAAAACACACAACAATAACTTTTCATCAAATTGAAATTATAATAAAATATCTGCTCTTCCACTTACCAACATACAAATGTGGCACGATTTGAAAGTTTAGAATTTGCAATTTCTCCACTTGTGAATTGAGCACCATTGCGCAACGACTAAGAAATAATTAATTATAAAACAACAGCATGCTTTTGTTATTGTTCGCACTTGGATCATGAAATATTACAAATAAATCAAGCATGGCAATTGACATTCTTTTAAAAGGGAACATCTCCCATTAAAACTGCTAATGATGAATGTTTCCGATATGGCCAAATAAATCAAACCGGCTTAATAATAAACATTGGGATTGCCACACAAACAAACCCAAGAGTGCCTATAAACAACCGCACCAGAGAACAAAGCATAGTAAAGGACTGGTTCTCTCTCAGGCACCAATTACCGGCTGACAGTGGTAGGCTTTTGCAGATGTAGCAAAGACTTCGCCTTTAAACCCATCTCATTTACGGCCCTCCATTTATCACAGACAGAACACAGACAGAAAGTCAAACGCACCACTGGGAGAAACAGAAACAACAGCAACAACTTCACACTGACACGCAGCGTGGACCCGTGGACATTTGCGTTTAGGCAAGAAAACCCCTGATTATTCCTAATTAATTTGCCATTATTGTGCTGAATTAGCCCGCTAGCAGGCAGGGCAGGTCATTAATCTTCTCTGGGGTGTGATTGGTAATCCATAGCTGTTTTAGGCGGATGGACAGCCTTTAACTGCACCACTGGCTGCTAGCTTCTCCCCAACTGGAAATCACTACATTAGCATGGCCATTAGTTTAAGTTTAATTTGACATTTAACATTTAGCCATTAATGACAGACTTTAGAGCCAGCCCAATCATTTAACCCTCAGAAGTCCAGAGTTACAGTTGCACTGATTTATTTAAACAAAAATACAGTCATCTAATTAGTTACATAATTACGTAATGAATTACTTTTAGATTCAATTTACAATATTTATTAAAGCTAAGGGAAAAAATATTAACATGGGCTAAACTACTAGTTGAAAAATCCCCCGTTTTATTCAGTGTGCATGTGTGAGATATAGGGTAAGATTTCCTGTCTATATTTACCTACACAATTAATTACATTTACGTTCAATTTATATTCAAGTTTTAATTTGCACTTTTGATTTCATTCCATTTGTTTCAATTAACAAAAAAGTGGTCTGCAACTGTAAACAAATAGTAGTCTGTAACTGTCTACAAAGCACACCTATATGGTAGCTATGGCCAATAAGCATGGGCATTTCATGTAATATTTGTTATTTTGCACCATTAACTATTAGAATTCTACGAGAACAGTTTTGGTTCTTTAGCTATAATATCTAAATATAATTACTCAGTTTTAATATATCGCTGTTGTCGGAATAAAACTCATATCTCCAAAATGGTAACTTTACAGGAGAAGGAAAAAACATACTTTACTTTTAATGTAAGTCAATGGAATTTTTCAGAAGTCATTTTGATCATGAAAGTCCACTGATCATGAAATTTACAAAAAATGTAAAGGACAACGGGCATTTTTAAAATTATGCCAAAACCTGAAAAACGGCAAAAAATGGAGATGGTTTTCTTCCGATAACAGCGATATGTTAGTTAAACTACATTTACACTGACATTTACCATTTAGCTATTAAAGTCAAATTCAGTGATTTTGAAACAATAAAGCGCTACCACTACAACATAACGTTTAGAAATCTTAAGTTATTAGTATCATTTTGCTATGCAATTTCAACATAAATACATAATTATATAACCAATTATATAGTAACCAATTAATTGCAATAACACATTCAATTTACATTCTGTGTTGAGATGTTCAGGTTCCACACAAGTACTTCACTTGTTTCAACAAACCTAAAGTCAGAAATAATTAATCTGAAATCACAGCATGGTTTTATCATCTGTGATCACTACAACTACTAAGGGTGAAAAAGCTAATGAGAATCACAAACTATGAACTTTAAGCCTGATTACAAAGAAAGCAGTAAAACTCATATTTTGGGAGTTTATTGACTTGCTCCAATGTCATGATACCACTTTAATGCATTAAATGTTATTTAAAATCTAAGTCAATGGCAGATAACAATAGGTTAACATCAATTTAACACAGGTAGCATTAGTTCAATGCATGCCTCTGCACTGCCACACTGACCACGTATTTTTCAATTTGTGCTTGACATGTCAAATATTTTCAAAAAAAAAAAAAGGAAAAGGAAAGAAAAATGACCTCTTGCTGCAGGCACCCTAGAAGCCATCCCACCAGTTGTAATGGTAATTGTTTTAAATATTTTTAATTAATATAATAAAATAAAATATTTTTCAGAGTATCATCCGTTATCAGATGAACAAGGACACTGTTGTCTCACTGTGTGTGAAATGTTGCTGAGTTGATAGTGAGCAATGAGGGGTGAAAGGGGAGGGGTGAGAACCCCCTTCTGTGAAAACAATTCACACCTCTCCACAAAGACGACCATGCCGAGATAAAACAGACAGCACACCTGCAAAGTTTCCTTACAGTGCAAAAACTGAGGGAGGCCCAAAACAGGCAGAAATTGCAATTTATTGCTGCTACTGTGAAAAAGGCTTAAGCAAAACCAGAGGGCCATTTAAGAGCCTTTAATTTGAAATAATAATAATGATAAAATCTGTATTTGTATAGCATTTTTGATTTTAGGTATGAAATCTCAACATGCTTTACACAGTGGAAAGGTAAAATGCTGCAATATAAATGAAATAACAGCATAATTGCAAACAGAAGAGCATGAGCCACAATACTCTAGGCATATGTTAGTCAACACAAATATGACAAATTAAGATCATCTGCAATTAACCTGGCATATATTTTACATTCAATGCATATTATAAAATATGCAGTGCACCAATAAATGTGTTGTATGCATTTGAAGAGGTTCTCCTCTCTTTCTGCACTGGCATTGTACCAACACAGTACTACGTCATGTGAAAAGCATGGCGAGCCTGCAGTATATGTTGCGGAGATAGGGTTACCCTGGAAAAAAAGTGGTCTAACTGTACGTATGTGGTGTCTGGAGTACTGTTAATGCACCGGCAGGTGGGCTTACACATCAGCTTCGATCTAATCCAATTTTACTCACAGTGGAAAAAAACCCTACTCCGCTGTGCAAAAACAACGCGACCGCCATTGCAATATCAGTTGGATGTCTGGTGGTCAAATCATACAGCATAATGCGAATCACCTTTCCACGATGGAGGAATAGCGGTGATGTATAGCGGAAGGCACTTAGCCTTATATTACTGTGTAATACAATTTAGCCTGCTGTACAATAACGCACTTTCACTTCAGCCAGACATCTACAAACTCGGTCAAACTGTAATACGTTCCAGTCTGTGTCACATGACACTGTCTTCATCTATTCTACACAGTCAACCACTGCTAACCACACAAGCCTGCTGGTCTGGCATCAGTGGAGAAATTTTGTCTTTGTGGTAACATTGCAAGGCAGACAGTTTTAACCATTAGAAATCTATTAGCAGAATTATTACTGTAGACTTGCTACAGTTTTTAAATACAGTTACATAATTACACTGTTTTTATCACTACAAACTTATTAGATGAATAATACACACACATCCATTTTCTAAACCTCTTATACTTCTGGGTCACGGGGGTGCTGGAGCCTTTCCCAGCGGTCATTGGGCGGAAGGCAGGATACACCCTGGACTTCTGCTTACAAATACAAATGTGGTATGGATTGAAGGTTTAGAATTTGCACTTTCCACAAAATTTCTCCACTTGTTTCATTGACCTACAAGTCAGAAATGATTAATATAAAATAACAGCATGCTTTTTGTTATGGCATTCCAAGGGTTAAACCGCTGTAATCAGGCCAACAAAGACTGCTGTTTAGATCAATAGACAGCAAGTAACCACAAAACTGAAGTGAAAGGGGGGAATCCTGAGGAGTGGTGTAATTAGATTAGCTAAATGCAATTAAACCCCACCCCAAAAATCAATGTTGTCTGCAGACAAAATCCAGAAACAGGACATTTTTTCGCCATGTTACCTATTCCAGATACATGTGGCACTGTGTAGGAGTGGAAAAAGAACAAAAAAAAATGAAAATAATCAGCGCTGCTTGTTCTCCACCAGGGAGTAAATTAAGACCACATGAGAACACATGGCAACAGGTAAAAATGGATGTTGAACGCAAAAGAAACACAAAACACGGCATTAATGTTTGTTACAATAGCCATAGAAACAAGCAAACAAAAACTAAAATGACAGATATAGTGCAGGGTTTGAATTCCCGAAAGCTTCTCAGAGAAAAAACATAAGAGTTATTCCATGACATCAGTGCCAAATGGTCATTCTAATCTGAACATTTTTCATGTTAAGAAATCACAAAGTCCTCTGCAGACTGAATTACACATTGCTTTTATCACAAAAAAAACTGCCTTTCCTGCCTCAGTAACCATTTTTTGGGGGCCCATCCTACCACCCCAGGCAGAGCAATGCCACTTATGCTCTCTTGCATCTTTGGTAAACGGATGGCTGTGGCATCACTGGGGATCACAATCTTCTGATGATGGGACCATCCCTTCATGCCACTCGGTAACAGTATCACTCAGTAACATTAAATTACATAGCTTTTCAGTGAACATTGCAAAAATTTTTCTCTGCCCAAATAACAGAAACTGTGAACGTAATTTGTGGCGTCCATATGCCTGCATGACCTGTGTGCATTCATGCAAAGCGGAGTCAAAACACCTGGGATCGTATTACAGAAACACCCTAACTCTGAACTCTTCAAATCTTTTTAGTCACCATGACAACTTTAGCCGGGATTGAGTTTAGAACAGTAGCTTTCAAAGAATAACAGTTCCAACGTTAATCCTTATCTTCACTACAGATAAGAAAACAGTATTACTGAAGCATCCAAACTAGAAAAAATGTACTAAATACCATCTAAACATCAGGAGAACTACAGCGGCATCATAACCTCTAATTGAAGCGTCTGTTTCTACTGTCACATTATCATTTTTGAGCAACTGTGACAGGCAGCATAACAAGTAGACTATAACTGGCGTAATGGCATTATATTGTCACGCTTCCGGGTTCTCCTCCCTTGCCTAACACTCTCCAGGACTCCATTTCCCATGATTCCAATCCCGATGATGTCACTCCTTCCACCAATCACACACATCTGCCTCGTTCTCAGTCACCCGAGTATTAATGCAACTCACCTGTGTTTGTTTGCCTCAGACTTTAAAAGGACTCTGGTTTGTTCTCCTCCTTGCGAGGTACTGCCATTCACTGGTTTACTGAGCGTTTCTTTACTGTGTTTCCTGACTTGTGTTTTTGAATTCCCTGCCTGTTTTTGGATATTGCTCTTTGTGTTTGCCCTTTTGCTCTGGTCGCCTGTGCTTTTGTATTCTCTGGTTTTTGACTCTCTGCCTGTTTTTGGATATTGCTCTTTTGTGTTTGCCCTTTTGCTCTGGTTGCTTGTACTTTTGTATTTTCCGGTTTTTGACTTTTTGCCTGGCTTTTTGGATTCTGATTTTGGATTTGCCCTGAGTCTGTCTTTTCATCTGACTGTTCTCTCATTAAATCAACTTCCGTTTTTAAGATCTGCGAGCATCTTTCTTTTCTTGAGTAGCATTACATATATTTGTTTTGGAAAACGGTGGTTTCACTTGTGAGATATTTTCTCCCTAAATATGCAGTTAAAAAATACCAGATACTGCAGACATAATCTATTCCTGGGTTAATGTTGATCAAAATATGGCAATTAAAAGTTTTGCAGCAAGGGAGGTGAATATTGAGGAGACTGAGAAGAATGTGTGGCTGTTTATAAGAAGGTGCAATGTTGGCGCATGCTGGCTTGCATGCTGGCTCGCATGCTGGCTCAAGCTTTGGGAAAAGGAAACTGAAACTGGGGAGCAGCGACACTGATAAACAGCAGGGGGCACTGTCACAATGTTTTTAATCTCCAGTTTATTTTGTTTTGCCCCTTTATTAAGCTGTCTAGCAAACTAACTTACATTTTTTACGCTATTTTGTTTACATGTTTACAATTTAGCTGTGCATGTATTGTTAATTGCTTAGTAACAGGCATAACAGTTGATTATCGTCCTAGAACTGGTTAGATCAACTGAGGATAAAAAAATACGAAGTTGCTGTCATACTACCCCTGTTATCTAAAATACTCTGCATTTAGAGTGAGTTATTTATGCAACCTAATGAGAAACTACAGAACCTGACTTAGTTTATATCACAATACCTACATTTAGAGTGAGTTATTCATTCAATCTAATGAGAAACTACAGAACTTGACTTAGTTTATATCACAATACCTACATTTAGAGTGAGTTATTCATTCAACCTAATGAAAACTACAGAACTCGACTCAGTTTATATCACAATACCTACATTTAGAGTGAGTTATTCATGGAACCTAAAGAGAAACTGTAGAACAGACTCAGTTTATATCACATCTACATCTAGAGTGAGATATTCATTCAACCTAATGAGAAACAGTTTTGAAGTACATTTAAGTAGACTGTATTCCTTAAGACACTTTCATGAATCTAGCCTCACATTCACAGGAAGCACTTAAATGCCAGAAGTCACTCTGTAGTTTAAGCCAATAGAGCTGTATGCCAACATCAGAAAATAGAAACGTGTCAGTGAAGGAGTAAAGACCTTTTCTTCAGACAAGAAAATACACCTCATATAGTCTAAAAACAGAATATAAAAGTTGTAGTGATGAAGTCTGAAATAGGGACTGCTTGTAACCAGAAACCACTTGTTCTGTCATCTAAAGTAAATAACATCTTAGTGTCATCCTTATCTGGCAGTCGTCAATGGCAATCATGTCAGAATCCTCCCCGTCCTTTGTGCGGGTGCATGTGTACTTCTATTTGTAAGGCTTTACTCAATAAAGATTGGCAGTCTGACCACCTCTATCTTTACAGGCAGCACTGCAATATTGAAACGCTTTGTCCTGTGGATCTATACTATTGCTGCTTGTCAAGCACTGAGACACCACTGAGAAAAAGCTGGGAGAAAAAGACCTAAAAAGAACAGCTCGCATCCTGAACTGTGCTTTTACCATGCAAGAGTTTGTGTTCTTTGTTTAGTCATTTCTTTGGAATCTTAGATGTTTTACTCCTACTTTTATTTATTGTTCTATTACATCCACCTCCATTCCATTTTTTAAATGAACTTTGATTTTCCATTGAACACCATTACATATTTATTTGGACTCCATTCTGTTTTTGACTGAACTCCAGTCTGAACTACAGATTGAACATTCCAGTTTCATTTGAACTTTATTCCATATTTATTTCAACTCTAATCTATTTTTTCAAGCAAATTTCCTTCCAAACTGAATTGAGTTTTATTTAATTTCCAATTGAACTCCAGTCCATATAATTTGAACTCCATTCCATATTCAGTTGGACTCAATTCTACATTCATTTGAGCTTCACTTCATTTTCAATTAAACTTCATTCTATTTTCTCCTAACTTCCCTTCCATTTCCAACTGAACTACTTTTTTTCAGTTGAACTCCTTCCTTTTTTTCAACTGAAATACATTTTATTTTCAAGTGAACTCAATTTTCAAATAAGCGGTCAAGTTATACTATAAATAATTGATTAAATGTAATTTTTAAATTTTTTTTGCAATATTTTAAATGTTGCTGTTATTTAGAATAGTACTGTACAGTATCTTTTACTATTTCATTTTTGTTATTTTTTTATGATCATGTTTTTCCATCCAGCTTTTATTTTTTTGTTTTATTTATTGACTTATTTTTTTATTTTTCTGATCTTGTGTCTTGTGATCAGTTTTTTTGTGAACGTTACTATTTAATCGCAAAGTCCTTTGAGCTGCTAAGTCTATAACAAACACTCTATTAATGAAGATAATAATTAGAGTTTAATCTCATTAATTTTGCTCCAAGCGAATGTCTTACAGTGCTTCATTTTATTCATCCATGTACATTGAGAACATCAGAATGTTCTTGTAATGTTCCTCACAGTGGAAATGAGTAAGTGCTGAATATGTTAGTCTGAAGGACACTCAGTCCTTCACAGGTTTGATCACATTTTGTTGGAAGTTGTCCCATGCTCATTTGTGTGCAGCGCTGGAACAGGGGCACCTTGGGAAGGTGGTGGTGTCAGCACTGACCACCTGCAGAAACATCTGTCTGCTTGCTACCAGAACCAAGCAGATTCAACAAAACGTGTGCACACGTCCGAAAGACGGCTTTATCCAAAACTAACGGCTCAAACTGGAACATTCAAATAAGCTCAAATCTACAAGATTTTAAATGCCTAAGCAAGAAACCATTCGTTACAATACATTTATGTACCTGAACATGCTCTATTACATTTCATTTAACAAAAATTGGCCAAATCAGGATTTAACTACATGCATAATTACAATTCTAATTTTAAGAATAAAAAATTCAAACATGTTCTTCAAAACTTCAAAACTTGATATAAAAAATCTAAAGTGTTGCTGAATATCATTGTTGCGACAAAAAATATCTTAATGTTCTTATTGGTCCGTTTCTAATTAAACAGAATAACAGAAAAGGGAAAATAAAGAAATAAATAAACCAAAAGGGGAAAAAATTGAAGGTTTGATATGACAAAAACGTGTCTATCGCCTATACAGGCATTTATTATCCGAGACGCATTCAAGTATTTTGTATATGTGCATTTATTATCTCATTTACGCATTAAATATATGCAGATTATCTGTATGTTCATTATTATTTACAGGCTGTGTGATGCATTGTACCAATATAATTTTGCAAGCACTCCAATGGTCATAAATATAAAAGCCAGTGAAAGTCAGAGAAATATAAATACGTTTACATTGCTGCAGCAGATGAACCACAGCAATTCCACGTTTCTAAATGAAGTGTCCGGGTGTGACTGTTCAGATATAGCCAAACCAAAACACATCACGATAAACACTAGCATGTGTTCAAAACATCAATATAAAATATAATATAAATATTAAATCAATATAAAAGCCAGCAAAACCATCATCACCATCACTGTGTACCATCAGTGTTTACACTGTTTACGAGGCACGCAACACAAAAATGCAAAGACAACATACAAGACATCATTGTGTAACTTTTTTCTGCATTATTCAAGGCCATTATGGATGCATGTTAAATGTTTTCAAACAAGAGGATGTGATAAATGAAAGAAAAGGAACTTTCTAGGCTACAACATAACTACACACAAATACACAGTTAAAAACAGAGAAACGGGCAAACACATCGCTGCTATAACGATAAAACCACCTGTCTCCAAAATGGAAAATTTACAGAAAGAACAATTGTTCTGAACTCTCATGTTTATTAAATGTAACAATATTTTATTAAAAGTAATTTTGGAGCATTTCTATTCACAAAGTAAAGAGCAGGTGTTTATAGCGTTACATGACACCTACACAAGGTTGTCACGACAACTGACATAACCCTACATAAATGTTTATAAACGCAACATCTGTCATAATGAATAGCTAACTGAACAAATTTAGCAAATACAACCTTTATAGCAAATTGCGCCTATCGGATAACGCATGTATAAACATTTATGCAGGGTTATATCAGTTGTTATGACAAGCATGTGTAGGTGTCCTATGTAGCCTTATGAACTGTACCCTACATTAAGTGTTACCCATAATTCTAATGTGTAGATTATTTCCACATGAATATAATACATCAACACAACTACTGCCAAAAGCAAGTAATCTTAAATGCAGTAAGTGTTGATGTAACATATTTAATTAAAGAAGAAACTGTTTGAATCAAATGCATTCAATTCAGCACTGCTTTCAGTGTAAACACAAACACACTCTCTTACATACTTTCACCCTCTTCTCTTCTTTCTTTTTCTCTTTCACCTTCTTCTCTTCCTTTCTCTCTCTCTTCCACTCATTATCTTTCTCCTTTCTCTCTCCTTCTTTCTCTATTTCTCATCTCGCTTTTTCACCTTCTTTCTTTCTGACGTCTCTCGCTTTTTCTTTTTCTCAACTGCTCTCTCCCCTCTCTCTCTTGCTTCCTTTCACTCATTCTCTTTTTATCTCTCATTCTTTTCTTTTCTCTTTCTATTTCCCCTCTCTTTTGCCTCTCCCTTACTCCATTTCACATACTCTTTCTTCTTCTCTCTCATTCCTCATTCTCTCTTTACCTCTCCATTTCTCTTACCCTTTTCTTCCTTTCTCTCATTCTTTCCCCTCTCCTTCTCTTTCTCCCTCTCTCTCTCTCTGATTCTCTTTTTCACCTCTCCCTTACTCCATCTCACCCTTATCCTTTCTCTCTCTCTCACACACACACACACACACACATTCTCACATTTACACATTTTCACCCTCATTCCATCTCTCTCTCTCTCTCTCTCTCTCTCTCTCTCTCGCCCCCCCCACCCACCCCCACAGCTGCAAGAGAGAGCGCTACAGTGACAAACAGCTCTCCTGCTCTGAACTTGGCAGGAAATCTATCACGCCGGACAATAAAATTGCAATTGAGTTTCTTTAGCTCTTTTATAGGTGTATCTCGCATGCTCGGCCCTGCCGCCCCTTAACAATTCACGCACACCAGGACCCCATTTCCCCTTTAAAAAGAGAAAAAAAGAAAGAAAAAAAAAAAACAATGTTTTTAGATTACACAAGAGCCACACGAACACCAGCAGCATTAATCTTGTGCAATTACAGAAAAAAAAGCAATTACGCACTCAGTCCTATGCAAAGAGGAAGGATCAATTCCAGCACAGTGAGTTATAGCTCGCTGCCGTGCACTGTACGTGTTTTAAGGGTGAACGAAATGAACTGATATCATGGTATTTCACACTAAAGGGACAATATTCTTTGTTACATAATAATATGACAATAATCAAAGTAATAATGAGAATAATAATCAAGGTGTTTGCAGGCATCCTTAGGTTAAATTCAATCTGAAATCTAAACTGTTTCTTTTTCACCTCTTAGTTCATCCTCCTGGTCACATTAAGCATAATTCATCATATCATTTCAAAAAATAAATTCTACAATCTAAACACTTGGACCTATCTTTAAAATGTTTTATTTTGCAAAAAGTTACCACTCAGCTAACTCAAGAGATCCTCCCTGAAACCGAGTTTCTACTTAATACATCACAGTATGGAAAGAGAATGAGTAGAATTTCACATTTACATTGATTTTAACACTTTTCAAGACTTGTTAAATGCAACTTACAGTGTAATATAGGACCAAATTTAAAGACTGAATTCACTATTTGGGTATTTTTTTAGTCTGCAGAAAAAAGTGTACAAGCCAACAATTCAGGGAATCACCATTAAATTTAAACAGGTTTGTATTTGCGATCACTAAGTGCATGTGATATTATACTTTGCTATGATGTGACTAAAGCTACACTAGGCTAGGTACTCTAGGCTGGTGTTGCTAAAACCTCAAACAATGAAAAGTTATGCCTCTGTACTCAGTGCTACCCTGACAAACTTGGAGAAAAGCCTAATGTAGAAGCTCACGAGTCATCACCGTCTAGCACTTACACTGGTTAACTCTAGTGTTAGCATTAGCTCATTAGCTCAGTCTCCGCCTTACCCGAAGCAAAAACCTACTGGTTTAGCCCACAATAACATTAATTTAGCTCACGCCACTGTGTCATTGCAACCGCTCGCCCTTTATTATTTATTGTGTGTGTGACGTTGTCAAACATTTCTGAAAAAAAAAAACTTTTGACAAGCTGTCAGCATCTCAGAATTTAACATTACGTAGATTCAAATACAGGACCATTTAGTAGTTATTAAATTATTCATCAATTAATAAAATGTAATTTCAGACAAGACTTTTTAAGGACCTCTGGATACATAATAATACTAACAAAAAAAATATACTATTGCTAACAATAATGCTAATAACAATAATAAGATTAAAAAAAGATTGTCACTCACAATAATCTGCACAAACACTGAAAAAAGCTGTGTAAATATTTAAACTATGTTGAGTTTATAATAACTATTTTAAGCCTGTCTTGGGGCAGGGCTGCTCATGGGTCGTATTTTTGGTCTTATGTCACATCTTTTTAGTGTCCATATATATAATCCTTATGATCCATATGTTCTCTATGCTCTGAGCACATATCATATGTTTCAAATCATATGTAGATTTTTTAACTTATTTTATGATTTAGTCTTTTGGACACATAGAAATTGGATGTTCATTATACAAGAAGAATTTATTTTTATTTATTATCTTTTTCACTACAGTGTTAGTTAAACTACCACTGTAATAGTTTAATCTTTCAAAATGTTTTAAGTGGAATATTCGGTAACTGAAGAGTTTTATTATTTATTTTTTTTTGTTGTTTTTTTTTTATTTTGTCTCATTTGTTTTTGGTTTCTTACAGTATTCTATCCATTGGACAGTGAGAATAACAAAACGCTCTCTTGATGTTCCTCACGGCAGAACTGAACAGCGAACAGTTATTATTGACTACTATTTCTCCAGCTTTTATTTTTATGTAATTCAAACAGCTAAAGCTTTGTTAAGGGGATTTGTTCCATCCTTATCTCATCACATCACAATCATCTAATCCTTCGGTGTACGGTTTCCTCAAGTAACATTAGTTCATAAATTATTTAACGGACTATTTTCTGCTGGAAAAAAAAAAAACAGTCCAGATACTGGAGCCTGTTTTTTTTTTTTAAATACACAAGCATAAAATGAGAGACTGAAAAAATGCACAGTTAAAACATATCAGAAAATATACCGTTTACACATTAAGTCTGACACATGATCACTGTTTACGTGTAAAATATCAGCAACTTCTGTTTCTACATTCTGACTATATATATTTGACCTTAACATGGTTTACACAACTCTGAGCAAAGCTGTAATTGCATTAAAGGCGTTAAACCGCTCAGCAGCACTACAGCCTACATGCAGATCTAAATCCAACACAAAGCACAGCTGTGCCCCCTACAGTCCACAACAGGTATTAGCCCACAAAAACAAAACTGGGCTCTCAGTGGGGAATAAACTATCACACACTATCTGCAAAAAAATAAATAAAAAAAGGAAAAGGAAAAAGGAAAAAAGGCAGGTACCCAGGTGCCCACAGTCTGACACCAACCAAATTACTTCACCGCCTCTGCAGCAGCACTGGGTAATACAATATCAACACTACGTCCAAAAATAGGAAAACAAAAATGCATTGATGGTTTATTTTCTATCTTCCACGCTAAGATAGCAATGCAGCAACAATAAAAATAAACAACTGGCAGAGATCCTAATCTGCTCTGTGGTGCTGCACGGCGACCACATTTTAAAAAGAAAGCAAACTAAAGATAAAAAAGAAATATTCTTTCACAAAGAGTCAATAATCTTACATTACACCAAGAAAAATATATAAAGGTGTTGAGTTCAGATCAAATGTGTGATAAGGAGACTACAGATTAAACATTATAGATTACAGCATGGTGACTGCAATGGTATGTTATATGTCAGGTTATGGAATATGACTTTGTGCGTTTGGAGAGCAAGAAAGATTGTAATCTAAATTATAGTATGTTATGGTGAGAAATATAAAGTTCTGTTTGGAAGAGCAGTCTAAAAGAAGAACTGCTGTGACCGTCTGAAAAAAAAGTGTTAGTAAAAATGCTTCTATTTTGCATTCTTTCCTAATTTAATACAAAGTTTTTAATTAAATACTATATTAGCAGCACAATAATGAGAGAAAAGTTGAATATTTTCAATATTTCTAAGCATATCCTAGTATTTGTGTCCCCTTGTAAAAGTATGTACAAAAGCTAATGAGCAGAATTCGTCTGAACACAAGCTGCAATGGAAGAAATAAGATTCTGCACAAATCTGACCTTTTTGTGCAAAGTTCAAAGTCACAAACTAGCTAACATTTCAATAATGACCTAAAAATAGTGCAAAATCTTCAATATTTCCTCTTTAATTTCACAAGGATAATTTTTTCACATATTTGATGCAGTTTTTCGATTCACTGAATTAAAAGCAAAACTTTTCCAAATGCCACGTTTGATGTTTATTTTTTATGTTAAATTAAGCAAATAATTTTTCTCTGTGGAGGATGTTCATTTAGAAAATACAAAAACATGTAATTTGACTGGGTGCAAAAGGCTTTGCATAAAACACTGCCTAAAAATTAATGAAACTAAGATTATGAGGAAATTCATTAGGAACATCTTTAAAATATTATTAATATCTATTACTAAAAGTCTGACCGATTCTTTCCAAAAGATTATTTTCTAATTTTATTCAATTTGATACAAATCAGAAGAATACAATTCATTTTAGAGAATACACTGACTGCACAATTTTGTTTATCTGATAGCAGATTGCATCGATTATATGGATCGATCTGAAGCTGATGCTTCTACAGCATTAATTTGAAAATGTGAAAATCAATTATAATCGATTACATTAATATATACCGATGCATTTGTTGACTAATATCTATAGCACAGCCTTTGGAGGATGAACTACCATAATAATAACTTTAATAGTACTATGTTTCTTGTGTATGGATCCACAGTATGTATGGGCTTCACTCTGTTCTCTCATCAGAGTGAGTGTATGTGCGTGTGTGTGTGCATGTGTCCTGACCTTGGAGTGCGTGATGGAGAGTGTGTCGACCCACACGCGCCAGCCACCCCACTCGTACTTAATGGCGTGATAGAGAAGGATCCGGAAGATGGCATAAACCATCTCGGTGATCTTCTGCTCCTCGCTGCTCTTGGGGTTTATAAAACACAGAGACAGCATCCACTCCTGCCACACAGAACACTGCAGCAGACTCCTACAACATACACACACACACACACACACACACACACACACACACACACACACACACACAGTTAATACTACTGTACAGATCAAACAGACACAAACACAAATATACAGCATTCAGTTAATTAGAATGGCAGGTTAATGCAACATTAGGAGTCTCGACAGTGACTCTTATTGATGTTTCAAATTTCTGCCTGAAAAGGAAGATTGAACCTCAGTCTCCCGTGTGCGAGGTATGTCCTCCACTACACTATCTGTTCATAACAGTAACTCCGCTAAGAGAATATGTGGCCTCACCAGAAACAAACAGCTTTACAGTTTTTTTCAGATGCAGTAAGACATATAATTATATGTGAAATATATTAAATATTTTATTAGCAGCATAATAATGAGTTGAATCTTTTTCATATTTCTAAGCATATCCTAGTATTTGTGTCACCTTTTGCTCCAAAAGTATGGACTAAAGCCTCTGATGAGCAGATTAAAATGAGAGTCATCTGAACATGAGCTACAAAGGAATAAATAAGATTCAAAACAAATCCGACCTTTTTGTACAAAGACCTTGTCCTTTTTGTACAAAGATCACGAAGCTAGCTTACATTTTAGTAACGACCTAAAAATATTGCAGAATCTTCAATATTTCTTCATTAATTTCACAATGAAAAGGAGTATTTTTTCTGCACGTTACTGCACTATTTCTATTTGTTGAATTAAAAGCAAAACTTTAACAAATTCCACATTTTATACTTAATTTATTTATTTATATGTGTGTGTGTGTGTGTGTGTGTGTGTGTGTGTGTGAGTGATTAGTATCTTTTTTCTTTCCTTTTGTTCTTTCTAAAGTTATTGTGTGTGTGTTTCTTTACCTCCTGTTTTCTCTGCTGTTGTTGAACAGTTTGATCATGTCTGAGAGGAAAACTCGTCGCACCTCCATAGTCTCAGGTCCCGCTGGAGCATGCTTCAGAAGAGCCGCGATCACCTTCAGGATCTCTGAACATACAGACACAGACACAGACATAGCCGGGGTTATGAATGACTTTACAGACAACAGTGGGTCGTACATTGTTGTATACATAAATATGTTGTATACAGTTGTATTTATTAATTATTCAATAGGCTTTATATAATTTCTTTTTTCCTTTTTATATCAAGTGGATTTGTGGCTAAAGCTTTATTTTTTTGGTATAAATGAACACCATGGCTACTTTGAGGAAAAACCACAAGGACTAAACAATAATATGAAAACACCCTGGTTTTCTTTTAAATGCTTAAACCCACAGACAAAAACAAAAACAAAACAAAACAATTTCGCTTTCTCTCCATCTCCATCAAAAGATGATAGAACCTGTATGTTCCCAGGTGGTGGAAAAACAGTACATCAAAACTAACAAAAAAGAGGAAAAATCCCTGCTGAACTACATCATACGGTCAGAACTGTCTGTAGAGCCAAAGGCAAAGCTTCCAGGAACAGCTCTTTAGCTTAACCTAAAGAGACTGCCTGTTTAGATGAATTATCTAGACAGCGTCAATAGCCATTTGGCTGAACGGAGCGGCTTAAATTTCAGTCGTCCCTGAGAGTTCGGAGCCGTCTGCTTGTGTAAGTGATGCACTCTCTGTCGTTCCAGTAGAGATTGTGTTGTTTCTACGCCTTACTCACTCAAATTAGAGTCACTGAACCTTACCAGTAGAAAATTACCTTCGCATACAGACTCTGGGATTTTTTCCACCACTCGCCATTTGGTCCTGGTTTGTCCCCGAGTTTTAATGTTAAAAAAACTCCCGCTTCCACGGTTTATTTTTGATTCAGGCTGACGTTGCTAAAGACTGCAATCAGGGCCATTTTGAGGCTTCAACACAGATCAAATCAGGGAGACGTAGAGGAAAAGAGAAACAGAGCCACATGCTCTTTTACTGGCCTCATTAAGGCCTGACCTCAGATCAGCATTTTAGTAATATCACAGAGCTGCTCTCACATCAGAGCACACAGAAAAGCTCTGCAGTCTGCTGAACAGCAGGAGTCTGTGAGTGCTGTCTGAAGATGAAGGCAGATATAATCATAGATGCATTACTTTGGCTGTTACATCACTGATTCAGAAAGGAATTCTAATGCTATGATTCCTCAAGACCTTAAATGGATTTGTCCTTTTTTTTTAATATTCAGTAGATATTGTTCAACAGTGCTTTGTTGACATATTGGTCAGGCTCTAATATATGTGTTGTTGCCGTTTTACACACATACAATATTTATAAATAAATAAGCCAAAGTTTGAGTGCACACTTCTGCACATTTTGCACATAGACAGCACTTTTTAATGCATTTAATTACTACAAAGTGCACCTATGTGGTAAGTGGAGTTGATGAAATGGACACTAACTATAGATACAAATAGGTGGTTTTAAACACAAACAGTGTTTGTTGACAAACATTTGTCAAAATATTTCTGAGCCCATGATATATGCATGCGGGTTTTTAATAAAGTGCCATCTGAGGGGTCGATGGTCACGGGCATTGTTTGTGGTTTACACAATATACACCGAGAGATTTCTCCAGATTTTCTGAATGTTTTCATGATGATATGCACCATAGAGAGTAAAAAAACTAAAACGAATGTTACTCGTAAACTACTGAATTCCTTGCTCTAAACCTTAAACCTTTCCTGGATGCTCCTTTTATAATCAACCATGATTACATCACCTGTTTAAGATGTTTTATGAACATTTTACAATTTTCACAGTCTAAAATTGCCCCTGTCCTAACTTTTCTGAAACGTGTTGTGGGCGTCTGTTACAGAATAAGCATATTTTAGTTATTTTTTTCCCTTTTTAAGGGGAAAAAAAAAACTAAAATATGCTTCTTCTGTAACAGATGCCCACAACACATTTAAGTTTTTTTACTCTCTGTGGAGCATATCATCATGAAAACATTCGGAAAATCTGGAGAAATCTCTCGGTGTATCGAACAAGGTCAAAAACCACAAAATAATGCCCATGACCATCGACCCCTCAGATGGCACTTTATTAAAAACCCGCATGCATATATCATGGGCTCAGAAATATTTTGACAAATGTTTGTCAACAAACACTGTTTGTGTTTAAAACCACCTCCTTGTATCTATAGTTAGTGTCCATTTCATCAACTCCACTTACCACATAGGTGCACTTTGTAGTAATCACATAATCAAAATAATGTTAAAATTGTAAGTTACAGCTACCGTTACCAATGTAAAAAAACAAAACTAAGGTGCAATAAACTCGAAGTTAAGAATATTGTGTGTTCCCCTGTGCTGTTCATCAAAGCTCTGCTGCCCCACAGTTTCAGTTTCCATTTCCCAAATGCTTTAGCCAATTTAAAAACATTAAAACTGATTATCAACATTAACACATTTAGATAATAAGAGGGGACGTGTCTGCAGTGTCTGAAAAACTACAGAAACGAACAGTTAAAACAAATTAGGACACATCTTATGATAATTAGGACAGAATTTAGGAAATTTTGTCTATTTAGGATGTTTCTGTAATACTGTTTTCTTATCTAGAGTTAGGATAAGACTATGAACTTCAGAACTGTTGGTCAGTTCTGTCCTAAATTCAGTCCTAATTGAAGTTGTCGTGGTGACTAAACAAATAACAGTTAAGATGTTTCTGTAATACAGCGCAAGATTTCTCCTAGACACCTCCAGTCATCACATGGATTTGTTCAATTTCATCCACAGCACCTGATTTAACATAATGAAGTATTAATTAGATAAAGCATGTATGATAATTACAAATAATATTGAGCTTCATTGTGGAGAGGGCAGTAAATGGTTAAACCAGCACAATGACATACCTAAAATCACTACTTGCTGTATTAATATTGTTTGTGCTTTCTCTCAGTTCATTTTTTAAATATAAACTAAAACATAAAACATAATTTTATATAACAGTACTGAGCAGAAGCCCGAGCCATAAAAAGGTTTAAAACTGGAAAGTAATCTGGGCAGTAACCATCGCATGGATTTGTTTAATTCCATCAGCAGAACCTGATTTAATTTAATGAAGTATTGATCAGATAAAGCAAAAGTATTGGTTGGACTTTCTTGAGGAGAGCTCTGGATATGGGTAAACTCCACAGTAACTCCATCATTATAAAACTCCAGCTGCTCTTTATATTTAACATTTCATGATGAATGGACCAACATAAATAATCTAAAATGTCTCTATATAAACTGTTAATGCATTAATTTACATTAAAGTTATGTTTTTTCCTTCCACCTGTAATAGTACCATTTTGAAGCCATGATGTTTTGTTCTGACTATGAGTGTATGTACTTTTAAATCAGTAACTGCTGCTCAACATTAAATGTTCCCCCTTTTAGGCACAAGCTAAACTGTCCATAAGTAGAGGTTGGAAAAGCAAGAGCAGGGCAGCTATTAGAGAAACTGAGGTCATCAAAAGCCTTAAATGAATGAGGAGCGCATGCTGAATAGGCGGTTAGAAACTCTATAGCTACGAGGGGAAGTTCATTATTCTGAAATGTATTTCTCTTCTGTGCAGCAAAAAACATTAAGCGATCTGTAGTTGACTGAAGTAACCGTATATCTCCACACTGCTCTGATGAAATCAGGCCTGAATGAGTGCAACACGTGTACAAAAGAGGAGAAAAAATAGTTTTGCTAACAATGAGGCAAAGATATTATTTTTATATTGATTTACAGCAAAAATGCACATGAGGTTAGACTGTATTGTACATTATGTTCTTGAAAAATGAAGAAAAAGGCAGTAATGGTTGAATGGATAAAATACACTTCGTTTTTTTACTGTCTTTTTCTTTTCACACTAATCAAAATGTCCAACGTATGTATTTTTCACAAATACTTTTATGGATTTTATGTTTTTCTAGGCTTACCTACCCTAAAATTGCCCTACACAGATAAAGCTTAATTCAAAGTAATTGAATAGTATAATATTTTAATATTCCATAAAGGTCTACCTGAACTGCACATAAATGTTTAATGAATTTATCTGGTTATTTACAGATGTAATGGATTATATGCATGCTGCTGATACAGTATGATAAAGTCTGCTAGTTTCGGTCAGCCTTGCTGAGCGTGTGCGTGTCTCAGAAGATGAACTGTGCTCTTACGTGGGTTCTGAATCTTCACAGTGGAGTCGGGGTCAGGGTGCTGTTTGTGGATGACTTGCGTGCAGATTTGCTCCGTAAGAATCTTTAAAGAAAGCAAAGAAAGTTCTGGTTAGTGTCTTCCCTTCACTATTTTAGGATCAGCCTCCTCAAAGCACAGCTTCAACCTAATCCATTATAAACACAGGAACAAAAACACAAGTCTGAGCCAGTGGACTCAATAGAAAATAACCTTCAGAGAATCAGCTTATATATACACATGTCAAAAACAACATCTTGGATAACTTTTCACACAGTTAACATTAACACCATGAAAAAATAATCATTATAATAAAATATTAGATTATTTTTTTAATCTGAAGAATGTCCTTTTAATCGTAAAAGTTACTGATTTGTATTTATTGTGGCCAAGTAAACATAACAAAAAATATACCAAGTACCTTTGGACAGCTGCTATTAATCCATTCATCATGAAATGTTAATATACATGGTGTTTTGGTATAAAAAAAAAAATCAAAAAAGAGAGATGAACTGACATAAAAGAAAGACAAACAGACAGGTAGATAGACAGACAGATACATAGATGGATAGACCGATAGGTAGAAAGAGTCAGACAGATATATAGACAGATAGATAGATAGAAAAAATAGATGGACAGCCAGACAGATAGATACAGGCAGATGCGTATATGGGTATATGGATATATTACAGATAGGTAAATGGATAGATAGATGGATAAATGAACAGATAGAAAGGCAAATGGACAGATAAGACTGACAGATATGTAGATTAGGGTTGCACTGATACTAAAACTTGTATTGGCCCAATACTGGGCTCATTTACTCATACTCAAAAAACTGCACCAATATCAATATCCGATACAACCCGACACCAGGTGATGTAAGCCAGGCATACACTGCCATGCTAAAGAACAAAGGAGTCAAGCAGGAAGTGAAGGAGGGTTTGCCCACACAGGCAAGTATTACTGAAGCAGTAGCAGTCAGAAGTCGTTGGTCGCTTTTTGACTGGGCGTCTTCCCACCTGATATACACTGTGCGATTTTTAGAATGCACAATCACAATCCCTTCCCCAATATGAGTGGAGACATATACGCTAGCAAAACGGAGGCAAAAAGAAGTCAACATTCACAGTACTAAAGTCTGTATATGCCGACTTTACTCTGTCTGACTGAACAGAACTGCAAAGTATAAACTTTGATATAGTGTTTTTGTTTCAACTGTCATTTTAGCAAAGCTGCTCAGCATTTCTGCTTGGTACTTGGTTTTAAATCAGGCTTTAGAGGACACTCAACTACAGCTCAACCAGTAAAAGAAAAGACAACAACAAGACGTAAAACTCCACAAGTGAGCTCTTTAGCCTTGGATGTGATTCCTACTGTTGCTGTGCTACAGAGACTGTTGTAGAAAGAGATCGATGAAGAGCACAAGATCAAAACTATGAAACGCAATTTACTTACACCTGTACAAAAGGGCTTTTCGGATGTGCAACAAAACCCACTCGTCTCCACTGCAGTGCTTCTTTATTCAAGGTAACAAATGTTGAATAGCTAGCTAATGCACGTCATTTAACATCAGCTAGATTTTAACTTCACTGTAAGCAGGTCACTCATTATGGTATCGCAAGTACTAAAACACACGTAGTTGTACTCAGTTTGAAAAAAATACAATCAATGCATCACTAAAATACATAGGCAGATAGCTGGACGAACGGGCAGATATTTATTTATATTTATTTACAGACTGACCTCAAACAGGACGTTGTAGGTTGTCATGGAGAACTGGCTGGAATGGAGCATCAGGCGTTCGGTCAGTAGAGAAAAAAGGCCGTGACCCAGCATGACCTCTGACTTCCTCCTAAAACATGAAACGCCAGCCATGATGTTATTCTGTACATAGTACAGCAGGACAACCCCAACTCCAGAGGTGCATTAAAAAAACATAACAAATTAACCGCAGATATTATAGAAGCAAAAATAATGATAGATGGCTACAGAACAATGTTTTCCATATTATGTGAACCAAAATTACACAGAAAGACTAATTATCTAAACAATCACAATATTTTCTATACCAATTAGTTGGTATTTAACATAACATTAATAAAATTAGTTAGGGGTGCATGAACAAACTTAAGAAGTTTGCATTAAAAAGTAAATAAGTCAGCATTAACAAAGGTATTAAGTAAGAATAAGTGCAGTTAGAGCCCATGTTCAAAGAAAATTAAAGGTAAATCTAATTAATAAAGGTTTTCAGCCTTTTTGTCCACTCCATTTGTTCACAGACCTCAGAAAAACGAAATATTGTGATAAATATTGTAAATGTATTGTGATACACCAATATACAAAGAGGTGCAATTTTCAGTGCCGACCCAGCAGAACTTACTTTGGTGGTAAATGTCGAAGAAAGTAGCCCATCACTTTGAGTGCCTGCACTCGAATTCCTTCACTTTTGGATGCCAGCAGCTTATATATCACTCTGTTAAAAACAGAACAAACAACATGCTTACAAATACCATCCTTATTGTACAACAAACACATGCCTACAATTAAACACCATGAAAAAGTCAAAGTCATTAAAAACTGTGAACACTTATCTTTTCACTTTAAGTTCTAGGTTATTTTGCTCAATCTTATTGTACTTTATTACATTACTATTTCGTTTTGTGTTTCTTGTGTGTTTATTTATTTAAACATATTATTTCATTGTAAAGTACTTTGAGCTGCTACACGTATGAAATGTGCTCCTTAAATAAATGTATTATTGTGCATATATACACATAAAATATTTCTTCTATACTAAATCTAAACTTACTGTCAAAATTAACTTAAAGTAACAAACTTATTGTTAAATAATAGACAATAAAATCACTTTTTAAATTTTCCTTTTTTTTTCCCATGATAAAGATTGTTGGGAGCTTTACTCATACAAGACACATCAATACTGTATTATGATTAATATCACATTTATTAGTAATGAAAATATGTTTTCCATTATGTCTGCTCATATTCTTTTTTAAAAATTATTTTATCTAAAGTTGAATATACGGCAAAACAGACATACAGCATTTTGAAATGAAACTCTTCATTTGTTCACAATTCACACCAAAAAAAATCTAAAGAAAACTGTTAGTCTATCAGCTGCATTTTACTTGAAAAACTAAAAAAAAAGCTTTTTCCCTTTAAAAGTTACTGAACTACAGTTATTCGTGACCCACACCAGATTAAACCCAAACTCCCCTTTCTCTTTAGTGAACAGAAGTGATAGAAGTATGTTTTGAGCGGTGCTGTCAGCTCTAAAATGAACAGGATGCCTTCAGTTTTAATGCGCCATTCCATCCAGACACCCCCTGCTACGCTGCACGTTTAACCCCGTACACTGTCATAGTAACCAACAGGTCTATAAAAACCTCAGGAACCTGAAAACATACATTTCAAACAGCCCGTATGAAGGCCCTGTGGAGGCGTATGGGTATCAAATGAATCCACTAGGGTCTGAGACTAGCATGCTAGACTTTACTGAGGCCGTTCCAGCCTTAGTGGATGCTAAAGCTCCGGCGCAATGGTAAATTTTCTGATATGGATATTACAGTTGCAGACTGCAATTTATTTGTATGATTTATTCGGACGACAATAAATGAAATACACATGTTCGATAAGTGATGATCTCACACACCAAACGTGATTTTTCAGACGCTGAAAAGGCAACCAAGATGACAGATCAGCTGTGTCCCAGCAACTAGAACTTTTTCATTAACGTTGCAAGGATTAGTCTGTTCCCTGCTTCCTTAAAGATGGAGTTAGCGTCCACAAAAGCAGCTCAAACAGGGCTCAAACTGAGTTACAGACATCAGAGTTATACTTAAAATCCCTAGCTGCTAAATCTCTCTGAGCTCCTTTCACTTTTACAAAACGTAAAGACGTCTATCCAATTCAAAAGGTTTCAACTTGGTTGATTTGGCTGGTTGTGTTTTAAAGTAATTAATAAATGCAAAGCAGTTCTTTCCATTTTATGAAGTATAGACTTCAGAGGACCTAAAACATTAGGATTGGGCTGAAAATACCTCCCCATATGCATCTGAAAGCATACCATTTTCAGAAGCTTCTTTCAGTACAGAAAAGAGCAAATGAAATTAAGCTGAGACTTACTCATAAAATTCTTAAGAAATTAGTACCAAACAATCTACTTAATTACTTTAACCTAAGAGATCTTCACAACTTTGCAACTAACTGGTGTGTAACAAATCCTAAACCTTTTAGATTTAATAGTTTGATTGCCAAAAATACACTTAATTACCACTGCAGTTTGTGGAATAAACTGCATCTATTGAACGATTACAAGTGGAGAGTAGCTTTAAATATGCTTTGAAGAATGGCTGTTAAAAGACATGCAAAATTTAGAAGCTGTATTATTTTGAAGCAATTTTCATTCACTGTTTTAGGCCTGAATATTACATCATCTTGATATCTTTTAAAAGACTACAATGGAAATAAGCTGATGGGCTTCATTGCACTTTTTTATCCTTGACAATTTTGGTAAATGCTTGTATGTTTTATATGAATGCAGTCACATATAAGTATCAAATAAATGTAATGTCACTCTTTGGCCATTTTGTGAGAAGCAAACGTGTCTTTTTCATACACGTTCGATTGTTCCTTATTCTTATGCCCAGTAATGTTTGGAATGAATCATGAACAGATCTTCTGACTTAAACAGACAATGTTTATAAATGCTAGTAACATCCTAACATGATAGAAATATGGAAATATGGTAGAAATGGTAATAAATAAAAATGTAAAGATCTTTATTGTTGGGTTGATTGAATGCTTGTGTGCCAATGTTTGTAATCAAATGTTAACAGAAATGTGCATGAGAGGAAGCTTTAGTCAGAGAATTCTATTTACAGCCTACATCAATTACTCATGCTAATAAAGTCATTTCATTTAAGCTTTATAATTATAATTATGAAATTCAGTACAGTCAAAAAACAATGCAATGCATTTCTTTTTTGGGGGGGATTTTAAGCTCCTAACAGGCATACAAGAAATACTCCTCATATGGTATGTTAGCATCAAACTAGCGGGGTTAGGTTGGCGCTGTATTGGATTTTGAGGACATCTCTAGTTTAAATAGAGACATTTTAAGCTCCTCACAGTACGTAATGTAAGTAACATTTTTGATTTTGTTTGTCTCCGTTTTAAGTAACTCTTTTTTTTTTTAAAGCCATGAACTGAAAGTCTGTCTTTTTACTGGAGTGTTAGCCAGTTATCTTTCTGATGACCTACACAGTCTACACTACTAAGGGCAGAATATATGATTTATATAAAGAATATAAAGTGTAAACTAGTTAAAGCAAATCTGTAAGCAGCAACCAGTGATGTCAACAATAAGTACTTGGCTTTTTCCAGCAGTTATTATAAAGCCATGTTCATATGTCCTTTGAAGTTCTGTGCTTTCTTGTGAAGTTTATGCTCGTAACATCGTTCTTCTTGTCATACTTTTAGCTTTTCTTGGCTGTAGTGACAGCTGCAAACTGTACATTGTCCCAGAACCGCTTCAGAGACATTTAATGGGACATAAAACAGTAACTTAACAAGTAAGCACACCTTCTTTGACTTTGCTAAAAGCTGTAACTGACGACGCTTCCGTTCCCCAACCAAATATTTCAGCCATAACACAGCAGTCATGTGAAAAATAAGGTGGATTGATTTGAGGAAAAAAATAGCAAAATTCCAAAGTAGCTAATGAGAACACAGCCTAAAGACTGTTATGTTTTCAATAGCTGTTTTTTTTTAACTTCGTCAACAGCATATGTTTCATATGTTAGCCTATTGCTGTGTGGAATTATGATATGTTAACAATATTGCGCTAAATTACATTATAGGTATCATCAGATTTAGACCAAATACAGAGAGCCAGTAAACAACAACCAGTGTACAGTACATACTGAATAAACTGAACAGTAAAAGCGGCTGATTGGATGGCAGCTCATCATGGCATTATTTTATTTGATTGATTTATTTTAATTGTTTAATTTCCCCTGTACCTTCTTAAATTAAAAACTACCATACTGAAGTTTTTTAGTCTTTTTTTAAAAATGCAGCAGTACTGTTCTGCTGGTGCATTTTTTGTGTTCCATCCTGTTTGGAAAAACTAAATATTGAGATATGCCTTCAAGTATCATGACATCATATTTGTGCCGTATCGCCCAGCTTTATATGAGGCGAGCTCAAACAACAGCAAATCGCTCATGCTAACAGTGGGTTTCTGCACTACACAATGTCGCCAAGGGCAACTGCCGCCTCACCGGATGCCGTTGCGCTGATCAAAGGCTTGGACCATGGAGCTTGGATGCTCTGACATCAGAGCCACCAGCAGCTGGAGAACATCCATCAGATTGTCATCCTGGAACAAACAAAACAACAAACATAGATCCAGACTGTTAGAGATGTTAACACTGTGTTAATAGGCTACCAGCACTACAACTAGAATAAAGCACTGCTCTTTAATCAGGATCTTTAATCAGGCACTGTAACGTATATTCTTTCAAGACTCCAGATTAAAACAGTTCTCCTTATAATGAAAAAGAACATGAGTGTGCGTGACCGTACAAAAACAAACATGGATTTAAAAGCTAATCATGTGTTATAGGGAGCACAGGACATAGCAATCACGGTATAACAGCAAATAGTACATAATGATTGTGCGCACATGTATCCATAACAGAAAGAAAACAGACTAGAAATCCAGTTTGACCAGAAGCAGAAAAAAAAGAAATGCCGGTTTACAGTTGTTGTCTTTGGGCGCCATCTAGTGGAAAAATCACACAAATCAGGCAGGGTTCTTGGTCATGGGTTAAAGTGTGAAAAATGAAAAATTTTCATATGATACTAAAATTGAGCATTATAGTAAACACGTAGCAAAGTTTGAATTGAAAAGAAGAGAATTACAATAAAACACAGCTTACAAATGTGTATCTGAGAACAGTGTGGGCATGACCCTACATTCTACTTAGAATGCATAACTGACAGCCCTCAGTCCAACACTCCCAGCCTGCTACAGCACTGAAGCAGAACTAAACACAGCAGCGCAAATGAAGCGGGGAAAAATTAGAGAAACAGGCTCTACATTCTGTGGGCTTTAAACCAGAAGGGGGCAAAAGTAAAAAAAAAAAAATGTTTTTGAAAAGTTAGTTACTGAGCTGCCTGTGTAGTGAACTTCAAATAATAAGTAAACAGAACTTAAGACACAGATTCCTGCTCTGTTAACTTACTATCAAGACATTCAATTAACTCAAAGTTTTAAGGCAACCTGTTAACTACAGTCAAAACAGTATACAGTATTTTTTTAATACTGTGGAGAAAACATCTGTGAATTTCAACCAAGGCTGCTGTTCTCTGCCTCTACGGCTGGGTTTGGAGTCTCTGATTGAATATTTGTGGTAGCTTTCTTCTCTGTGATGGCGATGGCCTGTATGAAGCCAAGAAAACGAGGGGGATGTAGGACTGTGCAAGTCTGACAATGACTTTTCCATTAAATTTTTCTACATAAACAGCACATTTCTCAACCACCAGTTTGGCACAGGATAGACACTTCTCACGTTTATTTGTGCAGTCAGTGGGCCTGTTTACACTTTGCATCAACATGCGTTTGCAGGGATCAGATCACGATCAAATTTCACTTGACCGTATGAAAAGCCAGACGTAAAGACACATTGTAAAAGGGCTACAACTGAATTACTAAAACCACATTCAGAGGTGGTCAGAGATGACCACATTGACCACATTTCACAAAAGTGTCACAAAAGTATGTTTTCATCTGTTCATCTGTGTATCTGTTTACAATTAGGTTAGCAGAATAGTGGAGCAGGAGAGAAGATAAACAACGAAACAAAAGATGGAGGATACACAAGGCTCAAAGTTAGCCTCAAACCAAGTACCTTCCAAGCTGTGCATCCAAGCCAACTCATATTGTAACGGACAAAAAGAAAACAGAAAGTAAAAGAGAATTGTCGTACATGTTGATGTGCTTTTTACGAACATCAGATCTCATCTGGCTAGACTGGCGACAAATTTTTGTAAATAGCTAGGTTAGTCTCCGCTTGGTGGTTAGTTTTCTCTCTGTTAGTTTCTTCGACTCAAAGAGACTGTTAAAGCTATGTGGGCATCAGTCTTGTGATTTGTGAGGACACCGCTTATGCACGTGTGACCCAAGATGATGCCCAGTTTACATCAAAGAGCATTTTTGCAAATTTGTGCTTTAATTTCATTTAGGCTATAGTATTTGATTTTTCAAATGTTTTGTGTATTACTGTGCAAAGCACTTTGAAATTATTTAAACAGAATGCTAACAACAGCACTGTTGAGCAGGTATACAAGGCATTGGGCACTGAGTGTTGTCTGATGTAACACAGGTGTGCTGTTACCTCATGCATCGTGAGCAGGTAGTTGAGAATACTTTGCAGCTCATCCTCCTTTACCCCGTAGTCCTACAAAACAAATTTTTTACTTACTTTACCTTTACTTATTATTGACTCATCTACACATGACAGTCATGAAAGTGTGCAATATATTGCAAATAAAATTATTACTATTATGATTGATTGAGATTATTATTGATCATCTTTCTGAACATTAATACATTTTTGCATGATGTGATTTGCCTGCTTAAAAAAATATTCCAAGAACAATTACTAACAGAACAGCAAATGTAATCATAAAATGCACTTATATGGAAAGAAATGTTTTAAAAGCACACCTTCATAATGAGCTGTTTGACAAACAACAGTAGAAAAGCTCTGAGAGAGTGAATTTCCTTCTGATTGGGCCTCGGACCATCTAAACACAAAAAACAGACACAGATCACTTTTTAACACAAACCAGAACCATAGTGCTTTTTCACTCATTAGAAAACTATTTGCTGAACTGACAGTTTACAGAGGAAAAACAGGAGAGAAGGAGTTTTCAAAGGTTTACTAGCAGACAGCGGAAAGCTGATCATCATCATCATCATCATATCCTCATTTAATCCAAAAAACACTTTGTGCAGTTAGAGGAAAACCATCTTTCATATTCTGTTTTAATAATAACTTTAACTGTAAGGAAATAAAACTTTCCTCATTCAATAAAACACATCTGAAGAGCACTTTAAGTAAAGTACAGAAGACAAAAGTATGCTAGGACACAAATTTCTCTGTCTATTCTGGGAGTGAATACTTCTGCAGGTGCAGGTTTCGTGTGTACAAAAAAGAACAACTAAGAACACAAATTTCATGCTGCTTTTCAGTCTGTTTGATCTTGTTTTTTTTTATGAGGTCTTTTCCCACTGCTAGAGATGGCATTGTCAATAACACTTTTCCTTTTCCAATAATGATACTGATATTGAAATCCTAATACCAATACTGATCCAATATTTTTCTTCCGATAAGCTTTCCGAACTGAAACACTTCACTGTGTTGTACATAAAGCACATTCTTACTTATTTACATTTTCCTCCTGATCCTTCTTAAAGTTCATTTTTGTAAATATTATCACAAATACAAATATTTTTCTGCCTTTTTTAACAGTGGTCCTGCTGTCTTTTTTGTCCATGCTGATGGATTTTGTCCATTCCTCAATACCATTTTTTTTTCTTTTGTTACCAACATTGAAACATTGAGTATCAACTGATTTAAAATCTTTAAAATCTACTGCGCTTCACAATTAGCCATTTTAATTGAAGCTATTCACTAGGGTTGGGGGGGATCGATTCTTAGATGCATCGCGATGCGGACGTGAACGATTCTGAATCGATTCCCAAATGTCAAAATAACGATTTTCTAAATTTTAATTCATAACGTAATGTTGACAGAACGCAAAAGGCGGAATTTGAAAGTGCGGAAGTGCAGCACCTGGACAGTCTGCGACAGCACATAAGAAAAACACAACTGAATGAGCGAGAAATCCAACCAGCTCCCTCTGCATTAAAAGCCAGGTTAGGTCAGGAGTCGCAACCCAAATGTTAAGAAGAGCCATTTTGTCCTTTCAACAAAAATCAAACCACCTTGGGAGCCACAACATTTATTGTCCAGTATGTCTTAGTATGTGATAATGTCCTAGTATAGGCTAAAAAATATAAACGAAAACGCAGACTTACTTTGCTCAGGTTTAAGCTTTAGCCGCCTTCCATCTCCACCAGAAAACTCTGCTCAAAAGTTTAATAGTTTCTTGTAAAATGTCTCTCAACGCTCGATTGTTTTTTACGAGACTGAAGTCGCTTCTCTTTTGTCAGCTTGTTGTTCGAATTTTCCCGTTCCACCTTAAATTCTGACTGAGGCGCCGAATGTAAATGCGGCACCATTTAAGGTGGAACGGGAAAATTCGAAAGAGAAGCTGACTTCATCTTCACAACTTTTTAGTGTTTGACAGTCTCTTGTTGCAGATTTAACGTACCAGGAAACCAACTGTGGTGCTTATAAATGCAAATAAGTCTATTCGTCTCCAAATGTTCATCTTAAATCTCTCTTTGCCTTTTCGTTAGCTACTAGCCAGGCAAGACTGTTGCTCTGTGACCTGCAGTCTGCATGCCAGTTCTCAGTCGTTGAGAACCAGGGCTTTCGCGGTATGTTGCACACGTCCCGTCTCAAAGATATTTTACTGACACAGCGACCCCCCCCCCACCTTTCTCTACAACCAGACCAAAACCGAAGTTATAAAACCACTAAAGAAAACGGTTAGGACAGCTGTAACATGTGCTGCGTTGACATCCATTGCCACTGGATCTTATGTCACCGTAACAGCGCATTTTATCACCGACGAGTGGCAGCCAGTGTCTCATGTGCTCCAAACAAGAGCAGTGAATGAGAGCCTTTTTTTTTGTTTTGTTTTTATACATCTCAAAAACTGAAATATGCAGAAATTTTCAGTGGAATTTCGCTTTAAGCTGTTTTATGTGTGCTGGCCCCAAGTCTGGTGCGTGTGCTGCTCTTACCCAGGCCTTTGGGAGTGACTCCGCTGCGATCCTGAGGGTTCACCACCCAGTAGTAGAATTTGAGAGTGTGCATGACCTGCAGCACTGTGCCCACTCTACGCACTGCGTTATAGATGGTCACTGTACTGACGAACTCAGTGGCCAGATAGGTGTACAAAGTCAGCTGTACCTGGAGCGGATAACAATAAACACACAATATAGTCATTTTCATTATGAAACGAATAGCTCCCATTCTAAAAATGCGCGTCACATTTGAAGCTGTAACTAACTCAATATAGTTATATATCAAATTTTACTATAAAATGAACAGCTCCAGTTCTAAAATCCGATTGGCTTAAAATACTCAATATACACACATGGACACATCAACTAAATTTTGCATTAGATTATATTTGCGTGTGAAAAGTATACTGCACTGGTACAAACTGCTCAGGCTAAACCAGTTGGTGATAGAACACACTGGCTTGGTGACTTAACTGTAAAATATTTTAAAAACATCACTGGAAAAAAATCACTGTTTACTTTCATACTTAGTATATATCGTCGATGATATAACAAAACGCCAGTTGGCTTTAACATTGTATCAGGATTTTATGACAAATTAATCAATAGAAACTTCCCAATGAGATCTTGTTCCATTAGCTTCAATTAAAAGTTATGAATATTTTTTTCCCTTGTCTTAGAAAGTTATCTTTTTGGAGGTACAAGGTTTTGTTTCAACAGCAACAATATACAAGCCTTAAAAGTAAACAGGTATACACAAACTGGCAAACCAATGAGCATAACAGCATCCACCTGCACCACCATCAAGGCTCTGTCCAAAAATGTGTTCCTTCTTAGCAACTGTTATGAGGTTGGACAAGCTTCACAGAATGCTGGTAAAAATCTCATTCAATCTAATGAGAAACTGTATTGATCCTTGTTTAAGGGGTCGCACAACTAATAATGTGTAATAATGTGTAGTAGACCAGTGATCAATACTACTGTGGTGATCAGTACTACTATAGTAAAAAGGAATGAGAGTGTTCCAGGCATCAGTGAAAAGTTTTGGGGGTTTTTTTTACTCCTAAATTTGGTCACTGTCAGTTCCACCTGTTAACTAAGTCTCCCTCTATCACACGGTGCTACCAAGCTGGGAGAGTGTCAGCTAGCTTCCTTCGAAACATATGAAACTCCAACACACATCAAAACCGCTGATAATGCACCATTACTGTACAGCTCAGCACACTAACTGCTAATTCTGTTAGGTTAGCTAACAGACGCGCATAGTGGCTAGTGTCTCTTACACTGGCTAGAAAAACATTATCTGGAGTCTCATCCTGGCTGTTCACTGCTGTGTTTTCCTGCCACTCTACTTCATTACTAAAAGTGCTGTCCTTGACTGGTTGACAGCTGCCTACAGCATCCACTAGTGAATTTATTATTCAAGTGGGACTGTGTAGCTGTGGCTAGTTCAGACCTGACGTGTTGGTAACAGCAACAACATTTATGCAACGCTTAGACAACCAGAACGTTCTATGGAAGAACACATTTGTAGGAGGAACATAAATAGATCGGTTGACATGAGTGGTGCGTCCATGCGGCTAACCTTTGCTGGTGCATGGATCCATATGGCAGGATTGAACAGAATGTGATCACACAGCTGTTTTAGCAGCAAGACGCCATTTGGCAGGTTGCTAAGGTAACGAGCAAAGGCCAAGAAGATGTCCAGCACTGGTCTTGTCACGTGAACTTTGGAAGACTAAAGACAAACACAGAAAGAAAAGATAAACAGAAAACAAAGACAAAACAAACACGTTAACAGCTGCACTCATAATACATACTACATCTATGTGTCTTCTGAGCTTTATTATGTAATGTTAATGATGGAAAAACAGTGGTAAATCTAAAAAAATACATATTCTTTGGGCAATATTTTGTCTCACAACACCCTGCATGAACATGAATGGATTTTTAAAAGCACATTTTCAATCAAAGGCTTTTCAATACTGTTGCAAAACAATGTTACAGACCCCGGGCACCATTTTCATATTACATTTGGCATAAGAACTTTCTGCGAGGGAGCTTTATAGGTGGACGTTTGGTTCCACTGTGAGCTCGGTAAGTTTCTCTAGAACACAGTATTTCACACCAAACCACTCTGAATAACTTTGTTTCCATCTTAACCATTTAATTAAGCTAACTTATTTGAGCATTTGTATTACATTACCTGTGTTAAAGGTAACCTTACGTGTTTGTGATGAAACCTGGAAGGGGGCCTTTTGTTTTAACTATAAATAAAGGTATGATTTATCTGTTTACTTCTTTTTTTTGACCTTTCCTGATCTCCTCAAGTTAAGAACACCTGCTCTAAATACTGATCTAGCACCTGTGAGGGAGAGTGTGTCTAAACAAAAATGTAAAAATAGCACTTTGAGAGAAAAAGAAAAAGAAAAAAGAAAAAAAAGGAAAATGGAAGGAGAAAAAGTTAGAGCTACAAATTCAGAGACAGAGAGAGAGAGAGGAGGAGGACAGACAGTGAAAAGAACATGAAAGACAGAGAGAAAGAGAAAAAGAAAGTAGAGCTCATTATATGAACTGTGAATATCACACAGAAATGTCTGATGAAATAATTGTGAGCTTAAGTACGATCCACAATTCAGTATGGAACTAAGAACCCGTAATTAGGAGATAAAAGAGTGCAGCGGCTGTGAAGATTGAAGCAGCTTTACTCGTTCCAACAGGAAAAGGAACTCAGCCTTAATTGCTGTCATGACTTTAAAATGTTGTCTGTTCAAATTAATAGACAAGACCGTCAGGATTTCGTCAGTGACGCTCATTAACACTGTGCTTTAGCACCCCAAGACCCCAAACGTATGAGTAGTGATGCAATTTACGAAACACATAGTTCTGGTTCTAAAACCTGATTGGCTGTGTTACTGTACAATTTATTTAACCCCCCCAAAAAAGACAGCGTGCTGCTCATGGAGTAATCTTAGCCTGCTGTTAGTATGGATTTACACAGTGAAGAGTTCTAAATTGCACTTAAGATGCATAATGTACAGCATCCTGCAACTCATCTGAAACTCAAACAACAGCTGTAAGTGGTTCGACTTCATGGAACAAGTTTAATAAAATAACCAATCAAAACGGCAATAACGCATCATATGATCAAGCCAGCTAATATCAACAGTTGTTTAAACAGCTGCTTGTTTCAGGATTTATTCTTGTTTGAATTACCGAGCTAGAATCAGTTTCTCCTCTCTTTATGCCCACTGAGATCTCAGATTCATTTCAAATCAAAGAATGAAAATTTTTTACTTCTAGGACAGGATGAGCGAGACTTCAAGTAGGCTATAACCGTAATGGTTACTTAAATATTCATTTTCAATGGCTTAACATACATATATACATTCATACTACAGATTAAAAATTCATATTTTTAAAAACCAAGATCAACAGATAAATGACAGATATAGAGATACAGAAAAAAAAATGGCAATGACAGCTTGAAAAACATGATAAGTTGCAAACATCCAAACACCTCAAGGATGGATGCACAGCCATGACGATATGATGTATCAAATATGAGACGTTAATTGTTTTTGAATTGCTTCACATAACTGTCAGGCAACTCACAACATACACCTAGTTGCATGAAAGTTTCATCGTGTAAAGCAGAGGTGCACGACTTCGATCCTGGAGGGCCGGTGTCCTGCACAGTCTGGTAGTTTTCCCTACTCAAACACAAGTACTAAACCTGCCAATTAAACGGTGAGTGTGATCAGATGTGTCTGAGCATGTAAATCACCAAACTGTGCTGGACACCGGCTCTAGAGAAACGGCCCTGCTTTACACAGTGTTTGTGATTGTATGACTGTACTGAAATCATTACACCTTCACAAGATAGGTAATAAAGTATGTAGAGTCTTTGTTTTTTCACCCACCTTCTCCAGAGAGTATCCGATGACCAGGAAGCCCTTACAGGCCAGCACTTGCTCCTGCATCGCCACGGAGTTCTTTAGTAGCTCCATTATAAACGACAGCAGTGTGTAGCTGAACACAGTGGAGAGGAAAAAGCGTCATTACACATCCAAAAGTTTGCCGATACCTGTTCATTCAACATGTCCTTCAACCAGAGTTTCCATTAGAAATGTTGCGCCGGTCACGGTGTCCTGGAACGAGTCAGTTTGCCGGACAAATGAGTAATATAATGTTATTCGTGCTAACATTGACCAGAAACTGCAGTGACATGACATGGTAGCCTAATCGAAACATTACCTACTACATGTTCTCCAGCAGCCTTGAAAAAAGCTCTAAAGAAAACAGATTTATCAGTTCTCCTGAAGGCAAATTTATCCAGGCAGCTTTAAGCAGGAGCTTTACAGCTATAATGGCAAACTTGTTTAACAGTCTACATGTTTTATCACAACAAACAAGTGCCTTTACAGACTGCTTTCTAGATCAGTGTAAACATGCATTGCCTGTTGTAAATGATCAAACAAAGCTTACGGAGACGATATTTGAGCATTGCTCTTAATAACTGTTTGTGGGCATACAAGCTTATAGCCTAGATTTATAGCTTATATCCTAGATTAATATATAGCAACATTTATAACGTTCAGGCATAACATGATGACCACCTCCTTGTTTCTACGCTGTACAATTACAGACTGTAGTCCATCTGTTTCTCTGCATACTTTGTTAGCACCCTTTTACCCTGTTCTTCAGTGGTCAGGACCCCCATGGACCCTCACAGAGCAGGTACTATTTGGGTGGTGGATCATTCTCAGCTCTGCATTAACACTGACGTGGGGGTGTGTTAGTGTGTTGCGCCGGTCTGAGTGGATCAGACACAGCAGCGCTGCTGGAGTTTTTAAACACCTCAGTGTCACTGCTGGACTGAAAATAGTCCACCGACCAAAAATATCCAGCCAACAGCGTCCTGTGGGCAGTGCTGAGAATGATCCACTACTCAAATAGTACCTGCTCTGTGAGGGTCCATGGGGGTCCTGACCACAGAAGAACAGGGTAAAAGGAGGCTAACAAAGTATGCAGAGAAACAGATGGACTACAGTCTGTAATTGTAGAACTACAAAGTGCACCTATACAGTAAGTGGAGCTGATAAAATGGACAGTGAGCGTAGAATCAAGGAGGTGGTCATAATGTTATGCCTGATCGGTGTATACACAATAAAACAACAATTATTTCTTCCAGTATACTGTATTACTGTATTCCTAACAAGATACATTTATTTTATTTTATTTAAGTTTCTGACCATGTTCATTTCCTTTCATTTAAGCAGGCACCGCAGGCAATACAGCAATAACGCACCATCAGGTGTGTGTGTGTGCCCTCACCATACAGATGTGTCGAGTTCTTCACTGGTGTGCTGAGTGAAGTCCAGCTGTGTGAAGAGAGGGAACAGCACCTGCACTCCTCCAATTGAGTGAATCGCACTTTGAACAGAGTGAGTCACTACAGCCTTCACATCCTACAGAGAGAAATAAACAACACAGAATTCTCTTAGTAAACAAAAAAATACAAATAAAAAATAACCAATGTTCTTCTTGAGTAACAGAGTTTACAAGTTTTAGATATTTAGAAAGAAAGAAACAAACAAACAAAGCAACAAAAAACATGTGGCACTTTGTTTATGTTATTATTTTGACTACAGTACGTAAAAACAATAGCTAAAAAGTGATTAAAAAAAATAGGTATGTAGATAACATTAAAGCTCCTCAAGCTAACCAGTTTAACATCTTAAAGCATTCGTTCACTAGATGAATGCTGTTTGAACTGGTTTCCAGTTTCACTTGAAAACTATATTTACCAAATAAGTTTTACTTTAGGCTAATTAAGCAGCTGTACGTAGTTAGCTAGCTAATGTATGTTCCGCAGTGACAGGACGAGCTGCTGAATGTCCAATAGCTTTCGAAAGACTGTCGTTTTGAAATTAACATCAGACTAGACTGCCATTCTGACATTTGAACATCAGTATATAATAAAAAAAATACAACAGTTTTTTAGCTCCTTTGACAATCTGCTTGTTGGAGCACAACCTGCGCATGTGTGTGCAGCAGTGACGTGAAGAATAGTGAACAGCTGTTGTGTCAGTGCCTTAATTACAGCGCTGAGCTCCCCACACAGAATCACACTTATTAACCTGCTGTAACACACACAGCTGTGCCATAGAACCTCCTGACGCAGCTCCGCCGTGGGGACCAGGCAAGGGAGTGGAGGAACAGGAGGTGAGGCAATGAGGCATGAATGAAAAAGAGAGAGAGAGAGAGAGAGAGAGAGAGAGAGAGAGAGAGAGAGAGAGAGAGAGAGAGAAAGGAAAAAGAAAGAGAATAAAAAGGAGAAGAGAGAGGAAGAAGAGAAAGAGACAGTGAGAAGAGAAAGACAGAAAGAAGAAGGAGAGAGGGGAGAGAAAGAGAAACAGAGAGATACACAGAGATACAAAGAGAGAGAGAGGAGAGCATACCTGCAGCATTAGGGCATGTGGTGAGTGGACAAAGATGGACATGTTGTCCTTAGGAGACGACTCTAAACAGAGCTGAGCGTCTGTAGCTCTGGGGTTGTAGGTGAAAGCGATGCAGCTGGACAGTTTGCCATCATACAACAGGGTTTTATGATGTTCCGCAAACAGCAGGTCACTCTCAGCCTTATACTTAAACGTACCCTGAACAGACAGAGGAGGAAATACAGTTCAGACAAAGACAGACGGGCTGTTTCTTACTACTACTACTACTACTACTACTACTACTACCACTACTAAAAAAATAAAAAATAATAAAATAAAATAATAATAATAATAATAATAATAATAATAATAATAATAATAGCAGCTTAATTTTTATATACATACACACATTTTGGACTGCAACAATTTATACTCATAAAATAACATACATAATATATAATACATATAAAAACTAATAAATTAAGTAAATCACTGAACAAAGGAGGACACTTTATGAAAAAAATATTGTTTAAATATAATTTAAGGTAACAACTGCAATAATTGGTAAAGATGGTAGACGGTCAGCCAGATATAATTAATATATAATTGAGATATATTATTCAGTTGCTTAAACTCAGTCTGGAGTATTCCTGCTCTGCATGTTTATGTGTTTCCTAAATCATGGCCCAATTTCCTAAAGGAATCTTAGAGTTAAGATCATCTTAAGTGGTTGAGAGAGTGTACAGTGTAATACTCGCTCTACTATAGGACAAATCAGCTTATTTGTCCTATAATTTCCAGGTGGATAACGCTAGATTTATGGGTGTATCATTCTGCACTGATACAACAGGATTTTGTACCAATCCTGATACTGATTTGAGAGTTATTTAACTTATTGGAGAAAACAGAACTTTTTTCAGGGACCTTGTGATCAAAAATCGAAATAGTGATTTTTTTACTCTACATATTTGTTATTAAATAGTGTTAAACTACATGCTTCTGATGTCATTGTTATTGATATTGGCAAACCTGTGTGCTACTAAAGCTGCTCTGGTGCTGTTACATTCTATTTTAAACTGATCTTCCCTCACTAATAACTAGATTAACTGGATTGAGTGGAGTTAATTTTGTCATTTAATCATGAGAATGCACCAGCCACACATTTTCATTGCAGTGTTTACTGAAAAAAGTAAACGTATAAAATAGCCTTTATTTCATCTGCTATGATGCATTCACTGGCTTTCAAATTACTTTTAGCAGCTTTACTCTAAAAGGTCTCAAAGTCAGGACTAGCCGCTCTGAGGCAATAAACAGTTACTTTAGTTTTTCACTGCAGCAAAATCACACGGTAGCATGGCGGAGTACCAAAACACATCAGCATTTATTAGCGGTTTCATATTAAACTAGAAAATTAAATAGAAATTAAAAAGGAGAATTGGGGCGCCATGGGGTGGATAAAGCAGAAAGCAAAAAGATCTCCTTTTCCTTATCTCTCTCTCTCTCTCCGTTTCCCTCCAAAACATTTGACATTACAGGCTCAAACACAATAATATTTTCCATTACTGAGCATAGTTTTTATTTACCACTTCTTAAAATAAGCTGCTTTTACCACTGACAGGATGCGTTATTCACCCGAGAACCGCCAGTGTTTATGTTTACAAACATTCTGACTTGGTCTATTTAACAAAGATAAGTTTAATGTTCTATGTGATCCCTACTGTAAAGTTGTTTGAACATATCTCATAAAAATCACTTTATAAGTGCAAAACAATGTTTAATAAATTTTGGGATGCTGTGTAAAATGTAAATAAATGTTAACAAAAATAGAATGCAATGATTTGCAAATCTCATACACCCATATTTCATTCGCAATAGAAGATAGAACACATATCAGATGTTGAAAGTGGGACTTTTTACCATTTCATGAAAAATATTAACTCATTAAGAACTTAATGGCAACAACACATCTCAAAAAAGTTGGGACGGGGGCATGTTGACCACTGTGTTTCATCACCTCTTCTTTTAACAGCACTCTGTAGGTGTTTGGAAACTGAGGAGACCAACTGCTGTAGTTTTGAAAGTGATATGTTTTCCCATTCTTGTTTGATACAGGATTTCAGCTGCTCAACGCTTTGGGGTCTCCTTTGTCATATTTTTAATTTCATAACGCACCAAATGTTTTCAGTGGGTGACAGATCTGGACTGCAGGCAGGCCAGTTTAGCATCCAGACTCTTTTAACATGGAGCAATGCTGTTGTAATACATGCAAAATGTGGTTTGACATTGTCTTGCTGAAATAAGCAAGGCCTTCCCTGAAAAAGATGTCATCTGGATGGCAGCATATGTTGCCAAAACATTGTGTTCAGCATTAATGGTGTCTTCACAGATGTGCATGTCATCCGCGTCGCCCAGAGAAGGTGGCAGCATTTCTAGATTCTTTATATATGTGGTTTCTTCTTTGCGTTTTAGAGTTTTAACTTGCATTTGTGGATGCAGTAACAAACTGAGCACCCAAAGATCACAGCCAGCAAATACTGGTTTTTGGCCTTGTCCCTTATACACAGAGATTTCTTCAGGTTCTCTGAACATTTTAATGTTATTATATACTGTAGATGATGAAAACCAAAAGTTCTTTGCTATTTTACGTTGAGAAACATTATTCTTGAATCGTTGCACTATATGCTCGTGCTGTCTTTCATAGAGTGGTGAACCCCTCCTCATCTTTACTTCAAAATTTGATACGTTGTCTTTGTTCTATTTCCAATGAAATATAAGGTTTAAATGATTTACTCATCATTGCATTTTGTTTTTATTTACATTTTGCACAGTGTCCCAACTTTTTTGGAAATTACTCTCTTACCATTAACTGATGTACTCTTAATGTAAAGTGTTACTGATCTTTATAAGGAATATGCAGCCAGTTCTTCGTAAGTTAATCCAAGGTCACATGTAAATGTGTTCAACTGTAACGTTACAAACTGTTATTAAATTGATATTAGCTCCTAGACGTGGACTTCACAATAAAATGCATTGTACGATAGCATTGCTATTCACATTTCTATGGCATTAGTAACTGCTTGCTAATTGTTAATTAACTGAAGAAGAAACAGACCTTAACCGGTAGCTTGAACATATTACCTTGTACCCAGGGCCGAGCTGATAGATAGCAAGGATCTGGGCCGCACTGAGTGCTTCACTGAATAGATACACCGCCCCCATCTGTCCACAGAAAACCCGGTTAGCATCCGCCGTCTCCGACGAGCCAAGGAAGCACTTATCATACGTCTGCAGAGGAAAGAAAAAAATGGAGTAAAGCAAGTGTAGTTTCTCTTGACTGGGATTCAAACCTGTAACTTATGATTAAGACACTTTTAAAGGCCTGTTATCAAAGCTGAATTTTCCTCAAAACAAAAAGAGTATGATGCAAACCGTTTCAAATTTTAAAGAGTACCGTCCATATATGTAAACTAACCTGTTTTTGATATTTTTTGTGATGTCACAAAAAACAGTGAAGTTATAAGGAGTGTTTCAGCCTGGACTGCTCTATTTTTACAGGGCAGCCAATCAGAATAGAGCTGGTTTACATATATCTTAAAGGCACAGTAACAAAAACAGCCAGGTTAATTCTAAAGGATCAAAAGAGGCTGAAAAAAGAAAACAAACAAAAATGTCATAAGTGAATCTCTTGGGTATAAAATATAAAATAAAATGCAGAGAGTGATTCTGCTTCAATCTGACTAAATTAATGCCTCTCTACGACACTTCTGCTCTAAACGACTGACGTCTTGCATACATGCACACAGACAGAGCACTAATGCCAGTCCCTCCTGACGACAGCTGCCAGGCAACCTGCCTCATAGAGACAGAGAGAGACAGAGACAGAGAGAGAGAGAGAGAGAGAGAGAGAGAGAAGAGAAGAGAAAGAAAGAGAGAAAGAGAGATGGAGAGGGAGAGGGAGAGGAAGAGGGAGAGGGAGAGAGAGGGAGAGACAGAGAGAGACAGAGAGAGAGAGAGAGAGAGAGAGAGAGAGAGAGAGAGACAGAGAGAGAGAGAGAGAGAGAGAGAGAGAGCGCAAGACAGAATACAGAGAGTCTCAAACAGACACGCTAATTACTGATGCACAAAAATAAAAACTCTTGAACGAATCTGAAAAGGAATTTCAGGACACACAAGGCCAAAAAACAAAGTTGAAAACAGAAAGAAAAGGTTCTGTTATATATATTTTGTCATTTTATTTATATTTCAAAAATGACTTAAAGATGCAAACACAGCATCAAAGGCAATTACAGCCGTGTTGGGAAAGGTAACTGAGAAAACTAGAGGACTAATACTCAGGGCTATATGTGACTACCAAATTTACACACAGTTAAATGGTTAAGATGTGAACAGTCATTCAGAGTGGTTTGGTGTGAAATGGTTCTCTCCACTGTAGAGAAACTTACCAAGTCAGAATTTTTCATAGTGGTGGTGATAGGAACCAGATGTCCACCTCTAAAAGCTCCCTCACAGACAGTTACTACACGAATAATTATAATTAACAGTTAGTTCCAGCCACGCAAGCTGATTGGTTGAGAAGCGTTCTAACCATGCTGTTATTTCTCCATATCATCACGGGTTTTTCACAAACACTGTATCACTCCGTTGAGACGCCGTTCCTACGCGCCAACTTTGACAGCTGTACGAGACGCTAAAGCCATTTGAACGTTTTTACTTCTTACTTTGCGCACAAATAGAAAATGGATACTTTTAAGGTTACATTTGACCGACAGCCGATTTGGTCAGACTCTGAAGATGAGACTACACTAAATTCCCAGACTGTCAGTTGGTCTGTGTAAGGAGCTGGAGAACGAACTGCCGGCTGTGCAGCAAGTGAGCGGAGCTCGTTACTCTGACGTAGCAGCAAGCTGCTTGTTAAGGAACTGTAATTTGGTGGAAGGAACTGCTAACATTAAAACATATTAAATGCCATGTTCACAGCCCAATTTATTTATTTTTTACTTTATTTATTTAACTGTTGTATAAAAGCAATAGAACACTTGAGGTTGTGTGTTATCGCAAATAACAGCCGTGATGTTACTTTGCGATAACACACTCCCTCTCGTGTTCTACTGCTTAAATATGCTGTCTGATGTCTGAGAGATTGTTTTGTGCTCATTATAAGATATAAAAGTTGTGGCCTAAAACCAAATCCCACAATGAGAGTCACATTCAGGGCATTGTGAGGCGAATAGTCCTCAAAGAAGACTTCTTTTCTGAGATTTGACACTATTTTACCATCATGAACATTGCATAGAAAAACACTCAGCAGATACATGTTTTCTGGTCCGGTCTACATGGGCTGCGTCTCCCTATACTTAACATTGATGGATTTGTAGAGGAGCATCAGTCTGGCTTTGGCATGTTGTCAGTTCAACAAGTAGTCTTTTCCTTTCCTCTCTCTCACATCCTCTCAGAAAATAAGGTGTAAGTTTTGGCATTTTTATGTGGTTTTTCAAATTGACTTTGGACTATTTCGTTGGACCAGATTATTATTAATATTTTGTCTCCTCCTCTTCCCATTGTGTTGTAGACATTGTGGCTCATTTTTTACTTCTCCCCCAGTTCTGTTTGTTCTTCTGTTGTTTAACAGGTGATGACAGCTTGACTCAACTTCCTGTAACTGGTTGGAAAGTCTGAATTATCCAAAAAAGTTTTTTCACACTGCAAATGAACCAAACCATGGGACCATTTGGACAGAGACCATCTCTTTTGGTCTGACCAACTTTAGGTCCTTTGGTCTGGACCACGGCCCAAGGCACCTTTCAGATCTTTGAGTTGTAAACAAAGAAATTCAGACTTTGATGTTTGATGTGATTTTTGTTTACAACTCGATGGAAAAAAAATCGATGGAATCCCTCTTCAACACATCCTCTACATGGAACAAACTAAAATGTATCAAATAAACAGTAAATGTGCATTAAAATATGCAGAAGTGTGTTCTCTGTAGAGTATGTGTTATCAACAAAACATTAAATATGACCAGGACACCTGAACTTTAACATACAATTGTATCTACTTTTTCCACACTTTGTAACATAGCTTGCTGCACACTGATGGGCTAGTTATCTACAAAAATAGACAAGACTACAGAAGAAATTCCAGCTTCTAGACAGCTTCCACTGATTAAGCCATGTTAATGTACTTCAGTTCATGTTTACAGACAGCAGTGTGACATACAGTGTCAGAAACCACATAATCAAGTCATTTAGAGATTTTTTAGCGTAGAGACCCCACCTATCGGGCATCTCAAAATGAAAAAAAAAAAAACCGGTAATCTAAGTTAAGTGTAAATAAATAAAAGCATTTTACTCAGGCCCAGACTCGTTTGACTTTCAAAGAAGTTTTGTTTTTCCCCCCATACTGATGTTTCTGTTTACGTTGATGCCAGAATGATGGGCCACCATCGGTTACTTAAGGTATTCCATAACTAATCTTTCTGCTTAAAATAACATTGTGTTTACAATGACAATTAAGTTTGTCCTCTGTGGGCACCCTTACTCTGTACACATAACACTAGTTACCATGGTGGGAAACTTTACCTCAGATCAAAGAAAGCTAACCACAAGACTTTTACAACGCAACAAATATCTGTGGTTTTGTACATTTAAGAAGTGCTTTTGTAGTTAGCACTTCTTAAATATTGTTTTCAGATGTGATTTTTTGCAAGTATAAAGTTAAATGCCCTACAAAGACAGGAGCTTGCATCTTTGATGTCCTGATAGCTATTGGTGAAGAGAGACAAGGGAAATATGCAACACACTAGGCATGCTCAATTATGGCAAAAATCACAATCACAATTATTTTGGCCAAAACTGAGATCACGATTATTTAACACGATTAGTCACTGACTCTGGAAATCAAACAAACAAACAAAAAAAAATTTTAATTCACAAACCTTTTTAAAAACTTCTTTTGGCCGATTCTGGTGGCAGGAGTAGCATTAAACACATGTTTGAGACAAGTGAGGGCTGAACTAGACTGAATGTTAATACCTTTGCTGCACTAGCCCCTTAGCTCCAGTAGCTTAGCTACAAACACCAAACATGTCTTGGATGATCAGCTACATTTGTGGTAAAGGGGGAAACTTTTTTTAGAACTAAACAAAAAAAAAAATCAAACAGCAAATATCTGAAATAAATGAGGATAGTTTGTCTGTAAACAGTTTTTTCTTATACTTACGTCACTTGTGTTGACGAACCAGGTCATTTCTCCATAGGAAGCCAGTTCACCATTAACGTAGCAGCTAATTTCACTGTTCTTCCAGCGATTGTAGATGTGCACTATGGTCACCATGTACCACTGCAACAAACACACATTAGATGATGAGCTGTATCAGGTGTGTTAGGTAGAGGCAGAGCTCTGGATCTGAATGGTTGCATATGTCTGTTTTGTCTTGGATACCATATAACAAAGCTACACTACAGTTAAAGTATCTAAAATTGATATAAAAATCTTTTGCAAAAAACATAATAATATAATCTACTATAAATTAAACTGAACAGCAGCATTTTTTTCTGTCTATCAGCATATTCCTGCATAATTAAAAGGTTAAAATGTAAATGTTAGTCATTCAGAGTGGTTAAGTGTGAAATGTTCAGTTCTAGAGAAACTTGCAGGGTCAGAATTTTTCATAGTGGCGGTGATAGGAACCAGATGTCCACCTCTAAAAGTTCCCTCACAAAAAGGAGATAAATAAAAGATTTAGGAATATGCTGCCTGATGCCTAAGATGGCCAGTATGGGGATTTTGCTGACATATTTTGCACTTCATAATGCACTATATATTTTCAATAAGAATTCTCTGATTACGCTGCTATGCTGTTGTGACGTGCAGAATGTTTATGGTGTCGTCATGTGAAAATAAGCATGGCATCTTTATATATATTTATATATATATATATATATATATTATATATATATATATATATATATATATATATATATACATACATACATACACATAACATATATATGACTTTTTTCTTATTTACTTATTCTTATTTTTCATTTTATTTTTATTTTTATTTCCATAAACAAACAATATGAAAGTTTGACTCATCAGACCCCAATACATGTATTAGTCCATTTTAGATGAGCCTGAGCCCAGAGGTAGGTAGCATTTCTGGATGTTGTTGATATATGGCTTCCATTGTGCACAGTACAGCAGTACAGCCTTAATGGTATTTATTGACAACAATTTGTCAGTATTACATCCATCACAGAAAAATGCTGGTTTTTAATGCAGTGCCATCTAATAGGTTGAAGGTCACGGGCATTCAGTTGCAGTTTTTGGCTCTGCTTTTTATGCACAGAGATTCCCTGCGTCTTTTGACAATATTATGCACTTTAGAGGGTAAAATATCCACAATACCTGCAAAGTCTCCTTGAGGAACACTGTTTTGAGGTATTTTCTGGCAAAGTGGTGAGACTTAACCCATCATTGCCCTAGGCCCTTCCTGGATGCTCCTTTTGTACCAAAGTATGATTATATCACCTCTTTTACAATGTATTCTGAATATTTAACAATGTTTCTAGTCTTAAATTGTCCCATACCAACTTTTTGGAGCATGCTGCCAGCAGTAATATCAGACTGAGCACAAAAAAAAAAAATTAACAATGCTTAAGCTTACCTGGCAGGAAGGAATATAATAAACAGTAAACTCTAAAACATCTCAATCTTTGCCTCATTTTTGTGCTTTAAACTTTAAACCCTCCTAAAGCTCCGGTGGTCTGCTTTATCTCCTGCGGCTACAGTCACACCTACTTTAGCTTCTGAAGTTTCCATTTTCTGATTAAAAACCCCAGTGAAGGTGGTTATCCCTGAGATAAGGTCTCTCTGGAGAAACAGGAAAAAAGCTGAGGCCAAAAATAAACCCGGATTGTGTCCCGCAGTCAACTCCATTAAAAGCATCATTGAGTTCCTCAGGCGAGAGAGGATGAATTTGAGTCCAGCTCATCTACCTGACTGTGCCACATGTTAGAATAGGACAGTTTTAAACAAGCTGGTTTGTCACAGCAGAAACAAATAAGTTTTTAGAGCATAAATTATAGGATGAGGCGCCTCACTGCTGCGTTCGATGCTGAAGTCAATTCTGAAGAAAAATCAGAAGAGACTTAAAATTCATAGTAGGGCTGAGATGGTATGAAAATTTAATTGTATCAGTTCCCACAACTATAAATGTTTACAGTAGTTAAAAATGCTCATTGCAAAATCTGTAATGCCAGTATTTTTGGGTTGGGTAAGAGGGAGCTTGTATCAGATTGCATCTGTATTCAATATCAGCAAATGCTTGACCACCAGTTATCGATATTGGTCCATCTAAATTTAAAAAGGACACAAAATGGAGACTCTTTCAATAACATATGAAATGCTAGTTTTAGACCTCTAGAAACAGTGCTTTACGGACAGATGTGATAAATTCTCAATTATCCTTTCTCAACTGTCACAGTTCTTTAGCAGCAAAAACTCACAGTCTTAACCTTTATATAGTAGCACTGGGAAAGGATGATAGCTTTGGTTTCTGATAAGTTTCTCACATATTTTCTTATTTTCCCAGGGAGACTACCATCTAAGATTTTGCCTTACTGCCAAAAGATCATGAAATTGAATCCTAAAACGATAATTTAACGAATATTAATTATTACACACTGAAATCACCACAGGTATTACAACAATAGACTTTTTACTGAACGTCTTACATTTAGTTATAACTCAAAAAAAATCTATTAACATTGAAACCCACAGGTGTTACATCTATTTAAGTATCTCTGTAAATACTGTACATACTGAATTAATAGTTTCTATCAATCCATCCACAATACCTGTTTAAAAGTATCCATACAGTCCTTCTGAAGAGTGAATTTAGCTGTTTTAAGATGCACTCCTTGCATCTACAGCTTGTTTAATCTCCACAGAGAAGCACTGACCAATAGAACAAGATGCACTGGAGCAGCCACACTAGATCCCATTCATCAATGCAAAGCGTGGGTTAGAGGGGTAGGTTGCTCTGGATAAGAGTGTCTGCTAAATGCCATAAATGTAAACATAAATAAAGGCACCCAGCAATGGGCTGTGGAGCAGTGGAACTGCGTTCTCTAGAGTGATGGAGCCCTATCCAATACCTTTGGGATGAGTTGGAGTGGCGCTTGTGATCCAAAACTAATCATTTAACATCAGTACCTGATCTCACTAATGCTCTTGTGGTTGAATGCAATCAAATCCTCACAGCAATGTTTCAAAATCTAGTGTAAAGTGTTTCCAGAAGAGTAGAGGCTGTGACTGCATCAAAGAGGGATAAACTCCCTTTTAAAACCTTGACTTCAGAAGAAACACTGATGTCTACACACATATTTCTTTAGATATATCATTTATACTTTCACTAAACTTCTATTGTGCCTTACTTCATATAAAACTGATAATTATAGAGTTGACATTGAATGCACAGGAAAAGAAAGCGTATGTACCTTCTGTGGCTTGAAGTCGTATTTGACGCAGTGCTGGAAGCCCTTTCCTTTAGACTTTAGCGACGTCACAATCAGACAACCGCCCACAAAGTGTGCAGAGTAACCCAGGCCTTTACTCGTACGGAAACTAGGGCAGAGAGAGAGAGAGAGATAAAAAAGAAAAAAAATAGAATCAAACACAATCTTATAACTTCTTCTCATTGCATACTCAACATTGATGTTCCACACAACAATCCAGATCTATTAGAGATTACTAAACAACAACGAGGCAAAGGTATGACTATTAAGGCATACAGCGTTTCTAATGATGGTAACTGGTGGGGAAGAAGCTTCCATTATTCATTTGCTACATTAGCCTCATAGCTGTAGTGCTAAAATTAAATAAGCAAACTTCAGACACCAAACATGTCTTTGCTGATCAGCTACATCTGGGACATGGGAGAATTTGATTTATGGCTGAATTATCATTTTAATTCATTTAATTAATTCAACAATATATACATACTACATCAAACTCTAATTTCAAAGAAGTGAGAAAAGCTCACTTTACCATTGTCCATTCAGTTTTCTATTATATGGGCCCTTTAAAAGAGTTGGCTTTATTATAGTACCAATGTTAATATCAATAAACAGTAAAGTGAGTGTAATCCATAAGCAGAATAAAAGCTTTCAGCTTCATCTCAATGTTTAGAGTAGGCCAGTGAATTTACAGAGCTAACATCAGAGCTGATCTATTTAAAAGAACTCTAGGCCAACAGCAGCTCTCACTGCACATTTCTTTATAGCTCACTTATCATTCTGTAAAGTCAAAACAGACCCTCCTGAATAAATTAGATTTTGACAGAAATTAATTATAGACCAAAAATGGGACAGGAGAGAGGGTCTTGTTATACACTGTCCCTGAGAGAGAGAGAGAGAGAGAGAGAGAGAGAGAGAGAGAGAAATGGAAAAGAGAAAATAAAAGAAGCAGAGAAGAGGCAAAGAAAATGTATTATTTTCTGAACCATTTACGCATTTTTAACCGAATTCAATCTCTGATAGGCACTGCAACACAATTAAATTTTTCACACAAAAAATGTAATAATAATAATAATAATAATAATAATAATAATAACAACAACAACAACAACAACAACGACAACAACAGCTGACTTAAACGTTGGAGGCTTAGATCCAGCACTGCATTTCAGCATAAATAACTTCATGTAAAACTCTGCTTGTATGTGTGAGAGACCCACCAGTACAGGTAGGGTTTGTCTTTATCCACATTGATATTGTTGATAGGGTCCATACGCAACCAGGTGTGGAAGGTGAAGCCGTTCTGGTATGGCCACTTTGCGATGGGTGGCAGAGCAATGGCCTGTTAACAAAACACAATGAAAATTATGGACATTTTAAATGGACCTTAAATGTTGCTCTTTTTACATTAGCGTAGCTAAAAACAGCAGCAGCCATCTAGACCCATAGATGGTAACAGTATGTCATACAGTAGGTAATTTTTACTATAATTTTAACACTGATGTATGTAAATTTTGCCTCATTCAAAAAGCAGTCCTGACCGCAATGCTTTAGTGCGAACGGGCATACTATTGTACTTCTGAAAGCTGAATCAGTGGATATATATATAAATGTGCTGGTTTTCTTGACATCACAAAAACAGCTTAGTTTGCATATACTGTATGAACTGGGGATGAATGATACTGAAACCATAAAATCATTTACATACTACATTAAAAGTCTTTTATGGGGAAAAAACTTCAGTTTTCCACTGTATGGGCCCTTCAACTCTTATATGAGTGGTTTAAAGAAAACTTCAGGAAACTTGATAAGACTTGACGACAGATGGGGTTATGAAAGAAGGAAGGTATCTTTGTACCTTCATCTTATTATGAAAAAATGAGGAATTATTTTAAGATTTCAGTGTTCAGCCTACAGCCAGAGAAAATACTAGTGGTCAATCTGCAAACAAACATTCTAATTTTGCAATAATATTTGTGTGTATTTTGTTCTCTTCCATGCTGGACTAACATGTTTTGAACATAATTGTTTAAAAAAAGTGAAAAAAGTGAAAAAAAGTTTTAAGGCTTGCTGATCTACCCGAGCGGTGTTGCTTTAGGCATGATAGCACTCCTTGTCTGTTTAGAAGCTACAACAACAGTAGCATGAACAAAGCTTGGAAAAATACTACACTAAATTGAAACCAGCACTGAGTGTGTTTGTGTGCATAGCCTCTCGTCCCCTGTTTTTTTCCAATCACAGATACTTAGAAAGACAATAGTAAGTGGTATTAATCCCAGTGTGGGGAAAGTGCTGTTAACAAGAGGTTAAAGCTGAGGTCTCAGCTGAAAAATACAGGGTGAAAAAGTGTCCCATATTTTCCTATAAGTGTACATTTGAACTACATATTTTTTGAAAAGTATGAAATTTATTAGCATTTATTAGTCAACTACTATTGCTGCTACTATTTTTGTTATCACTATAATTATTATTGTTATTACTAACAATTACAATTAATATTAATAGTAGTACTGTTAGTATAAATACATGAAGAAGTTTTTTAATAAATATGGGCCTTTTATTGTGACGTTGGCATGCCAGCTGCAGATAAATTGCACATACAGTAGCAAGTAAAAAGTATGTGAACACTTTGGAATAACCAAGCGTTTTGCATTCATTGGCAACAAAACGTAATCAGTTCTTCATCTAAGTATAGACAAACACAACATTCAAAAGCTATTAAAACAAACAGACAATATATATATATATATATATATATATATATATATATATATATATATATATATACACACATACATACATACATACATATATATATATACATACATATATATATATATATATACATACATACATATATATATATATATATATATATATATATATATATATATATATATATATATATATATATACACATATATATATATATATATATATATATATACATATATATATATACACACATATATATATACTATATATATATATATATACCCACACACACACACACACACACAGACGTGAATGATTTTGAATCGATTAACAAATGTCAAAAATCGACTTTCTAAATATTTAATTTAGAATGTAATGTTGACGGAACGCAAAGGGTGGAACTTGGAAGTGGGTAAGTGCAGCGCCCGGACAGTCTGTGGCGGCACATAACAAAAACAAAAAGCCAGGTTAGATGAGGAGTCACACCCCAAATGATAAGAAGAGCCATTTTGTTCTTTCAACAAAGTCAAACCACCTTGGGAGCCGCAACATTTAATGTCCAGTATGTGACAATGTCCTAGTATAGGCTAAACAATATAAACGAGAGCGCACTTACTTTGTTCTGCTTTAAGCTTTAGCCGCTTTCCTCCCATCTCCACCAGAAAACTTTTATTCAAAACTAGAGCAGCTTATTGTAAAATGTCTCTCAGCGTTCAATTGTTCTACAAGGCTGAAGTCGCTTCTTATTCTCCAGCTTCTTGTTCGAATTTACCCATTCCACCTTAAATTCTGACTGAGGAGGCGAATGAAAATGAGACACCATTTAAGGTGGAACGGGAGAATTCGAAAGAGAAGCGACTTCAGCTTCGTAACTGTTTAGTGTTTGACAGTCTCTCGCTGCAGATTTAACATACCAGGAAACCAATCGTGCTGCTTATAAACGCGAATAACGCATCGCTGCTATGTGACCTGCAGTCTGCACGCCAGTTCTCCGTCATTGCGAATCAGGGCTTTCGCGCTATGTTTCACAAGTCCCATCTCAAAGATACTTTACTGACACAGCGATCCCCCCCGTCTCTACAACCAGACCAAAACCGAAGTTATAAAACCACTGAAGAAAACGAGTAGAATAGCTTTAACGTGCTGCGTGGACATCCACTGCCACTGGATGCGCATTTTATCGCAGATGAGTAGCAGCAGCTTCTCGTGCTCCAAGCAAAAGCACTGAATGAGAGCCTTCCAGTTCACTTGCCACATCACTTCCATTTGATTTATTAATAAGAGATATTGGAAGTAAATTCATTATGGATCATTACAAATACTTTGCTTTAAAACTACCAAGTCACTTTTTAATAACAACACTGAGTCACTTAGTCACTTTAAAATGTATATTGTCTCTATATTCTGTGTATATTGTGTATATTTTGTGTATATTTAATATATTTCAGTTGGTTTTTCTTCTATTTTTATTTTTACTTATTTACTTTCTGTAGAGTGATTAGCTGAGCCTCACCACAAGCATTTCAATGCATAAATGTCCTGACATGTTGTGCAAGTGACAAATAAACTTGAAACTTGAACTCGAAACTTGAGCTCACCTAGAGATGCCTAGAGATTCCCACCCCTAATATATATATATATATATATATATATATATATATATATAAAAAAATATTATATCTATATATATATATATATATATATATATATATAAAAAATCATTCATGTCTTTATTGTGCACACCAATTAATCATTCACGTGCTGGTGTAAAAATTATTCGAACCCTTGGATTTAACAACCAGTCGAAGCTCCTTTGGCAGCAATAACCTCAAGCATGTGCTTCTGGTAGCTGCAGATCAGACCAGCACAATGTTCAAGTGGAACAGTGGACCATTCTTCCCTACAGAACTGCTTCAGTTCAGCCATATTCTTCTTTCTGGTGTGAATGGCTCTCTTGAGGTCATTCCACAGCATTCTTATTGGGTGAAGGTCTGGCATCTGACTGGGCCACTCCAAAAAGCAGATGTTTTTTTTTGCTTTTTTGCAATGCTTAAGGTCAATGTCCTCCTGCATCAACCAGCCTTCACTGGGCTTCAGCTGGCAGACAGCCACTTTGACATGATCTTGTAGTATACCTTGATAAACTTGGAAACACATTGTACCCTTACTTGACAATCAGTTCAGGCCCAAAGGCAGAAAAGCACCCCCAAATCATGATGCTCTCTCCACTAAACCTCACCACTGGGATGATGTTTTCATGTTGGTGTGCAGTGCCCTTTTTACACCATACATAGTGCTGTGCATTCTTTCCGAATAACTCAACCTTAGTTTCATCAGTCCACAAAACATTGGGGCTTTTTTTGTGTTAAAATTGCTCTTTGGCGAACTTCAGGCACAGTGAAATGTTTTTTTTTTTCATGTGCGCAGAGTATCAGCTTCCTCCATAGTGTCTGGTCTGTTCAGTGTTTTTCGTATGTACACTCATGAACAAAGATGTTAACCAGTTCCAACGATTCCTTCAATCCTTTAGCTGTTACTCCAAGATTCTTCTTTACTTTAGTGAGCATTCTGCATTGTGCTTTTGGTGCAATCTTGGATCGGCACCCACTTCTTGGGAGAGTAGATACAGTACTAAATCTTCTCCATTTACAGTTTGTCCAACGGTAGAATACATAAACATTTTGATTTTATTGCAGCCCTTTCAGTTTTATGCTAAGCATCAATTATTGATTGCAGGCCTTCTGGAATCTCTTTCTTTGCAAGGCATGGTTCACATCAGCAGATGATTCCTGCGAATAGCAAACTCAAAATGTTTGCCTGGCTTTTTATAAGTGAAAATAACTCTAACCCATATCTCCAATGTCATTTTATTGACTGGACTCCAGATTTGCTAATTAGCTTTTGTTGAAGTCAATAGACTATGGTGTAAATGACTGATCTATTCAAAATGGACAAGAACAATATATTATTTTTTGCGTTATTAGTTTAAAGCGACTGCTTTTCTCCTTTACTGCAACTTATGTGGGGACCAGATAATATTTTAAGATGACTTTATATATATAAATGCTGGTAATTTAAAAGGGTTCAGAGACTTTTTCTAGGCACTATATGTGAGTGTATGAATCTGTTTCTCTGGTCTGTGGGCTGATAGTTTGTTTAAGACTCCTGGGTTAAAGATTAAAGGTCAGGATGTTAAGATGTGCGCTCACCGCAGCACTTTTCCCTGGGAAAGTGAAGAAGGCATCAGGTCCAGTTCGGTGAGCCATGGACTTCAGCACGGACAGCAGCTTCACTGCATGGGGTGGCTGGAGAAAGAGGAGAGTAAACATACATACACATGATGAAAGTAAAGTTAACAGTACTGTCACAAGATTACATCCTTTTTTGACAGCTTTTATGTCTTTATTGATATTTTAACCATTCAACACCTAACTCGGGTTGCTAGCAATTTATGACCTCAACAGTTTCGTTGCTCAGCAGTTTGTAGATTAACCTGTGGTTGTAACTGCTAAGATAAATCTAACAATTCTAACTATTCTCTTTTTTTGAAACCGAAACATCAGGCTGACTGGGACCAAAGACCACAAAACCAAGAAGCTTTTTTTCCCTCAGCTGAAAAGCTGACATTTCATATTTCCCAGGACAGCTACAGTAAGGAGAACAAAATTTAAATTTTCCATCAGCACTTAAACTGCACACAGTGAGATATATAAGTAATGCTGTTATACAAATATCAAACATGTTTGTATGGTACTAAAACTGAGTGTCACATTAAACACTAAATAGTTCAAATGGAAAAAAGTAAAATATAATAAAACATGACTTAAAAACTGTTGATCAGATCTTACTCTGTGTTTAAATTATATGGGCTGATATCAGTTATCAGAATTTTTCATCTCTTTAAAATTGGTACCAAAAAAAATGGTCACTGTTTAATACACGTGTTATTTCACAGTTTTAATGTATTCCCTGTTATTGTAAAATTTAAAACATATAAAAGCAAAGAAAAATAAAGAAAAACTGGTAACTTACTGGTAACTTTTGACTTTTTTTTTTTAACTGAAAATTGCCAACAAAACCCTACATTATAGTGCGTGTACGGAGAGCAAGCAATAGTGATTTGCTCAGAGTGCATCTTCTCTGGTTCTCCGGTGAATGTGTGTTCTCTCTACACCCTCTGGCTGTGCAATATAGAGAAATTAAGAGGTACTTTCTGTGACACATTGATTGTTTCAGCTGATGGATGGCGCTGCTCCTCCATTTTCAGCATCCTTAATGCTGAATCTAGGGCCTAATACATCACAACACATCAAAACACATAATATTTCTACTGCTATACCACCCTGTCCCACTTTTCCTACAGTTTATAGACATCACAGCTAGAGGGAAAGGACTGTGATACAAAATTAAACACACACCGCTTAACATTGCTTTACTGATTAATACGACATAGGGGTGGGTGTGACGTTCTCTGACAATATGAATTTTGCTGTACTGCGGATACCATAATGAACCTAAACACAGTGAACCACAAACAGCGCTGCCCCAAGACAAACTAAACATAAGCATGAACAGCTTAAATAACTCTTAGAAATGAAACAAAATGGTATTTCAGACGAAACTGAACTGCTGAGTGCCGCTAGCAGCCACTCCTACATTAAATCAGTAGGTTTTCATGGGACCAGTGCTGGGTACGTGCCACGTGCCTGAAGCGTCATGAACACATTCAGTTTTGCCAATTATGCTGTGCAGTGTTCACACATTTTTATTTTGGGAGACTTCATTTTAACCCTTGTGTTCTGCTCTGTTTTTTTTTTTCACTCTGTTCTGATTTTTCCCCATCACTCGGGGTTGTCGCTCATGGTTCCCCTGACAAATCCTGTAAGTTCTCAAGTGCAACACAGGTAGAAATTGTACTACAATGGCACAGTGGTACAAATATGCTGCTGTTGTAATAAATATGTTGCGTTTTTATCTGCTATTTCAGACGTTTACGTCTGGACACATTTGGGTCAGTTTCAGACTACAGCTTGCACGTGCTGGTCATTCACACGTTTGTGCTGGTGAACAGAGCAGCAAGAAAGTTTTACTGATATACCAAATGAATAAACAGTCAAATCTGTCATTTTGCTCAATAAAAATATAAATTTAAAAAACACTCTACATTTGTTTACCCTGGACAGCATTCTTACTTGTTATTGGGCAAGCGTTTCAGGTCTGGTGGCCCAGGACACTTAAGCATGTTGAAGAAGAATGAACCACCTCTTAAACCCATCCAAAAGACGCAGAGTAAATTTACTGTGATACACTTAACAAGCTTGGGATAGTGAGCTATCTTGAGCTATTTTTGTTAGATATAATGAACAGTGAAATATTTTAGACACCAAATACAAGGTGCAAAATGGAACTAAGGTTGAGTGAAGCCCTAAAAACAAACATGAGGAAAGGCTGCAGAAGAGAACGACTAAAACCTACTTCTATACTGAACAAGCTACTAGTTTGTGGTAGTATTTACACAATTAATACTTTTTAGTTGCTGCAATAATAATAATAATAATAATAATAATAATAATAAATAATATTATTATTAATAATAATAATAATAACAACAACAATCTTCATAATCATAATAGCAACAGTGGCAACAGTGATAGAACTAGTAACAACTAAATAACAACAACAATAACAATAATAACAATAACAAAACATTGCAAAATTATTATTATTACTATTACCATTATCATTTTTCCCCTTTTTTGATAGTGATATCATATCGTTATCGTCATATTAGAAAACACTGATAGAAATTTAAATTCATATCGTCCACCCCTAAATGACAGTCAATCAAATATCTGTTAATTTTCAACTGAATTGAGATTTCTTCAATTGAAATAAATATAAGAAACTTAAAACACAGTTCTTAAATAACGTAAACAATAAATTGCATGTCTGCTGTAATATAGAACAAGTGACTAATTATCAGCAGGATTTTTACCAATAACGATACATTCCAGGGACATCAATATTCATCGATATTATCAGCCAACCAACATATCAGAGTATATGATCTGACTCACTGTACTGTCTGCTTTTCTATCTATCTCTCTGTTAATCTATCTATTTATGACAACAATAAAAACACTATTTTTAAAAGAGGAATGTAGAGAACAAGATTCTCAAACACTCCTGCCCTATTTTTACCAAATTCTGGAGAAATCAATTAGTAAAAAAAAGGTCCATTCCTGCAGCCAGTGGGACATTAAAAGTGAAACAAGTGTAGAAAGCAACATTTTTCTAGCGCATTCCACACTCAGATAAACAGACATACCCATTGTCCTTCCTCTCCCTGCAGTTTACTGAAGAACAGCTTCAGCTCCTTCACTGTGATACTGTAACTCGCCAAAACACCCAGCATATCCACCAGCAGATCTGAAAAGGAAAGTTAGAGAGTCAGTGCTTCTTTATTTCTAATTATTTCATTTTTTATTTACATTTCATTAACAGTGCACATTAAAGGGAAATTATCAGCGTTAGCTACCAGGCTAATTTTCACCTATAGCTCATGAGGCCTGTTAGTAGAAGCATGCATACTGAAATATTTGTTTATCTAGAGCTTTAAGATGGTCAATATTCATAATTCAATCTAGTTTTTTTGCACCCCCCCAATCCAACTGGATGACTTTAAAAATGTTGAGTATCATCTGATATCGAGCCGATCTGATCTTTATGTTTTCTTAAATAATACTGCCACAAAATTTAGGGAAGACATGCTAGTCTGCTAATTAATACTACAGTAAAAGTATTTAATTTTTTGGTTTAGAATGTTTTGGTATGCTTTGATGTTTTAGCCTAGATTTTCTACAATGATTGTTTTATACTGTGTTTAATACTGGTTATAATACAATTTGATACACTGTTGTGAAATTCCTTCATTTTTATTTGGGTAAACTGTTATCCTCTGTTTATTTTGTGAACCATTTTTGTGAAACAACCACTTTCTATAGTGCCGTGAATATGATACAAATTTCTATTACTCTAATGTGGTTGCTGTAGCTGCTCCTTTTCCTCAATTTTGAACATCCCGCTATTGTAAATGCTGTACACCTGCATACAATTCATAATGATTAAGAATAGCTACCTAGCCTATGTAATTGCATAACCTTAGTAGTTCGTTTTTGCTTTATAAGGAGTCCTATAATCTATTCATGAATACATTTATTTTTATTTATTATTTATAATTGTTACACTTAAATATAGCTTTATAATAATGCCCAATTAATGGTTAATGTTTAAAACAGTATATATTAGCCAAATAAGAGTGATTAAGTAAGCAAAGTAAATTCCCATGCATCACAAAGAGCTTAATATTTCAAGTTGTGTAATTCATTAGCTACAATGCATTAAATAGAAATATTAAATAACTAAATAATAATTATTAGAATTATTTAGTTATTTAATGCATCATAGCTAAACACAAACTACTATTAAAAGTGTTACTGTTACCTGCAATCATGCTGTCAGTGTTGTCTATGCGCTGTAGGACAAGCTGTATCAGCCCCACATCCGTGCAGGCCTGCAGGTTCCTCACGCTCTTCTTCAGCACGGCGGTGAAGATACTCCACACTTCAGCCTGACACGTTCCCTCACACTTATCCAGCAGCTCCACCATGCACACTATACTCTCCACCTCCTGGATGATGAAGTTCATCTCCAGATCAAACTGACCTCCAACCAACTAGAAGAAAAACCGTAGAGAGAGAAATTAACCTTTAAAAGTCTTTGTTACTGTAGACACTAATAAAATAATGCTGTAATATTACATGAATTATTTCTGACTCCTGGCTCTAAGAAACAAGTGGATAATTGTGTAGAAAGTGCAGATTCTAACCTTTCAATACATTTGTTTTTGTAAGTAGAAGATAAGAACTTTTTCATTTTTGCCATGTTTTCTCTCCTGAAGTCCACTTATAATATTTGCATGGTTTTATATCATAACTTAGTTTACAAGACTGTTTTCTTACCTTTCTAGAATTAATCAGGATGTTACTGTGCCTTTAAGACCGACATAGGTTAATGAGCTCTATTCTGACTGGCTGCCCTGGACTGGGCCTCATTCAGGAGGTAATCTTGGCTGAAACACTCCTAACTTTGCTATGACTGGGAGGAGCTAAACTGCTATAGGCTGAATGAGCAGGGCTAAGTTGCTGTAGGCTGAAAGGGTAGGGCTAAGCTACTGTAGGCTAAATGGGCGTGGCTAAGCTGCTGTAGGCTAAATGGGTGGGGCTAAAATGCTGTCACATTTAAAAAATACTGTCAAGAACAATTCTTCTATTCAACACACAGCAATACGCTTACAAAAGCGTACTGTGACAGCATAATGTATAGCATTACGATTATGATAGTAATACTGCCTTCGGTTTTCCATATGGGCCCCTTTAGGCACTGAACAAGCTTGCATTTAACAATGCATCTTATCTGGCACTACGATAATAAAAAAAATCAAAGAGCACATCCAATAAAATAATATTTCCATCTCCAGTTCCATCACTGTTATGAGCTCTGAATGAATCTGTACTATCAAATGCTATAATACCACCAATTCTGTTGAACCCTGTTACCAAACATCTGTCTCTGTACTCTACACAGCTGTATTACTGAACACAAACACACTGACCACCCCTGACCTTCACCTGACCTCTGACCTCTGCCTCCGCCTCTCACATAGATACACCTGAACTCTTCACGTCTGCTGCAGTAACCCGTCACCAAGGCAACAGTAGAAGCCAGACAACCCGGCCCATTAACCCAGCTTAACCTCCATAATACACTATTACATACAAACAGAGTGTGAGAGAGAGAGAGAGAGAGAGAGAGAGAGAGAGAGAGAAAGAACAGACAGAGTGACAGACAGAGAGAGAACAGAGAGAGAGAAAGAGAGAGAGAAAGAGAACAGAGAGAGTGAGAAAGAGAGAACAGAAAGAGAAAGAGAGAACAGAAAGAGAGAGAGAGAACAGAAAGAGAGAGAGAGAAAAAAGAGGCAGAGCGAGAAAGAAAGTAAGATAAAATATTAATGTATTTATTAAGAGAAATAAATAAATGAGCAAAATAAATCTAAAAGGCTGTACAACATAACATTCCAGCACTGCATAACAGGTGAGGAGATGCTGCGCAATTTTTAATTACGAAACTGAGTTCAGTGCCTCTCACTATTTTTTTAGCCCAACAAAGTTAAAACAACAAACTCAAACAAAACACAGCCTTTAAAGAGAAGAAACAGGAGCTTCATCACAAATATACGAGCCTGCGGTCACAACTTTCAAAACAAGGTTATATAGCTCTTTAAAATCCCTCCATGTCTAATACACACACACCCAAATCCCCCCACCATGCACCCTGTACACCATTCAAACCTCTACGATAATGGATTTACATCAGTGCTATACAGTGTAAACAGTCAAACAGAAGTGAAATAAGCTGATGGAAATTGTCAGTTTATGCCAGAACAGTAACCCCTCCACTTTCAACTTCAAGCCCCCTCCTCTCAGCACCCATAAATCATACCCTGCCCATCTGCATTTTGGGTAAAGCGGTGCTGGGTGCTAGTTTCTCTTTGTAGCGGCTCTGAGACCACCACAGAGTGATTAATGAAGGTGACACGCGCTCACAGTCACACATCCATCACTGTCCAACACAGAGAGGGTCTAGGGTGGGAATCTATCACAGGATCATAACATAGGTCAGAGTGCTATAGCAATCTAAAACACTAAGACACTGACCTCAGGATGGAACTGAGTGACAGCTCAGCACACATATACAGACATAAACGAGAAAGCAAAAACACATTGTGGATAATAACATAAGTGTTAACACATGAATGTGGAGTGTCTGGAAAGGTGAACGTTCTTAATGCAATAATAATAATAATAATACATTATGTATGGGCTAGAGTTGCACAATAATATAATTTTTAAATATTTTAAATAATATTTAATTCTTATATATCAGCATGGGACAGATGTTCAGATACATTGAGCCTCCACCTGAGACCACAGTATTTAGACAACATTAAGTTACTGCACTAAAACATCTGTGTTGTATTCACTTCACCTCATTTGTAACTAGAAATACATGTTGTGTTCCTCTGTAATGCTAATACAGGTAGATTTAATCCTAAAATCTACATTTCATAAATTTTCATGAAAAACATCAGATGTTGGCACTGACCCATAACTCCCATTGCAGTACAGTATATATAAATAGAAACATATGTCTATATAGTTAAGTTAAAATTGAAAAAAAAAATATTCAAACCTAAAGATTGAACCAATGTTTTAAAGATTAAAACATAAAATGGTCATTTTTCTAAAAGAGCAATGAAGAGTGCCTAACGAATCAGCCATGTGGCCTTATTTACAGCTGTGAATGAACAGTCTGTGTACCAGCTCTGATTACCTCTATTCAGTTCCATAATGACGCTCACCCCTAAGCTAACAGCTCTTCATCACAGTTGTGTCTGTTCTGTACTACAATGCCATAGCGTTTTAGGCTCTAGTCCAGCTTTGAATAACAGCTTTTAATAAACTGAGCCATTGCTGACAATTTTGAAACCTCAACCTCACCAAATTCCCCATGCAAACTTCATTAAAGCAAAACATAATAACAAGCCTTCAATATACGTCGTGGTCAAAGATAACGCTTTATCAGCCAGTCCAAAAATGGAGTAAAGTCTCACTCTTCGTTCAAAGTTTTCCAAGCACAGCTTAAACATTAGTGCAGCAGTAATAGGCTTAGCCTCATTATTAAAGGTGTCATTTTTAATCCACTTCCTATCACGTACTACTTTCAGGTGAAGTGGCACACATTCGCCTTCACTGCTGATATTCCTTAAGGTTTATAAAATCTGCTTTAAAGGGGAAATCCACCCATTTTTGTCAAATTGCTGCATAATTAAATGGTCAAGATGTAAGCAAAGCCATTCAGAGTGTTTCAGTGTGAAACGCTCCATTCTAGAGAAACTTATTGAGTCAGAAACGATTATGAATACGCTACCTGATGTTTAAGGCATTGTTTTGCAATAGTTTTCTTGTAAGTTTTGACCTTTGTTCTGCATGTACTCCTCCCCCTTGAATGGACTCTACAAATGTGTTCAAACAGTCCCCATAGGAATCTTATTTTTTCAATTTTTCCACTATTTTACCATCATCAACATAAAAACTTAGACATGTGTAAGTTCACTGGAGGTTTTGGATAGTAAAATAATGTCTGTGTTGTAGACATTGTGAGCCCTGGTTCCTATCACCACCACTGTAAAGAGTCTCCACAATAAGACATTCGATGTTCTAATGGCAGTCAGTTAGTTAAACCGTTTTTGTGAGTATACTGTTGTGTACTGATCTTCATTTTTATGATTGTTTCTGAAATTACACCAAAGATACATCTCTAGCCTTGGGTGGGCTATAATTTTCTATTCTCTTCCATCCCTTGATTATAATTAAGCTACACTTTGTAGACACCACAGGCAGCATTAAAGGAACAGTTCAGCAAAAATAAAAATGACACTGTTTTCCTGTATTTTACCCCTAATGTAGTTGATAAGCAGAGACATCTTTGGTATCTGAAGTTTGCACTGTAATGAGTAATGGAAGTTAATACCCCACCAGTTAGCACAGTACTAACTGCAATACTGGCTTCAAATCGTGTCGAATGAGTGATGCTAATGTTGTTGATGGTACAATAGCAGTAAATCTGAAACACGTTTTCTTTTGGGAATGAATCTCAAAATCTTCATAAAACGTGCCTCAGATATCAGGCAGTGTATTCTTAACAAGTTTATGTAATAACTTTGTGTGAGGGAACTTTTAAAGGTGGGCGTCTGGTTCCAATCACCAACACTGTGAAAAGTTCTGACTCTGTAAGTTTCTCTAGAACAGAGCATTTCACGCCAAACCAATCTGAATGACTTTGGCTACGTTTACACAGCAGGTAAAAGTGGCCCAAATCTGATTTTCTCACCAAATCCGATTTTTTTGTTTGGCTGTTGACATTGTCTTTTAAATGTGACCTGTATGCGACATCAGTCTGAACAGATCACGCTTCTAAACCGACCCGCATGCGCAAAAGAACAGCGCTTCACGTGGCGGTTCGTCCAGAGGTAAACAGTCATGACGGCCAGCGAACGCCAGTCGCTCTCGGAGCTTTCAGTTTCGGCTTCGCCAGCATCGCAGGAGCGAGTATAAAGTTCGAGTGGTTGACAGCTGGGCTCATCACCCACAGTGTGTTCGGGATCGCCGAAAAGGGCACGTTATTCGGCCACGGCCACTTCTTTGGTTTGTGTCCTCGGATTCTTTAAACTGTTCTCTGACGCTGCAGCCTCGGTCTCCTCCGGCCGCATTCGGCGGTTCGTTCGAAACCTCTTCAAACACGGAGCGGTGTCTCTTCTAATGTTCTGGTACAGAAACATCAGCCTAAATGTTTATGAGTCTCAGCAGCACGAAATTATGATGAATGTCGAGTTGTACTGAAATAAATGTCGCATGAATTCCGATCTGGCTGTTCAGACAGAGTCGCATTGCTGCAGATCGGATACATATCGGATTTCAGTACCACATATGAAAGCGTCTCAAATTGGAATTGAAAATGTCAGATTCAATGTGTTTTTTGCTGATCACACTGCCACATAGATGACACATCTGTGTCACATATGAGGAAAAAGATTGGATTTGGGCCACTTTCACCTGCTGTGTAAACGTAGCCTTAGTTTGGGTCTTAACCACTGAATTACAGAGAAATTGGTGGAACTCCACACTACAAAATCTCTAAGACTTGATTATGTGGTTTCTGACACTGTATGACTCTCTGTTACCTATGAACATGGACCAAAGCAGGAACACAATTCAGGATTCAGGATGTCTCCTAGTGTTTTTAACTAAGCTAATGTACTTTAGATCATATTTATATTAACCAATGTGTTATACAGCATCAGAAACTACATAAGCGAGTCTACATAATGTAAAAAAGTCTGTAATTTTAATTATTTACCCAAGGTTAGACATCTGGCATATCTAGCCGAGTCACTATCGGTCTCTGTTTCCAGGATTTCTCTGCAAATTTTTTACTCCATATTTATTTCTCTGTGTGTTCTTGTGTCGGTCATGAGATCACACTGTGGTAAACTGAGCTGTTAGTATGTCACCCTGAGGAGAGTGAGTGAATTAATAATGGTTGAACGGCTCTCAGTGTCGCAATAACAGGCCTGTTCCCCATGGTAAAGGCTGCATTGGGCTCATTAGTCCAGTGTGCTTACATACAGATTTCCAAATGTAAAACATAAGTCAAGGTCTAAAATCTGAATAGTTGTGTGATTTGAATGGCTCTCCATGGAGTTCATAGATCACTTGCATGTTATATATGTATACATAATCTACCCACAAACATACCTGTCTACATGTATGTATAGTGATTTAAATGGAATTGTGTTTTACAGTTTCTCATTAGGTTGAATGAACCAATAATATGAGCCAATATCATTTCATATTTATATTTAGATGCTGTAACAAAAAGGTGCTAATCAGCAGAGTGCTGTATTATTTTTCTATGGGTCATCAATATTTCGGGCCCTAATTAAAATGGAAGCATATCCATTAGACAGACAACTAAAAAAAAAATCTTCAAAAACGCTGTCAGTGTAGACGGGTCTTTAATTAAGTCACTCTGTGCTGTACTTTGTGCCCACTCATTAGCCTGAAAAAGATCAGCAGCCCAGAACAGGCCTTTGGGAAAACGTGTGCGCATCAGCTGACTGAAAATAACAAACCAAAAATGACTCGTCCTCATCCATGAAAGAACGCTGACCTTTGTCCTAGAATCCTTAAGCAGTCCTTAAGTGTAAGAAAGGTTAAAAAAATTACTAGAAAAGTATTAAAAACTCCTATAATGTTGTCAACAAAGGGGAAAACAAAAATAAATAAACAGAAAACAAATTCCTCAAAAAAAAGGAAAATTGCACAAGCAATTCTGCTGTGATGTTAGGTGGTTGCTATGGTATGTGGCGTGGAATCTACAATGTTGCTAGGTGGTTGCTATGGCATCACTGATGGGTGTTAGGGTTGCTTGTTGGTTGCTATGGTATAACTGGTGGGTGATAGGGTGATGACAGCTACTTCCTATGGTATGTCTGGTGGTTGTGAAGTTGCTGCTAGGAGGTTGCTATGGTATCCCAGGTGGTTGCTTTGGTGTTCCAGATGGTACTTCAGGTGTTGCTAGGTGGTTGCTATGGTATTCCTAAGGCTACAGTGTTGCTAACCCATTGCTGTGGTATCTCTGGAGGTTGCTAAGATGTTGCTAGGCAGTTGCTATGGTTTCCCACAAGAAAAATAATATACCATCAGATACCAATAGTATCAAAAACCGCACTGCGCACTCACACAATTAAACAAACAGCTCAAAGACATAGACTACACATCATATTGCCTTAATTCACAAGCCCTACTAAACAGTAAACAAAAAGCCTCATTTGCATAATGCATTTGCATAGTGACATGAACACTGCAAAGACCTATATCAAGATAATGATTAACAAAAATATATTGTGCAGCCCTAATAATTAACTTAGTGAATCATGTTCATGTCCATACTTTATCGCATGTCAAATGAGAGGGAGGAAAACTCAGCTCCAATCTCATATAAAAGTTACTGAGAAAAAGTGCAAAATTTTGACTGGATCTCTTAAGTGGTAGGATTCGCATTAGTTAAACAACAAGAGAGCTATTCAAATTGACCTGGCAGAGTGACAGGCAATTAAAAACTATGTTTTCAGTGTGTCAGTACAATCTAACGTCCAATTAGAAAGCCGTACATATTCTAAAAACCGTGCTTGTGTCAACGTGGCTGTTCATTACGTCGCTATAGCTGTAGTAACACCACATCTACTGCAGATCACCCCACCGCCAAGCGCACAAAATGAGAAACGATGAGCAGCAGCATGGTTAGTTCCTCAAAATGTCGCTTTATTTTTAACACATCTTTGCATCCAGTTAAGGAACGACATCTGCATCTACATAAATGTAAATGCTGTAAATATCCTGTGCGTTTAAGTAACATTCTACAATTCAGATATACATTGGGACAGCCTTTACGACAGTGTTTTTGCATTTGCATGTATTGCTTTACTACATGTATTCTGCATTACCTAAGCATCAACTCCAGAGACAAACCTCTTGCACACGCAAACGTACTTGGTCAGTCACTCTGATTGTGAACACATTTTAAATTCTGTCAGTGTACTACCTAGATATGCAATTTGCGGACCAATAATAATAAAAACACATATTTTAGAATTAATACACAAAGGATGTTGCTCATTAATATCATCATTTTTAAAGGTTTAATTTTTGCACTAATAAAGTAATCGTCTCTGATATGAGCAAAAAATAGAACAAATTGTCTGTGATGATACCAAAAATAACTGCCTTTTATCTAAAACTAGGGGGGGGGGAAAAAGTGTCATCTTTCTTTTTTGAGAACAGCTTATTCCATCTTAAGGAGAGAGAGGAAACAGTGCTGTCATGGACTATGACTTACAGACAGAACGAGAAATAAAGAGACAAAGACAGACTAAGATAGAAAGACAGAGAGCGAGAGAGAGAGCAAAAGAGAGAAAAGAGAGAGAACAAAAGGAAGAGAATATCACTGAGCGAGGGAAAGAGGCAGTCCAGTAACTCAGGTAAATTTCAGGAAGAAAGTCATTAGCATTTTTCTCATTTGCATTTGTTGTGAATTTGAATGTGAGCATCGCTCTTTGCACATCTTGCAAATCCACAAACAGTGTAAAAATCTACTGAAAACATTAAATAATTTTACATTACACTTAATTTTTCCATGTCATGTGTTTCTTAAATAAAAGACTGTGATGTATATAAACAAAGTTTTAACACATACTATTCCCGCCACAGTCCATACAGTCCTTTTTTCATAGTACATTATTCATCACAGTTGTGATGTCACCACATTAACACATTTTCATATATCCACCTATTCAGCCTACAGCAGTTTAGCCCCAACCACTCACACTAAAGTTATAAGGAGTGTTTCAGCTTGGACTGGAGCACAAAACAGGTCAGCCAACCATAATAGAGCTCATTTTCACATATCAGTCCTAAAGGCACAGAAACAAAATCAGTTTGATCAGAGAGGTTGGAAAATGGCAATGTAGAAATAACTTAGGACTGTTTTTTGGTAACTCACAAAAACATTATAAGAGGACCTCAGAGGGGAACAAACAAGAAAAATGCAGAATATGGGCTCTTTAACATGCAGTAAATGGTATTTATTACCTGTTTGTAAAGCAGTGATAAATGATCAAAGAGAATGATGAAGCCTCTGCTGAATAAAAAAAAGGTCTTTCATGAAAAGTGTGCAGAATTATTAAATTAATGTATTATAAATAAAAAAGACTGATGACTTGACCAAGTTGACCACATTAGCATTAGTTCCAGCACAGTGCATTTTCATCTCATTAAGGGCGCCCTCCCTCAGCACCTCATAAATAAAGAGCGCATGCTGTGCTAGATGATCTAATGGATGGAATATCTGCTAGATAATGACTTGCTGCTAGACATGAACATTTGGAAACATTTTCCAGTCTGAACTTTCTTTATTTAGCTCAACCTCTGAACTTATCACTGCATTATCAATGTTCCAATCTACTAAGATATTATCAATGTAGCAGCCAATAATCTGCTCTCAGCCAATATCATAAATGGACAAATGGTAAATGCTTCCAACATCCTAAAATGGCAGAAATGAGAGCCAAATCCATGAAGTGTACACCATTACATAGCAATGCTGAATGTACGAACAAGATTTTACTTAGCTAGGTAAGATATGCTTATTCATGTCAAATCAGCATTACTGATAGCAGTTCCTATTGTTTCATATAAAAAAAAATGAGCTAAAGAATAAAATACCTTTAGCCAAAGCCTAATTAGCAAGCTAGCAAATATCCAAACTTCAAAATCTTCAGACAATAAAAGTTATATTTCTATTGTACAGAACAAGTTGTGGCAGGTAGTATCAGAAGCAAACAGAAAAACGCCTCTACCAGCGGCACTAAATGCTATTAAGGTTAGCTACAGAAACGGTAAAACAAGCCTTTGTAGTATGGAGGGCTAAATGACTGTAGTTTGTAGCCATCAAAATTTCAGTGAATGGCAGTGAAAAGTAATGATTTATTTGAGATTAATCATTTTCCTCCAAACTATTGACTTTAATGAGCCCCGTCCCATCCAATTACCAAACAGTAGAGGATTGCCTCTTATATTAGAGAATCTAACATTTATTACTGGAGCATTAGCCTGTTAGCCGGTTAGCTTTCTGCTCCAGTAAAGGCAGAATATATAAAGCTATAAAAGATAAAATAAAGTTTAAACCAGTAAGAGAGAGTTTGTTAGCATTTTTCATCTGGTTGTATTTTATGTGCAACAATAACTGGGCTTTTTTACCAGATAAGCACGTTTTCTCGGACTTCGTTAAAAACAGTCGCGAGTTCGATCCCTGGTGATGCTACAGCCATCCGTAGCCGGGAGTCCAAGAGAGCACAATTGGCCTCGCTCTCTCTGGGTGGGTGGGATGGCCCCTCCTTCTCCCCCCATCACTCAGCGCGATGCTAGTCAGCGCAGGCGTCTGTTAGCTGACGTAACAGATCTGGCGGTTGGCGCTTTCCTCCGAGCGCGTTCGGCTGTCCAGTGACGTTGCGTGAGCGGCAGCTCGAAAAGAAGCGGTGGTTGGCTTCACAGGTCTCGGAGGAAGCCTGTGTTAGCTTTCGCCCTCCTAGCGTTGATAGCATCGTGTGCTTGGGGGAGTCCTAACTAGCGGGTGGAATTGGAGATGACTAAATTGGGGAGAAAAATCGGGTAAAAATTAAAAAAAAATAAATAAATAAAAAATAAAAATAAAAAATAAAACAGTAATCAAGGACACTTCCCTTCAAGGGGACCTATTATGCTTTTCAGATTTTTCCCTTTCCTTTAGTGTGTTATGTAGCTTTTTGCCCAAAGGACACGCCAGATTAACTCTCTCAGAAACTACTTTTCTCAGCTGCCCGAAACACCTCGTTGTTGGAATTCCAGCACTTTTCCTTTGTTACAAGATGACACAAACTTGTAACAAAATCCTTATTGCCCACCTACTGGTAAGCTTGGAACACTTGGATCGGGTCTACCAACTTGTTCTACCTGACTTTCAGGATCGGAGCGTGGCTCAAAATGATACAGCAGAACCGATGCCACTGTAGTGGTGTAGGAGTGGAATTTGTAGCAGGATGGCGCTCAACCAATCAGAACCAAGTGGGCGAGCTGACCAACCAAAGCACATTGGGCTAATCTGGACGAGGGGGCTTAAAAAGACAGGAGCTCTATCAGAGCATTTCAGACAGAGGGTGAATAGAGATGTACAGTATAAGAAAAATAATGAGTTTTTGGAACATTAAAGCATGTAAATGTACTTTAGTAGACCCCAAAAATTTTATTATGCACAATGAAAATGAGCAAAATAGGTTCTCTTTTACAACTGGATATTTCAGCCATAATCTTGAAACACAGTGCTTATATGAAAAATAATGTAGATACAAGTTGAGTGTTAAAATGAACCTGAGCTTGACGTTGATCAGCGCTCTCACTGCACCGCATTGTGCTGTGCAGTGGGTGATATGGCAGAATATGACATTACACATTTTTTAATGATGCATAAAATGTAGCCATCACCTTTAATTACATTTAAATTCAGAGAAGCTTTACTGGCATGACTGTCTCAGGAACAACATTGCCAAAGCATATAAAGTTAAATCTACTTTTTAGAACTACTTGGCAAATAAAGAATTATATTAAGTAATCAAGTGAGCTAGCGATATCAAAGAAATAAAAATTGAAAAAATAGAGACAAAAAAGTTTATTTTTGGCACAGTGACAAAAGTAGAGTATGCATTAAAAGAAGGACTGAAAGAAGAACTGGCAAAAAAGAAGAAAATTAGAGGTGTCTTAGTTATGGTTTTTTGTTTTTTTATCATGTTATAATGCTTTTGGCATGATGACATAAATCAAATGTATAGAAGAGCACCAAAAACCGATTTCTCTGTCTTGAACAACAAAAAAATCCCGACTCTCCAAGGCAGCTTCTGTGAAGTTAATGCATGCTATATAATATGAAGAGATGAAGGGGGAGATCAGGCAATATGGCAATATTTATTGTGACTCTGATACATTACGTGAAAATATGCTTTTCTCAGGATGTCATGGATATCATCAGTGCTCAAAGAACACAGACCAACTGCATGTCTGCAACTACTGTCTGTTTCCCAATGGGTGGAAAATCCCTTCAGCTCTTTAAATCTTCAGTCTGAACAGCCATTTCTCAGCGTCCACTTTTTATCAGCTGGAGCAGAATCTTTATCCTCAGGATCACCCCACCCCAGCCAAACATCCTGCAGAGTAATCACCCCCTGCCTTTAGAGCACACGCTAAACTGGCTGTCGGACAGGAAGCGGAGAGCAGAAAAGAGGAAGTGACCCTCATCAGGACGGTTCACAGAAAAAGGAAAGAGATTTGAGCTGTTTCTTTGCTGAGCTTAAAATTCTACAGCATAACGACATCACAACAATTCCCCCCTTAACCCAAAATCAATCAGCCAAGACATGTTTGGTGCCTGTAGTTTGGTTCTTTAGTTTAGCACTGAAGCTAAGAGGCCAATGTAGCTAAAATTGATAGAGTCAGCATTTATTAGCAGTTAGCATGTGATAATTTAGCACCTAAATCACCACATGCTTGTCTCAAACCATATGGAGTCATTAAGTAAATCTCTAATAGACTTTATTATGTGGTTTCTGACACTGTAAACATGGCCTAAAGTATTCAGGCTTCTGGGTGGCTGATATTATTTTTAGCTATGCTAATGTAATTTAGTCTATGTCCATGTACATAACAGTGTTTTATATAATATCAGAAAACACACAATCAAGTCTTTTAGACTTGCAGTTAGCACTACGAGATTTGGTAGGATATAAGATTCCATTACTACATTAGTCTCATAGCGTCAGAAGCAAAACATCAGACACTAGGGATGCATGATGGGAATCAGCCAAGATTGAATCAGCAGAATTTTGCTCCAAACATGATTCACAGTCAGGCAATTTATTATTTCAATTGTGTCTCATCTGTGCTGCAGGTTCATGAGGTAAATAAGGTGAGGCAGGTAAGTGTACTTGTGCTGTTTCTGATCAAAATGTCTATGTGACTCACCCTGCTAAATAGCCAGTCACCTGTTCCTTTCAATGTAGCGCATTACTTATTATTATTACAAATAACATTATTATTCATGTTCTTTAAACACTTTATGTAATTTGAAATAAAAAGCAAGGTCTGATGTGTTAGTGTAGTGTAGTGCTAGTGTAGTAACTAATGTAGTGTCTGTAATTGAAGTGTGATTCATTTCTGTGAGCTCCAGGCTGTTTTGGCCAGGAAGACCAGAACTGCCAAACTGCCAAAATGCCATTTAACAAGGTCTACTTTAAAACATCTTAAGACAAATCTTAAGACATCTGTGAATAACATAGGATCAAATAAAATTTACTGCTCTTGCGATCTGAAAATTGCACTCAAATTGTGATTTTGATATAAACCTGATTAATCTTTCATCTCATTTTTGGCTGAACTATCACTTTAATCCAACTCAAGGTAGAGGATAACTATCTAAGTGAAGCAGCCTATTGTGTTTGGTATGGCAGTTTAGTGGGGCAGCTTTGCATAGCAGAGTCTGATGGGTATAATGGGGGTCATTGTGCAGTGTGTCCGTGTGTGTGTGGGTATAAATAACATTCAAACTCTGCAGAAGAAAACAGTCTGGAGGAGGTCCACGCTGTTTTGGAGCTCAACATGAATGATCTTACTATGTTTTCACGAGTTGGATAATTACCTTGCTAACATTAGCTAGCTTTAATATTCATGCAGTCAGCTAGCTAGCTAGCACAGCTAAGCAAACCATGTATATTTCAGAGCTTTGTATTCATAGCAGCAATAGACGGGTCTTCTTCTCCTACATCCTCCAGCACTGAATGAACCTAATTCTGCAGAATCAGATGTTTCTGGATTATACCAGAGGAAGATTTAACACAAGGTTCACTGACCCTGTGTCTACACTAATCAGAGTGTTGTGCTTTCCTTGTATGTTTCCCCTCCAGTATTATACAACATTATACTGTTATGCATGGAGCAAAACTCATGAAACTTATTAAGACCTCCTATACTCAAAAATGGCTAAATAAACTGGCTTAAGACCCTTCCTTTAAGACCCTTACAGAAGATGCTGGCTGATCTTTGACTCATATGCCACAGCACTAACATTATCTTTACATACGTGAGAATACGCTAAATTGTCACTTTAAGTGAAATCAGCAACTGAAAACATTAACACTGACTGCAGTCTAAGGGAAATGTACCAATGTAAATTCTCCCCTGATAAGACAGTGAGTTACAGCGATTGTGAAAAACTTGAGTACGCAACTCCACAGAACAAAGCGCCCAACACACCACCGTGGCAAACCACCAAGTCTGCTCTGAAACAGGTCAGATAAAGACAGCAAAACGAATCAGCCAAGCACTTCTGCCAGTGGCAGCTGCATTCTAAAGTTAGAATAGAGATTACAGACAAACAAATTATTTTCACCTTTACTACACACTGATTTGACACTACAAACTGGCCAGATACTGACTGCCTCTTTCATAAACGTGATTTCACAGATGTAATGAGCACTACAAAGCTGTACAATTACACATAAGTAACACTTAGAAGTCATAGTTCTTACCAGCAATAACAAAATTATGCTGTAACTGTGTATAGATTCCTTACTGAATAATTGAAAACTGAAAATTTCAATCCATACCACATTTGTGTGCTTAAGTATTAGAGGGGATATTTTAATAGGATTTTTTGGTTTAGCTTAAAAATGAAACCCGACATTTCACAAACAGAGAGACAACAGTGTCCTAGTTCATCTGATAACAGAGTTACAGGGATTGATGATCAAATTAATTTAAAATTTCAGAGTTGATTTCCATTCCATCACTAGGGAGCAGCTGAAATTTCAATAATGTGCATCTTAATTTCTGTTAAAGGCTGATTTATACAAATCGATAAAAGTATCTGCGTCCAGGTTCAGGGAAAAAGGTTATACATAAGCATAGTTCACAAAGGCTTGCTGAGGCCACGACGTGCACACCTTCAAACCCTCAAGAATGCATTGCGCAAATCTGCAGAGCTGTGTGTCTGTCCAATTGGCCGAGACCCAAACAATTTTCAACCTGACCAGAACCAGCACAGCACATCAGCCGGTAGAAGAGGTGCGATGTTATAAAAATTTATATGACCCATCGTTACAACACAATAAAGCAAGGATTAATTCTTGGACAAAGAGAGAAAACGGCAAAAACGCCAGAATTTCCTGTTCTGGTTTGGACGCTGACCCCTAGTCTACAAGTTTACATTATGTTTAAGTATGCTGGCAAACACCTACATGACCATCTGCGCACAACTTCCACACGTTCACAGATACTCAAATACATGACTATAATTCAAATTATCAAGTTAGAATTTGAAGTTTATTGAAATAATAACATTTGGACAGCCAGGTTAACATTGCATTTCTAAGCGCACAACACAGCATTATGTCTCTGAAACAAAAGAGCGTAAATATTCAGCCACAGAAATATCAGCGCCTAATGCCAACACATTACTGATCACAGGAAATCCTGACAAAACAAGTCTTGTTTTTTTCCACGTCACATCTTGGAGAGAGTTGACTTGGCTCTCTGCTTTCTGAGTGTGTGTATGTGTGTTCTGAATGCCACCACAGCAAGACTTCCTCACTGCATCTTACTAGCGTTCTACAAACTAATGACGTTTGGGGTTGAATCGTTCAAAAGATTTTTAAAGGATCCTGACTGTATAACTCCAAATACAGTCGATCAGCCAAGACCTGTTTGGTGTCTGAAGTGTTCTTCTTTAGTTTCACATTAGAGATACTAGATGAATGTAGCTGACAAGCAATAAAATTAGCACGAGTTACCAATTATTAACCAGAAAATAAACAAGCAAGTTTTTCAATTCATTATCTAATAAGCGTTAAACCATAAATGGCACAATTGCTAAATGACGAACTTTGCCAGGAAAGCACAGTGAAGCTGGTTATGCTATTCCTAGCTTAGCAGGCAAATTGCTCATTTAGAGTTTTAAAGCTTATTAGATAAATGTGGAACATATATTTGACTCCATCAAAATGAATAATAATTACCACCTCCTTTTATCTCTTTTAGCTAACAGCACAATCTTAACATCTCAAACGTTAAGTTCTTGCTCTGTAGCCATGCTGTAGTTTTGCGTCACCACACTGTGTTCCTCTCAATAGCATATCTGAGTAAGCTGGGTTGTGATAGGTTCAAGTTTAACCAAACCAAGCCGTTACGATTCACTTTTTTTCAGAGTTACTGAGAAAGCCCATTTTCAATGGAGAAACGTGAACTTTGCACTATAGTGCACATTTGACACAAATATAAGTCTATAATATTACCAGTCACAACACAATTTCTGAGAGGAGTTTAAGCGCAATGGGTCTTTAAAGTAAAAGCATGCTGGTGTGTTATTAGGCCTGTTTCCTAAGCACAGGAGAGACGCTAATCTATCATTTTAGCTTCCGTTGCTATGTCATCAAAAGCATGCTGGGTGAACCCAGGTAAAAGTTCCTAAGCAACTTGTTCTTACTTCAGCAGTTACACAATAGCTGAACATACGGTGCTGAGATGCATAATGAAGAATGCTGAAGCTTGATTTTTAACAATGATATTCCACACCAGAATGTGTGTGAATGTACATGCCTATCTGTCTGCCCTGCGATGGACTGGCGACCTGTCCAGGGTGTATCCTGCCTTCTACCCAATGACTGCTGGAACAGACTCCAACTCCCACCCTTGACCCAGAAGGATAAGCGGTTTAGAAGATGTTGTGAAATGGTTAATTGTAGAGACTCAAATGTCTTTACAGTGGTGGTGATAGGAACCAGGGGTCACAATGTCTACAACACAAATATAGCCATTTTATTTGCTTTCCAAAACCACCAGTGAACTTACACCTGTCTTCTGAGTAATGCTGAAGATGGTAAAATAAAGATATATCTGGGGAAAAAAAAAGAATTCTTTGTGGACTATTTTGCCTCACAGTGCGCCGCAGCTACCCCTCCACTAATAACAGATTTTTAAAATATGCTTCAGGCCAAAACCTTCTCAAAACTATCACAAAACAATGTTTCAGATACCAGGCAGTGCATTCATAACCATTTCATGAAATAACTTTCTGTGAGTGAGCTTTCAGAGGAGATTGTCCGGTTCACAGCCATATATGTATTTATATATAAGGCTACAAAAAACAGCCTGTTTTGAATTTATTATGGTTGGGATGTCACAGTTTTAACATATTTACATATATATGTTAATTTTGTCTGCAGCAGTTTAACACCACCCATTCACACTGTCCACAGAAACAATAAAATGAACATGTTACTATATTCAAGGACAAAAAAACGAATGGCATTTGCCACAATATTGTGTACTGCAATATTTCAACACTTGAATTTTACTTATGCTGCTGCACCATTTAAGGTGGAATGGAAAATTCGAATAAGGAGCCAATATTTGTTTTGTCAAATTTCTCAGCAATTTGTCTGATACATGTGTACCATATACTTGCCCCTCTGACCACCAGACACTGTTGGAGTTTGGAAAATACTAGTCATTCATGCTTCAGTACCAGCTGGTCTACGACTTGTTTCGGAACCACAGCCTCGTCTGTTGCAGCTGACCGAGTCAGGCGGCCCCTCAGGCAGTATGAGGGGAAACAGAAGCGTTCTAGTGTCCTTATGCTAACCCGATGCTAATTGGTGGGTATAGGTTTCCATTACTTTTTAGCAACTTTAGCTTCATAGCTCCAGAGCTAAAACTAAAGAAGCAAACTAGATTTGGGTAAAAGGAAGGGCAGACTGGGGTAATTAGATTTTTCATATTTGATTTTTTATATACTATTTTAATATATGCCAAACATTAACTCTCCCCCTGGCATGTAAAAGATCTTATGTTGCTCTACAGGGAGGACAGAGACCCTCATAACCACTGGGAGAAGAGAAGAACGTCAGGAAAAACAGGTCAAAGATCCCGCGTAGAGGCTGGGGGGGAGGGTGTTGATGCTGTAGCTCCAGGAAACAGGAAGGCGTAAACACAACCCTACATGCTCCATTACACATCCTCGCTTAAAGGTTTACTATTTGTATCTATGTCAAATATGTGTATAATATTGTTAAGTGAGATTTGTTTTTAAATTGCACTGCAGTCTGTGTTAAAGTTCTCTTTTTTACATTTCACCATAATTAAATGGTTAAGATGTTATATCTAAAGCATAGCTAAAGCATTACTCATTTGGCCCAAAGCATATGGAGTTATTAAAAGAGGTTTGGTGTCAAATGATGTTCTAAAGAAATTTACCAAGTCAGACTTGTTCAAAGTGGTGGTGATAGCAACAAGACATCCACCTCTAAAAGCTCCCTCACAGAAAGTTATTACATGAAGTGGTTAAGAATACACTGCCAGATGTCTGAGACATTTGTTTAACGATAGTTTTGAGAAGATTTTGACCTAAAAAGTATTTTCAAAAAAGTTTATCATTCATGGTAGAAAAATAGAGTCTCTAGAATGAAACATTTCACATCAGACCACACTGAATGACTTTGTTTACATCTTAACCACTAATTTATAAAGAAATATTTAGAAGAAGTAGAAAAAAGAAAAATTCATTTTCACATTAAACCACTCCGAATTATGCAAAAATATGAAAAAAAACTCTTTCAAGCTGCCTTACTAAGGTAATAACTCCTTCTCTTATGGCTTCATCATATATATACAGACAGTAATATTCAAACATATTCTGAACAGGAACGTCAGAGGGTAAATGAGGTGATGGTCCCCGCCTCCATCACCTCCTCTTTAAGCACATCCTCGAGTTGCATTTTACAGAAAATAAAACCTGCAAACCAATCAAACATGCATCTGATTCAGATCAATACTTTTAGTGAGGAGTTGTGTGGCCCACACCCACAGCACTGACTGACTCTGTAACTCTAAAACTGCCACTAACTACCTAAGTGGACAAGATGAAGCTGTTTTCCTGCAACAGGACGTTGAAGTGCCTGACTGACGGTTAGAACTGTAACAATCAACAATATAAAACCAACGTCTGGCTGGTGATCCATTTGTCGTATTTGTGTCTATAGACTTTAACTGATTAAAATCTCCAGAGCAGTTGGTGAGTGTGCATGTCCATGTTGGTCAGTGGAGTTTTCTGTTGTGTTTCCTATCACTGTATTAAAGAAGCTTCATGTTGCCTTTATTGTTGGGTGCATTGGGGACAATAGTTTCTGTGCAAGCATTTAGACACATTCAGAATGCATTTCACATCAAGATTTCTTACTTGTTTGTTTAAGTCATAACAACGATAAACTGTGTGATATTTTTGTATTTGCGTTGTTATGTTTTAAAAAGGAAGTCCCTAACATAAGCTAAATAAAATATACACAATTTTAGCTTTATAATGCAACAACAGTATTTAGAAGTCATGTTACTAATAAGTAAAGAGGAGGAGATCAAACGAGATTAAGAAGTCAACACATGGACCATATTTACTTAATGTATAGTATATATGCTGCTATTACATCGACTCAAAATTAATAAAGTGTTATATTATGTATCACCATCATCATCATCATCATCATCATCACCATCATCATTACTATATACGTATTACTTATTACATACATATTACACATTATAATGTTCACATAATCCGCAGAGTCATTCAGGCAGATATAACAGTATAACTGCACTAATACAAATATAAACATGCACAAAAAAAGCCCCTTTAAGTGGACGTAGAGTTGACTTTTGTAGTAAGAGACACTGGTACCAGCCCAGCCGGTGGTAAAAGTCCCTGTGATCTGCCCCCGTGGACACAGTAAGAGTGAAATTAGAAGTGGCTGCTGAAGGTGAGGAGGCTGTGTGATTTCTGCAGAGGAGGCAGTGTGTCAGAACTGATAAACTAAGCACTAAACGCTAATGCAGGTGACATGGGGGACAGTAGGTAAGATCACACAGAGACTCAGAGTCACAGAGTATCTGACCCATTTACAGGGCAACACTCACACATATATATATTAAAATCTACTGGCACTAAATACTAGTCCAGAGTTATTGTCAGAGATACCATTACCCCACAATAACTATTACCTCACAATTATTTTGTTCAATTGTGATGCTTTAGGAAATGATTCAGCGCATCTCACTATGGGAATTGTTTATCTTTTTTGTTCAGTTTTCGTTATTTCCTTTATATTTTTACTTTTTATTTTTAACTGCAGAGCTTGTCAATGACTTATCACCTGGCTAGCAGATGTCTGTGTCAACTATTGATTGTCTGTGTCTTAAAAGATACACAAGGCTGGTCAAGTGTTTCCTGACTTACAACATAATGGTCCTTAATTAATGCTGTGTACAGTCAGATGTGATCACAAAATGAGCACAGGCAAATTTCACCAGCAGTTTTGTTATTCATCGGTTTCATCTTTGGCATATCTGTACGATCAATTTGACAGCTTGTAGGAGTGTGTATACATAGGAACCTGAAGAACATGCTTTATTTGGTTAACTAACCAAAACTATTAGCATTTTCATCTCTAATACAAACAATAGGAACAAAAATAGGAAATAACAATACTAATCATTTGTGCACATGACCATCTGGTACAAAAGTAGATATACTTATTTTACATGCACAGTGTAAAAAACAAATGCTAAATGTGTTCCATTTTAAGACATAACACTGTGCTTTGGTTTTCCACAAAGCAAGACTGTACACACAACAATATGTTTTCATTAAATCTTGGCACAGCTTTTGATACTGTTGATCACAAGATTCTAATCTACCGTCTTGAATACTGGGTCGGCCTCTCAGGTACAGTTTTACAAAGGTTTAAATCATATTTAGTTAATAGACAGTTCATGGTTTCACTGGGAAGTCATTCATCAAAAAAGTAATATTTCTTGTGGAGTCCCACAAGGTTCAGTTTAAGGGCCTTTGCTGTTTGTACAAAATGTGTCAGCACACACCCTGACAAAGACAAAAACGAGAAATCATATCAATCCCATTTTCAAAGAACTGCACTGGCTAGCTGTATCTTTAGGGATACATTTTAAAGCACTTCTACTAGTTTCTAAGGCTCTAAGTGACCTAGCACCCACATACATCACAGAATGTCTGTCTGTTTATGTTCCAGCACATGATCTTAGATCTGCAGATACTGGCCTTCTGCAAACACCTTCCGTAAAATACAGAAAACATTGAGAGGCCTTTTTCAGTTATTATGCTTTTAACTGTGGAACTCAATTCCACCTTTTATTAGACAGTCAACCTCAGTGCACACTTTTAAGAAACATTCAAAAACCCATCTCTTTAACGTAGTGTTTAATTAAAATTGTACACTTCTTGGTATTTATCTTTTTAATTTGATCTGTCACTTTTCTATGAGTTTACATTAGTACTCATAATTTCTTATATTACTGTGAAGCGTTATCACTTGTCTGTAAAGTACTTTGAGCTGCCTGCATGAAAAGTGCACCTAACATACCTCCTCTCCTACTTACAAACACAAATGTGGTATGGATTAAAAGTTTAGACCGAATTTCTTAACTGTGTGAACTATGCAACAGAAATAATTAATACAAAACCACAGCGTGCTTCTAGGAGTTAAAGACGGAGTGGGCATTACTGACAAAAAGAAAGTGAAAGCTAAGAAGACTGGTGCCAGCAGAGAAGTTCATATTGGGCCATAATCTGTTATAGTGTTCAGCAATATTTTATAATTCAGTAATTTAATATTACCCCACATTTGTCCTAAGATGCCTTTTAAACCATGAAGACTATCACTATCTATGTCTATTAATACATTATATATCAATATATCGCTGAAAAAAAAGCAATATCACTGTTCATCAACATCATGGTTTATTAGTGTAGATGACATATTGCCCAGCATTAGTATGTAGAGCACAACCCCTATACCAGTTGGCTGATAACACCGGCTGACACTGACGACTAGCTGTTTAACTGATGATAGCAAAAATATTGCTGATGACATGCGCTCTGTGCCTGTTTTTAACATCATAATCATCTGTCTAAGACAGGAGTGCACAAATCAGATCCTGGAGGGTCCAGAACAGTTTAGTGGTTTACCTGCTCAAATACACTGGATTACTTTCCCATTTGAGTAAAAACCTCCAAACTGTGCTGGATACCTGCCCTCCTGGACCAGAGTTGTGCACCCTGGTCTAGGATGACTTTACAAAGCTTTTGTTTGGTTACTAGCCACAGTGCCTGGAGGACGAAGCTAATCTACCCATCAGATGTAAATGTTTAGCTGCAAAAAAAGGGGAAAGAAAGGCTTGCAGGTGAGACTTATGGATAAACTGTCAATGTGACACGCCATATGAAGCAGGCTGCAGGCTGGTAGTTAGACCACTGTTATAGAGCATTAAAGAGCAATTTCTCTTTAAGTAAACAACGTTGCCAGGAAAAACCCACATCAATATCTTTTAATAACTAGGGACTTTTGTTGCAGTGCGAGATCAAAACATAACTGCAAGTTTATTAATACTCAGAAACAGTGTTCAGAAACGGTTCAGTTATTCAGTTTAGTATTAGTAATTCTCTAAAAGCAGCACAAGTTTTAGTGCAACAGTCAATGTGAACCTGCATGGCAGTCTGAACCCCCATAGCTTCCCTCACAAACAAGAATAGGTTTTTAAAAGATTTTTATCTTGTTTACCTTGGTTATTATAAAAGTCAACACATAACTACAGTTACACTAGCCTTTAGGCTACTTTACATGGTAAGCTTTAGCCATAATAGAGGCTGAAAACAAGCAATTCATTAAACCACACCAAAAATGACCAAACCATACCAAGAATGTTAGCTTACAAATTTCTGACCAGAAAGGATGTTTAATTTTTCTGGTTTAACCAGGTAGAGCAGGTAATAATACTATGCAGTTATCAAAGAAGCAGTTGTGCAGAAACAAGTTACTTGAGAAAGGAGCCTCAGATTAGCTATTCAGATGATCTTAAGTTTGTCTGTCTGTGTAAGAGCTATTAGTACTACAACGGTATAAAGCTGCTTTCAAAGGGTAGCACAGTGAGCTGCTCAATTTAAGATTTATTTATGCAGTGCTTGTTTGCAACAGATGTAACACAGCTTCACAAAAAATCTAGATCCACGCACCAAATGAACACTGCCAAGGGCAACAAGAGTCAAAAGGGGAACACACCTGTCAGTGACACTGTATTTCGATTAACTAATGATATCTGATGACTACAGCTAGAGGCCTATTAGAGTAATAAATGAGAAACAGCTCCATGAAAACCAGCGACTACTGTTAAGATCTGAACTCAGATTTAATCCCTGTGCAGAAGGTGGCCTTTAAAAGGCCTTATCTGAAAATAAATACCGCACAACATATTAAACCAGAGCTGATAATGCAACGTCAGTGAAATTTGACTTCAGACACTTGAACGGTCTTGTGCTGACCGTGCTTCTAGTTGTCATTTCCCTTGGACACATCGCCCCTGAACCATTCGTGCCCATCGGTGAAGCAAAGTGATGTTTCTTTACAGAAAACATGCTGGAATGAAGAGTGCTGCAGCCTCTCAGCAAATATTTCCTAGAATTTTATTACCCGGATAAATTCAGCTGGGAGAAAGAGAGAAAAGCTCTGTCTTTCATCCTCAGCTTTGAGAAAGAAAAAATACACAACAGAGATACACACACACAAACACAGATATTAAAGCCCAAATACTGTGAAGAGAACAGCACAAAACACACCTTCAGCCAAAATATTAGCTGACAATTTCTGCCAAATAAATCTTTAAGTGTTTAACAGTTAAAACCTGCCTTCTTGTGTACTGTATGTAGCAGAGGGCAGTAAGGTCAAAAATGTTTATTATGGTATGATTGATTTCTGACTGTTTCGGTATATACACTTTCAAATAAAACCATTGCTTAAGTAAGCATAATTTTGTAGGTTAACGAAGGCTTATTATTCTGGGAGTTACATTGGGAAGTGTCCCTTTACCTTTAAATAAGAATCCTTTTTAAGAACCAAAGAAAATGTGAAATATTTTTATTGAGCAATGTTGGTAAAACAAAACTACATAAATCTGTCTATATTGCTCTATAACACTATTCATGCAGGCCCAGCAAAAATGTTAATTTGTACAAGGCTGAATTTAACTTCGACAGTTTTTGTCCAAATTTTCCACCTTAGATGGAGCAGCAGTTACCTTCCGCCAACTGTACAGGCACCAAAATATAAATGCTGCACCAATTAACTGCTGCATCGAATTTCTCGTGTTTCTGACTAACACCTCAGTGTCACTGCTGGACTGAGAATAGTCCACCCACCGCTGTGGGCAGCGTCCTGTGACCACTGATGAAGGACTAGAGGATGACCAACACAAACTGTGCAGCAGTAGATGAGCTATCGTCTCTGACTTTATATCTATAAGGTGGACTAACAAGGTAGGAGTGTCTAATAGAGTGGACAGTGAGTGGACTAAAAACTCCAGCAGCACTGCTGTGTCTGATCCACTCGTACCAGCACAACACACACTAACACACCATCACCACGTCAGTGTTACTGTAGTGCTGAGAATGATCCACCACCCAAATAGTACCTGCTCTGTGAGGGTCCATGGTGGTCCTGACCACTGAAGAACAGGGTAAAAAGGGGCTAACAAAGCATGCAGAGAAACAGATGGACTACAGTCTGTAATTGTAGAACTACAAATTGCACCTATATAGTAAGTGGAGCTGATAAAATGGACAATGAGCATAGAAACAAGGAAGTGGTCAGAATGTTATGCCTGATTGATGTATATATAAATGAATGGACAAAGGCATGCTATAGCTAAAAACAACAGCATCTTCAAGCCTGAATTCTTTAGGAATGTACTTTGGAATGTTTGAAAGACTCTGCAAAGTTGGTCATTGTTTAGTAAAGTCTACTCCAATTGTTACCTATTTTACTCTTCTCTTTTTAGGTGGCCTATTTTAAAAACTCTGATTACACAAATTTTAATCAAAATAATCAGCAGATTAGTCGATGACTAATATATTCGGTAGTGACAGCCCTACTAATCATCAGTGGCATACTGTGGACAGTGGAAAGAGTATTGCTTTGCATATTCAACCATTGATTTCACTTTCTTGAACACACTACTGTGATATCTGCCATGTTTTTGACCATAGGTGGTCGTACTGACACCTTTAAAGCTTATCAGCTCAGCTTGCTTTGCATCTCTCCACGTAAACAGCATCGGCAGTGAAAGCTGCAGTAAAACAGACTGGTGGCTGACAATTAACAGAGGATAGAATTTCATTTCTCTGTCAGATTAGAGGGCTCTTTTATTCCAGGAGTGTGTGCCGAGGGACGGAGAGGAGGGGTAAGAGTGTGTGTGTGTTACAGTGTAAGAGGACAGATCTGATGTTTCTATTTAAGGAAACCAGAGATGCTCCACTTTGGCTCTCATCATTTCTCCACTGACAACCCACCTCACAGACACACCCTCAGCTTACACACCACACACCTGCACAAAACAAATAAAAAACAATCAAAGGGACACTTTTCCCGACATTCAGATCAGAGAAGATCTCAATAGCAGCCTCAGATAAAAATACATGTCCCTTACAGAGTAATTTAGAAGAAAGTGGAAATCAGCACAACTGCTTTAACAAATAGTCAACAAAGTTAATGCGTCAATAACAACAATTATAGAAAATTTGATCCACTGATGCCCATTTTTTACTCAAAAACAAAAGCAGTCCACATTGCACTCTAATGTTTGTGTTAATGTTCATTCTGATAGAGTGTTACAGAAAGTGTAGAGGGATGATATGACTTCTTTTGTTTTGTTTGAAAATGCTCTATAATATTCATATAATCCACACAGTCACTCATTGTAATACACTATAGGAAGTGTAGGGGGCAATATGGCTTACATTGTTGTCCACTCAGAGAAATTATCCTAGCTAGTACAAATAGAGTGCAAACTACCCTCAGAAACAAAAGCCAGTGCTGATACCTAGAAAGACAGATACAGAGGGAAATAAAATACAGGCTTCCATTGTTTCATTTAAAAAGTGCTCTATAATGTTCATATGATCCACACAGTGATTCTGACAGATTGTAATACAAAACAGGAAGTTGTGGGGGCGATATGGCTTCTATCATTTCATTTAAAAAGTGATTTGTAATATTATTGTTTCATTTAAAAAGTGCTCTTTATGGCTATATGTTATTGTTTAATTTGAAAAGCGCTTTATAATGCTCTATAATGTTATTGTTTCATTTACAAAGTGCTCTATAAAGCTTGATAATGATCATATGATCTACATGGTCATTCTTCCTTTAGTACTGTATGACAGCTTTTGTGCACTTGATATCTATTACGTATGTGTAATGTCGCATAATAATGTGTAATTATCGTGTACATATGGATTTTGCTGCTGTAGCACCCAAATTTCGCCTTCAGGGATCATTCAAGTACATCTATCTATCACCATCACTCTATATAACTAGAGCAATGGTCATTATAAAGGAAGCACAAACCAAACACAAAGCTGACCAAACTGACCATCAGCTAAAAGCAAGTGTTATCTAATCACAAATTTGGTAGTCGAGGCCTACCGGTGTCAGTCACCAGATGCTGTCGCTATCTTTCTGCTGTGGTAATTCAACACTGGACGCAGCCATTAAATATTCATTAACCCAGAGAGATGTGTGGCTATTCACTAAACCAAATAAAGAAAAAACAAGAAAGAAATTAAGCTTAACTTGTGCTTGTTTGCATTTCAGTCCAATTAACTCACTATATCCACCACGTGTGTCAGGCTGAGATAAAGACAGTGTATTGTAGGGCCATTGGGTTGCCAGTGCATTACTGCAGTAGGCACGGATAAAATAATCAAATTCCTTGATGGACTGCATTCTTTCTCAAAAGATTCACAAAACATTGATGCACAAAACATCATAATAAGACTTTTTTTAACTGAAAAATGTCAACAGTACCAAACATTTATGATGAAAAATTAATATTATAGGCAACATTATGCAATGTGGCAAAGAATTTTAGTTTTATGGTTTATATGTAATTCTTTAGTTTAAAGGACTGCAGTGAAATTAAATGGCCCATAACCTACATTACTCTTGTAATTTCCACATATCCACATATGACATTCGTATGGGATTATATACTAAAAACAGTCAAAATTCATTACTACATTCATTTCCCAAACTCTCTTTTTCCCCATACAGTTAAACAGGCCTTTTCTGTTATTGTGCCTTTAAGACTTATGCATCTAAATGACATACATTTTGATTGGCTGCTCTCATTCAAAAAGCAGTTTAGGCTGAAATGCTATTTATAATGTGAATCAGTGGAGCTAAACTTCTGTAGGCTGTATGTAAATAATTTTCATGACATCACAAAAATCATGAATTCAAAATGTTTTTATAGCTTAGTTTCTAAATACGATCTGCACAGACTGTGTATGTTTTGAAAACTTTAAGAAAGTTTATATAGTATATCAAACTAGTTTGATACAAAAAAGTGTGGAGCATTAAGTTTTCCATGATGTGGGCACTTTATTACATGGTAAAACTACGCGAGACATAAGTGCACTGCGTAAGACATAGTAAGTGCACTGTGTGTTGGCTCCATTCAAATTCAACATCCAATGTGAAGACGAGTAAGAAAGCTAAGCCTTAATTAACCAAGAGAAGTCAAAAATCAAGACGCATAAAAGAGTCAATTTATAGTCTCAGATTGGAAACTTACTTCTCCATTCTGTAAGAAAGAGAGTGGGTTTCCAAAAACTGGAAACCAAAAAAATACCAAAAGTTGGTCAAATTTACCGTCTCTATAAATCAGAGATAAGTTATCAGTTTACATGTTGATGGGATGGTACATATTTTAAATTGCAGTACTACTCTCTTACAATAAGAAACAGAGCCTGATGGACACGCTCATTTATTGTAGTATTATTACATGCCTTATAATGAAGTCCTTTTCTGGTTTTCTTCCTCCAGTAAAGTAGTCTGGAGTCTTTGAAAGGCTCTGCATGGTCCGTCATTGTTCAGTTAAGCCCATTTGTACTGTTTGGCCCATTTCACTCTGAACACTCAGCTGACTGTCAAAATAATTAATAAATGGTCTAATTACTAATATTTAACTGCTGCAAAAGCCAGAACTTTTGACAAGCAGTGAATGTGAGTTTGTAAACCAACCCCACAGGCGTAGCACAACACGACAGCAGAAAAAAAAAGAGCCTCTTCCTCAGTCAGGAGGATCATTTACCCTGAGACACGACCAGGGACAAAAACTAGTCACCTGTTCCCATGGTTTCCACAGTGACTGCCAAAGGTCAGAGGCTTTGTTTGCAGAGCTTTGTTGCTTTAGGCTAAACGCAGGTGCTCCTGCTAAATCACCTCAAACCTCCAGAGATATGCAGAACAGGAGCGTCTGAATGAGCTCAGGCTAAGGCTGGGTGATACAGCAGAAATATTACATCACAATATATGACATGCTTCATGATACTGAACAAGCTGGAACAAGCAAAACGCACCAGCAAAACAGCAGAGTCACATTTGATAAAGACTAGAAAACTATGAAAGTAAACCATTTCAGAAGAAACAAGACAAAATTTAAACATATAAAAAGAAATAAATAAATAAAACAAGATGATGTAACGAGCTGCCATCCAACCAGCTAGATTGTTACCACATAGCTTTTGCTGCTACTGTGCACTGATTGTTAGCGTCTACAGGTTCTCTATAATTGGTCTAAGTCTGTCTTTTTTATGATCCATAAAGTTGTTCAATATTCTAAAAGTGCTGACTATATCCATAATATAATCAGAAAAGAGTATAATGATGGAATTTAATGACAATAACAATGATAACAACAATATTTGTTTAAAATGCAAACCCCATCGCAGCTTTTTCCATGGCCTGCCAACCAGGTGATTTCACATCACAAAGAATAAATTTAACTTACTGTTATTACTGTTATTATTATTTTTAGTATTATTATTATTATTATTATTATTATTATTACTACTACTACTACTACTACTACTACTATTATTATTACTACCATTATTAAACATATAGTCATTCTGCACCTTTTAATTTGTTTTTTCAACATCACTCTAGAAATTTCAATTCAGTTCTCAAACAAACATCACTTTGGAAAGTGTTTAAATTTGGTTCTTGAACTAAGATTGCTCTAAAAAGCTTTTTAATTTGGTTTGTGAACAAGAATTTGTGTAATCGAAATCATATACTCATATACTAGTCTTGTGATTAAATTTTTCACAATAATGATAATGAATCCTATCGCCACAGCGCAAGCTCGAGAAAGTGTGTTAATTAAGTTCTCAAATTCAGCTCTCAAATAAACATTGCTCTACAATAAATATTGCTTTAGAAAGTTTTCTAATTTAGTCCTCGAATAAATACCTTTCCACAAACTGTTTTCATTCGGTTCTCAAAAAATATCACTCTAGAAAGCATTTTCATTTGGCTTTCGATGAAATACTGGTAATGAGACAAGGAAGAGTACACAATTTAATTTAAAAAAATTTTAAAAAAAAACCTCAACCTCTCAAAGAAGCGTAACACAAAAGGAAACAGAAGACAACCACTTATTTGCGCTTTGCCATGAGCATTTGCGTTTTAATTTGTTAAAAATTATTCTGCCATTGAACACAGGCAAGAGTGCGTGAGTCATCCATCAAACGCTGTAAATTGCCCACTTTCAGTGAGAAGGTCAGGCCACTACAATAAATCAGATTAGCAAGTCATTGAAGGGAAACAGAGAAAGAAGGAGAGAGAAGTAGAGAGAGACAGTGTGAGAGAAAGTTGGGATAAGAGACATTAAGAAAGAGAACACAACCAAAAAGAGAAAGACGAGGGTAAGAGGTTAAAAACTCAAGTGGCATCAACTTAGTAAACTGAACAAACAACTATGAATGAGAGCATTTGCAAAAGGTTATTAAAACTACATGTTTACTCATGGAAGTATCACCTCTGATTAGCTTTTATTACCCTAAACACATCATGTAGACATTTATAACCATCACAGATATGCACTGGACGTGGTTCAAATTACCTAAGAAATCACAGCGATGAGCTCAGGCACTAATTTCCCTCTCATTCACAAATTAGGCAAGGCAGTTAATCAAACGTACAGCTCTTTCATAACTAGCACTGGTGGGTACAAACTGTCTGAACCTTCAAAATGAATCGCACAATACTGATCTCTGCAGCTTAAGACAGACACTATTATCACTGCTGAAAATTTCTGACACTGAAAGGCAGATGTTTTCAAATAGTAGTTCAAAGAGTAATTTTATATAAATTCTCAAAATGTAAGCCAAAAACAAATGTTTAGAACTGGCAAATAAATCTAATGGTCAGCTGATTCTAGATTTGAACTGGCATTGGCAATAATGAACAGAGCACGGCAATCATGAGAGTAATGTATTACTGATTTTTTCCACATCTCATTTAAATCATTAACCTAACAGTTAATGTTTAAGACATGTTTAAAACATGGCACATAAATCACATTTGACGTGCCGCTGATTTTCGTCAACATTCAGTGCTAAAAGTAGTCTTAAAAACTCTGCAATATATAGCTTATTTTTTCTTTTAAAGTTAAAGTTATCATTTATTCAGTTATCATTCATTTCGTATCCATCAGAAAAGTAAAAAGAACCAACAATAACGACCAGGCTTACTTACTGAAAATCTAAATGATCCACTAATTAACTGAAAACTTATGTAAAGCAAATAAAAGTACTCAAACATTAGTGGGACAACGTCTTTTTTCATTATGTATGTAAGTCTAAGCATGGAGCGCAGTTTGCACAGTCATGTTCAGCCAGGCCTCTTGTTCTCTCTTTGTTATCATGAGACAATATTTTTGGACAAACTCAACTCAATAATTCAAGGCTTCTAAAGCAGCATCTTTTAGACCAGTGGTCTCTAACCCTGTTTCTGGAGAGCTATGTTCCTGCAGAGCCTAGTTCCGACCACAATTTGCCACACCTGCTCCAGCTAAGGGGCAGGGCAGCTTACTGTGACAGGTTGGAAGTAAACTCAGCAGGAAGGTAGCTCTTCGCGACCAGGACCAGATGACTGTTTTAGAATATTAAAGATACGGTAAGCCATGTGTGTTGGATGGTGCTTTCCAGGAGCAGCAATCAGAGAGTTGTATTTGTGTATTTGGATTGAACCAAGATGACGCTGCTCCTACATTTTGTGTTTGTTTTTGTTTGTTAATGTCATCTATTTTACATCAAACTCAGTCAGTTGGAGCTGGGAATAGTTAGTGACTATCAGGGACAACATTTCACCTGAAATTAATCCTCTTCAATCTGATCTCTGCCCAACAAAACATAAAAATATGTACACCCATAAAATCACACATCTCCACAGCGCCTTTCACATTGGCTTTTTCTTATTATTTCTTTTTCTTTATTCTATTTATTGTATTCTTGTTTTATGTCTTCCTTAGTTAAATGTTGGTTAGTATTGTTATTATTTGTTTGTCTGTGTGCTCTTCTGGTCTGTTCAGCACTTGTTTCGCAGTAAAATGGGGGATTGGGTTAACATTTTCTAGCTGGCTTTTGCTTAACTGGACTCAAAGCACTGATTAATAAGTTGTACTTTAGCTAAAATAATGTACATCAAGACTACATGTGAGCACTGTATATGCCAACAAGTACATTTCTATTTAAATCTGTGAAAGGGCATGCAGCATTCACCACCAAGAAAATTATGTTTCACATGCTGCTGGCACACACGGTTGGTGCAGTGTAGTGGGTAACTATACCATTAAGGCTACGTTTACACAGCAGGTAAAACTGGCCCAAATCTGATTTTCTCATCACCCAGAATGTGTTCGAGTTCGCCATAAAAAGGGCACGTTATTCAGCCACAGCCACTTCTTTGGTTCGCATCCTCGGATTCTTTAAACTGTTCTCTGACGCTGCAGCCTCGGTCTCCTCCGGCCATTCAAAACCTCTTCGAACACGAAGCGGTTTGGATTAGTCTCTTCTAATTTTCGGTACAGAAACATCAGCCTAAATGTTTATGAGTCTCAGCAGCGCGAAATTATGACGAATGTCGAGTTGTACTGAAATAAATGTCGCATGAATTCCGATCTGGCTGTTCAGACAGAGTCGCACTGCCGCAGATCGGATACGTATCAGATTTCAGTACCACATATGAAAGTGTCTCAAATCGGAATTGAAAAGGTCAGATTCAATGCATTTTTGCTGTTCACACTGCCACACAGATGACACATCTGTGTCACATTTGAGGAAAAAGATTGGATTTGGGCCACTTTTACTTGCTGTGTAAACGTAGCCTAAGAGTCCTCGGGCAAGACTCCTAACACAACCTTCCCCTACCTGTGTAAAAATGATTAAACTGTAAGTCGCTCTGGATAAGAGAGTCTGCCAAATGCCGTAAATGTCAAAGAGTGGCATATGCAAGTAAAGAGTGGAACCTGCTGCCACTGATTTCTGCAACCTGCTAGCGAGTCACCACTACTGACATGAGATATGCTCTGTACAAATCAGCAACAGAGACAATGACAAGACTTCTTTTGTTTTCAAAAGCAAGCTTCCTGCAAGCATGCAGTACATTTCCATCAGTACAGTTATGACAATTTACAACCACATCCTTTACTCAGCACACATGCACAGCTGTGTGTGTGTAAACGTGAGCACAAAAGAATACTGTTTGATATCCTCAACAATGAAAGTCATCACATATGAAGAAAAAGATGTTTTGTTAACATGTCTGTATGGTTGTGGAACTACTTCTGATGTTTATGCATGTTTGGTTTTAAAACACTAAATAAAAAGCATACATTTTTTAAAACTAAAATAAAGGCCACAAGATACTTATTTTTAAAAATGTATGATAAAAGGGGACTACATTTTAAAATAAATTATAAATGGGTCAATTTTCTAAAAAAATTTATAATAACAGCACAAAAGTTTAAATTTAAAAAAGAAAAGATGCCAGATATTTAAAATACACTAAAGAGTTTTTCAAATATTTTTTTAAATATATGATAAAATTATCTACATTTCAGAAAATGCAATCATAAAATTTGAGCTGTTATCACATTAAAGGATTTTACCATGCACTGTGAACGCAAATAAGCTTTATACGTGAGCTGAGGATGAACCCCCCCCTGTTCTGAGCCTCCATTGTGTTGCCACAGTGACAAAGCAGTTTAGCAGGTTAGCCCTGCCTCCGCTGCACCGGTACATTACACCGTGCTCTGCTCACTTCCTTATTGCTCTCATTCACACACAGGACAGACGGTTCAATGTCGTTTAGACGCCATGGCTGTGGCCTAAACCAAATCAATCCCAACCGACCTCTAACACAGTACACATAGTTAGAGTGTGTAAGACAGAGAAGAATATGATAAATCCCTCTGCAAAATGGTCCTGACTCTGCAAAGAGCTCCTTACCATTTCCTTTTGGTTGCTGAGTTTAAGATTAGGGCATAGTGTTATCACATAGACATAATAAATATGGGACATACTACTATAGAGATTTTTATAGAGATTGCTAATTCATATATATATATATATAATACATATGGATCATATGGAATGTATAATATGTGTAAGTATTTACATATATAACATAAACAAGGATCATATTTTTGGGGACGTATAATACATATGGGTAAAACAACACGTGTGTATGTGAGTATCTGCACACACTTGCGGAGGTGAGGCAAGAAAAAACCACTGTAAACCATTTCCTGCTGTGCACCAACTGACTTCCTTGTTGTAAAAAAAAAAGCGCGAAAGCCTATACTAGTCATCTGTTACTTTGACCTTTTCCTGCAGTACTGTGTGGTACAGCAAAGAGCATACTCCAGTACAACTAGGCCTCACTTTCAATTTAAAATACACTTTCCAATCCAACAATTTCAGGCTTTACAGAAAGTGTATATATAAAGTTTTCTTCGGTTTCTTAGCCGTTCAGTTTGACCTTATGGTATCCATGACATTACAACTTACACCAACTTTACGCACTAGCATAAGCAGTAAAATACAACTTACACCAGTTTACATAATGTAAAATACACACACACACACACACACACACATACTTTCTAAACCACTTATCCTTCTGGGTCACGGGGAGTAAAATACAACTTCTTCCAATTTATATAGTAGCCTGAGCTGTAAAATACAACTTACAAAACCTTACATACTAGCATAGAATGCAAAACACAAATTACATCATTCTACACACTAGTTCAAGCTGTAAAAATACATTTTACACCAACTTGAACACTGTAAAATACAATTTACATCAACCTGTAAGGTCCAAGAAGCTCTAACAATCCAATTCTAACAAGCTCTAATAATTCAATTCACACATACTTACACACTGGCCTAACCTGTAAGATCTAACCCAGACGTTAACCCAATGCTATCTCTTCTCTGAAAAAAGTCACTGCAGGTTTGTGGATTCATTTCATCATAGTATGAGGTCTGTCAAACAAATGTGGTTTACGATAAAAAAAAGTGGTTTCCTGAATTCGCAACTATGTTTCACAGATTCAAGATGAAGAGACAACAGAGAATGTAAAGCTGAACGTTGCCAAAAAGACACTGTCGTGAAACACAGACTTCTTAAAATATATTTCCTCATGTAGTGGTAAGTGCAGGTGTTGCAATGAGTGTGGGCAGCAATCTAAACTAAGGACCACTTTTTTTAGAAACCCCTGCCTTGTAGCTCTACCTTGCTGATATATAGTTAGAGACTGTTGATGGGCAGTTTGTGTTAGCCATCCTCTACTACAGGGGTCACCAATCTTATCCATTAAGGATCACAGTCTCACTCTTTAAACAATTAACTAGTTTTATGAGGAGTGAAAACCTGCAGCCACAAGACTGGTGACCCCTGGTCCAGCCTTTGATCAACGGTCTGTTTCACACCATTGTGTATTTTTGGGTTCAGCTCCTCTCTCAAACTAGCAGTGACACCGACGTGTGTATAAACTCCACAAAAACTGCTGTGTCTTAAACACACTCCTGCCAGCACCACACAGAAACAACCATGTCAGTGTCACTTCTGTGCTGTGAAGGGACCACCACAAAATTAATATCTGGACAAGGGCAGTCCTGTGGTCAAAAACTGACCAATGATGAATGGGGTAGAATGGGGCAGCAACAGATGGACTATAGTCTGTAACTGTACACCTACATAATGGACCTGTATGGGAGGTGCCAGTGAGTGGAAGTACAAGGTAAGTGGTTTCAAATGAAGTGGCCAGGGAAGGTTAACAGGCTACAAGGTAGGGGTTTCCGGTAAAGTCACCAATTAAAGTTAACAGGCTATAAAGTAAGGGTTTCCAATAAAGTGGCCAGTGAAGGTTAACAGGCTACAAGGGTGGCATTGCGAATAAAGTGGCTAGTAACCTTAGGTTGGCCATAAAGTAGGGGTTTCCAGTAAAATGGCCAGTGAATGTTTGCAGGCTACGAAAGAGGGGGTGCTAATAAAGTGGCCAGTGAAGGTTAGTATGTTACAAGGTTGATGTTTCCAATAAAGTGGCCAGTGAGTGGAAGTAGGCAGTAACTTACAAAGGATGGGTGTCGAACAAAGTGGCCAGTGACTGTAAGTAGAGTACAAAGTAGGGGAGTCCAGTAAAGATCAGTGGGCTACGAGATAGGGATTTACAATAAAGTGAGCAGTAACTTTATGTAGTCTATAAGGCAGGGGTTTCCAATAAGTGTGTGGGCACTCAGTGCAGTCCTACAGCACAGTGTGTGTGTTTGTGTACCTGACTAACTCGTTTAATCAGCTTAACTTACCAGGTTGAACACGGTCTCCACGATGTCCCGGCTTGAAACTTCTCCAGCCTGCACCAGGCCCAAAAGCACGGCGAATTTCATCCGGATGCCCCTGATGGGGACGGTGGGGGCGAGCTGCGCGCTCCCGTCTTCACTCGCCATGACTCAGTTGGGCCAGGTGTGTGTGTGTCTCTCTCTGTCTTACGCTCTCCAACAGGTGAGGCACCTGTTCTGTTCAGCCGGTGCCCCGACCCCAACTGCAACGGCTGTGGCTCCGGTTACGATAACAGACGCCTGCGATAACCATCCACAACAAAACGGGCGTGCTCTCAATCTGTTCTACTTTACTTTATTTACTTTATTTCACGTTCCTTTAATCACTTTCCTCACTTTACCTGCTGTGTGTCATTCAGCGCGCGCGTTCACGACGAGCGACCGAACAAACGAACGAGCTGTCATCGAGCGCCCGCGCGCCCCGCTCCAACTTTAGCCGAATGCTAACAATTTGCCAACTTTTAACCACACATTTCACACAAATATTAGTCTTTTATCTCGTTTTTTCGACGTTTACCGGACCAGCGGAACTGTATCTCGGGCTCCGCAGCCAAAGCGAAGGAGAAACTTGCTAACTTAAAATCCCCTCAGACAGGTAGAGAAAGAGTCTGACAGGAATATAAACGGAAAAAAGGGTCCGGGTCGGCAAACGGGGTCCCGCCGCGACTCGTGAGGTCCTTACGGGTCGACTGGAGTCGTCGCAGTGCTTCTTCGATGCGGTAAAGTCCAGATAATGTCATCGATCAGCTTCACTCTCCTTCTCTCTCCTCCTTGCCTCCGCCATGTCAGTGGAGCAGCTGAGAGAGAGCCGCGCATGCGCACAACGCAGAGGAAAGCTGCGCGCTCCAGCTCAGGTGTGGCGCAGGTACGAGCTTCTGGTGACGTTAGAGGACTAAAGCCCCGCCACTCCTCCGCTCGGATTGGTCAGTTAGATCGTATTCACAAGCAGTGCGCCGTTCTCGAACGCTAAAGTCCCGCCCCTCCCACACTGAGATAGGTAGTAGTCAGAGCCGTCTGCCGTGCTAGCTAATCCCAACGCAGGGAGGGCAGGGCTTACGATCTGCCAATCCAAGCGCAGGGAGGGCGGGACACTACCTGCCAATGATAGCGCAGCATTCTCACTGTTAACCTAATAATAATAATAATAATAATAATAATAATAAGAGTAGAACTAGTTTGATTGGCTAGTTACACAAGCAGTAGCCAATCCCAGCGAAGGAAGGGCGGGATTTGCTGAAATACGGGTGGGAAGTAACATTACAGTGACCGCTGTTACACACAGCATATAAGGCTGGTGAGTGTCTCTTCATACTGACGGTGCATTTGTTTGTTTATTTATGAATGAACTATGTGAATAAGAGGCAGAGCAGGCCTGTAATGTAGATCAGGACTGCTCGACACATCCAATTCTCATTAGCTAATGAGGAAGACCCTTATCTGGATCAGGGTGGAAAAAAAACTGGCCAAAAACTAACCTAGATTACAGTTTGGGATGGTTACACTGGACACTATAGGCCAATGTTTACAGTACCTGCCATACTAATTAGCACTTTAGGTAAAGATGAATGCAATGAAAATAACAATTTGGTTGTTGTTAGTACCTTGATAGGACACTGAATATGTTTATTTTTATGCAGAGATCCCAGCAATTGTTCTAGCTACTTTTTGTTATTAATGTGCTCTTTTATATGATTCCATGTCTGTAATAAACAGACAGAGAGAGTTAGAACATCATGCACACACAGATACTCAGGATCCTCAAGCTGTGCAGAAATCCAGACACAAAACACAGTCGACAGCTTCGGCTTCAGCTGCCTTTTACAAGTGAGGAGCTGCAGAACAAACGAAGCATCACTGCATCACATTCTGCTCGTTACATTCCAAGAGTTTAGAGCAACATGAAACCACAAGGCTCAAGAATAACAGTATTTAAATATACATAGAAAACAAAAATCACTGTACAATTAGTGTCACATTTAGTAATAGATTTCACTGTACAGAGTAATATTAATATATGATATGTACCTAATATAATACACTAAAAGATATATAATTATTAATATGTAACATATAATAAAAACATTACTGTCCTTTGTGTTTATTTTTGCGCAGTGTTTTATTTTCCAACATAATTGTTAGGCGCAGGAATACAATTAATCCACATCCTGCATATTTCTTGTTTTGTATCTTTTTTTGCACATTAGCCCCTCTATTCTTGGTATGTAAAACAGCACAAACATTATAAGTGGACTTTTGAAAAGTGAGGAAAATTCAGTTTTCCATGAGTTTTCCATCTGGAAAATATGCATGCAGGGATGCAAAGGGCTTTTAGCTTGCAGGGGGCTTAAATGCAGCATATAGGACAAATTAGTGTTAGATCGCAATAGCAAAGAGCTTATTTCTGGGTGGACATCACCCCCTGGAAGAAAGCTCTGAAAGGTATTTAACCAAGAGAATTCTAAATATTTGCAGTTTGACCACCTAGTTGTTCCTAATGTTGTTGTTATTGTTGTTGGTATTAGCAACCTCTATGCTACTAAAGCTAATATGGTCCAAGTAGGCCATTATATTTAAACAGATCTTCCTAGCTTGATATCGACAGATTTACAAATTTGTATGGTTCATTTTTGTCATGTGACGATGAACATGCACCAGCCACACATTTCATTGCAGTGTTAAATGAAGAAGCACTCACTTTATAAGGTTGTGTTTACACTGCACATTCAAAAACAACTCACTCAAACAAGAACCAACGGAACATACTTTTCTAGTTACAGGCCATTTTATTTCTCACCTGCTCGAGAGACAGCTGGAACCACTTATATTACCTATAATTAATGATTTAATTTTCTTTTTGGTCATTTTATGGCACCATATGTCTAGTTTGGCTAATTGGATACCTTGCTTGCTAGTTAGCTTAACTTATTACCTGAAATGTTCTGCACTGTCTTGTGGTCACACTCACACAACTGTGCATATCCAAACAGAACAATGTATGGAATCAAACAAAATTTATATTTTTCTCTGTCAAGTGTAAAAATATGAGCAAAAACATTCACTCTCTGGAGGCAAACATAAATACTAACAGCGTTAGCTTCCTCACTAGCTTTTGTCACCTTCTCTTTGGAAAGTAATAATTCTAAAAATAGTAACACATCAACATACCATCCTAAAGCATCGCATAGATTTAAAAAATTTGATTTAATTTAATGAAATATTAAAAATGAGGGAATATGTCTATATACTAGGCATTGGATTGTAACTACAAATTAGAGAGATCGTCAAACAGGATTAATCTTCTAACATGGTCATCAGCTTGAACTGGTCATGCTGGATTTTCCAGTACGGTTTTTGGTGATGTAATAGTGCTTGGAATTTATCATCATCTAGAAGAGTTCAGATTTTGCTAAATTAGTGTTAGCTTCAGCTGTAAGTGTTACCAAACACAGAGGATCCTTTAGTGGGATTAATACTATTTATAGCAGCTCTACCTACTTTTCAATTAATAAAATTCAAATTATTTAATTTAAAAATTAATAAAATAATGCAATTAAGTACTTGGGTACATTTGACATAACAGCCTCAAACACCACATGATTGTACTGTTATTGCCAACAGAGCTGCTTCCACCCTGACTGGATGCAAATTTTCCACCCAGCCAAATGTTTTGTTTATACATATCCTTATTTGTTCACTGTGATGTCATAATAAATGCAGTTCCAAATCAGTTTAAATCTGCAGACTATTAGGTAGCTGATCTGGAAGATCACTCTGTGGACTCTCCTTAGAAATCATATTATAGAACAAACATTAGCTCCCTGATCCAGAACATCACTCTTCTCTGATTAGAGAGAGCTGTTGTAGGGCTAACAATACCTAGCTGATCTAGACGATCACTCTCTTCTTTCATTAGGAATAACTGTTGTGGAGCATACACTAGCTAACTGATGTGGAGGATCACTCTGTTCTCAATAGGAATAACTGTTGTAGAGCTAATGTTAGTTGACCTAGAGGATCACTCTGCTGGATCTCCTTAGGAATTATGATGTAGAACAAACATTATTAGCTGTCTGATCTGAAGGGTCATTGTTCTCTCATTTGGAATAGCTGTTGTAGAAAAAAACATGAGCTAGCTAATGTGGAGGATCCATATGGTCTCTCATTAGGAATGCCTGAGGTGGAGCTGACATTAGGTAGCCGATGTGATGGATCACTTTGCTGACTCTCTTTAGGAATAACTCTTGTAGCACAAATTCTAGCCACCTGATTTGGAGGATGCACCCATTCTCCCATTAGAGAGAACTGTAGTAGAGCTAATATTGCTAGCAGATCTGGAGAATCACTCACACTTGTCTTTCATTAAGAACAACAAGAGGATCACTCTGCTGGATCTGCTAATGCTGTAGAGCATCAGGTAGTTGATCTGGAAGATTTTTATGCTGTTCTTTGTTCAAACAATGAGTGCGTTTTTCTATATAAACATGTTTAAGCATTTACAAACTATGATTTTGCACAAAATCTCCATAGGCACCCATTCATTTTGGACTCGTTCTGGAGCATCCTCTAGCGTTTGATAAACCCAGGAGACATTACTGAGTGGCAATTTTCCTCACTATACTGTAGCACTCATCCCTATTAAAAGAGCAACTGCTTTCACACAAGTCATGGTGTTTTATTTTCTAGCTGTGGTTAGCCCCAGCCATGCCATATGTAAACAAAGCTATTCTTATTCTAACAGTTTTCTACACTTTCTGTCTTTCTTTCTCCCTCTCTCTCAACTTACACACACATATACATACACCGGGTTCCTAGCCCCAAAACGAGCCCATAGCAAAACAAACCAAGTGCAATAAATGATAGAAAACACATAACCCAAAACTAACATGCCAAAATATTTCTTGAACAAGCTACATTACGTTCATTGTCTATCATATTAGGAATAGCTGATCTAGAAAATGTTCTTTAAATTAGTGTAATGAATACGAATGTAATTCATTAATGTTCACAATTTCAGGATCAGGTTTTCTTGCCAAGTACCAGATATCAGATTTTTCTTGATTTTTTTAAATAAAAGAGTTTGATATAGTAAGTAAACATTGTTAGTTTCAAAACATACTGTTCACTCCCCAGTATACACAGTCCACATATGGATGTGGAAACCAAACTGCTAAAAAGCCTGTTTTAAATTCACCATTTTTGTGATGTCAGAAAATAATCAATCAACTTTTCAATCAACATTGTGAATGACCCTCATTTACAGTGTAGCCAAGCAAGTTAAACAGGGATTGAAAAAAAACGAAACTTAATGAACTAAAATAAATCAAACAAATTAAATGAACAAAATAAAAACAAGCTCAAAGAAGACAATAACAATAAAAAATCACTGACTAATCTGGGCTAAAGCTCATCTGAGATGGACTGATGCAGAGTAGAAACATGTATTGTGGTCTGATGAGTTCTCTCAGATTATTTTTAGAAATAATGGACGCTGTGTTCTCTGGGCCAAAGAGGAAAAGGACCGTCCAGATTTTACCAGTGTAAAGTTTAAAAGTCTGTCATGATATGGGGTTGTGTTAATGGGTAACTTCTGTGCACATGTGTGAATACACCATTAATGCTGAGAGGTACATGTGCATTTTGGGGCAACATATACTGCCATCTAGACAATGTCTTTTTCAGGAATGTCCCTGCTTGCTTCAGCAAAACAATGCCAAGCCACGTTCTGCATGTGTTACAACAGCATGGCAATGGCAGGCAATAGACTGGTCTGCCTCTATGTACATATATATGTACATACGTACATATGTATATATAGATATATAACAAAAATTAATTAGTTGAAACATTAAATATCCTCTCTTTGTACTCTTTTCAATTGAATACAGTTAAAAAAGGATTTGCAAATTATTGCTGTCTGTTTCTATTTACATTTTTCCAACTCTCATATCTCTTTCGGAATTGGGTTTGTGTAATGTACAATAAAACACTATAACATGTAACAATAATGTATGATAATAAAATTATCTAATAGGTTTATTTCAAGGAACAATCACCTACATGTTTGTGATTTGTTATAAAGGGAGTTTGCTCTCTGGTTCCCCAGAGCGCTGTCAGTGAGTGTGCCTGTGATCACAAACTCCCTGGGCAAAAGGCCCCCGGTGCCGTTGCCGTGGTGTTGGCCATCTGACCTCAAAAACCTGAGCAAAGAGAGAATTAAGGCTATACACCATATTTTTCACATGGCCACTGTCGAGATTATGACCAAAATATCCAGTAAGGAAGGGAAGTGTGGTATATTATTGTTTTAGCAAAGTAAATGAAAGTGTGCTTACTTTATCTGGTTATTATTTCATGTCTCATTAATTGTCTCTAAGACATTATGAAACAATTCGCAGTTTGCACGGGTCACTACGGCCAAGTGAAGATGAAAGCACGACAAGAACAAGAATCTTACTAGCATGAAAAAGCATAGAGCTTCAGAAGACAATGTGGCTTTATAATCACTGCTTGAAAAAACTGAATTGTTACTGAAATTTTTGCCAGACAAACTGCCAGTTGAACATCACTGGTGCCTTCTAATAGGCTCTGTTTAACTTGTTTACAACTGGTTTACTCTTTAGAACTGGATTTTCTGCCCTCATTTGAGCAGGCTGAGCAGGTCAGCAGAAAGCTAACTGGCTAACAGGCTAACGATCCAACAATGAAAGAGTTTAAGCCTAAACAGAAGGAGTTACTCAAAACTGAGACATACAAAGTCCAGAATATGTTACTTGCATTCCTGTTATGAGCTCAAAATATCTGTATTTAAACAAGAGCTGACCTCAAAATCCAACACAGTACAGAGCTAACCCTGCTAGCTGGGCGCTAACATACTGTGGTGAACATACCAGGTCACTAACAGAAATGGGCATTATCACAGTGCTTTTTCGTTAAGCAAATTAAAGCATTTTTACATTAAACTTTGCCATGGAATTGCAAACACTTCATGGTGTTGACTAAACAAAATTAAAAAGCTGAAATGAAATGACTTTGTTAGCTGGAGTTATTGGTGTAGACTGTGAATAGAGTCATCTGACTAAAGTATCTCTCTCCAGCAGGTTCAGGTTTCTGTTGACAGATAGATAGCTAACATTGGCAATAATAATAATAATAATAATAATAATAATAATAAGCATATCTCTGTTGTCAGAAGAAAATCTATTGTTATGATATTGTTATGTTCACTGCACGGTTACAAGATTAAAATATAACACCTTCATAACCTGTAGTGTCATAACTTAAATAACCTGTAGCTCTTTTTTGTTCAGTTATATCTGAGTTTGGCATGAATTTTGGACTTCAGAAATGTGTTCTCACCCAAAAGGGTCAGCCATCCTAGCTACCCACACGCCTACTGAACAAAGTCTCTGGGTGCACTCCTTGCACAGGAGTCCTGGCCAGTGCCAATGCCACACTGGTGTCATAAGTAGGACAGCCACACCTGGTTATCTCTCAGGGCCGTGTCCTTGCCCCAGTGGCTCCCCAGCGCCAGGCACACTGTCCTTCTCTGACCCTGGCTGGCAGCCACATTCCAGTTCATATACATGTCTTCTCCATCTGCACTCTGTGTCCTCCTCCTGTGTGTAGCAGGACTACTCACAGCTCTTCATGTCAAGTCCGGCACTATTAGGGACAAAGACAACTGCAACAATTCTCCTCTCAGCCATCCACCGCTTTATTGAGGTGAGGTGAGTGCACTGCTAGCACATGCTTGGGCTCCGACTCTCTGCCTTGGCTCTGCCAATAGCCACTGCAAGCAGCTTCACTTGTCCTGTCTGCAAGTCCAGCGTTTCCCTCCTCGGGTCTAACATGGACCCAGCTGCCGCAAGGAAGTCCAGACTGAGAATGCACATTCTTGTAGAGGTGCAAGCTAGAACTTGTGCAAACAGAAAAGGCCCCTCACCACAACCAAGAGCCACTTCTTACCTCTCATGCTGCCAGTGATAGACTTCAGTTGGGCAACACTAGGGTGCCGTGCTGCTTGCAGAGCCAAGCATAGCTGAAACCAGCCATAATGCTGTGCGACCATTTGCAGCAGTGTGGAGAAAGGCTCCCAGGGGCCTTCACCATTGTACTGTGGTACAAAGAGGCTCTGCTGCTGAGTCTTGGTGTGACGTCCTCTTTCAGGCTCTATCTTCTTCAACTGAGAGCCTTTCCATGTCCGCCACGTGCTGAAACTAGTAGTGTGTAAAAATCACCTATCCTCTATTGCATCACTCACTACAGAATTCAAAACTTTCTCTGGAAGCAACATCAGCACAAGAACTGCTTCATGAAAAAGGTTTCAATGACCGAGCAGCTTCACATGTCTAAGATCATTATGTGCAATGCTCAGCGTCGGCGGGAGTGGTATCAAGCATGTAGCCACTGGACTATGGAGCAGTGGAACCATGTCCTCTAAACTTCACTATCTGGTAATCTAATGGACAAATCTGGGTTTGGTGGACACCTGGAGAACGATACCTATAGCGAACAAGGCCTTCTCATTCAACATCATTGCCTGACCCCAGAAATGCTCTTTTGACTAAATGGGCACAAATTCCAACAGACAAACTCCAAAATCTTGTGGAAAGCCTTTACAGAAGAGTGGAGGCTGTTACAGCTGCAAAGGGCTGCAAACTCCATATTACTTTATATGCCTATGATTTTGGAATGGGATTTCCAACAAGCTCATTTAGGTGTGATGCAGGTGTCCACATACTCTTGGCCATGTAATGTATGTCATTCACTGTCAGACACCACATAATCAAGTATATTAGAGATTACTTAACAACTCTGCACAATCTGAGGAAAGTATGTGATGGTTTAGGCGTGCACAATTTCTTTGGACTTCTGGGCTCGACTCTGATCGACTCTAGTTCACCCTTATTTTATATTATAAACTTAAGAGACATTCAACAACAGCACAGAGATTATGTGAAGCACTTTAAAATGTGTATATGTTTGAAATGTAGCTCTATGGTGACCATGCTGGACTTTCTGAGCTCTGAAACCCACACTCACACAGCTTGACTGACCTGTTTGACTGCCGGCGGTGCGAGTATCTTTACACAATAAACAAACTGTAGGTGGTATTCAGAGAGAGGTAAGGACGGGGCTCAGTGTAACTGTTACAAATAACAACACAGTACCAAAGGTAAATACACTAAATTCAGCAGTAGCCTACAGCCTAAAGTGTGATCAAGTACCGGTTATGTGTATTTATGCAAATACATACGGTGCACTATATCAGGTGTCAAGGAGTTGGACAGGCTTTTTAGCAGGATGCATCAATATGGGAATTGTGGGCCGATGCTGATATCTGATATTTTTCTTGTCCGTATGAGCCCATGCTGAAACATAAACATTTATTAATTTATTAAATAACAAAAAATAATACATTTATTTGTCAGTTTGGACTAAATCTACCTGAATTAGTATTACAGAGAAATATAATTTTTGTATTATTTTTCATTATTTAAGGGGTGGCATGTGGGACAGAGCATAGCAAGAAAGCCCTGGGTTTGGATCCCTGGCAGGGCGACCAGGGTCCTTTCTGTGTGAAGTTTGCATGTTCTCCCCATGTCAGCCTGGGCTTTAATAAAATGAAAAATGCGGATATTTTAGTGCATTAACCCAGCATCATCTTAACATCCTGCTCTTCTGGAGTTCAACAAATAAATAATCAAATGTGAGTTTGAAATATGAACATCTGTCCAATGCTGATTTTAAGCATCTGCTGATGCTGATTATGATGCCTATATCGTTGTGCATAACTACCTTGTATACAGCCATATACCTTTACCTAATAATTTTAATAAAAAGTGAAAAAATAAATACAAAACAAAATTAATTTATTAATTGATTGATTAATGTTCATCTTGTTGTATCCTTTGTTTTAAAAACTATTAAAGTTTTTTGTTCTTAACTCAGTGAGCGTTTTTTTTATCTCGTTACATCGTTTAAAATGTAAAGAAAAACGTGAAACATTGTTGAAACGTCAGTTTAAGCAATCGAAGCGGCTTTGCGGTCACTTCCAAACCGCCACCACCCGGTGGCGCAGTTGGACGTTGAGGTTGCACCAATCTCGCGATATGTCGCACTTCTCCCACTCTGGCCCTTAAGTCTCGCGATAGTTGCGTATCTCACCCTCTTTCGCTCCCTGCGTTCATCATGGCGGTCGGTAAGAACAAGAGACTCACCAAAGGAGGCAAAAAAGGGGCCAAGAAGAAGATGTAAGTCGAATAATTTACGCCCAGACTGCTTTGAAATGGTTTATTAAATACTACGGGGCTGTTTTTGGGTTATTAAACGGATGGATGGAGCGGATAATCGGGAGATTGTGAACGGAGCGCTGTGGCGCTACAGCCCGGTGCTAGTTATCCGGGTGTAGCGTTCGTAGAAACGGGCAGGAAAATGAGCATTTGTGCTTGTCTGTGTACATAAAATTGGGGTGTTCAGTCGTTAAGAGCAGCTGTTCTTATATTGCATCTAAAGGCCTGAGCTAAGACGGCTAACTTGGCTACTTGTCCTGTCCTGGACTTCCTTCATGTGTAGTAGATGCAGTGATGGGTCTCCATTCAGCGTGGAAAGTTTCTTCTAGGGCATGTTAGTGGATCTGTGAGGTCGGTGCTTGTTGGTTAAATTTCGCTTTATTTAGTCGCTTCTCCGAGAAAGGCTTTAGGTGTTGGCGTTTTAGTACCGGGGTTGTGATTAGAAGACCAATGCGTCATGGTTAAATTCCTCTACTACTTTTTTAGTTTTGAACCTTTCTTCAAAAATGACTGATTGTAAGATATGACCGCAGTATGTCTTGATTAAATTTCACCTCTGCAGTATTAATTTGTTCACTATGACTAATATGACTGATTGTGATTGTTAGATCAACGTGTCATGGCTGAAGTGCTCCAAATACCACTTGAGCAGTGTTCAGCCTTTTCTCCACCAAGAAACGTGTTTGCAAAAGTGGTGGTTCTTTCTCAATGACCGTTTATTCAGTGGAGAACAGTTAACGTTCTCTATACCACTTCTTACAGTGTTGATTTCTTCACTACAAAGTTTTGGTTGAAAATGTGGGGTGTAAGATTGTTGCGTTTCTTTTTAACATTGTTGATCTGTTCTCCAAAAAGAACTGTCATTGTGGCATTGCTTGTTAGATCAGTGTATCATGACTGTAGTCCTCTAAACGCCACCTTTTGCTGGTTAAACCTGTAATCCAGAATTTGGTTGTAAAACAGATCTGGGATCACTGTTTATTTTTGTGGCGCTGATTCCTTCTCATTGAACTTCAGTTGTGATTGCCAATGATTCAACTTCTGTTTTGCTCTTTTGCAGTGTTGATCCCTTCTCCAAAAAGGACTGGTATGATGTCAAAGCACCGGCCATGTTCAACATCCGCAACCTGGGCAAGACTTTGGTCACTAGGACTCAGGGAACCAGTGAGTATTGAAACTAGTTATAAAAATCTGAGAAATCCTTCAAAGCAGGATTTCTTCACTTAACCTTATAGCATAAGACCAAGATTAAGTCTGTGCAAAAGATGGGACATTCAGTCTTATTTAGTTGGTCTTCCATGTATTGTTGCTGCCAGAACAAGACCTTTTATCCTAGTTTTTGTCTTGATTTTATGTATTTTGAAACTGCCATCTGCTCTCTACATTTTGTAATGTATTTCTGCTTTTCCCAGATGTGAAAGTGTACTACAAGTGCCACATCTTAAATACTTAAAATAAATCATATCTATAGATTTTCTTTTCATGTTTGGACACCATGCAATAGAAATGGTAAAGGACCTTGTAATTGAGCTTGTGTCCCTTACAAAACTTTTGCAAGTGGTCATGACAAGGAAAGGACGTAAGCTCTGCTACATTCCTTTTGGGACAGGCCTTATGTTGGCTTAGGTTATTTGTCTGTGAAGATTGTTGTGAAACACCCTGGAATTATGTAACCCTGATTTAAAACCTTTTGATTGTGTTTCCTGCTTTAACAAACTTACCTTGTTCATGAATGACTACTTGGGAATACATGATGACAACAGTTTTGGTCCCAGATGAAGAGCAGTGATTATTTTCAAGAGATCTACTGATATTCCCACAGTTTATTCAGTAGTGCTCTTTATTCTGGAAGCTCCTGGTGAGACTGACCAGAAAGGTGCTGTCTTCTTTTCTTTTAGGAATTGCGTCTGATGGTCTGAAAGGCCGTGTGTTCGAGGTGAGCCTTGCTGATTTGCAGAACGATGAGGTTGCCTTCCGCAAGTTCAAGCTGATCACTGAGGACGTGCAGGGGAAGAACTGCCTGACCAACTTCCATGGGATGGACCTGACCCGCGACAAGATGTGCTCCATGGTCAAGAAGTGGCAGGTAGGGCAGCTAACGTGCACCCTGTCCACTTGATTTGAGTTCACTCTCCCACATTGTGGAAAACCAAATCTTCCTCACTTTTTTGTTTAAAGTAAGAGTTTAATGTAGTATGTAGTCAGTACAGCCTGTATATGGACGCTAAAACTGCAGAAAATGGCCTGATTGGCATACAGTATTTTTGTGACGTCAGGAGAACAAAACCTGTACATATCCACCTTTCATAAGTTCAGGTCCACCCAGTCATACTGAAGTTATCAGGAATGCCTGGGTAGCTTTTAAGGTACAGTACAGAACTGCTGAGCACAGCAGTTATCATTAAAATGTTGTTTTTAAAGACGCAGTGATGAAACTGCCTGTTTAATTTTAAAGGATAGCAAAGCTGTAAAAATGAATATGACCATTTTTGGAAAATAAATGCACAAAAGCATAAGGAGTTCAGGAGGGGCAGGTAAAATGCAAGAAACATCTAGTATATGGGCCACTTAACGCTTCAAAATGTTCTGTTCACTCCTTTCTGTTTAGCTATTAATTCTTACTTTTTTTGTCATTGCTTTTATTTCTTAGGTTTACTCTTTGCAAAGTGCTTTAACTGCTTTTGTGTATGAAAGGTGCTCAGTAAAATTTATTATTATTATAATTATTATTATAAAGTTTATTCAGTAGTTTTAGCAGTGGAGCTGCAAGGCAGATGTAGCTTGCAAGTGATGGAAGCTTACAGTCCATCAGTTAGCAAGGGGGTAGCTGCATGCCTAAACCGTGGCACTTGCCTCAAACATCAAACTTGATTTTGTGGTTTGCTGCTGACACGCTGTCTATAGACATGCACATTAGTATAGCTGAAAACAGTAGCAACCACTCTAAAGCCTGAGTTTTGTTTGTACTTTTTTATCGTTAAGTCAATTTAGGCCTTAACACAACTGCTGTCATGTACATTTGTCATTGTCATTGTTTAAGGTTATGACTTCCCCTTACATGAGGTGTGCTGTGCATTGCTAATTCCTCTCTGTTTCTCTCTCCAGACTATGATTGAGGCTCATGTGGATGTGAAGACCACTGACGGTTACCTGTTGCGTCTGTTCTGCGTTGGCTTCACCAAGAAGCGCACCAATCAGATTAGGAAGACCTCGTACGCTCAGCACCAGCAGGTCCGCCAGATCCGTAAGAAGATGATGGAAATCATGACCCGTGAGGTCCAGACCAATGACTTGAAGGAGGTGGTCAACAAACTGTAAGTGCTGTTTCTAGAGGGTGTATAAAAATGTGTTGCAATACATCAATATGACTGCGGTGACAACAGTTTGAGTGTTACTATTGTAGAATGCTGATTTTGTTCATGTACACATCAGCTGGTGCGGATAGAGAAACGTTTATAAAATATAGAAACTCCACCTGGATTAGTATTCTGCTGAATTTTTTAAAATGTAGGTGATTATACATGCATGAAACAGTACTCCCGCCCCCCAATGTTTGTCCACTTCCTATAACTGCTGTTTCAAATTAAAAGTCCTCTGCAGACTCCGAAGCAGCAGCAGCAGCAATAATTAGCTGAAACACTGAAAATTGAAAAAATTGCAGGTGACTTAGCGCAGTAGCTCAGCATCACAATCGTTCTGTTCTTCTGGAGTGAATGCATACATATTTCAAATGTTGGCTGAAACAAATTGTCTGAAAAACTAATCTGCTGCTATTGATGACTTGTATCTACATGAGCAGCCGCTTTCATGGCTCTGCAGAGCACCAGAGGAAGTACAGTAATGTCTGCATCATCCCCTTTAGCTTTTATCATCTGCAAGTTGTAGCTGCACCGACTTGTATGTTTTTATGGTGGGGCCCAGTCTTGATATTGGGGTAAGCTGATGCTTTCTAGTACTTGCAGAGCTGGATTCCTGGACATGGATTAGACCTAGTCTTGGACTAAATTGAAAAGCCAACATTGATACTAGGCTGAAATGTGTAAACTAAATAAATGTTACAGTTGATGACATGTACGCTCTTTTAGTTTTATTACATCTGTCTTAAACATTGTAATTGCTAAATTCTTTTATTTTGTTTGCTTGACCCAGATACATAAAGAGCAAAGAAACATTTTTCATTTCCGATGTACTCGCTGTATTGTTCCCCATCATCAATCTAGTGGTGATGTGCTAAGAGTTGTATAATTTCTCTGTTGTACAGGATCCCTGACAGTATTGGAAAGGACATTGAGAAGGCCTGCCAGTCCATCTATCCCCTGCATGACGTCTACGTCAGGAAAGTAAAGATGCTGAAGAAACCCAAGTTTGAGTGTAAGTTTCCGCACTTCAACAGATTGTGATTGCCCTGTTTGTTAGACATGTATGATGTAATGTAGGGGACCTCTTTGGCAAAAGCTCGATCCCAACAATCCCTTTAGACTTTCCAGTTTAGTTCCTGACTTTAGTTCTGAAGAGACCCTAGCATATTGAGGCCTGCTAAAGATACTTAATAGGTCAGACTCTCAACTAAACTCTGAAGGAATGTCTGCATGCAGTGTTGAAATGACATACCTGTGTTTATTACGCAGTGGGTAAGCTGATGGAGCTGCACGGTGAGGGAGGCACCAGCTCCGCTAAGCCAGCAGAGGGCGACACTGGGGCCAAGGTGGAGAGAGCTGATGGATACGAGCCCCCCATTCAGGAGAGTGTTTAAAACTCCTGCGCACATGCAGAGTCAATAAAATGTGTAAATTTGATTATCCTGTGTTGTGTGGTTTTGTTGAATGGATGATACACTGAATGCCACTGCACTTTGGCAGATACAGTACAGAGCACTGCTGTACTACATAGAATGTGTTGCGGTGAACGTGCCCATAAAAGTCAAGTTTGGTTATACATGATTGAATGATATTAGGTTTCAGGTATTAGTGTAATTTTAGCTACACTTTGTGTAAAATAACTGCAGCTTTCTGTGGTTTTAGTAGGGCTTTAATTTAACATAGTAATGGCAAAATGCTGAATGGCACACTTCTGTAGACAAATTCAGCAGTGCAGTTGGTGCTGAATGTCAGCTAGTAGTGCTTAGCCTCAATGAAACAGTGGCTTTGAGTTTTTGGACACTGCGTGTTATGGTTTGTGTGACAGCTTGCATCAGAAAAGGTGAAGAGTCATAAGTTTATATTATGTCTGTGTATTTTAATATTGTTACACTGGGAGGAAGTAGAATACTGCTGATCATGAAGCATGATTAATCACCATTTGATCTTGAGTACTTTATGGTCAGACCCTTTTTGGTAGGAATAATTTAGCTGGTGTTCAGTAATGATTTCATGATGCAGTTTTTTAACTTTCACAATAATGAAAAACAAAGCAGTATGGATTGTTAGACACTAAAATATGCTTGGAGTTGCTGATGTCCTGTGATACAATACTTTATTAAAGAATTGCAAAGTAGTGTTTAATGTATTTGGCATACTTTAGCCACAAGGGGGCAACACAGTGCAAGATTTGTACAGGTTAAATATTCTCAATGCATAGTGCAAGTCATTTGTGTCACCATTCCCCATCTTAAATAGATGAACACTAAACAGGATCAATTAGATATACAATTCAAATACAAGCTAGTATGTGTATGCACAAAAATAAAATTCTGAAGGGTTTAAAAAAAGGAATTAAATCACATTTATAAATATGTTATGCCAGAGGTGTACAGATGAGGCAGACAGCAAAAGAAATATCAACCCACAGCTGTCTCATCCAGTAGGACTTTTATGGGCCAAGCACAGTGATATAATAAGGGGAGCTGGAGCACATTTTGGACAGTAGAAATGTCTTCTGGCACATTAGATAATCAGTGATTATCAAACTCTCCTCAGAGACACAGGACAATGGCACCCAGTTCAACCACCATTGCAGGACTTTAGCTGGGTTCTTTACGATGAACTGCTTGTTGGTTTGCCCACCTTTAGTCAAGCTGGTCCAGAGAATACTGTCATGGGAAACCACCTTCACAGAAAACCAATGTGAAGTCAGTGAATGCATTTCCATTTCAAAAAGCTTGTAAGCATTGATTAGTATAAACATTTAACAAAAGATAACTAGATGTTTTAAATTAAGTACTTTGTTATACCTTTTTTAATGCTTCAGTAAAAGTCAAATACTATTTCCACTACACAACATAAAATATGAAGAAGAATTCCACTGATTTTACAAAATTTCTGCATTATTCAGTGGTTGAGATGTAAACAAAATCATAGTGGCAATTTTATTTACTATCTGAAACCAGCAGTGAAACTACACATATCTTCTAAGTTTTTATATGTAATGTTGATGATGGTAAAATAGTGGAAAATCTGAAAAAAAAAGTTTTCATTGGGGACTATTTTGCCTCACAATTTCTGTATGTATCCATTTGTCATGGATTTATTTAAAATAAAAAAAAAACATCTGAGACTCTCAGGCAGGCAGTGTATTCATAACCATTTCATGTAATAACTTTCTGTGAGGGAGCTTTTAGAGGTGGATGTCTGGTTCCTATCACCACCACTATGAATAATTTTTCAGAACAGAACATTTCACACCAGTCCACTCTGAATGACTGTTCACATTTTAACAGTTTAATTATACAAAAATCGTGAAAAATCTGTGCAAATCCCTTTCAGTGTGTGAACAGATTATTTGAAAATCAGACATATTCATTGTGTGTAAGTTCATCGTTTATGGATCATCAGTGGTCGGTTTCTAACCACTGATGCGCTGCTGGCTGGATATTTCTGATTGCCAGACTTTTTGACATTTCGTGGTCTTTTTTTTAAAGAGCCCACATCCTACACTTTTTCCCCTTGTAGGTCTGCTTAGAACAGTTTGTGTGGTTCTATGTACCAAAACAGTCCCTATTCATGTTTACATGAATTTTCAAACCTCTCTTTCTTCCTTAAACAGGTTGTTTCTGTTTCTGTGCCATTAAGACTGATATATGTCAATGAGCTCCGTTCTGGTTGGCTGCCTCTTTCAAAATTATCTCTGAGCCGAAATACTCCCTAGAACCTCAATATGAGTGCACGGGGCTAAACTGCTGAATGCCAAATGGATGGAGCTAAACTGCTGTAGGCTGAAAACATGGGTGTATGTAAATAATTTAGTTCACTTGATATCACAGAACAAGGAATTCAAAGGCTGTTTTTGCAGTTTAGAGTTCATTTTCATATGCCTTAAAGGCACAGTAACAAATAACAGCCTATTTATTTCTAAGGAATAAAGAGAGGCTAGAAAATGTACGTGTTTAATACATAAAACCACAGATATATTTTAAGTGGTCCTCAAGAGGAAGAAACACAGGATACAGACCCTTAAACTAAAGTGTAGTATAAATAAGTCATTATTATAAGTGTCCCTGTTTACAATAAACAAAGCAGGGATAAAGTTTTGTGAAGCTGAACAAAAAGACAAGGACTGGGTAATATTAGTGTATGTTAGAAGAATGTAATTCATATTAGTGTTTAGCAGTGTAGCATACCTGAGCAGGTGCGTACGAAGGCGGTGGGGAAAATTCCCTCTCTGCCATTTAGCCTCCCGCTACACCACTCCGCGTCCAGGTGCTTCGTCACCAGGATCATATCACCCTGCACGAACGGCAGCTCATCTTCTGCTTGAGCAGTAAAATCATACAGCGCCTCAACCCACTCTACCCCGTGACTCTCTGCCTACAAACACAGACACAAATATACAATAACAGATGAGAAATCTTGTGAATATATATATTAAAGGACCCATATCCTACATTTTTCATATATTTTATTTATTACCCAAGAGCCACATATCACATTTGGGTGAGTTTATATATTTAGCCAACAGAATTAAACAGGCTGATTTTGTTAGTATCCCTTTAAGACTGATTATATATATATATATATATATATATATAAATGCATAAAGCTCTGTTTTGATTGGCTGCCCTCTACAGGGCCTCATTCAAAAAAACAGTCTGGTCTTCAACACTCCTGCTAGAACTTCAGCATGAGTGGGTGGGGCTAAACTGCTGTAGGTTAATAAGGTGGACGCGTGAATGCACTGGTTTGTGTGATATCACAAAAACAAATTAATTCAAAATAGGCTGCAGTGTAGTTTCTATATATGAACTGTCAGGACTTGGAAGTGCACAGTATGTTTTGAAGCTTCAACAGTGTTTACATGCAACATCAAACTCTTTTACTTCATCAAAGTGAAGAAAATTCAGTTTTTAATTACAATGCTGCTTTAATTACAATTATTATTATTGTTTCTATATTTTCAAATGTTTAGACTTGAACATCTACTTTGTCTACAAACACAGTTTCATTTTCACTTTCTTAAATGAAATAAAACTTAAATATAAACTTTACAAATCTTTATACCTCCACAGAGTGCAAGTACACATACACAGAAGGCTTTGATGGTTAGTACTTAATTAGTCACTACATCTGACACAGAAAATAATTTTAGGAGATAATTAATCAGGTTAATAACATTCGGTGTAAGATATCAGTCATTGTTATCCAACATTAAATGAAGGGAAGCTTAGCCACAGTTATCAAGCTGAAAAATGTGCTAGGACTATATTTACATTACGTTTATTTCTTAGGCACAGCAACTTTAAAACAAACACACTACATCAACAAACAGGAAATGGTTTTGACTCCTTTAAATGATTCCTTGTGGGATTTTACTTTAGACTATACTGTTTGCTCTGGCCTCATTGACCTAAAATCAGTGTTTCCCAGCAAAGACCCTCAGGACCCCCCATACACAAACTTTTTACATTTTATTCCAAAGGGTAATTCCACAGATTTTCACAATTTCTGCATAATTACAAGGTTAAGATGTAAACAAAGTCATTCAAAAGTGGTTTGGTGTGCAATGCTCCGTTCTAGAGAAACAGAATTTTTCACAGTGATGGTGATAGAACCAGATGTCCACCTCTAAAAGCTTCCTCTTAAAAAGTTGTTACATGAAATGGTTATGAATACACTGACTGATGTTCATTGTTTTATGATTTTAGAATAGTTTTGGCCTAAAAGATATGTATATATATATATATATATATATATATATATATATTTAATTAAATCATGGCAGTGGGGCGCATGCAGGGCATAATAAGGCAAAGAAAACTTTTTTTCAGATTTTCCACTATTTTACCATCTTTAGCATTAAATATAAAAACTCGGAGGACACGTGTGGTGGTGGTTCACTGGTGGTTTTGGAAAGTAAATACAATGGCTATATTTGTGTTGTTTACATTGGGACTCTACAATGAACCATTTCCCATCAAACCACTCTGATTGACTTTGTTCACATCTCAACTACTAAATTATGCAGATATTTTTTATTCTTTATTAAACCTTTCATATGCCTTGATTAGTTATAACTATGTATACAGCAGTCAAATCATGCTGAATGACTACTATATAACTGATTAAAATCTTTTATATTGCATTATAATTGCATACAGGTGTGGCTACGATACCTGAACAGGTGTTAAAGCAGCTGGTGTGTTGAATGACGCAGCCATACCTAATAAAGCAAATAGAAGAAATGTTAGAATCATACACTTAATATAATAAAGACTGAATTCTTGTATCAGTGTCCTTACTATATTTTGTTGTTGTAACAGTGTATTAGTTATAAAACCCTTTATTAACATATTATTATTAACAAATTATTAAAAATTTCTGCTTTGTGTTGTTTTATTCTCGTTGCAAGCCAAAAAAGGGTTAATATGCTGACCTGAAAATAGTACAACATTACCGAAAGTTCAAAATTCAATATGATGTGGTAGTGGCTCTTTATGATTCAATACAATATGCAGCGATATCATTTTAGACAATATGACATGCTGCATTATAATACAATGTGCTGAAAGAGAAAATGTGGTACAGTACAATACATTGCTATACAGCATGACATAACACAATATGCCACAATACATTTTGATACAATACGCTGCAATACAATTTGATACAATACGATACACTGCAATGCAATATAATACAATACAATCTGCTGCAATAGTATTCAATACTATTCGATACAATATAGTACGCTGCAACACAGTAAAATTTGATATGATAATCTGCAATACTATTTGATACTACTCAATACAGTATGGTACACTGTGATGCAATATAATACAATACGATATGCTGCAATGCTATTCGATCCTATTTGACACAATATAATACACCGCAATGCAATACAAGGCAATATGCTGCAATACTATTCAAAACTATTCAATACAACACGATATGCTGTAATACAATATAATACAATACGATGCGCTGCAATACTATTTGATACAATACAATATGAAGAGATTATGTTTGACACTATTCAAAGCAATACTCTGCAATACAATATAATACAATATGATATGCTGTGAAGAGGCTAGAGGGTTTCACCCCAGTGACAGAGTTTGTACCCTGAAAGGTGTGCAATATACTGCGATACAGTTCAATACAATACGATACAGTTCACTGTTACATCAAGAAAAAGAGCTTTGTGTTTTTTCTCATAACAGTTGAGGTCGGAGGACAGCAATGAGCAGTTGTCCCTAAAGGGTCAACGACTGTCCACAAATGAGACACACACAGACAGAGTGCTTAATGAAACACAAACAGATGGGCACATTCTTCACATTCCACTAAAGGGGCGTGCTGTCCACTCACCCACACACACAGAGGCTATACAATACTACTGGCCATAGCCTGCATTGCATACACTGTACATGGTGCACTGTTTATTTTTCCTTCAGTCCTAACACTACACTTAGCACTTACAGCCAGCTGTATAGGACACAGGGCTGAAGGGAAATATCGAAATGCGATTTTTTGACCAATATTATGATTTTAATGTGATTTATTTGTCTACTGACAAGATCAGCACATCGATATTTTCCTCTTCCATCATTCCATCATTTATTTTAGGGCCCACAGCCTTTGAGCTAAAACCAAACCAAACTTTGCAGGGCATGATTTATGCTTATGATTGTGTGAACTGATCCAGTGTATGATTTTCATACAGCGTTTGTTCAAACATGATGGCATGAATAGCAACTACTTGGGCTATCATAGCACCAGCCTAGCAACATCTTAACCACCACTTGGGATATCATAGCACCAGCCTAGCAACACCTTAGCAGCAACCTGGAGTAACATAATAACAGCTAAGCAATACCTTAGCAACCACCTAACCACCACCTAGCAATGCCCTAAAAACAAGCTGGAATACTATAGCAACCTCATAGCAACACCACATCAACTGCCTGGAATTACTATATAACCACAGTTAAGTGGCTTTTATTACAACTCGTCAGTGGATGAATGTGAAGTCTTCAAATCAAAATCAAGAACAAAATCACCAACAAACAACTCTTGTTATTTGTAGGTATGTATACAATATATCAGCCTCTTCAGAGGTGGATACAGTTGCTCAAATATAGTTTTGGACACTTTATTATTATCATAATTTTTTTTCAGAATTATTTAATTTGTGAATGTATTGTGGGAACTGTGCTTTGCTGTAATTAAAAGTACATCATTTAGAAAATATTGTCTCTTGGTAATAAAATGTCTGGGAGAAAGATAACAGATAATCTTTAATGAGAAATGTACTAAAGAAACCAGACGTGTTCAAAACCTGCCTCACTCTGACCATCTAAACGAGAACATCCAGCAAACTGACTGAACATTAGCTGTACAAACTGCACTCCATGACTAGAAGACTTCAATCTGTTATCCAAACAAAAAGATATGCAATAAAATACAGACGTAAATAAAATATTAAATACAGACTTACATAAAGCACAGAGACACTAATGTTTGTCCTGCTAATGTCTCTGTACTTTCTAATACCTTAAGTTTTCAGTAAAGTACTGGCATCATATTGAGTTTCAGTTAGTGAACCTGGTCATTATTGCTGGTTGTTATTACTTTTCTGATGGATACGAATGAAAAATGATATGTTTGTGTTAGAAAGTAATGAATAACATTATATAAACTGTAATCAGAGAGTGTCTCAACTCTACTTTTGAGCTCTGTATCCTCCACTCGACTAATGGATGGGGGTATCTGAGTGTGGGTGACTGTTCGTACCAGGCAGTGGGATCTTGGCGTGGTTTTGTTCTGCTGATGGAGGAAGATCTTCCAGCACCTCCACAAAGTTCAGGGGGAAGATTCCCTCTCTGCCTCTGAATTCTCCTCGAGCCCACTCCTCTCCCAAATACTCACACAGTCGAATCACATCCCCCTCACTGAAGGACAGCTCATCACTTTGTTCACCTTCAAAATCAAACCTCGCCACACATCGTGGGCCCCTACACACACACACACGAACACACGCACAGGAATGTTGTAAATCACTGACCTTACAACACACGATTAGATGATTCTTCAGGTAACATTTCAATGCATCATGAACTGATCTGATTCTTTTGGAGATTCAGGAATGTTTTAAACGATACACTGACTACTATCTATAAATGCTGGAACTACATACACAGAATATAGACAATAAAAACAGAACATGCTTTATTTTGATTTTTATATAGGATGAATAGCGAAATTGCAGCCACTGAAACATTTTGACCCAAAACCGAAAGTACTAAGAGACAAAAGGCTGAAAATTTTGTCTGAAAAAAAAGCGGTGTCAAAATCCACAACACTTAATTAATGATAATAAAAAGATGAACTAAATATTCAACAAGGTTTAAACAGTTTGATCACCAGTGAAATTATTGACGGTGTGGAACAAATTTTATGGTTTCTACAAGGATTAGACATGAGATTTATAGTCTCTGCTCATAAGGAGAACCAAAATGCGCAAGAACTTCTCCACTACGGGTTTGATAGCACCTGAACACACCACTCAGTACACAGATTACAGCAAAACAACAGAAGCAGAAAGTCCCTGTGAGCACAAAAATGCCTTCTGTACACAGAGTTTATGAAATAATGAAAATATTCACAAACCACAGACAAACTGTACATTTTTATATCATTATTTAATAATTCATTATTTATTAATTCAAGAATCATTTGAAGTATATTTCAAGTAAATTCGTTTTATTTATTGTCAGCTCAGTTTTGCCTTATAGAAAGCAGATTTCATCAATAAATAAAGTGTATTTGATTAATGGCCTTGATGTAAATGGCAAAGTAAATAAAAAACAAACAAACAAATTTATTTTGGTTTTGCATTTCGGTTTGTGGCTGAATGTGTCCTGAAAGAGTTTTATCTTACCTCACTGTCTCAGGTGCAGGCTGGACTTTTCTCTCATAAGCAGCAGGAGCAGGAAAAGCAGCAGGAGCAGGTGCAGGTGGACTAGACTGATTCTATAGAGAGATTAAGTCATATTTAAGGGCACACATAGCACTGTGCAAAAGTCTGCACCTAAGAAAACTTAATATAAGAGAATTTAATATAATTTAATTCTAAAATTAATTGCTAAAACTTTTGCATAATACTGTATATGCTGAGGTAACATTTATGAGGAAATATTTACTGCAAGGTCATTATTGATTAATAAAATTCCAAAAAAAAAATGCTTTTGTTATCATTAGTGATGACTTGTGGCTTCTTATTTTTCAGAACTAAATGCAGATACAGTATCAGCATGCTGTTCTGAATGATGTTCAGCCTTAACCCTCACCAGAGGTCTGACATAGTTGACAGGGAAGAAGCCGGTAATTCCTCGGCATGATCCCAGGTACCATTCACTGTCCAGCTGCTCCACGCTGGTCACCACGTCTCCTGCCCTCAGCCCCAGCTCTCCTGGACCCTCTGACAACGAGAGAAACATAACAGTTTAATACAGGGCATAACAAACAACTGCCAGTCCAGTCCTCAGAAACCCACAGCCACTCATGTTTTCAGTACTCCTGAGCTCCATATCCACCTGAGCCAGGTAAGGGCCTTCAAGGGCCATGAAATGATAATTAACTGACAGGTGGTTTTGGGAAGTGCAACAAAGCACAAATCAGGATTTGACTGTCGCATTCACACTAGAAATTTGCAGTTTTCCATCTAGGTGCACTTAGTAAGCTAACTAAATCACCAACCATAAATAGTAAAAACACAACCAGAGAAGTGCATTTCCTAAAAAAAAATACACAGTGATTACGCAGCTTAAGCAATTCCCAGGTGGTTGCTTAGTGATTCCTATGATATTCCAGGTGGTTGCTAATGTGTGGTCGATCATTTAAGACATGTTTTGTGTCTGAAGTTTGCTTCTTTAGCTTCAGCATTGGAGATATGAGGCTAATGAAGCTAACAAGTAATTGAAGCTCATATGCCACCAATTAGCACAGTGCCAAATCATAACGTTTGCCTCAATCCATCTGGAGTTTTTAACTAATCTCTAATAGATAATGTTGCTTATGTAGGTTCTGACACTGTATGATCCAGAAGTTTGAATTTTGTCTGTCTTTTTGATTACTGAAGACTGGATTTTGTTCATTTTGTAAGGGTAGCTAGTCCATAACATGTCTGTAATCAATGCTAAATGATTAAATGATTATGTCTAAAACAAGACTGTTACCTGGAGTGAAATCAAAAAGAGCCTGAACCTCGAGGGTACCATTTTCTACCGAAGGCCTGAAAGCCTGATTGGAGCTTCTTTCCTACAAAACAAGCATAGTTATGTAATAATGTACCTGCCAAGCAGATGGCAGCAAAAAAAAATGCAAATTACAATCTAAAAGGGGAACAAAGAAGTCATTATTGAATAACACTGATAACTGATGCTACTTACCTGCACTGGCACAGGATTGTTTGCATTATTATAGTGGTTTGATAGTGGTGTGATGATCTTCATGTGGGATTTCTGCACTGTTCCTTTTGCATCTCCCACTTGGCACTCAAACGTATTGCTGTCAATTTGGTTAAGAAGAACCAGCACCTCATTTTTCTACAGTGGATGAAAAAAACATATCAACTTCAATCCAGCTGCTTCTGCAACCCAGATAATAAATATTGCACTCAGAAATTGCGAAGAGTTTTCGATATTGTGGCATCATTTATGTCTGTGTGCTGTCTTTTGAATAGAAACAAGCGTCTGACTGTACCTGAAAGGACAGTTCACCCGTCCGGGTGCCACTGTAGTCAAACTCAGCAATGCCGTGGGGGATTTCCAGCTACACCGAACACAGAAAATAAGTATTCATTGCCTTCCAAATGCAAAGGAGAGTCACATACCAAAGCAAATTTCTCTGACAGTATTTAACATTCCTTTAGTCATCTTTCCTTTTATTTGACCAGGTAAGAATGCATTTACTTTCATAATAATGACCAGAGATACTGAAAATAACAGGTATGACCACAAAAGAGATGGCTCATGTAGTGCTGGGCACAAAGTAACATGGGGTAAAATCTAACATATTTTATGTAGTTACACATCATCTTCCCTTGTTCCCATAGCAATGTCATCTGTGAATGTTCACAGCATTCATACAGATATTTCTCCATTTTTAAGTCTTTTTTTTATAATATAAAAGTTACCTTTTTTCATCATAAGTGTTTTTGATTATCTATATTATTCTAATCTCTCTCTTGGCTGCTGTAATCTTGTTTAGAAGCAGATTAACAACTCACAGTGAGAGCTAGCCAGGATAAAGTACAGCCTCCACCTGACGAGGTAAGTTTAACACCCTGTTACAACGAAGACTCCCAAAGTAAACATTTAATTTGTATAAGGTCCTCAAATAAATTAAAGTTTTTATGCATGGATTCATGAAAAATGTGCTATTAATTTCATGTCAATTTTTATGTATTAGGTAGGAAGGGTCTGGCTCAAACAGCATACTATTATACTGACTTAACTGTATTTTACATTGATTTAGGAATGGTTAATACTCGCCCCTCTGTCCGTTACAACTAACCAATGGAGTAAGGTGTACCATTTTCACTCCTGCTGTTTTTGGCTGAACTGTTCATAACAGGAGGAGCTGGAAACAAACTTTACGTTTTTATTTGTAGCAGAAATGTGTAGGCTGATTGTAAAAAAAAATACTTTTAGCAAAAAACAAAATGTGTTATGTTCTCCTCTATGGCATAAAAATGTTGATTTGAACTGTGTGTGAGATTTAAAAAGATGAGGGCCGCTTTTGTTCATCTGTTATTTTGTGTTGCCATGTTGTTTTATTTAAATAATTTAACTTGAATAAAACTAGTTAAACTGCTTTTTACCTGCTTTGACAGTTTGATGCTTATGCATGTGATAATACAGAGTAAAAAGTAAGCACCCTGGTCAAATTTGATGTGTTTGTTGATTTTAAGCCAAAATAAATTAACATATCCTCTACAGAGAACACAATCACTGTTTATTTGCTGAATTTAACATATTGAGAAAAAAATGCACTAAAATTAGCAGAAAAATGCCATATCTGAGTCTGTTTTCTGCAGAGGATGTGTTAACTTATTTTCACTTAGATCAACAAAACGTGGAATTTGGCTGGTGGTGTTCAAAGTCCTTAGAGAACATTTAATGATAGGTAAACCAATAGAAATGGACCAAAATGAATAAAATCTCAAAACATTAACTATAAACATTCTGGAGCTTTTCTTATCACAGTGGTGCTTTACAAGATACTAGAAGAGAGAAGTCAGCACTCACAGTGTATGTGTTGTAGAGACGGTGTCCGGGGTTTGGTCTTGGGGGGAGTATAGGGCCCTTTTTCTGCGTTTTGCGGCTCTGTTTGTTTAGCGGTTGGAGTGAGGACCGTGGTGAAGCCCCCTGTTGGTGAACGGGCAGCTGCACACTGTTTTTCCGCGGCGGGGGAGGCCGACCTGGGGCTGTTTTAGCCGGTGGGGGACGAGGCGGAGGTACTTTACCTCCGCTGGGTCTGAAAGGACAGAGAGAAACAGACCAACTCAAACTTAGATTGAAAAATCAGATGAATAATACAGATAAACATGTGCAGTACTTGTAATTATAGGTCTATTTATCAAGTGTACAAAATGTCCAGTGTCTTGTGATGCTGTAGTACTCAAATTTTCCCCTTAGGGATCAGCAAAGTACATCTATCCATCTCTTTATATATAATTTGGCAAACAATTTAACATATCAATAGAAACAGAAGGAAATAAAAATTAATGGAGCATTTCATTGCTGTGAAATAAATAGAATCCATTGCTACTAATTTACATGATGTTCATTCATTGTTTGTGTTTGCAGCTAAAGTACTTTTTAAAACTGTAAAGCTGTTCTGAGACGCAAAAAGTCATACTCACCGTGGGGGCAGACATGGATCGGCCGAACTGCTGAAAAACTCCTGGATCAAACAGAACCAAAACAGCACTTAGTGTATGCTGGCCACTTTATTAGAAACACAAACCTTGTGCTTCCACCCACTGGCCACTTTATTAGAAACACCTACACTATGCTTCCTTTCGTACAGTGGTGGTGATAGGGACTAGATTTACATGAAATGGTTATGAATACACTGTCTGATTTCTGAGACATTGTTTTACGATAGTGTTGAGAAGATTTTGGCATGCCATTCATGGTGGGACGGTACATGAAAGGTGTGGTGAGGCAAGATTTTCCACTATTGTCCCATCATCAACATTACATCATTTGTATTACTTAAAAACTCAGAAGACACATGTAGGTTCACTGGTGGTTTTGGATGGTAAATAAAAGGGCTGTATTTGTGTTGTAAATATTATGACCCCTGGTTCCTATCACCACCACTGTAAAGACATCTGAGTCTCTACAATGAACCATTTCATACCAAACCACTCTAAATGACTTTCATCATTTGAGTCCAGACTGTCTGTCTATGGTTTAAACTAGACATAGAGAATGCTGCAAGACTGAATGTACGGGAAACATTACTGTTAGACACAGAAAGCTGGTCTACACATTGGCTCCTATTAACCTGACTCTGTTAATTCACCTTTCTTTTGTGCTGCTCATATCTTTGACAGGAAAAGGAGAGTTCACCTTGTTTGTGAGTTTAAGTGGAGGTGTAGGACCACCTACAGCTTTCTGTATTGGAAGAGGAGGAGGAAAATCTTCATCTTGACCTATGGATCAGAGCAAATCAAATTAATCAAAAACATTAATACACAAATAGTACCAGTGCTGTTATTGCAAACATATACAATCCTACCTAATATTTAGGCTAATTGTATAATAATAACACCTTCAGGATAATTACATTGTAACACAATGTTTTAGAGATTAACGTCAGATAATTCTAACTATAATTCGGATTATGTTTTCAAGTTTTTTGCATTAAACAGTGCTATATTATTATTATTATTATTATTATTATTATTATTATTATTATTATTTTCATTGTTACATGACAAGGGAAAAAGTTAATATTATGATTCATTATTATATCAAAAGATAAAAAGTTCCATGTTGGTCTGAGCTGGTTCATGCTGGTCTGTTGCTGGTTTAGCTCATCACCCACCATGGTCATGATGCTTGACCAGCATACCAGCATCCAAAACACAACACATGCTGGTTTTGGTAGTGATTAGTCTAATAGCTTCCTCTGCTGCTGACCAGCATACCAGCATCAAAACTCAACATTTGCTGGTTTTGCCAGTGACCATGTCCATGCTGACTTTTCAAGCAGGACATGAAAAATAGAGTGATGGGTGACTGAATGTTCTTGTTTTCTTTCAGTGTTTAAGGCACTACATTTCTTGGTGGAATAATTGTTTATCTCGATCTCTATTAGTAGAAATGTAAACATTCATTGAAAAATTGTGTATTTTATCATACTTTGAGGTCATGCATTACTTTTATCATGGGTAAATATAACAAAGTTATATTTATGTTTTCAGACTTTGTAGTTAATATTGGCTGATTACATGATCTACTGCCTACCATCACTTCTAGTTCTGAAAAGGTTTGGTCATTTTTAATAAATTTTTTTATTGTATTCAAGGGTTTAGTCAATTAACATGCACTAAAATAGCCTAATGGCTAACTGCTAATGGCTAACCACTAACTGGAATATTTTTCAGAATCTTTTAGTGTCTGTGTAAAGACAACTCACATAGTTTTTCTTTCAAGCGGTTTAGGAAAGTCTACTGAATAAAACTGTTGATAATTTCATATTATTGGTTCTGCTAATGCAGGGAAAAAGAGTACAATCATGATGTGTGGTATAGGACTTGGCACTAACTTCTGCTGCCTCTGCTGGGCACTCTGATGACAGTGGGTCTCCTCACGGACTGTGTGCTGGATGCCAGGCTGGACAAACCTCCTCCGCGGGCTGGTTTAATGGGGACATGACCTGGGCAGATCAATTATGGACAACATGCACAGTTGAGTGTGCAAGTTTGAAGGTGAGAAAGCAGCTATAAATAATTATTACAACATTACAACATCATATATTTGTGTTTAAAATTTATAAGTATTGCAGTAGTACTCTTATCTCAGTGTTTCATTTAGGTTGGGAAAAAAAGGGTTAAAAACTTTAAACTGAAAATGATCCAATCAGGATTGTTTTCTCTATGGTATCTAGGCAGATACAGACAAACAAGCTCTCACACTGCTTAGCACTTCAGGAGCTGGACTGAAGGCTTTACATGTTAGATTATCTACCAATATAATTAGGAAAATTAAAAATGGGTGGAACTAATTTCATGAGTAGTCCTTCTGGAAGTTCTAAATATGTGACTGACTATGAATACAAGTTGTAGTCTAAGCAGGTTTCAGTCAGTTGTTAGAAATGGAAACCAGTTGCAGCAGCTCTAAACATACAGAATGTTTCTTACAAGTTTCAAAGACCCAAACAGCTGCAGAAATTAACATCATAGAGGTGGGATATTCTTGTTTTTTGACATTTATGGCCAGATCTGAAGGCCTAGCTCTAATTGTTACAGTTCATCTAGTTTCTACTGTGTATTTCAGATGCTGCCTAATCTAAAACGTAATAGTGGTGTCTTAACGGTTATATATCAAGGACCATAAGGGAATCTCGAAAAGGAAAGCTCACAAACATTAAGTTGGCTTGACAAAGCCAATTAATAAAGCTTCAGAAGGTAAAGCTGTTGTAGATAGTGCTGATTGTTTTTGATAACATATAGTGTTTATACAGCAATTCTTTGCATTTGCTATGCTGTTACTATGAGGTTGCTGTAGTATTCCAGTTTCTTGTTGGGGCATCGCATCGGTGGTTGTAAGGTGCGTGCAGTGCTGCTAGGCCATTGCTATGTTATTCTAGGTCGTTGCTAAAATGTTGCTAGGACATTACTGTGGCATCCCAGGTGATTTCTAGGTCTGTTGCTGTTATAACCCAGGTGGTTGCTAAAGTGTTGCTAGGCCTTTGCTGTGGTACTGCAGGTGTTTGATAAGGTTTTGCTAGGCTGCTGATTTGGTATTCCAAGTGGTTGCTATGATGTGTCCAGGCTGTTTCTTGTTAAATAAACTAAACTAAACACAAGCTAGCATCTCTTTGAAATAGTGACTTACTAATAGGAGCATCCACATATTCGTTTTCAGCTGTGGCAAGCGTCTGAGATGCATTCAGCAGCAGAGCAGTGGAGTTGTGATTGTTCAGGTTCAGTAGGTCCTTAGTAGGCTTCAGTGGTAGAGGAGGACCTTTTAATGGGCCTGCAACTTCATCATCCTGGGAGCCTACAGTCTTTGACCTGACCAGCAGAGGTCGAGGTGGTAGCAGGGCTGTTTTAATCGGTGGTTCAGGTTTGGACTCCTCTTTGAAGCTGAAGGAGGGTTTTCTGGGAGGTTGTGGTTTTGGAGCTGGTTGTGGAGGCAGTGGAGTTGTATTAACCTCTTCATAGTGATCAACTGGAGCGGCTGCTGCACCTTCTTCTGCAGGTGTGCTACTAAGAGAGGGCCGAGGAGCAATAGCAGGTTTTTGAGCCCCGACTGGAGACTTGCTGTAAATGTTACGAGGCCGTGGAAATGGAATGCTAGCCCCATCTGTGCTGGTCTGGCCCTCGAATGCCTGGATCCGCGCCCGGATGTTACGGTCACTATTAAAGCCGTTCATCTTATCAGTTAGGTCCTCTCTGACCTGGTCCTGCTGGTCTTCCAGAACTTCAGGCTGGTGCAGGTTGAGCTGAGGATCTGAGCTGAAAGCCTCTAACAGTTCTTTCAGATACTTACCTGATGAAAGCGTATCATTCTCCACAGAGGTCACAGAGTTATCGCTGCCACTGTCCTGCAGTGGAACCAGAGTCTGAACCTTGTCGGTTTGTTTGGGTTTGGAGCGAGGGCGGGGTACAGGGCGTGGCCTCGGAGATGGTCCAGTGGGGTTTGGTGGAATGGTTTCTGGGTAAGTAGGATTATCTGTGTCCACTGCAGGTCCAGCAGCTTTAACTGGACGTGGGTTGGGCTGAGATGGCCTGGGAGGCTTTCTGGGTTTCCCAACCACTGAGTTTGTAAAATATAAAGAATTTATTTTTAATTAATCACACACTCAGATCATTTCTAATCAATCAGCAATAAAAAATGAAGAATAACAGTTTTTTAAATTCCCACACCAACTACAGTTCCTTTTCCAGAACGACCAAGTAGAGGATAAAAAATTCTCTCATGTGTTTTCTTCAGTAGTATATCAGATTTTGATTTTGATTGGATTTTGATTTATCTTCCCAAAATTTTAGCTTATAATGGGGAAAGGATTACTCAGTTTTCAGGGTACCTTAAGATGTTGAGGTATTTAGATTAAATTCTTACATACTCTGTTATTAATTTCAAGAAGGTGAGTAATTATTTTGTATTAATAAGTCATTATTTTGAAATAATAAATCAAAATTTCATTGGAAAACGTTGAAGACCAACCATTTTATCATAATGTTCTGATTTCCGATTACGTGTTTTTGACTACTTTAAATGAAAAAAATCTATTTTTTCCCAAACTTATGATGCTAGTTATTTAAACGGCCTGTGTTCAAAAGTAGTTGTAGGTGGATATACAGCACCGTGCAAAACTGTGCATTTGAGAACATTTGATTTAAAAAGCTGCTTATCTGTGCAGCAAACATTTATTTGCACTTATAACATACCACTAATATAACTACAAAGCAGTGATTTTATGTATATCACAGGGTTTGTTCTAAACCTCTTCAGGAGGAAGCCCAGTATTATTTGTATTTATCATCCAATACCTACTTTATTTAATCAGTACTTCATTATGTTAAATCAGATACTGCTGATAGATCATTTGGAACCCAACTTTGTTCTTCAAACTAAATAAAATAAGAAGTTCTTGGGTTTATGTTTGTTTACATTAATAATATATGGTGAAAATAAACTTAATGCTCAAATAAATGGTTTTAAACAATGTGCTTAGATGACTAAGATTTTTGCACAGCAGAGTAAATAGTATATGTCTATGACTGATCTGAACTCCTGACCTGCAGCCCCTGGCTGTTGTGGTGTTCGGTTGTGTTCCTCCACACAGTCAGTCTGAGTGGCGGCAGTGTTGGTGTGTGAGTGCCGTGGTGGAGCTGTAGGGATGACGACCTTTTCCTGAGTCTTCTCTTTAATCACCTGATCATAGGACGGTGGGGGCTGAAGTACGAGAAGGTGCATCATCACTCATCACTCCCACACAAACAGCAAATTACATAAACACATACATACACAGAGTATTGTGAAAGAATCTTAGTTTGACTTTAAATATGATCCGCAAAGCTATTGTGTTTATTTAAAAAAAAAAAACAGTATTTACAGCAATCATCAAATTACTGGTTTATCTAATTAATTCTTCATTAAATCAAATCAGGTGCTGCTAATGAAACTGAACAAATGGAGTGCAGTGAGAAGACAGGAAACAAACCTATATTCTCGTAACTGTGTTCTTCTAATCTACATTTACTGAAAACACATTCTGAGTGCTGACTGCTGTATTTATGTTTATTTGTATTTATTCTAATGCTGTATAGTGTTCTTACTCCAAAAACACATCTACTCCCAGAGAAATAGTTTTGGCTGGCTAAGGCTTTAGCACAGTACCATACATGCACATACTGTATGTGTTTGTATATCATTTACAGATTGCCCACTCAAAGCATGCATACTGAATCAGGGAAGCTAAAGGAGTGCACAGTAACCATGTTATAGAAATTACACGGCATCTGTTATGATAAACTCTTAGAACAAACCATCCCAGCTTAAATCTTATCTTATCTATAGAATAAAATAAAATGGGCTAGAACAAGTAAACAAAAAGAAAAGGGTTGAATCGTTTTATAATCTTTTTAAAACAAACTCATAATGAGAAATGCTGCCTACATATATGACGACTTCACTTGAGAAGACATCATTGTCAGCAGTGTTCTTGAAAAGACAATGGTCTTGATCATTCAGCAGCACTCTACCTGTCCAGAGGTGTGAATCCCTCCATCCCAAACGGGCTGAGAGGAGGCAGGGTGTGCAGGAAATCCCCCAGAAGCCCTTGGGAACCAGGCAGTGGCTGGCAGCGGCTCTACAGACAGGATGGTTATCTCTGGACGCCTGAAAAACAGAACAAAAAACATGTTTCCTCTCAATAGCAAACATCATGGAAAAAACACAGCACTCATTCAAACACATCCATCTGTTTTGGAAGAAAAGTGAGTTTTATTGCACAGTTATGCACCTGTTGCAGTGTGAAAGTAGAACAATAACCAATTTATGGAAGGGAAATTCTGAGTGTACATGTATAAATTTAAACATGTGATATACAGTGTTACTGAGCGTTTGAGCGATTGTGAAAACAAATGGCTGTTTATGCTTCATGAAAAAGTCTGTTTTCAACACTCTTCTTCTTTAATATATACTGATCTTTTTTCTGTGATTTCTCTACACAGCCCAATTTGACCAATTTGCTGATACATGCATATTATTTACATGAAGCCCACAATAATTATGCAGACTTTAGTTCTTCAAACTTGATCATTAAATGAGTGCATGCAAATTCCACTGACAGTTTTGTGATTCACCAATTTCACCAGATTCACCATCTTTGGCAAATATTTATGATTAAACTCACATCTGGTAGAAGTGTGTGTAAATTTGACTTTGTGAGTGAAATTGTAAGTTTAACCACCTGAAAAACACACTTGACTTGCAGTTAACTAACCAAAACTATTATCAATTTTAAAAGTGCACTCACTGCTCAACCCCAAAAAAGGATATGTAAATAAGACACTGGTAGGCAGGCACTCGATTTTAACACACTTATTGTCTCATTTCTGTTTAAAGTGCTAGGATGATGTGAATGTGTACGATGATTATTTTTCTTGTGTGCATACATATATGCCAATAGGTTAATAACAAAACTTTTAACAAACAGTGTATGTTGAGATTTGACCATATGCATCTTTGATGAACAGCAGTGATTGTTATTTCAATAGCCAGTAACATTTTTAAGTCATTTAAATTCAGTAAATGACCCCTGGTCAAGTCTGATCCATAAAAGAAGAAAAATTTGTGTACATCAGTGGGTTTCAGCTCCTGTAGTCATTCTTTACCTTCTCTCTCTCCCTGAGTCTCCCTGTGAGTGTGATCTTGCAGAGGCTGCAAATACAACATGGATCATTAATTGAGAAAAATCTAATAAAAATGTAAATAAACTGTAATTGTATATCACATTGTTACATAGCAATGCACCTGGAAGTGCTGGAGGTCCACTACTTATAGAGAGAACATTACACTACATGCAAAACAGCAATCAATGTGTATAACAATAATAATAATAATAATAATAATAATAATAATAATAACATAGCAAAATAGTAATTGACTAACTTCTTTTAAAAGCAGCTCTTAATGAAGACAGTGGTCCTGGGCTGAAAAAGAGAAAAAGACCAAAGTTAAACATGGAAAAGTGATTATTAAACAAAAAATGATAAATAAATAGTAATCAGTAATTACATACTACATGTATCTTAAATGTAGCAGTTATGCAACTAAAACAGGCACAGCCTGTACACATTTAACACATGACTCTTATAATCCCATTTTTTAAATTCTTTTGGGTTTTTAAAAGCTACAACTCCAACAAAACATATGTCCATATACTACACTGTATTATTTCCTATATTACTATAAATAATCCCATCATTTTGCAGAAAAAGGGACAAAAACCAGCTGAAATCCAGCATGAACTGCGAATAAAGAGATAATACATACTTAGTACATATACTTAATACCCACTGAAAACGTGATGAATCACATAATCCACATTTCAGAGTATTGTAGATTTAGTCCAAAAGTGCAGAAATCTGAAAAGTCTCCTGATCCAGAATCTACAGAATCTGAAGCTTCTTTATTAGCCCTGAGCACAAACTCAGTACAGCTACATAGCTGAAGTGCTCTGTCATGGAGAGAGTGAGAGAGAGAGAGCGAGACAGACAGAGAGAGAGAGAGAGAGAGAGACAGAATGAAAGAAGAAAGAGAGAAAGAGACGCCAGAGGCTGCCAGCTGCAGGTCTGTTTTCTATATAAAATAGCTGAGAAAAGGTTTTTTATCCTGATCTGGGACCAGTTTTGAGTTTAGTCTCCCACAGAGCTTTAAACGGACAATTAACCTTAAAACGCTGACGTGGACAACAGTGAACGGAGGCTTAGCAAGAAAAAGCGAGAAATCTCAGCTAGTACAATGCTAACCGACCCCAAAACTGATTTCATCAGTTAGCATAATACTCCTTACTCCTTAGTAGCTTCTTTGAGAACAGTGTTTTTGCAGTGTTAGAGAGTGAAGGCTGATCCTGGATCAGCATAAAAACACAAACTCCCACCGAGGGAGATCTACACCCTCCTTCATGCCCTGGAGGCTAATTAAAGCCTCATAGGCCTCATTAGCTCAGCAGTACAAACGGAGAAACACCATCAGCACTGTATAAAGCTAAACTGCTAACAAACTGCATTTTAGCTGAAAGTGATTTAGGACCTTATACTGAAAAATGTGTGCCTTTAAAACTGATATAACCTATGTAAATAAGCTTGGACCTGACTGGCTATCCTGTATTTCTGTCCTTACAACTTAAGTATGAATGGGCAGGGATAAGCTGCTGCAGGCTCAGTAAGCATCCATATGTAAGTCTGGTGGTTTTCATGACATGACAAACGCAGTGAATTCAAAACAGGCTGTTTTTGCAGATTAGTTTCCATGTACAGTCTGTATGTACATTTATACTCAAAAATCAACATGCAAATTTAGGTTCAGTTGATTTTTGTACTATCAAACTAATGCAAATCAGAATAGAAGAAGCTACTTGTGGAAAACATTGCTAACACTGTTGAATGTAACAAGGATAATGTAATGGTGGTCTTGTTCACAAAAAAGATGTTGAGTGAAAAAAACTTCCATTACTTGTTAGCTACATTAGCATTGTGCTAAAACTACAGAAGCAAACATCAGACACCAAACTTGGCTGATTGACACGTCTACAATGGGAAAAAGGGGAAAACTGGGTAAATTTGACACATTTATATACATACTTATAATCTCCATCTCCATGTTTTAATGGCTTAACATAAACAGGCTGTGATGGTACCAAAGCTTCTGTGGGAACATAACCCTTAAAATGATATTTTGACCAAAAATACTAGCATGGCTAATGATAAGCAGATACTAGCAGGGCATAAAAGACACAATGTCTTACCTTGAATATAAGTGGTCTGGTTTACTTCTTTCTGTCTGATCTGCGGAGAAAAAGAGAGAATGTCATCCATCCAGAGAGAGCCAGTCTCATTTATCAGTTGTTCTATTCAGTCAAAGCCAGTTTCCTGCATAGTAATCCCTTTGTCACACAACTAGTAGCACCACTTTATGGAGGCTCTGAATGCCTCCAAAACCTGTGAATCCTGCCAGAACTTCTTTTCATACCACAGAGGTGCACTGCTTTATGCTTAGCACTCTCAGCGAAGAACACTAAGCCAAACAGCTGAAACTCAAAGCTAACTTACTGCTAGCCTAGTTAGCATTTTCTGAACATTCCTCACTTCTGACTTCAACCAAGTTAGCAAAGAGCAATACATTGTCACTATCAGCATAACGTGATGATGAAACACTATGATTTTGCTTTTTCAGTGTTGGTGATATTATTATTAGTATTTCTAATGATATATTTGACATACGTATCTTATTATGCTCATAAAAGTTGATTATGTAAAAACTGAAATAAACAGTAAGTTTAATTTCTGTGAAATGTGCTTTATGTCTGGTTACTTTTACTTTTCCTTTCGGAAAAGAAAACAAACCTGTGTTAGATTTGTAAGAAATCCTAGCATATGTAGCATAGCATAACTTTATTAATGCTAACTTAAATACCTGATGCTATGATATGTTTAGAAAATTGAATTTTATCAGCACAAAGCCTAGTCATATTAATGCATGCAAGACTGAAAACAATACTTCATTCATTTTAACAATGAATGCTACTATAAACACAATTAAACGTCGAGAGGAAAACTTTTGAAAGTCAGAACATTCAAAGTCAAAATGCAAAAAACACATTTTACTGTGTAACTAAACTACACATATCATGTAGTTTATGAGACGGCCAACTATAAGATAGTTGTAAACTAGCTAACTAAGTAGCTGTCAACTATCCTAATCTCCTATCCAAGATGCTAGCTTCCTATCTTTTTCAACAAATCATTTGTACTTTTTCCATAGGATATGAGAAAACAAATAAACAAACAAACAAAAACAGAACCACACAGTCATGGCTGCTACTATGCTTATCTTATGCTTACCTAGGTTAGCTTGCACTCATCAAAATGTTTCAACAAATACGTAACGATTCAAATGATGTTCTGTTCTTCATTAATACAGCTGTCCTTGAGCAGTTTGCTGTGTTTACAGTGTCTGTCTGTCTGGTTACACTGTGAGCTTTACTCCTGATAAACCTGTTTTAAACTACACAGTGCGATGGAGGCCGTTTCATTCTCTACCCTGATCATCTTCTGTACCTGTTAAAAGGCTGGATCCACCTGACTGAAAAGTTTATGCTTAAATGCTTGAAACGTGTTTCTAAGGCAAATATGAACAGTTGTAGAGGTTTATGCCTATGAATTTAATTTCAAAAACAAAATGTAGACAAGTATAATAATAATAATAATAATAATAATAATAATAATAATAATAATTCAATTTTAAATGCACCTCCAACAAGTAGTTTTTCTTTAGAAATTTAATGATATTTGTCAATTAAAATTTTGAACCGCCTGTGACTTTACCTGCAAACCTATTGGCTATTTTTATTGAATTCCAGGACTTTACCTGTAAACAGATGCCAAGTTGAGCAATAAAAGCTTTTCCATTCATTTTCCAATCAGTGAACTGTCTCCTCCTCCTTTATAATGTCTTTTAAGGTGCTTTTAGCAAGTTTGGCACTGTACAATTATTTGTGTAGGAAAAGACACAGGAAGAAGAAGCCATTGTAAATATTAGTATTCATCATGATAATATTCATGCAGCACACTCTTACCCACTGCATTTGTGTGTATGCAAAATGAAACAGACAGTCCAGCCAAGACAGCACACACACAAAAAGAGCAGGCTAATTGTAGTGTAAAGTTACACCACAACACATCAATACAGCAGAAAGTTAGAGTCTTGGTGCAGCTGTTATTAATACACATGTCCTCACACAAACACCTGCCAAGGCTACACTCTCATGTGAAACTGTTAATACTCAACCGTTTTTCGATTTAGGATCAGGATTAGGGTTAGGTTTGTTTGTCTCAGAGCTTTTTATTGTACTGTTCTGTTTTGAAACATTAGTAATTAAAAAAGTACCTTTCCCCTGGCAAAAACTTATTTAACACAGTTTGAGACCTTTGTTGTAGGTGATTATTATATTGTAATTATGTTGTACTTAGATGAACAAAAATGTACCTACAGGGTAACTCTTATTCTGACAATGTAGGGAAAGTTAAGGCGAATTTAACAGGTAAATAGTTGAATGTAATTTAATTGCAAGGTAAGCGTCTAAGTGTAATTTCATGATGAACAGACCAACATAAATTACTTACAAAAAACGTCTTACATTATCTTTCATTAAAAGTTAAGAAAGTTTTTACCCTCTAATGTACCCTTTTGTTGCCTTTTTGGAGAGGTTTTGTTGTGACAGAGCGGATATGATCTACTGGAACCTGTTTAACTACATAAATTATCCATGTTACATTTTACCCTGTGTGAGTTTGTGCCCTGTTCTCTCCCACTAAATAAAAGTAATTTTAACATCATTCCTTTGCCACACTCAGATGTTTATCTGTTTCCACATTAATACCACATATATCAATTTAACATCAACATAAAACATGAACTTTAAAATCGGTGTCCTTCAGTGTTGCTTTCCACCCTGAAAAATGCTGAAAAATGTGAACATGCCCAAGAGAGGTAACGCAGTAGCAGAAGAAATACTGCATGAATTGCACTAAAAGAGACTGTGTAATTTGTATTCCAAACAATATCTCTGCATTTTCTGTCATTTTCTTGGATATCTAAGCAGAAATAGAATGGACACAATATTAAATATCAAAAACAGTCACAGATAGACGATCCTACCTGAAGTAGAAATAGTGATTCCAAACAAACGTGATATTCTACCAAAACACTCTACACTCACTACAGTGTATGTGTGTGAAGCAGGAAGTGCAGGTGTAGCAGAAGAGGAGGGCCTACTTTCAACTCGGCCAATCTGGATAGCTGGAATGCAGTCAATCAGGAAGTGTGAGTAGACAGTGACTCTACAATGCCAGATTTAGTGCGTCTGAACGATAAGATACGTGACTGATTTATTAGGGCACACTGTTTACTCTGGGTGCTTTACTGCTGTTGCTAAAGCCAGAAAATTCACACTGGACAAAAGAATCTGGTGATAAATACAGAGAAACTAGAGATGTGTATAATGACTCTAAAGATATATGCAGAGAATCTGGAGATACATATGGATAATGTATCTGATATACACTGATCAGCCATAGCATTAAAACCACCTCCTTGTTTCTACACTCATTGTCCAGTTTATCAGCTCCACTTACCATTTAGGAGCACTTTGTAGTTCTACAAGTACAAACTATAGCCCATTTGTTTCTCTGTCTACTTTGTTAGCCCCCTTTTACCCTGTTTCTTCAATGGTCAGGACCCCCACAGAACAGGTATTATTTGAGTGGTGGATCATTCTCAGCACTGCAGTGACACTGACATGATGGTGGTGTGTTAGTGTATGTTCTGCTGATACAAGGATCAGACACAGCAGTGCTGCTGGAGCTTTTAAACACTATGTCCACTCACTGCCCACTCTCTATTAGACACTCGTACCTTTTTGGTCCACCTTGTAGGTATAAAGTGTGTGTGTGGGTATATATACATATATATATATATATATATATATATATATATATATATATATATATATATATATATATATGATTAACAGAGAATCTAGACATATATGCAGAGAACCTAAAGCTATGTACAGTTATGTAGGCCTAAAGATATATAAAAGGTGAAAAGTGGCTTGTCTAACATACAACTCCACACAATTTCTCTACTTGTTGTGAACTAGTGAATCACTAGTGCTTAAACTGAGTACTTAGAACTTGAACTTATTCATATAAAATTACAGCATGATTTTGTGATCACCAGCAACAACTGCAGCTTCTGAAGCTTTTCCAGAGAAGCATCAGTGTTGTTCAGTCTGTAAGTACTGTATCTAGTTTTAAATGATTGACATGGAGGCTTCTGCATGAAGTTCACCACACCCAGCACACACACACACACATATTTTCCTGCATATTTTTGTGGCAGCTTTTTGTCTATGTTCAGTTACACATCAGTGTTATTAAAACCTAAAAATAGTTTCACACTCACATCTAAAAAACAACAGTCGTTTTTTTAACCCATTGATGTCCATGCGTGAAACAGTAAATGGTATGATTTTAACAAAACAACAGAGAATTTCATCACTTCCAATCAGACCAATCAGAACAAGTTCCTTATCACACTAAATTTAGCTGATGAACATCCATCCATCCATCCATCATCTAAACCGCTTATCCTTCTGGGTCGCGGTGGGGTGCTGGAGCCTATCCCAGCTGTCATTGGGCGGAAGGCAGGATACACCCTGGACAGGTCACCAGTCCATCGCAGTAGCTGATGAACATTACTGTGTAAATTACATTTAAAACACTTTTAACAGTTAAGTTGTAATTAAGTGGTTTTCTAATGCACTTTTTCACTAAAACAAGAACTACAAGGGTAAAAGTGTAAAACAGAGAGAGAGCGAAGAGAGAAAGAGAGAATGAAAGAAGAGAGAAGTGGAGAGAAAGAGAGAAAAGTAGAGAGAAAGTAGAAATCAGGAAAGAGCGAAAGAGAGAGAAAGAGGAAAGGGAAAGAAGAAAGAGAAGAAACGAAGAGAAAGGGAGAGAGAGAGACACCAAGAGAGGAAAGAGAAAGAAAGAAGAGAGAGGGAGGGAGGGGTAGAGAGAGAGAGAGAGAGAGAGAGAGAGAGAGAGAGAGAGAGAGAGAGAGAGAGACAGTGATTTGTATGTGATGATATCACAGAAGTTGAATGTCAAAGTTGCTTATCGCCAGCTGAATGTCAACTTTCAAAGTAAGTCCTAGCGCATGAAATGTGAGTTTTCACAGTGCCTCTGTTGGCTAGAATGTCAGAAAAACAATAGAGAGCACACACACATACACCCTTTCTAAGCCGCTTATCCTTCTGGGTCACGGGGGAGCTGGAGCTTATCCCAGCAGTCATTGGGCGGAAGTCATTGGGTGGAAGGACAGGTCGCCAGTTCATCGCAGGGCAGACAGAGACACATATACATTTACACACACACACACACCCCCTCACACTCTAGGGGCAATTTAGCATATCTGATAGGCCTGCCTGCATGTCTTTGGACTGTGGGAGGAAACCGGAGCACCATGCAAACTCCACACAGAAAGGATGCTGGTCACCCTGCTGGGAATCAATCCCATGCCCTTCTTCCTGTGAGGCGACACACAGCCAGTGGGAGGACAGTCACATGGAAAGTCACATGGTCTGACGCAAGACCCTTCTCATCTGTTGCCCCCTGTGCACCTCTGTTTTTGTACTTTTATCTGTCGGAGCACGCTGAATAAGAATTTCACTATATTTTTGAATGCCCTCTATTCTGAATGTTAATCTGGAAGACAAGGTGAGCATCTATAGTGGACTCTAATTTATACTTTAATTCACAGTCAAATTTGGATTTTCTGTTGCTATGTTAAAATCTGTAGCCACGTGTGACCAAAAGACTGAACTGAATGGCAAATTAAGTGTTAAAAATTCACTTTTTAGGCCATGTGGTTTGATGAATTTGAAAAGGTTCTTCAGATATTTGCTCAGAGAACATATGGACATTAACCGTTTCAAATTACAAATTCTGTTTTAGTCATTTCCCTGTACTGCGCAATGCAGTGCTTTTGATGATCACTCATGTCTACCCGTATGAACACGTCAAATCAGAGAGAGTCAGTCCTCACTCCACAGGTCATGTCCGCACTCTGAAAGGTAGGTTTGTCTCTGAGTGTGTACTGTGTTTAAATCCTGTCTGTGCAGGTTTTCACTCTGACTCATCACTGTGTTACACTGCTCTGAGATCAGCATTAGCTCCTGAGAGGAGCAAATCCTGGATCAGTATGAAGAAGGAGCAGCTGTAGCAAATTTTACTCCACCCAAAACACCACTACCAGCCCCACTCAAAAATGTGGACACACCTCCTTATTAAGGATTTTACATTTTTCACACATTTTAGAATAACAGTGAAGACATCAGAACAATTGAACAAAACACACACAAAATGATAGTGCGAGCAAAAATGTACGAAAAAGATGCATTTTTACCAGTAATGTTACTTTTTTTTTTTACTTAATGTTGTTTAAATCATAATAATAACTTTTACTTGAGTTTATTTGTAATAATGTATTCAGCTTAAAAAACAAAATAAAACATCCACCTTTTACCACAAGTCTACTCTCAACTGGAGGAAGCACTTGGCTAGCTAGCTACATTCCCATTTGTATTTACTTGACTGGAAAAATACAGATAAGCTATTTCAGTCAGTGTACCTTGTTAGACCTTGTTTAGCTATACTATCCTTTTATAATGTTCTCTTTATTTTTCAAAATAAAATATTTCTCTCATTTTCAAACTTTTTAACTAATCTTAGCTAAATAGCTATGGTGTCCTTTTACAGTTACATCATTTGAAACGTAGGTATTCTTTTTCATTAAGGGAGTATAAATGAGCCATGGAACAGAAAATTAAAATAAGAAGCTGGCCAGTAAGAAGCAAATCCTAGCGTCATAGTAAGGTGTGCACTGATACTGCCACTAGTGATCAACAAACCTAACATTTTACCTTTTAAAATGTGTTGTTTTCCAACTAAAAGGTACAAGTGAAAAAAGTTATGCTGTGAATGGGCTAGTAATCTTAGCCGCGGTGTCAGAGGTTAACATTTATGTATCCAGTAAAACCAGCATGTGTTGTGCTTTGGATGCTGGTATGCTGGTCAGTAGCAAAGGAAGTTAATATGCTGGCCAACAGCAAAATCAACATATGTTTTGAATGTTCGCATGCTGTTCAACCAGCATAACTTCGCTGGGTGACCAGCTAAACCAGTATGAGACTAGCAAAAACCAAAGTAAACCAGTATAGACCAGCATGGAATTCATAGTGGCCGGTGCTGTTTTTTTTCAGCAGGGGTTAGCATATCCAGATCATTACATTACGTTGTTTAGATTGTGCGGATCTAGACTGCCAAAAAGTTGATGGGCACTGCTCTGGAGTCAGTTAAGATACACTTCCATTTCATTTGGATTAATGTCAAGCATGACAAGCATGAAAAATGCAATAAACCATGTGAATATGGTGGAACAATCTTATTCCCAAGCCCTGTTGGCTAGCTAATTTAGCTAATGTAAGATAACAGTGAAGGTAAGCTAATGGGTTAACCTAGCTACAGACAGTATCTACCTTTCATCTAGTTTTCTGTTAGGTGAATATTGACTAAAAGTAGTAGTTTTTCAGCAGTCTGTGTACTCCAGTCATTTTCGTTAACATATTTACTTTTATTGAAAGGAATTTACACAGGATTTTTTTAGTACTCTTTGGTTGGGACCTTGTTAGCTGCTGAAAACATCTTGTTGAGGCATTTCAGAAAACTTTTTTTACATATAAAATGTTTGTTTTGGAAATAAAGAAATAAATAAGCATCAACTATCTTCTGTACAGAATGTCCCCCAGCCTGTTTCATCAAATCAAAGTGTGATTGTACTTTACATGTTTAATTAGAATTACACTCAGCCTCCTTATCTACACACTGACCCAATGTCATTTAAAGTGTGACATTCTTTGAGGATTTTTATCTGAAAAGAAGCTCACTGTGCTCCTGTAGTAACTCATCCTGCCTTTTAGAACCTGTTGATTTAAGTTTATAGTCAAACTATTACCGTCTAATAGATTTATAAAGTGATGGTTCAGCAAAAAGTCTCATTCATCCAGTTTCCGTTCTTACCCTAAATGTAGTTTGGTGTCTGCAGTTTTAGTTTTAGCACTGGGGCAATCAGGCTAAAAGGAAATTCCATTGATTATTCAAAATTTCTCTAAAATTCAGTGCTTGAGATGTAAAGTCATTCAGAGTGGTTTGATGTGAAATGGTTCGTTGTAGAAAGTCAGATGTCTTTACAGTGGTGGTGATAGGAACCAGGGATCACAATGTCTACAACAGAAATATAGCCATTTTATTTACTATCCAAAACCACCAGTGAACCTACATGTGTCTTCTGAGGTTTTATATGTAATGTTGATGATGGCAAAATAGAGAAAAAATATTTTTAAAAATGTTTTTGGAGATTTTTTGCTCTGTATGTACCTTTCCATTCTAAATGGACTGAAAAAATAAAAAAAAAAATATTTAGGCCAAAATCATACTGTAAAACAATTGTAAAACAATGGCTCAGACATCAGGCAGTGAATTCATAATCATTTCATGTAACAACTTTCTGTGAGGGAGCTTTTAGAGGTGGACATCTGGTTCCTATCAGCACCACTGTGAACAATTCTGACTCAGTAAATTTCTCTAGAACAGAGCATTTCACACCAAACCACTCTGAAAGACTTTAAGATCTTAACCTTTTAACTATACATACATTTAGAAAAAACAGTGGAGTTCCCTTTTAAGTAATTAAAAAATTCCCTTTAATCACCTTTAGTTCGATTATCCCCTATCTTACAAACCTACACTAGGCTTGTAACTCTTCTAATAAAACTAAAGAAGTAAACTTAGACACCAAACATTTCTTGGCTGATCAGGACATGGGGAATTAGATATTTTGCTGAACTATCGCTTTAACAGCTTCTTCAGCTTTCCTGCAGCAGCAGCTGAGAGTGTTGTGGGTTTTGGTGAATTCTGATACGGGACAGTTGTTGGGATCGGGCACACAGGTGGCTCAAGTATAGACCAGCTGGCAGCATAACACACCCTGTGCATGTGTGGGGGGTGGGGGGGAGTTGGTTGTCTGCTTCGCTCTCTCTCTCTCTCTCACACACACACACACATACACACACACACACACTCACACCCTGCTGACTCAGCAGCTCTGACACTACAAAACAATGTTAAACTGTGTGAGAAAATTCCCCTCAAAACTCAAACTAAACTCAACATCATTGCTGAGTATCTCTCATTATCGTCCTGCTGATGAGGTTACACTGTAAGACTGTTACAGAGCTGCATATACAGTGTTTAAATTTGACTAAATTATAATTTAGTCAAACAATTACTTTAAATTAAATGACACCAATTACAACTGCTTCTTACCACATGAAGTATATTTTTTGATTGAATAACTATCGTGTCCATACAATGTCTTGCATATAATCATCCATATGTGACTTTTACAACTTCATATAAATCATTATCTGTCCCTTTGTCTGCCTGTCTATCTATCTGACTGTCTATCTGTATCTATATATATATATATATATATATATATATATATATATATATATATATATATGTGTGTGTGTGTGTGTATATATATATATATATATATATGTCTTTCTATCTGTATGTCACTCTATCTGTCCATCTTTCTATTTGGCTATCTGTCTTTCTATCTGTCTGTCCACCTATCTTTCTATCTATTGATCTATCTATCTCTCTATCTCTCTGCTTATCTATATTTACAATACAGAAACACATACTGTCATCAGTCCTCCTTAATTAAATTAATTAAATTGAGATTACTGTGGTCCATCTGCAAATCATTACTTCGGTATAAGTGTGATGTATGACCTGTTTATATGAATGTAATTCATTATTTCTTAAGTATAATAAAATATTATTGGATTAAATTCAGTTTCAGCTCTGATATCTGGATTAAACGTTACTAAAAGCTCTGACTCTGTAATTACTTTGTGTGAGATTCAACATGAAAACCTGATCTTCACATTCAAACATAGGAAAAGTGAAGTTAGCCAGAGAGAAAACTAACAAGGGGGTCAGAGCTCAGATCATTTATAACAGCACGGTTCAGTGGTGAAAGAATAAAGTGTCTCTAAATGCTCTGCTGTTACTTCAGTCGAATAATGAGCCCAGTTTAAAAAATGTTTTGTTATTTGAAAATACTCAGAGAAGTACAAATACATCAGAATTTCACTTAGTAAAAGTTTTCTGAGTAAACGTTGTGAGTTAATACATGCAGCTGTGTTACCTGTTGCGCTTCGTCTCCGCAAAACTCTCCCACCCGACAACCCCTCAGCCTCTTCTTCTCTTTTCCCTTCAGCCATCAGATCCTTTAGTTATAACAGCAGAAGAAATCAGAAGTGCAGAGTGAGACTTAAAAGTTAAACATCTTATTCTAGAACAGATGTCCTCTCACTTTCTCCCATAGTTAATGCTGAACAAGAAAACAGCTCAGCTCTGCTGCCCCGTCCAGCAAAAAGTGAGAGTGATGAATGAGTGAGAGCAGCAATGGTGAGGGTTTAATCACAACGTCCAGAGGGCGCTGAGGAGCAGCACTGAGGGGCGTTTATTAGAGAATCCACCAGAGGGCGCTGAGGAGCAGCATTGAGTGGCGTTTATTAGAGAATCCACGAGAGGGCGCTGAGGAGCAGCACTGAGGGGCGTTTATTAGAGAATCCACGAGAGGGCGCTGAGGAGCAGCACATGTAAGGAATGACGGATTAAAATAAATATAAATATGAAATCTGTTGTTTTTTCTAATTACGATTTCGACCAACATTCTTATTATATGTAATATGTATTGTTATTGTTTTGGAAAACTCTATATAAACGTATCACAATGCATTTCAAGGCATAATTTTATTCAAAGCTATTATACCCCATAGATATACATATCTAGATGCCGCGTTGTCTGTTGTTCTTTATCTGAGGCGATTTCTTTAATAACTGATCGTGCTAATTAGCCGTCCGGACCAGCAGGAAAGTATTCAGTCTGCACCTGACGCGATTTTAGCGCGAGCTCCGGTAAAAACACAATCAGCAAATCCATCAATGTGTGAATCACTTCTAATCTTTATACACAGAACGGTGAAGCTAAAATTGGCTTCCTATTCGCCAGCTTCTTGTTCGAGTTTTCCTGCTATCACAGCATTTTGAAAATTGGAGACGTGATGACACGGTCGAATAATAAAGAATGAATAAGAAAAACTGTAAGTGATTTAAACTAGTACTGTACATTTGTTTGGGAATGTTATTTAGCCTCATTAAAAATGGCCTAGCGACATCCCTGGTCTAGAATATTCTCTTCTCATTATTCACTCTAGTTTTACTAGTGGTTTCTTTTTCTGATGATTCTGAGGACATCTGCCGAAATAAGAATGTTCGTTCGTGTTTGTCCCGTCAGTGTACTCTGACATTAACAAAGACAGCCTGTTTAATGATCAGGGCTAAAGAGGGGTTGAAAATGGTCATATTAAATGGCTCATGACTATTTTTGGTACATAAAATCGCACAAACGTGCACATCAGGAAAAAAACAGGAAAATTGTAAGATATGGGCCCTTTAACGGTGTAGAGACAATTTTACCAGAGGAGGGCGCCATTGTTCAAACAATAATGAAAGCGGGTGAAACGTCAGCGCCACGCTTTCAAGAGTAACGGGGTGCGTAGAGGGCGTGACCCTTCAGTGAGGGGGCGGGGCGTTCTGCCACTCAGCTCCCAGGTGGCAGAGAGAGACAGAGAGGGAGAGAGCCTGTGTAGAAGTGCGTCGTATTGAAAAATACAGACAGTCTGAGAGAGACTGACAGAGGACTAAGAGAAGGAGAATAGCTTGAAGAGTTTGGGCTGTTTATTCAGAAAAGGAAGTACACCTTCACTCTCAGCACCTGGCGGAATTACACCTGTAGAGGTGAGTTTTACCTGTTTTACCTCCTCAGCCTGCTCAGACTGACTGACGGACTGCTGCGTTTGGCTGGTGTCGTCGTTGTTTTTGTCGTTCTTTGGTAAAGCTGTTGAGCAGGATTGCTCAATAATGCCGGATAACTTAGGCCAACACATGAGAGCTTTTGGTTTCTTCTTTCCATCTAAGTTAGCTAAAACCCCTCTAGTATTTAAGTCTTCGAGGTTATCGGTGTTAAAAGTTTGTGTAGGTAAACAATGCTAATGCTAATTTGTTCTCTGTTTTGCTGTAAATATATGCTAAAGTAGCCTAAAGTAGCCTTTGTTCTTGTTTTTAAAGCCGTTAGAGCAGGAAAACTGTGGAATTTGCATCGCCACATTTTGCCTCGGCTTTGTATGGTCCAGAAGGTCATTTCACAAGGAACTGTTTTCAGATAGCCTGATAAAGTGATAAAGTCAGGCCAATAAGGAGGGGAGAGTTAGTTTATCTGGACAGTTAAAGCCCAGTTAGCACCGTCCAATTATAAAGTAATGTCTCTTAGTTTTCTTACGTTCACTGTAAAAAATTCTGTAATGCAGTAAAAATTCTGAGAGAAAAACAGTATTTTTGCACATCCAATTATTATGGAAATCTATATTGGGCTATTATCTTGAAAAAAATAATTTCTTAATTTCATTTTTTTAAACAAAAGACTGTGATGTAATATGTAAACATTGTTAAAGTTTGTACGCCTGCGACAGCAGCCTGTTTTGAACGTACTTTTCTGTGATGTCACAAAGACCAACACATTCAGATCCACCTGTTCAGTCTACAGCAGTTTAGCTCCGCCCACTCACGTTGAAGCTAATAGGAACGTTCCCCTTGAGTACTTTCTTAAAGAAGGCAGCCAATCAGAACAGAGCTCATTGACATATGTTAGTCTTAAAGGTACAGCATCGAAAATTCGAAAAAAGAGTGGAAAATGGACATGTAAACATGAATTATGGCTGTTTATGGTGTGTGAACAAACGTTAGTGGACCTCAGGGGAAAATGAATAAAGCACAATTAGTCCTACTTAACTGAATTTAGTGACTAATAGACTTAGTAAAAATCACTGTGTTTATAGTTTTTAAAAGTAATTTTATTACACGTGGCGCTACTTATGCATAGTGTCTGTTCTAACTTGGCAAACCTCAGAAAAACTAAATATTGCATGCCTTTTTTTTGTCTCAAAGTATCGTGATGTTATATTTTTGCCATATCACCCACACCATTTAAAATAATATTACTTAAAAGAAAATCATATTTTTAGTCACATTTATAGTTTATTACTGTAATTTCAGATTCCCCAAATTAGATAAAGAATCAGATAATCGTGTAGTATCTATCCAACTCTGACTAACTGTGAAATCTCCCATCCTTTATGGATAACTTAAAGGGGAATTCCACCAATTTCCCCATAATTCAGTTTGCGATGTCTGCAACACAAATATAACCATTTTCTTTACTATCCAAAACCACCAGTGGATCCACACGTGTCTTCTGAGTTTTTATATGTAATGCTGACAATGGTAAAATAGTCATACATTTGAAACACTAAGGTTTTTTGGGGACTGTTTTGCTCCACAACACCCTCCGCGTACCCCACTTTAACTTTGACTTCAAAATAATATATAAATTTTAGACCAAAATCAAAATGTTGTTACAGGCATCAGGCAAGGTATTAATAACCATTTCATGTAATACCTATCTGTGAGGGAAGCTTTTAGAGTTGGATGTCTGGCTTCTTTCACCACCACTGTGAACTATTGACTTTGCATCTTTACCATTTAATTCTGCAGGAGTTTAGAAAAATCAACCCAAAGTCAATACTGTCCAATGATGACAACACTCCTATTGGAGCTGTCTTAAATGATCTAGCTTGTAGGAAACTTCTGCTTTGTGAAAAAAACCCGAAGACTGCTGCTCTAGATTCCACTGGCAGAACATCATCACTTTCTAAACATTTCCAAGTACTGTTTTGAAGACCATGGGAATATTTCCGGTATTGCTCTAAGACTATGTTTCTACAATAGATATACATATAATAGAGCTATTATTTGTATATCAGTTTTACCATCCATGAACCTACGAGGTCAAAACACCAATTTGGTTTCTACGACTCCCATCATGAGCCTTTAGGATTTCATTGAGGACTATTTGACTTACATTAGTGATGCATTACTGGCTGTTCTGCAGTTGGACCTCCTGCTGCGTCATTTCACGTTTTAGCATCCAGACTTCTATATGCATCAAGTGCATGCTTATATGGATATTTTTGCCAGAAATGTGAAAGCAGCTATTCCATTTGCAGTGCAAACCGGAGGAAATGGCCTGAGGCCTGGAGGTCTCAGGTCTGTATCTGCATTAGGTTACTACAATCTGATCACGCTCAGAAAGAAGCCCATCTATATTTTACACCTGCATCATCTTTTATTTAAAATCCATTGAGATTTAATTATTTAAAGCAAGGTGTGCTATGTAAGGAACTCACACACGTTTCTCCACCTTTCATCTATAGATGCTGTAAGTTCTGAGGAACTTTGTGCACTAGTTTTTAAATAATTTTCCAGCTAAAAAGTTCCCTTTCTCACCTATATGTGACCTGTGGACTATTTAAATAAAACAATAGTATCGCCCTCTACACTTCCTGTAGTGTATTACAGTTTGTCAGAATGACTGTGTGGATCATATAAACATTACAGAGCGCTTTTTGAAAGAATAATAGAAGCCATATTGAAGCCATATTAATAATAATTAACAATAATTTGTAATTGGTTATTAATTATTATTACTATTATTACTATTATTTTTCCATATTTTACCATTTTACACATTTTAGAATAATTGTAAATTTTTCAGAAACTATGAAATAATTAATTGGGTAAAGAACAGCCAAGCACACACTTCAGTATCGTTACGTCACTGTGTTTTTTTTTTTAAAGGTCTAAAGCTCTGAATGTGTCTGCAGTAAATACCAAAGGTGTGTGTTACAGAGCAGAAAAGCAGGTTTGGTCAGTTTTCCTTCTGTATGTAGGATGCAGTGATGAAACCAAGTGCTTTTATCTCATATTGACGTGTGTTTGTGATATGATGTAGATACGTCTGCACTGATTGCTCTTTCTCTAAAGCTATTGGCTGATCTAAAAGTTATTGTTGTTAAGTTATTGTAGTGTCTACAGTAATGTTTTGCAGAAAGAAAAAACATTCTTTAGGTTTTTGGCATGGTTTTGTTGAGTAAATAGTGGGTGCTGAGCTTTAGTCAGGTTCAGTATAAATGGCTGATAGGTTAACTTGTTAAAGAGTTTTTGAACAGTGTAAAGCTGTGTAACAGACAGCCTTTGTGACCTCATAGTGAGCGGTTAATGAGTGAAGTTCAGGGCAGTTTTGCGCAAACTCCATTTATTTATTTATTTAATTAATGTCGTTACATTGTGCGGTTTTCATGAGTAATAGACCAATATAAATGGTACAAAATTGCTCACAGTTGTTCATTAACAATAACATACATATTGGCACCAACATATTAAAACCTTGTAACTCTATTTATTTGCTTGTTTATGTATTTATTTATTTATTTTTTTTTTATTTTATCTTTATGTGCCATTTGAACGTGTCAGCTGTCCTGTACATTGTGGAAACATGTCCTAATGATTGCAACAGAAATTGTCCAAAATATCTTTGTCTTTATCTTTATTGTAATAAAAATATCTTTACATTGTTGTACATTAAAGTTGAATGCATTTTTCTCTGGTAAAGTTATCATATTGCAGTTACAGGATCTTGTGCCAGTGGTGACAGTATATGTACATACTGTGCAGAAGTATTCGGACAGGATTAGTTGTACATGTTGAGGTGGAGTGATGTATTTTTTACTTGTGTTTTTCTGTGATTTTATTCCCGTCTGAACCGACCATGTCGGTTGTTTTTACCGACTTCACTCCCGCATCAGTAAAGATTCCAGCCCCCTTTACTTTCTATAAAACGAGCCATAGAAAAAAAACAGGTTACATTAAATCCATGCAAATTGACGTGTCAGTAAATATGCTGTCATGTTCTCTGGAGAATGTATGGAAGCTCTCAACAAAGTGTTTACTTGTGTTCTTTTTCGCTAAAATCAAGATAAACAACTTAGAACATTAAAATGTGAAAATTATTTGAAAAACCTTTGCGTTTTTGTGGTGACATTGACTGTTGGCTATGAATTCCCCAGCTAATGACACACTGCATTCATTTAAGACAGCTAGACCGGTGGTTATTAAGTGTTTTTGGAGTAAAGGTTGTGCATAAAGAGAGAAGCCCCTCCCATCTCTGTCATTTATACTGAGATTTCTTGTTCTGTGCCAATTAGTCACAAATGTTACATAGAAATGTTCCCATGGAAAATCCTGTCCGAATAGGGCTTAAAACACCTAAATAGTTTTAAACAGTTTTCTTATCTAGGCGGTAAGTGCATTTTTCCCAGTAAAAATACCACATATCATTAAAATAAATACAAATAAACATAACAGAAACCCATAACATTTATTTTATAATTTCTTTTGAAAATTTGAAAATTAGTTTATATCTTCTAAGCTAGTTCGAAGAGTACAGTTACAGGATCACAGGCTTGGTTTTTGACTTCTCACTGCACTCCAGCCATCACATAGATTTGTTCACTTCTATCAGCAGCACCTGAAATAATTTAATGAAGTGTTGATTAGATAAAGCAGGGACTGGATGATAACTGCAAATAATACTGGGCTTCACCGAGGTGAGGGCAGGAAATGGTAAAACAAACACATGTACACACATAAAATCACTACTTATGCTATTAATGTTAAGTGTATTTATTGTAGTGCAGTGCTTTTCTGAGAAAATAAACACTTACTGTCCAGTGTATGTAAAGGACAGACTTACTTTCTCTGTTCTCTAGCTTTTTCTCTCTCTCTGTTTCTCTGCATTTTCTCTGACTCTCTTTCTGTCTTCTTTCTGTCTCTCTCCCTGTCCTCTGTCTGTGGTCTCTCTGCCTCTTTCTCAGGTTAGTGCCGGGTGTGGTGGTTTCAGATTGCTGAGAGATTACACACTCTCCGCTCTGAGACTTATTTCAGCATGCTCTCTCACTCATTCACCATTCAGGCTACATTATACTTAGTGGTGGGCAGTATGACAACATGTTATCGTGTTGTGATATATGTTGGAACAGTATGTCCTCTCAGAGCATGTCGTGAATATAGTCAGTACTTAAAGATCATGAAGCTTCTGCATGTTTCATTGCAAAGAGAGCACAATTAGTCCTATTTAACTGGATTTAGCTGCAGCACTGTATGTGAAATATAAAATAAATATAATTTTTTATAGTTTTTGATAGTATTTTTAAAGAGCTCATATCCTGTATTTTCCTTGCATTTGAATTTTCCCTTGAGGTCCACTTACAATGTTTGTGTGATTTTATGTACCAAAAACGGACGTAATTCGTTTTTATGTGACCATTTTCCAGCCTCTCTTTATCTCTCAGAAATAAACAGGCTGTTTTTGTAACAATACCTTTAAGACTGATATATGTAAATGAGCTTTGTTCTCATTGGCTGCCATCATTCAAAAAGCAGTCCAGGTTGAAACTTAGGACTGTTGTAAGCTGAATGGGCAGAGCTAAACAGCTGTGGCATCATAAAAACAGTGAATTCAAAACAGGCTGTATTTGTAGCTTAGTTTTCTTATATGGTCTGGGGAGTGAAGGGTACCTTATGAAACTTTAATAGTGTTTAAATAGTATATCAAACTTTTTATTTATTTATTTTTTAAAGGGAGCTTGGTTTTACCATGAAATGGGCTCTTTAAATGTGGCACTGCTTGTGCGTTCTGTCTTTTTTTAGATCTTTAAATATTATGATACATAAAGTAGTAATAGCAAGAAACAGCACTGTGAGCTGCAGCGTGTTCAACATAAACATGAGATGAGATGTTCTGAGAGCAGAAACGTGATCTTCTCTCACTGCTGTCTCTCTCTCTCTCTCTCTCTCTCTCTCCCTCTCCCTCTCTCCCTCTCTCCCTCTCTCTCTCTCTTTCTCTCTCACTTCTGTGTTTGATCTGACAGACCTAATGACTGCCTGTATGTGTGGTAACCCGTCTAGATCCCAAATTGCATTTTTAGTCTCTAACAGCGAGTCGCCTTTCCTCTTTATGTGAAATATGCAGTCGTATGCAAAAGTTTGAGTGCACCTGGTCAAATTCCATGTTTTGTGGATTTTCTAAGTGAAAATAAATGAACACATCCTCTACAGAGATCACACTTTTGCACATTTTAATGCAGAGCTACTGTTTGTTTGCTGAATTTAACATATTGAAAAGAAAAATAGAACATAAATGGTGACATGTGCGAAAGTTATTATATTTGATGTTTTTTCCAGTGTTAAACTCAGCAATAAATACAAATTGTTCACTAAAATTAGCGGAAATAATGATTGATATTTAAGCTTAACTGTATTTTCACTTAGAAAATTGAGGGTGTTCAAACTTTTGCATACACGTCCCGTATCTCCTCTCAGTAAACACACTGTCTGGCTGTACACAAACACCAAACATATTTACAGGACTATTAAACTCCTCCTGTATTCCTCGCTTTTATGCTGTTTGTTTCTCCTCTGTTCCTCCTATATTCATCATCTAATTTTTTCTTGTCTTTGTCTACTTCTCATCTATTCCTCCACTATTCTCCCAAAGTTCCTTCTCTATTTCCACACTGCTTCTCCTCTGTTCTTTCTATTTCTCAACTCCTTTTCTATTTCTTTCCTTCTCCTCCTCTATTCCTGCTTTATTCCTCCCCTTCTTCTCCTCGGTTCCTTCTCTGTTTCTTCTCTGTTGCTCCTCTCTCATTCTCTGTGCATCTTCTATTCCACCCCAATCCACTTCTGTTCCTCCCCTATTCCTCCTCTACTCCTCCCATACTCCTCTTCTACTTCTCCTCTGTTCCTCCTTTTTTCCTCTCTTTCTCCTTCTCTATTACTCCTCTGTTCCTGCTCAATTTCTTCTCTGTTCCTTCTCTGATAATTCTTTATTTCTCCCCATTTTTTGTCTACTCTCCTGTGTTGTATTCTCTATTCCTCCTAAACTGTTCCTAAACTGCATATGTGTTTCTCTGGAGTGTGTGTGTGTGTGTGTTTGTGTTTGTGTTTGTGTGAGGGAAGTTAAGTGTCTTTCAGTTTTTGAATATTATCAGCTGGAGGTTATGACTACAGGGCTGCATTTTATCCCTCAGGAGCCACTGTAGCTTTATCTCCACATTACAGGCAGTTCTGTACACAACCTCCCATCACTCTTCCCCCATCCTCTGTGTGTGTGTGTGTGTGTGTGTATGTGTGTGTGTGTGTGTGTGTGTGTGTTGAGGCATGCAGACTAAGTGTCCTTAAAAGGGAATCCCACCAGCTTTTTAAAATGTTTGTGTATTTCAGTGGCTGAGATGTAAACAAAGTCATTTAGAGAGGTTGGATGTGAAATGGTTCATTGCAGAGACTCTGATTTCTTTACAGTGGTGGTGATAGGAACCAGGGATCACAATGTCTACAACACAAATACAGCCATTTTATTTACTATCCAAAACCAACGGTGAACCTATATACGCATCTTCTGAGTTTTTATACGTAATGTTGATGATGGTAAAATAGTGAAAATTTAAATAAATAAATAAATAAATAATAATTTTCCCTCAACATTGTCATGTAGCCCTTCAACATGAGTGGATTTCAGGCCAAAATCTCTCTGAATTTGTTCACATGTTCACACTGTACCATGTTCACAGGTAAACTTGGTACAATGTGAAACTAACTCTGAAGAAAATAATAATAATAATAATAATAATAATAACATAATAATAATAACAATAACATAACAGCTGTTAAACAGTTCATTGTTGAATATTGGCTTCATAACGTGCCACATGTTTTCAGGTGGACCCCTGTACCCCTCAGCATTAATTGTTGTTTTACAGATGTGCATGTTGCTCTTGCCCATACCCTATATATTAGTCCACTTCCAATAGATTGTTTTTTGGCCTTGGCCTTTAGGCACTGAGATTTCTCTGGATTCTTTAAATCTTTTATAATGTTATGGACTGCAGATGGAGAAATTCCTGAATTCCTTGCAATCGTGCATTGAGAATGTTGTTCTTGAACTGCTGTATATTCGCTCACACAGTTTTTCACAAAGCAGATACACTAAGCCTTCCTTAAATGCACCTTTTATACCCACAATCATGATTGAGTCACCTGTTTCCTATTCACCTGTGCACCTGTGGAAAGTTCCCAAACTTCCCAGTCTTACATTGCCCATGTCCTAACTTTTCTAGAATGTGTTGCAGGTGTTAAATTTGGAATTAGATTATATTTAAAAAGAAAACCAATAAAGTTGTTAAGATAAAATATTAAATATCTCTTCTTTCTCTAAATAAATACCTGCAAAAGACATTTTACAAATCATTGCTTTCCCTTTTTATTTGCATTTTGGCTACTGTCCTAACTTTACTGGAACTGTGTTTGTAGTCCTCTAGTTGTGTTTTTGTTTTTTTGGAGTGTGTATTGTTGGTATATTTGAGCTTGTGGATGTCATCCTGTGTCGGTGGCTATTCTCATTCTCCTGGGGTTTCCAAACTGCTGTCTGATTGTTGACGTCTCCATAGTTACGGTTACCTTGTCACACCCCCCCCCTCCCCCTTAGGATTGAACAGCTTCCTCGTATGAGGTTTGCAGGGGATGTAAATGAGGCTGTGCTGTGTTTGCATTTGCGTGTCTCGGGAGTTCTGAAGAAGATGAATTTGAATCTGCTGCACAGTGTTTCCATTTTTGGTTCCCTGCTGTTTGGTCTAAATAACCTTAGTTCTGCACTAACGTAAAGCACAATGATTTTAAAGGGCCTATGTCATGGAAAACCACACATTTCCTCACTTTTTTTTGATGTAGTATGTAAACACTTTTAAAAGTTTCAAAACTCTGTATATGGAAGCTAAACAGCTCGTTTTGAATTACTTGTTTTTGTGTTGTAACAAAAAACAACACATTTGCATAATTTGGCCTGTTTAGTCAACAGACGTTTAGCCCCACCCCATCACACTAAAGTTATAAGGAGTGCTTTTTGAACAAGCTACAATACAGCACAACCAGAACAGAGCTCATTTACATGTTTACCAGTCTTAAAGGTACAGTAACAAAAAACAGCCTGTTTCATTGTAAAGGACTTTTAAAGCACTTGAGAAGAAACCTTGTGTAGAGCTGTAAAACTGCTCTCAGATCAGCTCTTCTGGAGCTGTGCACGGGTGATCTGGTCCTCTGTAAATATTTCAGTAGATCCTGACAGCAGGCTTTACATCACTTCTCACCTCGAGACTTAACGTCCCTGTGCAGAGCTCTGTGAGAGATACCACATGTTGCTGATGGACTTTGAGCCTCTTGCAGTGGAAATTTCAAACATTATTCTTGTGAGCTGCAGTGAAATTACAGTAGAGATGCACCAATCCCAGTTTTTCTCTTCTGATACCGATACCTGTACGTGTTTTTTTTTATTTAAATCTTATTTAAATATTGTATACATCATTCTGTCTAACATGAGGCTGTAGCTAGAGCAAAAGTGTAATAAAAATGAAAATTATTAACGTTGAATATAACAAAGTATTACAAAAAACTTAGAAGCTGTATCAAGCATAAAATACCTTCAAATTGCAGGTGTTTGCTATTAGCCAGCATGAATAGTGCAGCTTGTCTTTTTAGCTGATGTTTAATTGAGAAATTTTAAAATGAGCCACCCTTATTATTCATCAAAATTTCATTTAATTATAACTTTTTGGCCTACATGAAATTGATAATAATGCAAAAGTATGAAATAGTTTTTCTCTTGCGATGCTGATACAGTACAGGGGAAAATTCCTGCACCTCAGCCCACACAGTTACGTTGTGACAACCTGTTGTTTTGGTGCTCACAACGTTGAAATGTAATTCCTCAGAAAGCTGTGACAATGTGTATTGCCGGCAAAAATGGATGCCTGTTGGAGGAGGGTTTTAGCAGTGAAGATTGTTTGTTGAAGGTAGAAAGTCAGGAGGACGCCCTTTTTTTGTACAATGAATTTTTCTAGAATTTAACGAAGAGTCGTTTGGCGTCCATAGCTGACAAGAAAACAACTTCTGATTTATTCCACTGCTGCAGTCGATGGCAAAAGCTGTGAAAACGGAACCCTTGATGGATCGTTCCACTCACCACTGCGGTCTGCGGATCAGTGCTGCTGGCTGTGGCAAAATTTTCTGTTGTGGCTTTGTTAAAAACAGTGGATTATCCAGATTGTCTTCATCCGTCTACTGCAAACATGTGAACGCAATATAAGAGACAGTATTGATTGTGTATCAAGGCCGATTTGTTTAATAAGGTCAATAAGTTTGGTGCAGCACTACATTAAAGGGCCCCTGTCCTCCTTTTTTGTTCCTCCTTATTTGGTGAGTTTAACATATTGGTGTCAAAGCTTTTGCACAGGCCACACCCATGTTGTTATTATTTATTTATTTATTTATTTAATGTTTACAACATGTTAAATTCAGCAAATAAACAGTTTATGTGTAACAAAGTATATTCTCTGTGGAGAATGTGGTAACGTAATTTCAGGTATTGAGAAAAGTAACAAAATAGGTAACTTGACCTGGAAACACCCAGACTTTTGGATACGACTGTATATGAAAGAGCTCTGTTTCGACTGACTGTCCTGTGTAGTGTTTAATTCGAAAAGCAGTACTACTTATAACATCAGCATGAATACGCAAGGCAAAACTGCTGTGGGCTTAATAGGCAAAAAATGTGTTGGTGTGTGACATCACAAAAATGGCAAATTCCAAACAGCCTGTTTTGGCAGTTTAGTTGCCATATATGGACTAAATGGACTGGGGAATGATTGGTATGTTTTGACACTTTCACGGTGTTTATTTACTTTAATTATTAAATCTTGTTTCTTTGAAATATTGAGGAAAATTCAGTTTTCCACAAAATAGACTCTTTAAATTTAACCACTGTTCTATTTGGTCAAGCACAAGGCTGCAGTTGGAGAAATTTGAAGAATAACAGTTCAAGCTTGTGGGAAAACTTTTTACTTTGTGTGCTTTTTGCAAAACTCTCTCTCTTTTGCTCCCACCCCTTGCTGTCTGTGCCTGTATGTGTATTTTCTCTCTCTCTCTCTCTCTCTGTGCCTGTTTGTGCTCTCTCTCTCTCTCTCTCTGTGCCTGTTTGTGCTCTCTCTCTCTCTCTCTCTCTCCTCTCTCTCTCTCTCTCTCTCTCTCTCTCTCTGGGACACGCCCATTAGCTCTGGGGTGTGAAGCTGGATTCGCTCCCTTTGTTATTAACACACAAACCGCCCTGTAATCAATACCAGATTTCTCCTTTGGAACACGTCTTACAAGAAAGAGAAAGATTCAGGCTTAGTTTACAGACTCAGGTGCAAGTTTGTTTGTGATTTTTTGATATTTAAAGTTCCAGGGAGCACAGTGTAAACTACAAAAAAGTTTATGACTTTTGTCAATTTGGCTTGACAAAGCCATTGCTATAAAAACACAGGTGGTTTCTAAGGTGTTCACTGTATGAAAACTGCACATGTGATCAGTCCCAAAAGCACAAGCGCACAATTCCCGCATAGGCTCCATGATCCTGCAATTTTATGGTTCTAGCTCAAAAACTGCCCCATGGAAACAGTACAAAAAAGCTAAAGTTAAGAAGTTAAAAAAGTTCAACTTTGACTTAAATATTAAAATGTCTGTTAAATTCTAAAACATAATATTCTATTAAACTCTCTTTAAAGTTTGAATTAAAAAAAAAACAAGACAGTTTTTACAGTATTCAGGTTGCACTGTTTTAAAACATTCTACTATAAGCAGGTGAATTGGTAACAGGTGAGGGGATCATGATTGGGTATAAAAGAAGCATCCACCATAGACTTAGCCTTTGCAAACAAAGATGGGTAGGGTCCACGGTGTGGCCGAATGAGATCCAATTTTATTTTTCCTGCGTAAAAAGCACGCCAGCACATGCGTCTTTTTCCGTTTAACTTTTGTTTACTCTTTTCCCTGTTACGATACAAGAAGCTCGGCTTGGATACTTTCAACAGCCTGGAGAGCATGAAAGCTCTTGGATTGAAGCTAACTTTATATCCTCCGTCTTTTGGTTCATTGTTTATTCTTGTCTGCTAGACCAATTTTTGTATTGAACTATTCCTTTTAATTTTGTTTTTCCAGAATATAAAACACTGTAGCCTGGACCGTATTCCCCGAACATGCCCCTGTGATGAGCAAGGCACTTGTTCTCTAATCTGGTGAGATTATTGTCTCTGTGGGGGTCTCACACCCAGCCACCTGTTAGCTAATCTTAGCATCCCAAAGCCATATGAACATAGAGCAATTTATCATTTACATGCCGAGGTACAGTGCATAGTGTCTCTAATGACCGCTTTGTTAGAAGCTGTTCCCTTGTCCTTCCACTTGCTTGCCACTTTATTAGAAATAAAATATCCCAGTCAGATTTGCTCTCAGTTTGATGCTAAATGTAGTGCTGAGAGCCAAGCTAAGATCAGTTCCTCAAAGCTCAAGCGTGTTCTCAGCAAGAGCTGTGGATGAAAAGGATTTTCAGAGTTGTCCTTCTTCTGAGAGAGAGTTTGTTTCAGATTTGATGTCAGAAAGAATTTACCTGTAGGAGAACTCTGCCTCTCACATTTACTCTCCTTTCAGCGTATCGTTCAGAGCAGCATTTATTCTGTTTATATTCTAAATCTGTCTGATGTTTGCCATTTCTATGTGAAGTCTGTATAGCTTACCTTGAAATTAAGAACATTTTTCCTTCACCAAGTAACTATTTCTCATATGAGAGATTTATTATAATTATGTATAATATGCATTACAGACCTAATGTTTGTTAATATGTTGATTCCTCCAACTTATTTTAAATCTTCAGATGCTCCTGAATGTTTTGTCCAGTTGTGCTAAGTAGCACCGTTAATGATCAAAGCTAGGATTCTGGGTGCAGCCTCTCAGAGGAAATACCAGTGACATCTTTATTAGGGCCAGAAAAGCAGAACATTTCTGCAGCACTTTAGATTTTAGAGTTCATTTCCAGTGGCAAACTGCTCAAGTAAGGCCTGCTGCAAGTAAAGCAGAACTCTTCTGTGGCACTTTTGTTTTACAGAGGAGTTTTTTGTATTTTGTACGTGATTGAGAAGTGAAGCAGCTATTGGCTGTTGAAAGGGGACCTTAATGGCAGATGTGAACATGTATATTCTGGTAAAAAGCTTTCTGGTAAAATAAAAACAAGAAAAGGCTGCAAGTTTGAATGAGACAAAGAGGTAACAGAGGTAAGTGGATGGTGCTAATTAGTGGGCGATATACCGGTTCATCTAGTAAACAGGTTGAAATTCTTTCTCAGTTATGAGCTTTGTCATTACTGTTATACCAATATGCGACAAATAACACAACATAAATCTAGTGCCAAACACCTCCCATGTGGTGAGTTGCAGCCTGAGGTAGGGTGGTTCAATTTGTTGTTGAAGGATTGACATCAGATTGTAAAGATTAAAGGAGAAAAAAGAGAGTTGGATGACAAACCAGTCTCTTGGGGTTATCCATTAGCCATAAGCCTAACGTTGGGACTAGCTAGCTTTACGTGTGCACGGCCTACAGCCCTCGCTTGGCCAACTGCTTCAGGTAATGCTGCAATCTCAGCCTACAAGCCATCATCACGGTCTGACAGCGTAGGTAAAAGCCCTATGAGACATGTTGTCCAATAAAAGTAATTTAGATTTACTTCAGTTGTTAAACATTGTTCTTATTAAACATGAAGGGACATTCTGCATTCAGAAACAGCTGATGAGAATGTCTGAATGAAGTGATACATGTCATTGATGGTGATCTTTGGCAGATCTGCTAAAATCTAATGTAAAAAGTCACTGTCTACCAACTGAGACATTATGTATAATAATGACAGTATAATAATGACAGTCCTTCAGTCTTTCGAAGTATGCTGCCAGCTTCAGTTGGCACTCGTTCTCCTTTGCGTTGGTGTGTCTGGGCACTTGTGAAGAAAAAGATGCACTGGTTTACGTTCATTTCAGATGTCTCCATTTAGTGGTTTTATCTGTGATAATATCAGCTGTGGTCCCTGTGGTCATGAGGCTGGGAGCTCCAAACCAGCATAATTAACCTAATTACTGAGATTGGATAAATACAGTGAAACTGAGGAAAATGCACACCCACTTAATCCTGCTGAGTTCTCTCATTCATCCTCTCTGCTGAGCAAACATCTTTCTCTTCAGTCAGAAGGCCTGGATTTATGTATGATAATGTTCATGTTGGAACACTTTTGTCTTGTTTTACCTGTTTTTTAGAGCATATTTCTGTTCATGGTCTTTATAGTGCAGGGGTTCCCAACCTTTTGCTGCCAACCACAAAGCTTTTCATGGCCACCAAGAAGATTTATCTGTTTAGAATACAAGCAAATGTAACACCATAATCAACTGAGCCTCTTGAATTTTGCTTGAATGGATCACGCTACATAGTAAACACAAATCATAAAATGATGAATTTCAGCATAATATGGTCAGTTGCATTAAGCCAGTTGTGTCTAGACCACCTCACTCAAAGACTTAAGAGTGTTTCCCTCAGCTGGCTGGTCATTTAAAAGCAGGAAAGGTAATTTGTCTGCTCAGTTCATTTGTTCAACTAAAGCACTTTGAGCTTTTTTTTTTTATTAAACCATAATTTCTGTAAGTGACTGAAGACATAGGCCTCAAGTTTGGGGCTTTTGGTCTTGTTCTTTTTTCATTTTGTTTGTTTTGTGTTGAAAAATCCCAGCAATAAGCATTTGTTCATTACCCCTCTTCACCTTGTCCAGCGTAATGGAAGACACAGAAGACAAGGAAGCAAGATGCAAGTGCGAGCTGGGAGCTTTATTGGTGTCCATCCAAAACATCAAAAAAAAAAGAAAGAAACAAAACTAAAGTTACTATAAAACTTGAAAAATAACGTAAGAAACAACTGGAATCATGAAACACAGAACACACAGAACCAAACCAAGTACAAATACTGGGGATAAATACACCAACCCAGAATCAGAGAACACAGCAAACAGCACCAAGCAGGGAACAGGACAAAACCACAGGGTATAAATACAGGAGGAAGGAAACACCTGGGAGCAATTGTAGGGCAGGGCAACAGATGATAAGACACAGGTGAGGGGCAAGGCAGAGGGGCGGAGCAAGGGAGGAGCAGGGAAAGCAAAACAAACGGAATCACATGGCAGACACATGAGGGAAGGTAAACTAAAGGAGAAAAGCAAGACACAATGTTATATTACTTAGCACAATCTCTTTGACATCGTACTGTCTTTAAATTTAATATAGTGTTAATGCTGTCATTTTAGCATGAAGGAGTTCTTTTAAATAAGTGGGTGAAACCTAAACTCATTCCAAATGTTCCTAAATGAATGGGAACAAGCAGGTAGCTTGTATTTCTTTGTTAGCTAGTGTTTGTTAGCTAGTTATAGCTCAGGCAAATCGAAGGTAACATTGTATTGCACAGTATTGTTGTCTGGTTTAAACTGGTTAACAGTGGCCATGGTGTCTTGTGCCTTTGCATTTGCAATATTATAATTTTTTGTGTGAAATATTTCAATGAAAGGGGAAAACTTCATTCATGACAAATGCTGAATGGGAACAAGCTACTAGCTAGTATTTGTTTGCTAATTATAGCTCAGACAAATCCATGCTAGCATTTTGCTGCACAGCATTGTTGTCTGGTTTAAATTGGTTAATTGTGGCTGTGGTGTGTTGATAAGCTTTTGGGGCCTTTGTGTTGGCAACAGTATAATGTTGGTTTAAAATATCCCTTTACAAAAAAGGGTACCATTCTAACACATGTGAAATGATCCTAACTGAAAGGGAACAAGCTACTAGCGTTTGCTAGTTGTAGCTCAGACAGGAGAATATTGTCAATGCAAAGGATCTACTCTTGCACTGTGTTACACAGCATTGTTGTGCGGTTTAAATTGGTTAATCGTAACTGTGGTGTGTTGGTAATCTCTCTGACTCTTTGTGAGCCGCCTCCTTAAGCTCACAGTCTGGTGTGGAAATCAATCTGCTAACTGGAAAAAAAACAGCTGCTAGAGTATTAAAATTCAGGTTCAGGCTAGTCAGAGCTGAATGGGTGAAGGGCTTGAGAGGGTTGACCTGTTTAACACAAAAAGCAGAGCAGACATGAACCCTAATTCTGTTTTTTGTTCGCACATGTGGAATAGATGTTTGAGCTTAGGATTTTATTGGTGGCTCTGATGCTAACTCTAGCAGGGCTTTAAAACCCAAGTGTTTGTTCTAGCTTTGAGCTTCAGCACGTACTGAGAACAGGTTTTCTTGCAATTCTTGAAGACTTAATGGAATCACATAATTTCCCCCTTACCCCAAGGCATGTTTGGTGTCTGAAATTTTCTTCTTAGACAAATGTATGTTAGCAAAGCTAAAACGGTACCCTGCAAACACAGTTACATTGTGACTACACCTACTGTTTTGGTGCCCACAACGTTGAAATGTAATTCCTCAGAAAATTCTGACAACATTGTGACAACATAGTGGCAACAATGACAGTAAGTTGTCACAACCTCATAGAATCCTCACAAGTTCCATTATGTTGTGCGTGGAACTCCATGGAATTTTGCCAAGTTGCTAACAGGTAATCGTAACACCATACGGCAGCGTTACTGAATAATGAGGTTGTGACAACATTGTGACAACCTTGTTTAGACGACTTATAGAGTATTACAGTATGTAATACAGTGTCAAATCGCATAAAGTTTATTTGAGATTACCGAACAACTCCACACTGTTTGAGGCATGCACTTAGCACCATGCTAATTAATGCTAATGCTTTAAATGTTTATTAGCTACATTATATTTGTAGCTCCAGTGCTAAAACTAAAGAAGTAAATTTCAGACACCAAACATGTGCTGGATGAAAGTACTGTTACATAATAATAAAAACATTTTAATAGTTACAATAATTAATATATTACTGTAGTAGTAGTAGTAATAATAATGATAATAATTAATAGTAAACCGTTTCTGTACACTACCGTTTAAACTCTATAAATTTCTTTGAATTAGAGGGATAGTTTATTCTAATGTGCATGTAAGATTGGTGTATTTAAATGAACTCTGTTCTAGAGGCTATCCTGCATTTAAGAAGCACTGTGGGCTGAAACGCTATGTAACATAAGCATGAATGAGCAGTACTGTAGGCTGAATGAGTGGGGCTAAACTACTGTGGGCTGGATGAGTGGGGCTGAACTACTGTAGACTGAATGAGTGGGGCTAAACTACTGTAGGCTGAATGAGTGGGGCTAAACTACTGTAGGCTGGATGAGTGGGGCTAAACTACTGTGGGCTGGATGAGTGGGGCTAAACTACTGTAGGCTGAATGAGTGGGGCTAAACTACTATAGGCTGGATGAATGAGACTAAACCACTGTGGGCTGGATGAGTGAGGCTAAACCATTGTGGGCTGGGTGAGTGAGGCTAAACCACTGTAGGCTGGATGGGCGGGGCTAAAATACTGCAAGCTGAATATGAAAATGATTATATACTCCCTCAATTTTTTATTTCCAGAACGTAAGGAAAATTATGTTTTTCCTCATATGAGCCCTTTAATATAATCAAAATAATAACACCACAGCTCAGCAGATTGTGTCTGTATTTGTGTGGTAGCTCCAGTGTTTTGTGAATTGGTTTGCTGTCTGAGGGTTTCAGTGAATGGGCCTTTGTGTTCAGTGTGGTTTTGGAACGTTTACTTACATTCTTGAGAGGGTGCATTTTCATTCAGAAAAAATCCTGCGTGCTCTGCTCCAAGCTTATGACCACTATACATGGTCAAACTCCACCCACTCTCCTTACCCTCTTTCCCCTCCCACTCTCTCTCCCCCTATCCCTCTTTCCCGCTTTCTGGCTGTAAGCATTACTGGAGGGTCTTACTCACTGCTCACTTCCATTCTGTCACTTCCTCACTCGCTCACTCACTCACACTGAACTCCTACACAAAAGCTGCTCTTTTCCTTCTCTGGCTGAAGCTACAGTCCTGATCTGAGTCCTTTTCTCTTTTCAGGATTTCATTTGGTTTACTGCAATCGCCTGGACTTGAATGTGAATCTACTGGATTTTCTGAAGATGCTGACGCTCTGTTTGTAAGGAGGTCCCCTCAGCTAGCAGCTACGTTCAAACACAAGTAAGACATTTTCAGCGTTCTAGAAGTGTAGGAGAAATTTACTGTGTAAGGCTTTTCACGATCATGACATTTTAGCTGTCAATGCCATATAAATGATTTTGATTAACAATGTGTATATGGCTAAATTATCTGAATTGGCTGATTGGCTGTCTTGTTACCTTGTTGATATTTAGTAGCTAAAATAAACAAACATTATTCACTGCCACACTCTAAAGGTGTTGAACACCAAATAAACATTACTCACAGCCGTACACTAAAGGTGCGAGTAACAAACATCAAACAAACATTACTTACTGTCACACTCTAACAGTGTCAATAACAAATATTGAGCAAACAAACAGTACTCACTGCTACCCTTTAAAGGTGTTATTAACAAACATTAAATAAACAAACATTACTTACTGCCAACCTTTAAAGGTGTAATTTAAAAAAAAAAACTTTGAAGCTCCAAGTCATAATTATATTGTAAAAGCAATGTATAATATTAGAATAAACACAAACAGATAAAGACAGATACATTAAAAAGTAAGACGAAGAATTTCATTTTATAAAGTTCAACTGATTCTTTTATTTTTATTTCTTTATTTCTTAATTCCTAATCTTAACAAGCGAATAATTATTTGTTTAGATATACTGTCGTATGTAAAAGTTTGGGCACCCCAATTAAATTCCATGTTCTGTTGATTTTCTAAGTGAAAATAATTTCATCCTCTACAGAGAACACACGTTTTTGCACATTTAAATGCAGAACTACTGTTTATAAAATAAACATAAAATAAAATATAAAGATATAAAATGTGCCTTTTATGTTGTCCTTTGTGATTTGACCACAAACTTCTGAATACGACTGTAGCCTAAAATCTGATTTTCTCAGGTGACCTCACACTTTTGCGCTGTACTCTACTGCTAGTTTCCTCAGCACTCTAAATTTAACTCAGAACCAGTTTGTTTTTCTGTGTTTTTCCTTCTGTCATGCTCTTTCTTTCATTTAACGCTAAAGGAGTGAGAGTGGCTGGAAATTCAGGGATGCACTAAGTTGTCTGTCTAATGACTGGCTGGAAAGTGTTGTCTGAAGCTTGACAATGAAAGTTTATGGGCGGTTGAGCCCCCTGTGGGGGTCGTAATGTGGGGCTTATGGTTTTTGAGACACACACATCTGTTATGTCTGTGGTTTAGCATTTGGTCACCCAACATCTCCTGAACTGGATTAAACTGTGGCAGTTTGGAGATATTGACAGCCATTAGCTAATTAATGCTAACCCTTACTGTAGCTAATCTCTAGCTAATTAATGCTGTGCACTATGCAGGCTTAGTTAATTCATGCTAAAATTGACTACACAACCTCTATTTAATTCATACTCATATTTACTATACAGCCCCTAGCTAGTTCATACCAACGTTTACTATATTTTTCCTAATCATACAGTTGTTCCTTATAGTTTTAAATATAAATACATTTCTGCTTAAGCTCCTAGTGCTACTATTTAGCAATATATTGACTTTCCAGTGAATTTATATAACAAACAGACATATTTAAGAGACACATAGGTGTATCAGATGGCATTCTTATAATAATAGTCAGCACTTTCCTGTGAGGAATGATGTTGGTGGAAGTGTTATTATCAAGCCCTTATCCTTCCTTAGCTACACATCACCAAATATAAATGAAACTCAAGAGCATACAGATTGTTTATGGCATTACTGTGTTTCCTCAAAAATACACTCACGTTAAATCTGTGAAAAGCACAGGTAGTGTCAAAATAATTGTAATGCAGGACAAACAAGAATTCTAGTGCATTATTGCAATTTACAGGGTCCATATCCTACATTTTTCTTGTGTTTTTTTTTTCTATTTCTATTTTATTTTTAAAGACGTGTGTGTGTGTGTGTGTGTGTATTCTGGTTGGCTGTCTTGTACGCTCATTAAGGACCACCTGTCACTTGTTTATAGAAAGTAGATCATTCTTTATAGCAGTTTTATCATTCTTTGCTGTGATTTCGTGCATAGCATTTGTTGCATCTTTGCTGAGAGAGAGATATGTTGGACAGAGTAGAGTGGGTAGTGGCACATTTAAGGAGGGCTGAAGACTCACTTCGGTCACCCACCCTGCAAACGCCACTAGGACAAACAGTTCTGATAGGACATGGAGCAGAGCTGGGTGACACGGCAAAAAATATAATATCACAGTACTTAAGGACATTTTCCTGATAGACAGTATGTCACAATGTTTATTTTTTCTGACATCTGGTTAGTTGAACTAGACAGAGCAGTGTCACATTTAAAAAAAACACTAACAAAAACTTGGAATTAAGTGGTTTGTATTTAACATTTCTCACACTGTGCTGCACTAAACCCAGTTAAATAGTTCTGCTCTCTTTGTAATCAAACCTGCAGCTGGTCAGTGTTTCTAAGCATGATGATATCTATGACATGCTCAAAAAGCAAATTGTGACTATTCACCACAATAACCATAAGTACTGTCATGTTGATAAGCTCTTAACATAGATCCAAATGCGTGAGTTTCATTCCTGCTACGTCAACGTTTACTTGATAAATCTGTTTGCATCACCATTTTCGCATTTAACCTTTATCGGCGTGTCGCATCTCTTGCAACATTTAGGCATTTTCCCCCTTTCTAGCTCCCAGGTTTTTTATGCGTATTTTCAAAATGTGCAAAAAATTGGATGGAAAACACTACAGTCATGTCTGGTGCTCTGTCATGTTCGTTCTGCCTGGAGAACAGCTTAGCGAGTGTGAGTGGAATCTCACAGTTTCAGATTATGAAGTCTGTGTGTGGGTTTAATTGCATGTGCTAAAAATAGCTGCACATGCAGTGAGCAAGTTCTTGCATACAGGCTCTCATTTTTTTTAATTAGAGTTACATAAAGTGAAACATGCTGTCTAGTCTGTGCATGGTGCAAAAATCAGTGTCACATTTTTTAAAACTCCATTTAATTTTTAACTCTACTATTTCCCTTTTTACTTGTTGCTGTGTCTGTATGTGAGCTACTGCCAAGGAGGGCCCGACTGATCTGAAACTCTTAAATTTATAATGTTATTATAGTTTAGATTTCAATGCTTTGCTTTTAGTTTTAGTTAAACTGTGCTTTACTGACAGATAGACCTGTCAGTTCTCAGTGGTCACACTCAAATAAACAGCAGAAACTATTTTATATAGTCTAACATATATAGTCTAACTTATATAGGATAGTAGCACTAGGGGCGAAGCTACACAGAATTTGGCTTATATATACAGCTTATGTAAATGCACCTGTATCAAATTCAGTTTTTACTAATACACAAATGTCTCAGTAGTTGCAGCAGCCTATTGTAACAATGTATTAATTACAACCTTATAACAAGTTACAACAAGTACACGTGTAATAGAGTGGACTGTTGTTTTTCCAACAATACTTTTTTGATTGTAACTGGAGCGGTGTTATTAGATGAACAGCAGATGGACATATGTTTAAATGTAAATTTTATATTATAATCTAAAATTTGTCTTGCATTGTACTACTGCAAAAGAAATGTCTCAAATTACCAGTTTGAAATGTCACTGTATATATATACCAACTACACAGGAACTATCCAGTTAAATGAAAGTTCCCACCAATGGGTCCAAAGTTTTACTACACACTTCTATAACCTAAGAATAACTCAGCCAGCTTGCATTGTAGTCCATGTATTTACTTACTAAAAAACCTTAGTGTGTAACAAGCCTGGGTTGTAAGCTGCTTGGAAAATCAGCAGTTGACCCTGTCACATGTGTATTTACATTAGAGAAAATATCCTGTTATAGAAGTCAAGATATACTTGTGTAATTACAAGAGTAAAAACTGAAGTTGCTGCACATGCGCTGTAATCCATCTTTATCAGTGAATACATCACAAGTAGTTACATTGTTGTTGCATGTTATCATGTGTAACCACCCAGTTATTAGAGACACTTATAAAGTGGGACAGAATGTTCTTTTTTCTCAGTAGCTTAGCTTCTTTAACTAAAAGAGCAGACTTTAACTAAAAGAGCAGAAACACCCAAAATGTGATGTTGCCAACAACAATACTTTTACCTGATTGTTACAAATTAATCTAGATCTCTGTTCAGTCTAGGCATTTTCATTACAGAGCTAATCATTAATGCTTTGGTAAAACAATGCAGGTTGCCCACATACAAAAACACTTCAACAGCAACTTAAATCTCCTTAAACCTACCTTAACATTTTTTTCTTAAATACTAATGATACCATTTCTGTGGAGAGGAAGAACAGTTATTGAGAACAGTCTGGAAAATGGAACAAAATCTGTCTGAAAAGACAAGCTCCTTTCAAGTACTGTCTTTCTTGGACAAGAAAACCAGTTCTGATTGTGATTGTCATGCCACAGTGTTTATGCCTGCATTTACTTGCTGACAGTATAAATCGTGTTCAGAGTCAAATAGCAGCAAACTAACACATGAACTTAGTGAGTAAGAAGATATTTGTGCCCCTGATGTAAATGACTGTGGCGTTGTTTCACCTTTAAGAGACACGTCAGCACAGTACTGTGGGATTCCACCTATTTGTGGTCAATTCCACAGATTTTCCAATATTTCTGCATAGTTAAGTGGGTAAATTGTAAACAAATTCATTCAGAGTGGTTGGTGTGAAATACTCTGTTCTATGACTCTGAATGAGTTTGTTTACGTCTCAACCACTGAATTATGGAAAAAACATCTCAAAATTGGTGGAATTCCCCTTTAATCCATGCTACCAGCTGGTGTCTTAGTGCACTGTGAGCTGGTGGAGGATCTAGTTGAGCCTTCAGAAGTTCAGTAGTGATTTTCCTGAGTCAGTTCATGTTACTCTGTACACATTCCTCTCATAGCTGTGTGGAGGCTGGCGGAGGAGAGGGGAGAGAGGGGCTTATGCGCACGACCTGCTGATCATGGTGTCTCATATTATTGTTTTGGTGGATTATGTGCTGACTTTGAAATCTGCTTGCAAGAAGTAAATGCAGATTAAATTTTAGAGGTAATGCCAATGTTATTAATGTTATCAGTACTGAATAATTGTGTTACTGCAGTGGTATTTAAAGCAATATTTTGACAAAAAAAACACACACCCCCAATAGCCATGTTGTTGACTTTCCGTCAGCAAAATGTGTAGAGCAGTCAATGTCGTCCATGGCTCCAAATCTAGATGTCAAGAAAATTCAGTTTAATCGGCGGTGTTGATTTGCACAAAATCAGTGTTATCTTTGAGTGCTGATCATGCGTTATTGCCCATGACAACATATCCAGACATCTACAATTATCTTGTTAATACTGAAGCAGTTTACACATCATAGGAACTAAAAGCTGGCAAATGTCTAGAACATAATTAATGTTTTTTCATCTGTAGAAGGGTCACTGATATTTTGTCTTTTGTGCCATCAAACTTCATCATGATTGCAAAAATTAGTAATAGCTGATGTTACAAATCTGTGTTTGGTGGGGTTAATCAGTGTTGATATGAGGCCTGTAATGTTTTGCTGTTCTCTCAATTGTATTTATTGTCTAGCTAAAGTTTATGAGATAAACATAAATAGTATGATTTAAAAAGTCAATCACCACTCGTTGCTGTTGTTACTACAGCCATGAACCACACAGCACCCCGTGTTTTTATTTTATATGTCAGGATGCTTTATTAACTATGTTCAAACCATGGCTTCACAAGTGCTGTTGTCATTGCTGTCATCACCGCATTGGCCGGAGGTGTGTCAGCAATATTGCGGTGGTGACAAATGTGTTGTTAATTGAATACTGTCTATAGGTAAATCTACTGCCTCACAACAACTAAATTCTGTATTACTGATTAAAAATACTGTCCTTTTAGTGGAATAATCTGTCTGTAATGCTGCTTGCATTGACCACCAAGTGAGATGAAGTAAGAACCAGGTTCTGTTTAAACTGAGGGACTGACAGTTTAATTTCTTAACTAGAACTCGACTGATAAACTAGCTAACAGGCTGAAAGATAGTTCACAGGCTACAAGACCGCTCACAGGCTAAAAGACAGATAACAGGCTGAAAGATTAACTAAATGTCTCCTCCATTGATATTACTTGCTTTGATTTTAAGTACTTAATACATGGTTTACATAAACACCCAAGACATTCCAGTATTTTTAGTTGTTTTTTGCTCTTTTTTTTCCTTTTCATAAACTGAGTGTACAGATGGCAGTGGCATGCTTTCAGGGACATCTGCTTCTGTTGTTTTGCTGTCTTTCTGCTTCTGCTGTTTTTCTGTTGTTATTAGGTGCCAACAGGCCTGTGGTGAAGACGTTCTTGGGCGTTTTAATGCTTCACATGAACAGAGATTATGAATCTCATGTCTAATATTCTGAGAAACTACGAAATAGTTCCACATGGCCAGTCTTTTCACTGCTCTGCTGACAGGCCTGAATTTAGTTTCAAAACATACCATGCACTTTCCAGTCCATGCAGTCCATATTTTGAAAATAAGCAGCAAAAGCAGCCTGTTTTGAATTCACTGTTTTGTGTCACAAGAACCAATTCATTTACATGCAGAAGTATGTAGACACCCCTCCTAATTATTCAGAGTTCAGATGTTTCAGCCACTTCCATTGCTCACAGGTGGATAAAGCCAAGCACGTAGCTCTGCAATCTCCACAGACAAATATTGCCAGTAGAATGGGTAATACTGAAGAGCTCAGTGACTTTAAACACGGAACTGTCATAGATGTCACCTTGGATGCTCTTTTGACTGAATGTTGACAAATTCCCCTAGGCACTCTTTAAAATCTTGTGGAAATTCTTTCCAGATGAGTGAAGGCTGTTATAGTTGCAAAAGGGGGTTCAACTCTATATTACTTCCCATGGCTTTGGTATGGAAAGTCCAACAACCTTATTTGGGTGCAACGGATAAGTGTCAGCATAGTTTTGGCTGTATAGTGTATGCCCACCTATACAGCAGTTTAGCCCTGCCAAAGAGTATTTCAGCTCAAAGTACTTCTTGAATGAGGCACAATGCAGGACAGTCAATAAGAGCAGAGCTTATTTGCATGTAAGACACAAACATTTTATGTGGACATTTGAGTGAAAAGTGTAGTATATTGACCTTTTAAAGATTAATAACTGAGTAATAAACTTTAATGACTTGTTCTCTGTTTTATTCATTTTCAGGTTCTGCATGTATTGCCTTTAATCAGAATGCAGTGAGGAACCACCCATACGCAAACACCATGCTGTGAGGTTATAATGGCGTCTGTACTGGCCAATGGGACACGGGGGGGCCAGACTGTGGTCCTGAAGGGCGTGGACCCTGAGACATGCATGATTGTCTTCAAGAACCACTGGGCTCAGGTAACTGTTCTCCATATAGTCTTCACAAATAGGACTTTTTACTCCTTAAACATCACTGACTCATTACATTCCTTGCTCTTATAGCTTAATAACGCAGTCATTTGCGTTGTTTTGCATGTAGTAACAGGATGATGCACCTTAAGGCTGTTACGCACTTTGCACATCGTACTCAGGCAATTAATTAGAGCATGTGTGTAACTGATAATATCTTGCACACCAAACTTGACTTCTCAGACAGCGAAAATACGACATTGTATTCGCCCTCTGTTCAACTTTTGGAAACTTTCACCTGCACATGAGCTCATGACTGACTAATGACCAATAACAGCCTCTCTGCCATGGCATGTGGGCTGTGTCCCAGCAACTAGAATTTGTTCACAAATGTTAAAAGCAACAGAATATCTAAAAGTAGCTCAAACTAGGCTAAGGACATCTGAATTATATATTAAGTTTCAGCTGAATGAAACAAGACAAACAATAGAGAAAAGCTCTCTATGCTGCTCTGTTTTCTAATAAGGAAAGTAGCCCAGTGTCACTGTTTGCTTGTGAAGACTTTACATCCTGCTTTATCTCATGTGGAGCTGGATCTCTAAAATCAGCTCAAACTGAGTTAGAGATCCCAGCTAAAAAGCTGTGTTTGAATATTTTACTTTTTAATTTCAATTATCTGTGCCCTGTTCTGTAACATAAACATGCATGAATTTTATTTAAACATAAATGCATTGCTTTTTGAGGCAGAAACTAGCTAAATCTATTCTATTATAAATGTATTGTCCATTGTCTGTTTTATGGGTGTTAAATTGTTTTTGGCTTTGTTGTAAAAATCACAGGGTCAGTCCACATATGATAGATGCTCATTAACCAGAAAAAAATACATTGATTTAACCATGTTCCATGTGTATACGCTCAAATACAGTGTATGATTTCTGTCAAACCTTAAAAGAGTAACAAAGCACCTCAAAGCACCAGACTGTGATGTGTGGAAAAAAGGCATTTCAGTAGCGGCAGCCTTGTAAGGATTAAATTTCAAACATTAGAGCCTGTAAAGAATGCTGAAATGCCCTTTGCTTTGCTTCTGCTGGCAGTGCTCATGGCTTCTTTTAAAGGACCACAACTGTTTAACTTCCTCAGGCCTAACCTAGTTATCTAGCTAACTCTGAAATAACCTTGGACTGACTTGTGAGAGTGCTAACGCCAAAAACAAATGAGACAGGTCACACTGTCAATGTAGATGAAACATATTCAGCAGAGTTCACTGATGAACACGGTTGCCTGATCAGGATTTCTATTGCAGGTGTAAATTTCTGCCATCTCAGTTTAGAAAATTTCAAATGTCACCACACTTTAATCAATGTAGTCATTTTGGTGTAAATCAGGAAAATGATAATAATAATTATTATTACTCATTCAACATTTTGCTGCTCTATTTTCGCTTAATTAATTTTTACAATGATCATTTTTCAATCTCTCTTCAACCTTTACAATTAAGCAGGCTGTTTTTCTTACTGTGTCTTTAAGACTGTTATATGCGAATCAGCTCTTTTTGTCATTAGCTGCCCTGTGTTGCGGCTCATTCAAATAGCGGTCTAGGCTGAAACACTCCTCACAATTTCAGTTTGAATGAGTGGGACTAAACTGCTGTAGGCTGATGTGTTTTACTGCTGAGCTGACCTGGGATCAGCAGATTGTGTTTGTATAGCATGTGGGCTTTTGACCTGGCATAGTGACCCAGAACACAGCTTACATTGTTTTGTGTACAAGAGCACTGAGAGGAGAGTCAGAGAATGGGCCTCTATGGCAGACTCTAATGTAATATAATGCATACTTCAGTTTCTGACCACCAGATCGTGTTTGTATTAGAAATAACATATATTTGAGATTTATGTATCAGTTGTACAGTGACTCTTTCAGTAAAGAGTCCTGGCATAGAGCTGCTTCCACTTTTTATAATTCAGTTTTATAATTCAGTCTACTTGGACTATGACTCGTATTCACAGTCAGTCATGTGTCTAGAACCTCCAGAAGGACTACTCAAGAAATTAGTTCCGCCCATTGTAAATCAGATCTTCCAAATTATGTTGGTAGTTAATCTAACCTGTCAGGCCTTCAGTCCAGCTCATAAAGTTCTAAACAATGGGAGAGCTCACTTGGCTGTATCTACCTAGATACCACTGAGAAAACAATCCCGATTTTATTGTTTTCACTTTCAAGAATTTAATCCTTTCATTTCCAATCAAAACTTAACAATGAAATACTAACATTACCACAATACTTTCAATCTTTAAGTACAAACATGATGATTTATATTCAATAAAAGCTGTAAATTACAGATATGGAGTGTTAGTTTCCAGAAATCTTTTGGCATCTAATGTATACATATAAATACAGCAGTGCACCCTTTATCTGTGTTTTTAAAATGAGTATAAACTCAGTACATGGTTATGCTAGCCTGAACAAATGTGTTTTAGCTGGCAGCTGCTGATAAGGATGATAAGGATGCGTTGATAAGGTTCTCCTCTTCCTCTTCATGGAACCCTGAGGTCATGCAGTTGTGTTTTTAATTACTCACCTGTTTGTGCCATCCCCACCCATACACCTGACTGGGCTCTGTCTCCATGGTAACGGAGCTGCCGTGCCAGTACACAAGGTTCATTGTTGTCCTCGTCCTGATTCAAACTGTGGCTCTGAGTGAATACAAATTGCATTATAGCTGGACAGTAAACGTCCTCCAGTCTGCTCTGGGAAGGGGCTACCTTTTGACCTAGTATATTGAAGTTTTCAGAACACTGGAAACACAGGGCAATAAAGTATTTAAAGCATTTTTTTTTATGTTAAAATTGAAAGAAGCAGCAGTCCTGTGATGCCGGGTCGACAGTTTTTTGGATTATATTATTTGTCTTTGTGTATTAGCATGCACTCAAAAAGAAGGTCTGACACAATGTTAAGGCCTGAAATGCAAAATCAGCATCATACAGATGAAAATATGATGGCATAATATGATAAGATAATTCACTCACATCCTCAGAAGACATAATGTTCACCAAGTTTTGAATGAGATTTCTTTGAATATTCTTTATACGCTCACAATTATCAGATTCATCTGCTTGGGGAAGGGGTGCAAAGTATAACCCATATACCAGAAAGTTCCTCCACACATTGCATGCAGTTATAGGTTTCTACCAGAGAGGTCTGCAAACCCCCAAATTTACAAAGATGCTAAGTGTTTAAATAGAGTAGAACAGAATTTGTGGCAGAAATACCATACTTTTAGTGAGTCTTGTTGGAGTTTTTCAAAGAAACCAAAACTGTGCGTTTACAGTTTACATTATGCAATTATGCAGTTACAACTATAAAACAGTAACTATAATTACTATTATTGTTAGTAGTGGTAGTAGTACCGGAGCAGCGGTGGAACCGTGTTGTTTTTGTTAAAAGGGAATTCCACAAATTTATCAAAAGTTCTTGTGAATTCAGTGGTTGAGGTATAATCGAAGTCGTTTAGAAATGGTTCTTTGTAGAGACTCTAGTTATTTACAGTGGTGGTGATAGGAACCAGGGGTCACAATGTCTACAACACAAATAAAGCCATTTTATTCACTATCCAAAACCACCAGTGAACCTACACGTGTCTTCTGAGTTTTTATTTGTAATGTTGATGATGGGACAGTAATGTAAAATCTGAAAAAATTGTTTTCAGGGACTGTTTTGCTCACCACACCCTGCATGTACGCTTCACTATGAATGAAATGTAAAAAAAAAAATTGTTTACACCCAAAAACCATTGTAAATCAATGTCTCAGACATCAGGCAGCGTATTCAAAAACATTTCATGTAATAACTTTCTATGAGGGAGCTTTTTGAGGTGGACTTCTGGTTCCTATCACCACCACTGTAAACAATTCAGACTTGGTAAGTTTCTCTAGAACGGAGCATTTTACACCGAACCACTCTGAATGGCTTTATTTACATCCTAACATTTTAATTTTAGAAAATAAAAATGGTGGAATTACCTTGCTTTGTAATAGTGTCCAATGCTATTAAAATGATATAAACCAAATAGGAAAGGTTTTGTTTATTATAAAAAACAAACAGATAAAATTTCTTTATAAAACCCGAAAGGCTGAATGATATATTTGTGTTCAATTAGAGACTAGTAGAGGGATTTTGTGTATTTTGAATAATAAGTCATAGTATTTTGCTTGATTTCTACAGCATACTTTAATAGTACTAGACACTGCCTCTAAACAATCTCTTAGCTGTAGGTTTGTGTTTTATGAAAGCTATGCTGTGCTTTGCATCTGAACTCTCTCTGTGATTAGGTGGTGAAGATTCTGGAGAAGCATGACCCCTTACGGAGTGGTCTAGGGACTGGAGGCCCTGGTCTGGGGGTCGGAGGTCATGGAGGCCCCCGTTTGGGTGCAATTCCCAGTGATGAGGCGAGCGCGGTGCAAAACTATGTGGAACACATGCTGTTCCTGCTGATCGAGGAGGAGAGCGGCCAGAACGGAGCAATGGGGCCCATCCTGGAGTTTGTGGTGATGGAGAATGTGATGGAGAGGCTTTTCGTCTGGAGCCTCAGGAGAGAGTTCACTGACGACATGAAGCTAGACCAGCTGAAGATGTACGAGATGCTGATTGCTCAGGCCAGGCAGCCGCTGCTGCACCACAAACCCATCCTACGGCCGCTGATGATGCTGCTGTCATCCTGCTCTGGCTCAGCCGGCACAGTGGTACAACACAGTTGTTATCACTATGGACAGTCATGTGCAAAAGTTTGAACACCCCTGGTCAAATTCCATGTCCATGTACCAACATAGATGTTAACAAATAGCAGAACTCTAATATTCCCACACATAACATAACTGAACTGTTGAACATGTTGGACGATGTGATGACCTACCAACATAGATGAGATTGTTCTGTAAATGCGGCTGTTGAGCTGTGCAGGTACACCCTTAGAGCACAGTGTCAGGTTTCACACATAAGACAGAACACATTCAGCTCTTGAGAAAAACACATGATTAAAATCATGTCTCAGCTCTTATACAAACACGCGAAACAAACCATTTTAGATTACTTAAGGTGAAATAGCTTCAGATTAAGCTTTAACTCACCAATGGTACACTAACAATATGCGTCCACTATAACTTGGCTTTGCCATATCCAATTCATTTTAACAGAGAACTCTGCCACATCGCCATATGCATGCTGCTTTGAGGTTCCGTAAATTCTGTCATGAAATTGTGTAAAGGGCAGCTGGAGTTTTCAAAATGTGTGAATAAATAATACAAAAAAATGAAGTAAGGTTTTCATACACCAGCAAGAAAATATCAATTATTTTAGTCAACATTTTGCAAGCCAATCATTAACTGTCTCACATCAAGGGTTCACAATTATGTATATATTTTGCAAGGCATATTGCTGTCACAGTTTATAGCAATATAATCGCAATTATATGTTTTGTCTGTATCGTGCAGTCCTGCACACCTGGCACAGCGGGCAGTGTGGAGGCTGAGCTGGTCCTGCTCCTGAACCAGCTGTGCTGTGTCCTGTCCAAAGATCCCTCAGTCCTGGAGCTGTTCTTCCACACCAGTGAGGATCAGGGTGCTGCTAACTTCCTCATCTTCTCTCTGCTGATCCCCTTCATCCACAGAGAGGGCGCTGTGGGGCAGCAGGCCAGAGATGCCCTGCTTCTCATCATGGCACTGTCTGCCGAAAACCACGTGGTGGCCAAACATATCGCTGAGAATACTTACTTCTGTCCGGTAAGTGCTGCCTGGTTTTGCCTTGTATTATGTAGGCCTGCAATGGTTAGTCGTCAATCATGGGAAAAGCCTGATGAAGCCGTTTAGCGCTCTTTAGTGCTCTATAATGTTCATATGATCGACACAGTCATTCTGACAGATTGTAATACACTACAGGAAGTTTAGGAGGCGATGTGGTGTCTTTGTGTTGTACATTTGCATAATGCATGTTATTTGTAAAGTTTGAGCAGTATACATGTTATTTGAATATGCATGCTGTTTGAAATATGTATGCACTCGCTGTACGATAGTATGTTTGGACAGTGTGTGTAGTATGTATGTACAAAAAATACAGGGAGATTCACTTGAAAGAGGCCCCGAATATTTTGTTGTAACTCCCGATGAAGCAATCTGAACCAAAAAAATACGCTACATACCTTAACGTATGTGTAATCGATTGTATTGCATGCGATGCTGGAAGTGATCTCCGTTTTCTGCCAGACACATGAAGGGGTATGGGGGTATGCACCTGGAAGTTGCAAACAGGGGTTAAACGTCGCCGCGGCTGTCCGGCACCTACCTCATCGCTCCGACGCAGGGGCATCCCAGCTTGTTCGAAGCTCCATATACTGAGGAGCACATTGCACATTTGTTTCGTTCAGATTGCTTCGCCCTAGCGAGAGTTAATACAGAATATTTGGGGCCTCTTTCGAGTGAATCTCCCTGTATTAATTCGAAATGGGCTGTTTTCCATGATTTCTAAGGAAAATTAATTTTTTCATGATATGGGCCCTTTAAAGATTTGCTGACTTGATTTCCTTTTAGGACGTAGAGCCTTACATAGAGTAATAATGTAATGTGTAGTGTGATCTCTATATTATGATATACCACTTTTAGTGCTGAGTATGAGCTGTTAATCTTTTCAAAAACCTGTCATATTTTCCTCAGATGGTGTGTCACAAACTGGGACCTTGATGAGTTAACGCGACAATAACCAAACTTATTAATTCTCCATAATAATCCACTATTTTAATTGTAAAAGTGAATAAAATAATATTATTTAATATTATTTAGGGAGCTGTTTAAAGTAAAATTTATCCTGTAGTTATTGGCCAGTTCTCTTTCCCAACACAGTGATTATCACCTTTGAAGCATCATCACCATAATCATCATCATTGCTGAAAACTCTATTAAAATAGACCTGGTTAAGTGTTATTAAATTAGACTCAGATTCAAAACCAAATTCTTAAATAACTAATATAAAAAGTTAAGATGAATCTTTTTCAATTCAGCGATAATGTGTAAAAGTGGTCGCTGTATGCAGAGTAGGTAGCTGGTGACTAGCTAGAATTTTACATAATTCTTGAATACATATTTTTTTAAATTTATTATACATTTTTTTTAAGGTTGTTGTTCATTTATTTTAACAGCTAACAAAGAAGATAAATATATTTAAATTTCCTCTTAACATATCTCAGACTGCTCATTTTTAATTTCTCACTTTTTACTCATTTCTTAATTTCTACTCAAAATGCTGATCTCAAACCAGAAACTGAATGCAGTTTAACGCATGACTTTGTTTAACGCACTTGTTTAAATGCATTAATGTTGTTATTCAGCAGTTGGAGAGAGAGAGAGGGAGTTTGGCCTGTTAAGTGAACAGGCTCATCTTAAAAACAGAATGATAATGCTGAACAAATCAGACATGTTGGCTGTGTATCGAATTACACATTATTGTTTAACAATGCAAAACAAACATGCTGGAACTGGCTGTACAGGCTTACGTGAGAAACAAACCTGTTATAAATGAATCATAAACAGCCTCTTGTTTAGGGTTCATAACCAGTATGTGACTGGTCACTGTTTGATATTTTATGCTGGCAGCCGTTGTACTGCTCATTTTGCAGATCATGATGCTGTAGATTAATTATACATTCAATCCCACCTACTGCACATTAGTCAGAAATGTTCTGCTTTTTCATAGACAGAAATCACACTGTATCAGAATCAGAATCTGCTTTATTTTGCTAAGTGGGTTCCCAATATGAAGAATTAGTCTTGGTGAGCACCCATATTAATGATCCCAAATAAAAAAATATGGCTTTAACTACGAGGAAAAGAAAGATTGTTATCATTGACGTGGTAAATTAGGTCACAATACACTTTTCTGAGCATATGTGTATGTCATCAGTACCGAATGCTGACTAGCTACATATTTCATTACAAAGTTAAGCCTTAGGCCTATTTAATTAGATTTAGTGCAGTGCAGTTTGTTAAACGTGAGATAAAATGTCATTGTAGTTATTTTATCATTTATTCTTCTTATTTTTTTTTCTATTATTATTATAGTATTTTTTATATGTGGCACTACAGGTTCTGCTTTGTCTGTTACAACTTATTTATTCTTTAAAAAACTAAATATTGTGATGCATATTGTGTACTGTGAAAATATCTTGAATACCATGAAAATATTTTGCCATATCACCCACCTCTAGGTGAATATGTACATTTGTGCAGGATCTGATAAGACATATAATCCAATATTAATTATAGCACACAGTGGGTCAGATTTACTAACGTGTTGTGCTGTTGCAAATACTATTTTGGTGTTGAAAAAGTGACTTTTACTACATAAGTGCAGAGGACCTTTACTGTCCATAATAAGATCAAAGGGGGGGTCACTGCTCTTTTGAGTTTTTACCTCATTTGCATATCAATTTCTAGGAGTTTCCCTCTGGAAGCACAGAACACTGGGTGGGGATAATTATAATGACTATGTAATGTTAAAGGGGAATTGCACTGGTTTATTTTTTTTCTAACAAAGTCATGTAGAGTGCTTTGATAGTGGTGGAGATAGGAACCAGGGGTCATGATATATCAAAAAACATAACTGCAAAACACCTGAGGGCACCTGCGAGCAAGTCCTCAGTGAATGGGTTGAATGGATCTAAACAGCTGAACACATACAGGGTGACATTAAAGTAGCTGAATTCACTCATCAGAAGTGTATACATTTGGACATAGGATGCAGACACAGACTGATGTGAGCATTTGCACAGGTACAGTCAAGCCAAAACTTGCATGGCATGCTTGGGTGGTGTTATATAATGGCATTAGGGGATTTAACTGCATTAAAACTTGTGATGATTCAGGTGTCAGTCTCATCTGTACAGTGTGTACACACATCATGCACACCCTTTTCTTGACTGTTCTGACTTGTCTTGCCTCTAAGGGAAATGTCTATCAAAAAGCCATATAAAATAAATAAGATCTGATTGGCTAAGCCACTCAGGGTACGTGCAGATCACTGCACACAGCTAAATTCTGTATAAATGTGCCAGCTTATTAAGAACAACTAAAAACCTATTCTTTTGACCATTTTTTGCTTGGCAACCATAACCTACTGTTGACAAGCTACATTAATTGGCAAAAGAGTTGTTTATTGTGAGTGGTATTGATATTAAAATAAATAATTTGCTTAACATTGATGTATTTTGTCACATTGCATTTATTTTTAATTGTGTTTAACTTTATTTTTTAGTAATAATGTGTATTTTTTTCCTTCCTACAGGTGTTAGCCACAGGTCTGAGTGGTCTGTACTCGTCTTTGCCCACTAAGCTGGAGGTGCCCAGTGAAGACTGGCACTGTTTGAACAGAGAGGACTGGCAGCAGGTGCCTGCTCTCGTCCAGTTCCTCAACTCACTCGAATTCTGTAATGCCGTCATGCAGGTAAAGACAAAACAGCACAGCTAATAACAGCTAATAACAGACTAATGTAGTTGACTTAACAGAAGCAGAAGTTGACAGAAGCTTACCAAAGTCAATAGTTTGACCTCTGAGAATATGAATCAAAACTAGAAGGGTATAGTTTGTGAACAAACTTTAAGTTGGCTTATAACATTTAAAAGTTTAATGCAGTTGTAGACTGCTTTTAACTTTATGTAATACTTAATGGTGGAATGTACTGAGTTGATTTTGTGTGTTTGTGTGTTGTTTTGATAGTACTTTATGTTCCAAGAATATTCTCAGTTATACAGTCATTATACAAATACGCAAATGTACAATATAACCCCTATTTTACGTTTTTAAAGGTAAATTGCACAGATGTAATGTGTTTATATGCTGTTTTTTTATGCAGGTAGCTCATCCGTCTATTAGAAATCAGCTGGTTGGTTACATCTGCAACGGTTTTCTGGTGCCTGTTTTAGCACCTGCACTGCATAAAGTGAGTGTGCGCTGTTTCACAAGTTTAAGGTGGAATATATTTTCCTCACATTGTTTAGAATAACATTTTTTTAAATGAAAATTTCTTTTCTTAATGTATTTCTGTTGTATGTTGTATGCGGATAGACGTAGTTTGTTCTGATGTGTTGGGTAGAACAGCTGTATTTAGTTGTATTTGTTGTTTATTTAGCTTACTGTAGAGGAAGTGATGACCACGACAGCATATCTGGACCTATTCCTGCGGAGTGTGACTGAACCTGCCCTGCTGCACACCTTCCTCAGCTTCATCCTCCTCCATCGCTATGACAGCGTGCACATCCTGGACACGTTGGTCAGCCGCATCAACACACCTTTCCAGGTAGCTAGCATTCAGTACTGTTTGACTGTCATTGCTGTCATAAGGAAACACAGGCTGGCCTTTACACTGTGTGAAATATTCAGTAAAAATAAATCAATTAAATCAATTTTTGGTTTCTTTTTTAATAATAAAGTTAAGAAGCTTCATTATCTCCTGTAAATTGGCTGTTTTGGAGATGTGAGGTTTTTAGACATCATTTCAAAACAACATTACCCCAATGAAGGGTTATAAATTGTTTGAAATGAGTTTATTAATGCTTATTAATTAGTTCATAAACACTTTAAAATAATTTGTATTAACCACAACACATAAATAAAAAGAGCAACAGTGACTTGTTGTTTGCCTAATACTGAACTCATTCATAAGGGTATTATAAGGGTAGTCTTATTGTAAAATGGTACTGTTTTATATTTTTTTTATAACAGCAGCAACGATTTGTCTTTATTTACTAATAATAATTATATATATAATATGCACCTTTATACCTTATTATTTGTTTGCCGTCTCCGCAGACTCAGATTAAGCCTAAAAACACTTACATTTTTCTGATGTTTCAGTTGGGAACGGTCTCTTTGGGTCTTTTTCACACTCTGATCAGCCTTTACTGTGAGGATGTCATGCTTCAGCTCATCCTAAAGTAAGTATTTTCCCGTACACATTGAAATTTCACCAATTGTTAACAATTTCTGCACAATTCCGTGGTTGAGATGTAAACAAAGTCATTCTGAGTGGCTTGATACAAAGTGGTTCACCATCAAGATTTCTTTACAGTGGTGGAGATAGACTTAATGTTACACTCTGGTTATCAGACTTTGGAAAATATTTACTTCTAAAGGTCTAACTGCTCACCATGAGGCCATGAATGACAGGGATGCAGTCTCACTTTCTGCTCTAAACTGCAAGGGCGTGGCTAAAATAAGGCTCTGCCTATGTACTAAAGCTGGGACAGCAATTTTTAAAAATAATGTTTTTTTTTTATTTAAAGATCAAACTTATGATAAATCTAAATCTCCAAACTTCACTTTAAAAGAATTCAAAAAAGTATGAATTCTCAAAAATTGTAACAATTATTTTCACAAGTATAAATTTAGGGGTTAGGGTTTGCAGCCACCTACAAATAGAAAGTACCCTGTAAATGATGATTTTGTATATATTTAGCTGCTTACTATCTCAATTTATGCTTTAGGTTTTAATAGATCACAACAAAGTCCTTATAAGTATCTGAGGTCTGAATACATTGTTTCTTGGAATAGTTTTTACTGTGTGACTCTAGTTAGAACTCAGTGGTCCATATATACCATTTCTACAATGCTATTACCAAGTTTCAGTTTCTGTTTAGTGTGATTTATGATGTGGTTTTGAACTTCATACCCATAAAGATCAACTCCAGTCCTCCACTTCGCAAACCTTGTGACAGGTAGATTCCTTATAGTTCAAATGCGGATTTTTTGTGGACTGAACACAGCCTAAATAAGTATCTAATTTAGCCAACCTGAGGAAACATTTACCTGTCTGGCTAAGCACTTTTAGCCAATAGCTATTGTGTTCTTTAGCTGTTTTCAATTTTCATTAAACCTAAAGCTTTGCTTAAAGAAAAAATAGCAAATGTAAGCCAACATAATTAGCTTAGTTTGCCTGTATACACAAATTCCATGTGATGATTTTGAAGTGAGAATTTTAATGCACAGTTACTGTTAATTTGCTGAATTTCACATATTGGAAAAAATAAATCATAATTACATTTACATTTACGGCATGTAGCAGACACCAGAGCAACTTACAAAAGTGCTTTGCTGACCACTAACAGAATGTATCCGAGCTAGTACAATTAAGTTAGAGTCCAGAGTACCCTTCAGCTAAGACACTGCCAGAAACAAAAGTTAGTGCTGGTACCTAGAAAGAAAGATATGAACTACAGAATTAAGACGTAGCATAAGTGCAATACAACACATTTCAATTAGTCCTAGATTAGTGTTAATTTAACTGCTTCACAAAGAGATGGGTCTTTATTCAGCGTTTGAAGATAGCAAGGGAGTTTGCTGTTCAGACAGCGAGTGGAGGTTTGTTCTGCTTCTTGAAGGATGGTGGGTTAAGCTAAGCCAGACTTGAAGCTTGAAAGGCTTGAGGTACGGATTGAGTTTTGACCGTCGCCATGGGTAGGGAGGGGCTGGTACAGGTACATTTTTGGCTTTGCAGGCAAGCATCAGGGTCTTAAATCTGATGCAGTTAGCTATAGGAAGTTAATGAAGGGAACGCAGCAGTGGAGTGATGAGAGTGAACTTGGAAGATTAGTACTAGCACAGTCTCAGCAAAAGTAAATTAAAACTCAGGGCCTACCTTACCAATAGAAGACAAGTCCAAGTCAGAAAACACAAACACAAACATGGGGCCTGTGCAAAAAGTTATACTGAAGTCATGGCATATTTTATATGTTAGGTTTTTATTCAGCAAATGGAAATTGTGCAGTAAATGTTCTTGCAAAATGTAAATATTTAAGTGTGTTCTCTATAGAGGATGTGTTACCTTAATTTCACATAGAAAATCAACAAGATGTAAGTTGGCGAGGGAGTGTTCAAACTTTTGCATATGACTATATTTAAATGAATTATCCCTGCAGTAGAAGAGTAGAAGTGCTCTTATTTGTGTAGGCACTATAGGTACTGATTGTTGAAGCGCTGATGCCACTGTAAAGGTTACCAAACTTTTACTGGACGGTATTCTTTTTGGCAGGTATCTGATCCCCTGTAATCACATGATGCGGAGTCAGCGGCAGGTGCTGAAGGAGAGAGACTGTTACTCCGTCTCGGCCGCTAAAATCCTGGCCCTCACCCCGTTCTGCTGCTCTCCAGAGATCGTCCCTCCACCTCTCAGACAACTGGACTCTATCCTCTGGTCAAAGGGCACCAGTGGACCCCACTCAGGAATGATGGGTAATGTACACCACTCTACATTTCAAAATCACTTATTACAGAATCGCAGTTCATGTTAATCTTTTTCTTATTTTATTCCATAATATCTAAAATGTGGGTTTAAATGTTACAACCAAATCACAAGAAGGTATTTATGGTTTATTGAGTATTCTAAGTTTCTTGGGAGCATGAAGAGGTTAGTAAGGATTAATAATCTGCTGTAATGTTCTGCCTGAATAATTATCTGCCTTAAGATTTATATTGTAACGTAATTCAAGATATTAGTCTTATTATAATTTTATTATATTAGCTTCATTATATTAATTTCATTGTAACTTCACTGTGAAATAGTAATTTCATTATAACTTTGTCTGGATATTAATTGTATTATAAATTAATACCGGATAAGAGCCTCATTCTAGAAATTCATTTTATTAGAATTTTATTAGCACTTCATACCATAAAATAATTTTATTAGTATTTCATGATAAATATTAATTTTATTAGAGTTTATTGCTGGACATTAATTCTAGTGTAACCAGTAAAACCTTTTACATGAAGTTGTTCAGGTTTTAGGATGTACTGTGAACTGAGACAGGCTGACATAAAATCCATTGTTTTAGTCTTTTTCTCAGAGTCATGCAGTGGTGATTAGTGAGACTCGACAGAATAAATTAGGATCAAATTTGCCTCAGATTACAGAAGCTCTGCTGTTCTCTTTGTTCTCTAATTTCACGCTGTGTTTTCTGCACATTGCAGTGACAGGAACATTTTCACCACCTTTTCTTCTGAATGACCACAGTGTTTCCCACATGCAGAGCTCAGTGACCACATCAGAACTATGAAGCCTGCTTTTGACTTATTTGTAGATACCATAATATTTAGTGTACATTTATAGTTTAATCGAGAATGGAACCCTTTAACTGTCATATAATAATTATAGAAACAACCAAGCCACAATCAAGAATAATTTATACAAACAAAATAACAGTGTAGAAGTTACACACATACTTATTATTCAGTAACTATTATGAATTATTTCGTTTTTACTACAAAATGTTCAGTAACTACTGTATATTATCGAGTAGTTACTATGAATTTTTCAGCAGCTACTGTTAATTATTCTGCTCGTGCTTTGAATTATTCATTGATTACTATATATTATTCCGTAACTACTATTAATTATTTGGTACTTACTATGAATTATTGAGTAACTATTGTGAATTATTCTATAACTACTATGAATTATTCTGTATCTACTATGAATTATTTAGTAACAAATATAAACAATGCAGTATCTACTATAAATTATTTTGTAACAAATATAAATCATTTAGTATCTACTATGAATTATTCAGTATCTACTATGAATTATTCACTATTTACTATTAAACTAGTCCTGTGGTTCTGAGAGTGAGAAATTGAAGTGTGTACCAACATACGGACGCTCAGGGTTCAAGAGGTTAAAAAGTAATGTAAATGATATATATATTAGTTATTGTTGTTACATTTTATGTAAATTCCCATTGATTTCGCAGAAACCAAGCAGTCGTTGTCAGAAGAAGATGACTCCGGCCACTCTTGTGTGATTGGCTCAGAGATTTACCTGGATGTAAGTTACCTGCACTATCTGTATGATGCTCGAAATGGCATTAGCAGCTGCATGCGGGCATGCCGGGTTTGGTCCGCCCCTTATGATGGTGAAAACCCGCCTCCAGACGAGTACCAGCCAAGTACGCTGGAAGAAGGGAGTCGGGTTTGTCCCTCCACTGCCACCCAGAGGGCATCAAAACACCCACAAGGTCAGTCTCGGGTGAACCCACAGACCCTTAATGACCTCACTACTGCCAATGTACTGGAACTGGAGTGGGATGATAGCTATGATGCGTGTCCTGCACAAGCACAACCGGAAGAAGAACAAGTCATTCCTGTGGTGATCCCGGAGGAGCCCCCAAAACACATCCAGGAATTGCGGAGGACGGCAGTCATGATTGTTAAGGGCTCCTACATTGAGGAGTCAGAATTCCAAAACGATGTTATGGTCTACAATCTGGTGGCCCAAAAGGATGCTCAGGACTCTGCTAAAGTTAAACTCAACCAGGTTAACACCCAACCAGCTGTAGAAAAGCCAGGAAAACCATTAAGTAATCCCAGTACTCAGAATTCCGAGTCTGGTTCTCCTGACATGAAACCTCAAATGTGTAATGGTTTAAGCATCTCCAAGATGTCGACAGACATGGAGAACCACTCCAAAGAGAAAGATGGGTTCCAGGTGATGGAGTCCAGGTGTCCAGAAGGAGATGACCTAGTCATTCAGTATGAGGAACTAATTCAGACTCTGGTGGTAGAAGCAGGCAGTCCAACAAAATCAGACAAAGCTTTGAGGAGTCCAGTAGTGGCGATGGAGGAAGAGGAGGATGAAGTAGACTTCAGCTCGTTCTCAGCAGAAACCCCTGAAGCAGAGAAAATCCCCTCGCCGTTTGGGAACAAACCTCGCAGTGGCAGTAGGAACCATGCCATACCTTTTACAGGTGAGATACAGGCTCATTTCTGCATCTTTAGATGTTATTTTATGCTCTGTTTAATGCACATTATGCAAAATAAGACACCATATTGCCAAGAGAGACAATGTAATCATGTTTTAGAGGAAACCAATAGTTTTTCCCCAAGAAATCCTAAACTGCTAGCGTTACACCTTGGACCTGCTGAACACAGGTAAAATCTGCCTAGTGAAAAAGCCAATTCACTTAAAAAGGGAAGGACACAGGAACGCAAAAACAAAATTCTCTTTCATTAGTGTTTAATTTTCCTTCATGAACCTTGGAAGTGTCAGCCAACAGAAAACAAAGGTGAACAGTAGTGTATTTTTTCCAAAGTAAACTAACCTGAGAAACTGCTTCTTGGTCACCATAAAATCTAGTTAACCAGCTAACATTAACCGTTTACCAAACAACATGTTCTCTTCAAAACCACTTCACATCAGTACTGCCTGTACTCAAGTTCACCTTGACAAAGAAAACAGTAAGGTGACAGTCCAGTGTGACTGCATCTTTATTGCCCAAGCAGGGATTTAAACCCCTGCTGCAACATTTTCCACTGTGCTATGCAATTGCTATAAATGGAGCTATAACTCTGTTTATGAGCTCTACAGACCTTGGCATAAATCTTAGATTTTTATAACTTGGTTTAATAGGATATTGGTGCCCCTTAGTGTTTGATTGATGTTTAAAATTATGCAGTTACGCAATGTGTCGCTTTCTTGAAGAGACATAATCGGTGCTTTCAGTGGGATTTCCAGTATTGTAGTGATCGGAGACAGTTTGGAGTTACTGAGGGGAACTTTCCACAAGTGGGACGGTACTGCACTAGAAGGGGCACCTAAGAAAGATGAAGCTCATGCAACTCTAGCCGACCTACAGGCTCTATTCCCGGGGCGAGATGGAGCTTCGTCTTACTGAAACAGATCTTAAATGGCCATGTAAAAAAATATATATTATACACATATACAGTCTGAGAGCAAAAGGCCCTTGTGCTCTGTCTGTGTGAGTGCCCAGACAACCGATTTTGACTTGTCCTGGACTTCACAAAGGTGGTCTTGGCATACTGTTTATTGTGTTTGTGTGTTGTTTCAGGTCCATTTGTGAGCGTGTTGCTCTCTCGGCTGGAGAACATGCTGGATAACTCTCTCCATGTGAACCTGTTGCTAACAGGTATTCTGGCACAGTTAGCTGCATATCCTCAGCCCCTGCTGCGCTCTTTCCTGCTCAACACCAACATGGTCTTCCAACCCAGCGTCCGTTCGCTGTACCAGGTACTGCAATTCGGTACAAACCATAGATCTCTTATCAGTGCAATAAAGAGGCTAACTGGGATCCCAAATTGGCTCTGTATCACCCACCCCTAGTGTAATCCTCTGTAATGACTGACACTGAATGTGTTGTCACTGAAAGCTGTTAGAAATCCCACAAAGAAAAACCACCCAAAAACATGCAGAAACAAGCTCATCCCTCTCCGCTGGAACCTGAGCTGGTTTAACAGTGTTTCTGAGAGCTGTGTCTGCCTGTCATACATAATTAACAGCACAGCACAGTTTGTAAACAAGAAAATCAAATGATACAGTGGCACACACACATCAGAGGAGAGGAGAGGAGATGAAAGCGGAATGATGTTCTGCAACAGTGTCTGGTGCACAGGCCACGTTTAAAGCTCACGCCTGCTTCTGCTTTATGAATGACTCATAAAGAAGCTTCTGATTGGGCTGATGAAAGATGTTTAAGCCTCATTCATGTCTGTCAGCCGATAAAGATTTGTTCCCTTTGACTTGCAATGAATTCAATTGCTGGATGAAAACGAACAACGTTTAAACTGCCAGAAGGATTGTAATCCTTCTCTTTTATGCATTTTCACTTTTTGTAGGTGCTCGCTTCTCTGAAGAACCAGATAGAACAGCTTGCAGCCACAAGGAAGGACTTCCCCGAGCTCCTCACAGCTGCACAGCAGTGCCTACTGGCCAGAGAGAGTTCGCTCAGAGGTCAGGATCTGTCATCTACACATAATACAATCAAGTGCAAAAGTCTAGACCACCTACTAGCGTGACTGGACCAAGGGGACTGGTCACACTGGTAGATAGCCCTGATCAATATTGCAGCCCTCTAAATAAACATTCAGAACAGAAATTTTGAGGTATACTCTGAGCTTTTTATTCAAGAACCCGTGAAGCTTGATTCCTATGTCTTCCAGAGTTCATTTGGACTGTTACAGCTGGTGGAGGATGGCTATATTGACATCTTAACCACTGAATTAAATTTTGAAAGATTTTAAACTTTACCAGGTCCTTTGGCACTATATTTTTAGGTTGAAAGGCAAAGTAGACTGGTAATATTTTATGTTTTTGTCCTATTCTTTTAATTTATTTGTCTCCATCAGAATACAGTGGTTTAGTGTGCTGTTTTCTGAATAATCAGATGGGAGCAATAACTTTTTCCACAGAAATTCTCACAATAAGATGATAAATAAGATAAAAACACATCTCTCTGCACTAAAAAAAGGAAAATAAAAGCTGTGTTTATGTTTTTTTCTCATTGCAAAACAGCTTGAATATTTTCCTCTAAAAGTCCCCGGGACTGAAGAAAAAGGCTTTAATGTTACGCCTGTTTTACTTCTGGACATTTCTACTTTGTTAGTTCTGTACTATGCAGATCATGCAGGTTTTTTTCACCCATTAAAAAATACATTTATGCGGGCAAACATAAGAAAACAATTAGGAGACAATCAAGAAGGAAAATAAGCATGATTTTTAAGAGTAATTAAACTCTTAATGCTCTTAATTGTTATGATTAATGATGATAAATAATTTCTTAAAATTTCATCATGAGTCATTGGTTGTGATGTTCTATAGAAACTTAGTCAGAATTATTCACAGTGGTGGTGATAGGAACCAGACATTCACCTCATTGTTTTATGATAGTTTTGAGAAGATCTAAAACATACATCACTGGTGGTTTTGGATAGTAAATAAAATGGTGTTGTGTTCCTGTCACCATCAATGTAAAGAAATCAGAGTCGGTATGTTTTTCTACAAATTAACCATTTCACATTAAACCACTCTGAGTGACTTTGTTTACATCTAAGCCTCTGAATTATGCAGAAATTTAGAAGTGCACAGTCCATTTTTTCACTAATTGAACAAATTGATTAATCTTTGGCAAATCTCTGTCCTGATGTAGATTTGCTTCCAGGCTCAAACAGCCCTCACAATACGGAGCGGTTCTCAAGTTCTGCTGCAAGCAGGACCCTGAAGAACCCACCTGTCCAGCCCAAGATTGTGGTCCCTCCAAACCGTTCAGAGGTGTATGCCACAGTCATTTTCACAGAGTTCCTCAAAGAGCTGGCGGCTATCGCACAGGAACACTCAATTCTTTCCCATCATACCATGGAGGAGTAGAGCTGCCAGCCATTTCATTTTTTTTTTATTCTTAAATCTGACTTTTTTCTTTATCTTAAACTCTCAGTACTACTAGATGAAGAAGATACCTCTTAAACCGATTGCTGTTCTTTTTTTTATGTTTTCAGACACGTAATGTCAGTTTTCAGCTTTGTCAGCTTTCAGAATTAACCAAACTCTATTTTTCACCAGCCTTATTGGTATGGAGAAATGTTGCAAAGAGTTTCGCATCACAGTGAAAGAGACATGTTGGCCCACATTGGCTGGAAACACAATACTGGTCAACAGTGCTGGAATTCCAGCTCCAGGCAAACACCAAAGACTGAAAGATGAGAAGTTTCAGGCTGGTGGCGGTTGTCCAGAACACAGCAGAAGACACGATTGTAGCGTCCAGCCAGTTTAAATGTACACAGCTCATGCCTTTTGTATCCTCATTCGGCCTTATTACAGAAAGTAGTGCCTTCTTTCTCTCATCTACAATGCTGCAGATATTCACTGGTTCAGTTGACCATTTCTGAAGTCAATACGATGAGTTAATATCACACAGAGGAAGCAGTGGGAGCTAGCACTGCCAGTGAGCATTTCAATCATTAACAGTGAACAAACCTGTAAATTTATGTGTCATTTAATACTATTGGAAAATGTTTTGAAAATCACTGCTATCTTGTACTGTGGGAAACAGAAACTTTCCAAAATTGATACATTTCACCGTATGTACGTTTTCCCCCTGAATGTCTCTGGATTCTTTGTATTATGAGATCATTAAATAGTGATATGTACGACTACTCAAATATTCGGTTAAACATTTGAGATGCCAGTATTCAAATACTGAAATCACTATTTGGGTATTCATTCTATTTTGTCACGTAAAGACAGAGAAACAATACAGACCAATGATACAGTGAAATGCTGATTTTATGTTTTAACAGAATATAATGTAAAAGTTTTGCACATATTTGTGAGTACGTATGTCACGACTGCCTGAGCCTGAGTGCATTTCCAAGGATGTGACCGAGAAGGCAGAAACAGCACACCTTTTATCACTAAACAAATCTGTTGTTAGTTACAGAGACAGTGAAAACATATTCCTCTGACAAAATAACAGGTAGGCTTGTTCATTCAGGAGAAAAGTCCTGTAGAAGGTGATAAGTCTGCATCAGCATCTAGTAGTAGAAGTTGTAATTTTAAGTCATTTGCTGTCCTGAAGGGGTACTCTCCATTATGCTACTCATCTGACACGCAGTCCAACCGATTTTTTGCATGTGTAAGTGTTAGCTTGCGTTTAGCAATTTTTAGATTTTTGATTGCTAAACAACCAGAGACATTTGGAAGAAAAATGTACACGTCGACACAGAGCAGGACAACAAATGCCATTCATTTTCCCACAGAGAAAACTTGCTTAGACTCAGAGTTCCTTTGCAGACTGTAAATTGACAACAAAGGCCAGTTAGCATGGCTTGAACTAGCCTAACTAGCAGTGACAAAATCAGCAAATGTGTTAAGAACATTGTAATGTAATAAGAGGCACTTACTTATAAGTCTGTATACAGAGTCGGATCAAATATACAAACTAACAACATCACATTGCCATTAGTTTTCTAATGCAAAACAGCACTCATCATTCTTATTTAAGCCTTTCTGAGTACCTTACACGTGCATGTTATTTGTTTTAGGAAATTATGTGAATTTAGCACAGTAGTACACATATCGTAATCATTAGTTGTGCTTATTTTTTCAATGGGGAAGGGTATTTAAACAGTTTTCTAGAGAGATTATATTGCCATATTTTTTTCACAGAAGTTGTACTTAAGAGTTGTGTTTGTGTATTTCTCGTGTCTTTTTAGCTACGACTGTTAGGGATAGCACATTAGCGGTGTTAGGCACAGGAGAAACAGCAGGAAGGAGACAGAACAGCATATTCAGTTTGTGGTAAGTTTGTATATAAATGGTGCGAAATCATAGAGCAGGTTATTGTAATGTGCAATACAATTAGAACATCTTTAGACCTGTTGTAGAAAGATATTGGTACAGTTGACCTGTCCACAAATGCATTTATAGCTTCTGTTGTGAGAGTGGGCAAAAATCCTATTCAGTCTAACAAAGAGCTCAGTTTATGAAAATACTGTACATACATTTGGAGTGTGCAGTTCATTTCAAATCATATTTAGTTTCTATGTATGTGAAGGTTCACAATGTTGGGATCAACCTACTGGATATGACAGGTTGAGTTATTTTCATATTGAGAATCAGAGATACTATAAAACAGCACAGGTGCTCTTTACCATCACTGAGAATGCCTTGATTCCTATCTGGAATTTAGGAATACTTTATCTACAATAATAAAATTGAATGAAATCTGGTAGGGGCAGTTAGCATTATGCTAATTCGTCCTATATCTCATCATTTAGACTTCATTTAGATAAAGTATACCACAAATATTTCATATATTTCCTCATTCATACCAAACGCTGACCAGCCTTCAGAGATCAAGCCACACTGTATATGTTCAATCCAAAGATATTTATATGGGTTTTTAAAAATATCAGGTATATTTTTACAGGACTACAATAAGGACAGTTCCACAGAAATCACTAACAATAACATGCAGATACAGCATTTTCTCTAAGTGTTTTGGGAGCAAAAATAAATAAAGGACAACCTATTGAGATGTATTTGTTTAATCTGTAAAAATGACCCTTAAGGTGATCTGATTGAATGTATGTGCTATGAAGCCCTGCTGTAAGTTCAGGTAATGCTGCGTTTGATGAATTCTTTATTTGTGGGGCATCTGAAGCGTGCAAAAAGCCTTTTTGAATAAAGACTTCTTGTCCTCTTACATTTTTCCTGTGTATGTATATTCACTGTATTCAGTGTAATATTTTTCAAAGTGATAGTTTGGCCAAAATACAATTATACAGTTTTCCCCCTTCCCTTAAATTTAAGCAGTGAGGACATCAATGTTTTTGTCACAGAAACCAACTTGTTCACATCTACTTGGCCTTCAGCAGTTCAGCTCCACACATTCACGCTGAAGTTGTGAGGAATGTTTCAGGGCAGACTGCTGTTTAAGCAAGGCGCAATACAGTATCTAAGTCAAGCTTGTAAGAAAAACACAGACCAGTTTTCAGCTTGTAACTTGAACAGCACAACCTCCTGTATAATTTTGAGTGCAGAAAATGCACTAGATTCGTTCATGTATTGGTTGACTAAAACATCACAAAATATCTTTTAATGATACAAAAATATACCTGAGTAAAAAAAAGTATTTAAATGAAAACATACTCAGGTACATCAAATTAGAAAGAAAATGTTTTAACAAATATATGAAAAATTTTCTTTGTTTGGTGGTGTGTTGTGTGCAGACCAATCATAGATATACATACCTAGATGCCCCGTCGGGTCCAGCCAGGCACGTCAAAGGCGCCGTCGGTTTTGGGGCGGTCAACATCGCTGCTGGACTGCCTTCAATACCGTTACAGAGCGGCAGTTTTATAAAGATACCGTCTAAAATTATAGTATTCTAAGAATATTGCACTCAGCGGGATATGATTATATAACGGAGAGGACCCAGCGATCCACGCTCATGTTTGTGTGATGCTTATGTGTGGATATGGTCGTGAGGTTGGTGATGCACAAGGAGCCTGTTGATGTGATGTGTTTTCCCTCTGGTTTATGTTAAGGTTATTTTATTTAATAGTCTATTCAGGGGGTCTTAATTTTATGTAGTAGTCATTTATTTACAATGCATTGTAGCTAGGTAAGTTATAGCAATCCTTAATCTGTGCAGATATTCATAATAGATTAACATTAGCACCTTCATGCACGAACCTGAAGTATTTGCCAGCTTCTTGTTCGAATTTTCCCGTTCCACCTTAAATAATGCAGCTTCAGGCACCAGAAAAGTGGAACGGGACAACTCGAACAAGACGCTGGCGAATAGGAAACTAGCCTAAGCTTCGTCCTTCTTATTGTGTTTGGGGGGTTTAATTTATTTTTATGTGTGTTAAGATTAGAAGTGAATTACACATTTATGGATTTGCTGATTGTGAGATCATATTTCTACCGGAGCTCGCGCTAAACTGGGTTTTTAACGTCAGGTGCAGACTGAATACATTTCTGCTGGTCCAGACGGCTAATTAACATAATAAAAGCTACCAGGAGCAGTCCGTGCAGCCTAATGTATGTCAGAGGATTATAACAAAACAAATTTGGTGAAACTCGATTCAGTAATAAGGAAGTTGTGGCCAAATTAATCCTGAGAATGTATCATCTCTCAGTACAAGTGAATTTGTTCACAAGCGGATCTTGACCGCTTCAACATGGCGGACGCGCAGACGTATCACCTCAGAGAACAACAGACAAGGCGGCATCTAGGTATGTATATCTGTGAGACCAATTATTGCACAAGCACAAATTAGCATGTCTAATTTAAACACATACGTTCAAATTCACAAGAACTTAACTGAGAATGAATTCTGACGTTTGAGATTGGTAACAAGTTCTTGGTCTAAATTAAAATGCAAGGAGTAAAGCATATGATTTTTGTCTTGGAAAACTAATTGACTGAAAGAGTAGTCAATTTTCAGTACTGAGTATTTAATTTTAGTAATACCTAATTACAAATCTGTTAAAACCTAAGTATAGTAACAAAGTACAGTTACCTGCCACCTGGCATGGTGCAAACCGCCTGTATGATGCACTATAAGCATGGAGAAAATTTATTTTGTTTTATAAATTTGATTTAAATGTGACAAAAATTACTTTTTTTAAGATTACTTGACTCCACATGGTTTATGATGATTTAATGATTTAGGTAGCACCATGCTAATTGTTGGCATATAAGCTTCCCTTACTTGTTAGCTACTTTAGCCATTTAGTGCCACTGCTGAAACTAAAGAAGCCAACTCCAGAAACATGTCTTGGCTGATCAGCTATATTGTGGATCAGAGGGGAAAGCGGAGGCAATTGGATTTTTGGCCAAACTACAGCTCTAACTGTATTCATGCTAAAGTCTCAGATTTGATGATGTAAACATAGTAAAATCATAGTGTTGAGATCAATACAGATATCTGTGTAACATAAAGTGCGTCAGGCCTGACCTTTCTGGTAGTCCTTGCTCACTTGCACTGAAAATGTTTGCAGATGGACAGAGGTGGCCTAATTTGACCACAATAGTCCACTAAGAGTCTTTTGTTCAGAATTAGGCCTCCTCCTGCACTGGACGCAAAAAACAACATCCAGCACTGCAGCACCACAACAAAAGCAGTTTTTCCTACGAGTTCTCTAATGGCAGCCTTATTACAGAGCTCATACAGCCACTCTGAACACTGTCTACACAGAGACGTTTTAGCTTTTAATGTGCAACTGATCATTATTGTACAATCAGCTTCAAGAAGTAAAAGTCAAATTGAATGTGTATTTGTTAGAGTTTGTCAAAAAAGTCAAAATTTAATTTGTAGATCAGATTTGTTTATTAGAAAACATTTCTCTCAGAAGCTCACATCAGTAACTTACTCACTGCTGCATTACAACACAGAACCAGTTTCAAAAGTGACCATTCAGTCCCCAGTACACACAGTCCAAATATGGAAACTAAACTGCAAAAACCACCTCTTTTAAATTCATTGTTTTTGTGATGTCATGAAAACCAGTGTATTTACATATACCCACCCACTCAGCCTACTACAGTTTAGCCCCACACATTTATGCTGAAGTTGAAAAGAACATTTCAGCCTGTACTGCCTATTAAAGGAGGCACAATACCAGATAGCCAATCAGAGCAAAGCTCATTTACATGTAGGGAACATTCTAACAAATTTTTCCAAATGCAGAGTTCAAAACCCATTTCGGACTTTTAACTGACTTTGATTCAAAATCCTTTCGCTTTGACCCTATAACCTTAATTATGTTTATTATAAAAATAAATGATCGAACCTTCGTTTGTCACTGCTAAAATGATCATAATACTTCCTAAATATTCCAGTAGTGACTGATTTGGTAGTGACAATTTTAGCTAATTTTGAGTATAACCAGTACATGACTAGCAAACACAGTTTTGACTTTTGGACACATTTACATCAAAATAATCTCTGCTTTAAAATGCAGGGGCGTGGCCAAAATAGGGCTCCGCCTATGCAATAAAACTGTTTTGTTAGGGACATGAAAATGTGCATTTTTGTAGCATTTTATAAATAATGTTTTTGTTTTTTTAATTAAACTCTAAATCTACAACTCCATTAAAAACAGAATTTAATGATGTGCAAATCATTAAATTCAAATACCTTATATTTAATTGGAAATAGTACAAAAAGACAACATATTAAATGTTGAAACTTAGAAATGTTATTGTTTTTTGAAAATATGTGCCTATTTTGAATTTGATGCCTGTCTTAGAGTGATCCTTATCAGTCTTAAGGGTACAGTAACACACAGCATAGATGAAGAGAGATTGCAAAATGGTCATGTAAAAATTAATTACGGTGGTTCATAAACACAACGTTATAAGTGGAGGAAAAAAATAGTGTATGGACCCTTTAAATGAATGTTGCTTTAGTAGACTGCAGCTAGGGACATTAAAGCCACATGTAAGCCTTATTCAGCTGGACACTTTTCCATTTCATTCTTCAGATGCAGTTTTCTCATAATTTTTACACTTTTATTATCTTTGTTTTCCCAAGTTATTTGTAATGTGAAGCAATTTTGAGTCTAATAAATATCTATATTCAGTGTCACTGATACTTATGTGGAGTAGCACATGTTTAATTAACACAAAAGCCACATTTATTATTATGAATGTGGTGCACTTCTGGTTATTGGCCACATGAGGGCAGCAGCTACTCACTTATACCCTAGCCTCTATCCGAGGTAGTGTAAGTGGGCAGTGTTCTGGTAGGCATGGAGAAAGGCCAGCATGCTTAATTAGACGCATAATGAACTATAAATGAGACATTACGTTTTGGGGTAAAAACGTACATCTGGCAATTTCAGTGTAATTGTGTGTCTATATTGGCTCAGGTTTCTTTTTTATAACAAATGCTGCATAATCAAGGCCTTAAAACTAATTGTTATGCAAACTGTGTAGGTGAAACTTTTTTTTGTTAAAGCACTAAGATATTACTAAGGTTAATTCAGCAAATGATTTGTCAAGTAGAAACTTAATCCATATTCAACTGTCCATATTCTGCTGCTACAAAAGCTCTTATTGTATCAGAGTCAACTGAATGTATAGTAAGTTCAGCTTTGAATAACATTTCAGTAAACCTGAACTCCATCATCCTCTCTCAGTGTTTGTCTTGGGCATAGATACTTGAGTTTGGCTCAGTGAACTGACAGTGAATATTAAAGCAATAGTTTGGTGACATTAAGTTCCCAATGTATGATGTTTCTTGAGTTTTAACACTGGACTTACGAGATAAATTATGCTTAAGTGAAGGTTTGGGCCCATATCCTGCATTTTTCTTGTATTTTGTCTCCCCCTTTAGGTTCACTTACAATGTTTTTCTTTTTTTTATATACCAAAAACAGTCATAAATCAGCCCTCATTACATATGTCAACCTTTAAGACTGATGTATGTAAATGAGCTCTGTTCAAGCATCCAGCCTGAAACACTCCTTATGACTCCAGTGAAAGAGGACAGAGCTAAACCAATGTAGGCTGAATGGACGTGGCTCTACTGTTGTAGGCTGAATAAATGGATACTTGTAAATGTGTTGTTTTTTGTGACACTACAAAAACAATGACTTCATAACAGGCTGTATTTGCAGTTTAGTTTCCATATATGGGCTGTATAGACTGTATATCTTCCAAAATAATATCTAAGTTAAGGAAAAAATAACCTTCCAATTAGCATGGTGCAAACTGCCTGTATTACACACTGTTGCCTATTAACATGGACAAAAGTACGCTAGCATAGCTAAAAGCAGTAGCAGCAACTTGAAGCATGAATTGTGTCTGTACTTTAGTACATTTTTCTAGATTTTTATATATTAAATTTAAATTTGACAGAAATATGACTTTTTGCTAAATGGTGGGTCAGCATGCTCGGAAACACAGCTAGCCCTACTGTGGCTAACGCTAGCTCATGTAATCTAATTCTGTAATTGGCCTCATTACAGATGTGCTAAATGGCCAGGAGTTAATTATCTTCTTCTGATGGCTTCAGGGCTTGAAGGCCGATGTTAATTGCTCCTCTTTCACATGAGCTGGGAGAGAAAAGCCTGATGATGGGGTTCGCTAAGCAACACACAAACAAAAGACATGCTAGTGCATGAAAACGCTTCAGTTTATCTGCATTTAGATATCAGTACAATCATTTCTGCACCAACAATGAAGTGACATCTTTACAAATGAATACAAAACAGTGATAACAAAACAGATTAAATTAAATGACAAGTTCAGGGGAATACAGCTAACAGTGTGCCATTTAGCACATTCGCAATGCACAACAAAACATATAGCATGGGCTCATAGCTTCAGTACCTCTTAATTATTGGCTGCAAGTAAGTCCAAACCACATTAATACATCTGTAAGTAAAAGAAGTGAGGTGTATTGAGCCTTATTTGAATCATTTATTTTTGGCTTTTTAAGATAGTTTCATGCTCACAAAAAGCACTTTATTCAGACTAATAGCCATGCACAGTTGTGGTTTCCCTGCTGCCCCATTCAAAAATAGAATACATTACATTTCCTTTATATTTTGAAATATATTAACATATTCCAATATATTTAATTTTCAAATAGCATAAGTTCTTCATAACTTGAATATAGTGTTAGAGCAAGAAAACACCAACGTGTGTTGCTTTAGCTGGGGACCAGAGGGATATTTAATAAAGCAAGATTATTTTAGTTAGAGGGCACGGTGGCGCAGTGGGTAGTGCTGTCGCCTCACAGCAAGAATGGCCTGGGTTCGGTTCCCGGCCGGGTGACCAGGGTCATTTCTGTGTGGAGTTTGCCTGTTCTCCCCGTGTCTGCGTGGGTAAAATTGCCCCTAGGTGTGATTGTGTATGTCTGTCTGTCTGCCCTGCGATGGACTGGCGACCTGTCCAGGGTGTATCCTGCCTTCCGCCCAATGACAGCTGGGATAGGCTCCAGCACCCCACCGTGACCCAGAAGGATAAGTGGTTTAGATGATGATGTATGTATGTATGTATTTTAGTTAGCCAAATAACTTAAGCCCCAAGCATGGTCCATCCTTTAGAAGAAGAGATAAAGGGGAATTCCACTGTTTTTTGTTTTTTTTTGTAAATTCTGCATAAGTCAGTGGTTGAGATGTAAGTCATTCAGAGTGGTTTGTTGTTTATTTTCCTTTCAAAACCACCAGTGAAACTACATGTGTTTTCTGAGTCTTTATATGTAATGGTGATGGTAAAATAATATAAATTTGAAATAATGTGTTTTATTTGAGGACTATTTTGCCTTACAATGTCTTACATGTACTCCTCCACCATGAATGGCCCTTTTAAACACAATTTATACCAAAACTTTTTCAAAACTATAGTAAAACAGTGTCTCACACATCAGTGTATTCATAACCATTTCATGTAATAACTTTCTGTGAGGGAGCTTTTAGAGGTGGAGGTCTGTTTCCTATCACCACCACTGTGAACAATTCTGATTTGGCAAGTTTCGCTTTAACGGAGCACTGGTCAATTTTGACCAATCAATGGAATTCACCTTTAAAGGGAGAGTTACTACTAGAAAATTCTCACGTATTTTTATTTATTTTGTTTACTTGTTAAATTTACTTAATTGTATTTTGTTGTTTGTGCCATGTTTTAGCATTTTTAACATTTTGTGTGCCCTGCCTTTTTGGAAAAGAGATTTCTAATCTCTGTGGTATCTCCCTGGTCAAACAAAAGCTAAATCAAAATAAAAATAAAAATATATATATAATATAAGATTTTTCCAGCTTAGTGACAAATCCTGCTCTAGCAAATAATCTCTTGGACTTTTAAAGCCAAAAACCCTGAATGCTAGTTTCTGGAGAACTGACTGTTAACTGTGAATTCAGAACCGGTTTGATTCACGTTGGCTGTGTTCAGGCACTCTGGGTAGGTATCATGATGTCATTTCCTCCAGGATGGACCTCACTTGGACCGGATCTGCTCGGCCTTTGGTCTCCTTCTGCACAGCACCCATCAGCTTATTCAGAACCTTTTTATTACCTGCTCTGATAACCTGAACCTGTGAACAGAAACACAGACACAACAGTCACGACAATATAAACCTCGCAGCAGTGCAGAAAGAGGAGAGTGACATCACTGTTTCACACCTCATTTACATATTTTAAAGGAATAGTTCGGCAGTAAAATCAACTTTACATAATTGCCTCCAACCCCAATTTACCCCAAATTTATTGATAAGATATGACATATAATACAGATAAGACATATTTGGTGTCTGAAGTTTACTTCTTTAGTTTAGGACTGGAATGTAGCTAACCATATAACTAACAGTGTTTTATCCATAAAAATAGACAAAAGTATGGATAAACACTGCAATAAATCATATCCTGGCATGTGAGAACATCTTAAATCTTGGCAAAATGTCAAATATTTCTGATTTGAAGAACATTCAACTCAACTCTAGACATTTTTAACCTAAGTAATTTTATCTTACTTTACGTATGACAGATTACGTTTTGTTGATTTTCCACGTGAAATAAATTAACGCATCAATTCCAGAAAACTTAAATAAGGCACTGAAATAAACTAACCAAATATATGTATTTGACCAGGGGCACACAAACTTCTACATATGACTGTTTAATAACAAACAGTAAAATGAGACAGTTTCACAAGATTAAATGACCTAAAACAGGTCTAGAAAGAGCATCACGCTAATGGCTAATTCATGATAATTCCATTAGTTGTTAGCTGCATTGACCTAAGAAAGAAGAGGTATATCAGAAAAGCAAGTTCGGACAGTTGAGTGGTCACACCTGTTCAGGATGAGTGTCCACCACCTTCTGGCAGATTTTTAGGAGCTTTTCTCTGTCGCTGACAAGCCCCAGGTCCAGCTCCTTCACCAGCTGCTCCACAGCCTTTTCTGGAGCCTTCCACATTTCTTGGAAGACCTGTAATAAATACATACTTATTTATAAAAGCTTCTTCCTCCCTCCCCTTAACACCCTCAAAATAGTCCTCGTATCCCGTAGTCTGCACAATCATTCAAATAAGGTCCCAGTTTTGTTCATGTCTTAAAATTTCTAGTGTCTCCATAAATGAGAAGGGTCTAAGTGCACAGCTGCAGTACCTGCACTCTCAGACCTGGGCTGCCAGAAATACACTCTCTGTTTTGGATATAATGTTACATAGTAGCCAAGAGGCTCCCCTACTCCCTACATCGCACACAGCATGGGTCAGGACACTATGGCTTCTGCACACAAATAGTGCTCTAAAAGTTGGTCTTTCTATTCAACATATGATGCAGTACACCATGCACTACATAGGGATTAGGAAGCAATTTGAGATTCAGCCTATTTGATTGTGATATAAAACACTACATCTGTGGCGTGGTTGAGCGTTGGCTGGAAGATGGAGAGTCGAACTGTGTGAATGAGCAGCTAATCAGGGATAATTAACACCTTTGCATGCTTAACTGCAGCCTGCAGTACCAAAGTACACTCTGGTACTGACATTTTACCATAAATACAAATAGTTCCTCTGTTAAAAATGCTTTCTCTCATCTAATAAGAGCAGTGTAGTAGATCTGCAGTTTACTCCCGCACTCATGAGAGCCGTGAATGTGGCTGTGGTTTCCAAAACAGATGTGGAGGGAGCTGAAAGTTTAGGGTCGAAAGTTGCAGTGCTGCGATTCTGCAGTTGGGTACTACTGCTATAAACAACAATTAATCATTTATTTCCTCCATCTGTTACAGATTCCTGTACTTTCACTGTCCACCAATCATTCCCAAACTACTAACAGAAGATTTATATGATTTTTGTTCAAATATACACTTGATCAAAGAGGTTTAATTTCCCATTTGTACAATAACAACCCCATTTCCAAAAATGTTTGGACGCTGTGCAAAATGCAAATAAAAACAGAATGCAATGATGTGCAAATCAGTTCAACCTTGTATTTTATTGAAAATAGTACAAAGACAACATTTCTTAGTTTCAACATTTGATTAGTTGTCTTTGTTCTGCTTTCAATTAAATATAGGGTTTAAATGATTTGCACATCATTGCATTCTGTTTTTATTTCCATTTTGCACAGCATTCAAACATTTTTTGGAAACATTTTTTGTAAATCTCACAGATAACAGCAGTAGTTCTCAGAAACAAAGACTGAAATAGGAAGCAGAACTAAATAAGAACATTGTTATTTTGAAAATCGCACAAGCCCACTTCTTTCAAACCCTGGCTTGAAGAAAATGTTTTTCTTAAAGGTAGAGAAAATTAATTTGGTTATGTTTATCAACAGACTCTACCCTGTCTCTGATCAGTTTTCAATGTCCCTGTTTGTGCCTGATTCATGAAAGCCTTCACTAATAGTTTGATGTCTCTGGTAGGCCTGTCACTATGATGAAATTTTAGCTGGTAATTACTTGCTATTTAAATAATTGCAATAAACAGTTTAATTGACTTTTCTTGTTAATTGTATGCAGCTATTAAATTACAAGCATGAAGTGGCCAAATTGCCTGATTAGCTAGCTTAGTTATTAGCTGTGTTTACTTTGTAGCTAATACTGGTTTTACTGACACGAAATGAAACACTATGGTGTTGTATGCTTACAAACAAATTTACACAAATGTCTCAGTGACACAGATTTGTAGAATCAGGCAAAGCGAGAAAGTTTTGTTAAAAATGTAAAACATGTTTGAGCACCTAGTCAGAAGTTCAGAAGAACTTTTCTAACAGTTGGATACCGGACCACTCACTCTTATTCTAGTATGTGTGGTAAACATGTAACAAAGCTGATTTTTTTTTTCTTGAGAATGAAAATGTGAGCAAAAAGCTTCCAGCTCTTTAATTAATCTAATTAACAGCTAATTCATTAATCTAATTAGCAACATAGCTAACAAGTAAACAAAGATTACTTGCACTACCTTCTAAACCTGTTCAAGCACCAAGTTAGAAGTTAGGATTTTTCTTGCATTTAATCTAATAACATAAGAAACAAAAATGTAGCTTTTTTGGCATGACATGATTATGAAAACTAACGACTATGAAAAATGATTGCATTCAGCTTAAATAATTGAGATTTGGCAATTATGTAATAATTGTGAAAGTCATAGGCTATGTTCACATTACATTGCTCTATTGCTCAAATCCGATTTTTGCTCGAATCCGTTCTCTTTGACATGATGGTTCACACTAGTTTACGTAAATGAAATCTGTCATTAATGTGAACAAACCAGCGTGACCTGCATGCACACATCCTACTCAGTAACGTCACGTGAATGAATCACGTGCGTCCTGTGCATCATCAGCAAACAAACTAACAAGCAGAACGAGCCTTCGCTGTGAAGATAATTAACTCTGATCAGCTCTCAGCTGTTCATTATTAGAGCGAGATGAAGGCGAACAAGGTGAGATGTGTTGCTTTTCTACCATTTACTGGCTTTAACTTTTGTTCGGTGCTGCTGCCATGGAAACGCTTTTCTTTTCTTTTTTTTAATTAACTAATTAATTTTTTTGTTCATTTAATTTATTTATTTATTCTTCTTTTGCATGCATGTATGATAGTCTCTGCTGTTCTTATATGTCCATATGTCAGTTTAATAAACACATACATACATACATACATAATTAATAAAACGTTTGTATGCACATATTTGATCGTTAAATTGATTGCATGGGAAAATCCAGGTTTAAGTGGTGATTTATAAAAAGTGAATGACAGTTTCCAACCTCATGTCCAAATGGAACAGTCTGAGTGTGCTATTAAGGTACACCATTCGTGAACAAATGCTGAGAGCTTATCTTAATAACAAATTTAGAATGAAATTCAAGTATGTTTTGTAAACAGAGCCCCAGGAGTATAACTCTCTGACTTCACAACGGTTCAATTCAGTTCAGTTTTTTTGTTCGATTCAGCATTATAGTATAACAAATAAAAAGTAGAACAAATACAGAAAACTTTATTTTATTATTATTTATTTTTCATTTTACTGATTTTTATTTAATCCAACTAATGCATGCATAATATAATATAATATAATATACACAAAGAGTAATATATATCTAAGCAAGTGAAAACATCTTAAGTCTACCCAGTATATCTTTTGTGTTTCTTATGGTACCATGTAAAAATATTAGAAGATTATTTAACTTCTTTCTCAACATTTTCACTTCAAATGATCTGTCAAATGAAAAGGACACTTTCATAAAATTAAATTTCTTAAAATAAAATAATGTCTAGAAATAAGTTGTGTAATATTCTCACAACAATCTCATGATGACAGTTATTAAATAAATTGACTAGATTTAAGATTCGTTCACTTACTAAGATATAACTTGCAGTCTACTTTACTGAATACCATTAGAATTGTTGTAGAATATTTGTTTATACTTATACTTTTATTATTACTTATTATTATTAGAGTTGACGCAGTTGAATCACCGCCATCTGATCAATGCAGTTTTTCCTCCAGTGTACATAAATGCACACACAGACGAGGTGAGCTTATTTGCATTAAAGAGCATTTAAATAAATTATACTGTTTTGTACTTGCAGGAGCCTCCTGGAGGTTCAGCATTCTGCAGGCAGCAGTCAGTGTCGGTGGGTGCTGTAGTGTTGAATATGGAAACAAGATTAGTGAAGCGTTCCCTTTCTGACTCACCACTTTGGCAGCGGAGGAGGAGATGTGACCAGATTCCAGAACGTTTAGCAGATCCGCCAGGGCTTCAGGAGAGACAGGGCTGAGAAAGAAAGAAGGGGAAGGAGGTGAGAAACAAAAAAAATACAAACATACACAGTTAGTTGCTATTTAAACATGCAGCTACACTCTTTTTTATGGGAGACACCTAAGAATCACATTTACGTTAGAGGCCTATAGTTACAGACTTTAGCTCATCTGTTACTGTACAGTTTCTGAGCCCCCCTCTCTATCAATTTATCAGTGGAAAGAGACCACCACAGATGTCCTGATATTATTTGGTGTACTGTTAGAGATTGTAGCCCATCTAATGATGTTATGTATATGTATACATATATGTATATATGTATATAATGTGTTAGCCATCCTCTAGAAAACTTATTTTTTGACACTTATTTATTTAAAATACTTTTATTGGCAGATAATTTGACTTGTTTTAAGCATTATTTCTTTAAATAAGCAAAAATATCAGCCTTATTTCCCAAACCAAGTAAAATGATCTGCCAACTAAATCCAGTTAAACAGGACTAATTATGCTCTCTTTGTAATGAAACATGCAGTCAGTCAGTGATATCCAGATGATATCCACAATACACTCGGAAATGCATATCGTGTATCACAATAAACAAATCTATCACAATAACGATACAATATCTTCATATTTGCCACCTCTACACTGATGTTTGTAAAAACTAGGGATGTATATGGGTATTGGAGTACTAGGTTAGCCATTCGAGGTGCCACTATTTCAATACTTAAATCAATATTTGGTTATTTGTTGAGATCCATTACGGGAAGAAAAAAAAACTTATCAGCAATTCAGAGAAACACATTTTATGTTTTAATAGTACTGTAAGATACAAAAACAGGCACACAAGCCTCGCTCTATGTTATGCATATACATTTGAGGGAGGAACACCCGAAAAGATGGGTGGAAATATTGGAAGTGAGTCTTTATTCTAAATATTCTACTCAGTGTACTCAAATTTGAGCAACTAGCAGTGGCTGGCCACAAATTAGCAGCAGCATCTCCAAGTCATGTTATGAGACTTCCTTTAACAACAGGAGCAAATACAGCAGCTAGACGGAGACATGAGCCTCAACCAAGCTGAAATAATAATTAACATCAGAATAACATTGTTTAAACTCTCAAGATCACTATGTAAATGTCAGAGAAGCTTAATTTATTCACTTTCGAGTCAAAACTGCCATTATGTACAATTTCTTTTTTCAGGAGATATTTCTGAGGAGATTAGATATAAGACAATCCACTTCCATAAAGAGAAAGGAAAACAAGTATGTTTTCATAACTGGAGTCCAAAAAGGGAACAGAGAAAATGGTACTCCTAACAACCATGCAAGAGCTGGTAGACCAAAACTGTCCCCATCAACTAAACAGTGCTTAAAGCTTTCATCTTTGAAAGAGAGGAGAAAATCAAGCTCCAGTCTTGATTTAGATCTGAAAACATCCACAGGTGTTTCTGTCCATCCTTCCACTGTAAGAAGAGAACTCAACACTGAAAGGATGTGTAGCTGTCAAGAAGCACTTAATGAAAACAGCCAAATCAAACGAAGAAGCTGCTGCTGTTCTTAGAGCAAGGAGCTGACCGCCCCAGAGTCCAGACCTCAACATCACTAAATGTGTTTAGGATTACTTGGATCATGAGAAGCAGAAAATGTAAAACCAACTTCTAACACTGAGCTTGCTGATGGCTCTGCTGTTATGTTATTTTATTGCACTTCACAAGCAGTTAGTGCCCAGAGCTGTGCAAAGTTTGCTTGATTACCTGCAGAAATGTTAGTAGCACTTTATTTTACGGTATGGTAAGTAACTAGTATTTAGCAGGTAAATATGTAGTAGTTACGAGTAATTTTCTTGTACATACTTTGTACGTACCTAGTAACTTAGATGAAAACTACTTGATATGTAGAGCAGTACTTACTTTTAATTTGTTTTAATGGTAAACATGAAGCATTTACAAGTAATACTTGGTACATACTTTGCAAGTTCAGAATGTAAGTACAGAGGAACAAATGTGAGAAATACCAGGTATAATTTAGCTTTTAATGATTCAGCATTTTAGTAAATACATGCATATGTGATACAGAAGTACACAGTAGGTTAGAGTAAGTATCATTATTCCAGTACAGTAATTCATTCTATATTAACTGATACGTTTACGTTTACAGCATTTATCAGACACTCTTATCCAGAGCAACTTACAGTTTGATCATTTTACACAGGTAGGCGAAGGTAGTGTTAGGAGTCTTGTTCAAAGACTCTTATTGGTACAGCATCGGGCACTTGCCCAGGCAGGGGATCGAACCCCATTCTACAGCATAACAGACAGAGGTGTTACCCACTACACTATACTAACCACTTTTACAATTTATTTCGCATTCCTACAATCATACAGATGACTTACTGGTAAATGTTTTAATTAAAATGGTATAAATTACAGTACTAGCAAAAAAGGTACTTGTACTGAGGTACAATTCAGTTACCCTAAGCTACCGTACAATTTTATCAACTTTGTTACTTGAAACTGTAATCTACTCTTCTCACACAGGCGTGTATTTATTGAAGCAGTTTGTAGTTTTCACTAAAAGCAGAAACATACCTGGTATTAATTAAGTTTTAATTGTAAGTACTACATATTTATTATTAAATTATGTTTAAGTACTGCCATACACACCTGGAACATACTATGCACATGCAATGTAGGTATCAGAAAATTACTTTTAAGTACTACATATTTTGCATGCCAAAATGAACAAATGCATCCTCAAAGCCCAAATAACCAAACTGAATCTTATTTTGGACATATTCTTAGAAGAACCAGCTAACAGGAAAAGACCATTATGCTTGGAAGAGTTAAAGGTAAAACGAAGAAGGGGACAACCAGCAATAATTGGATACAATGGATACAATCCATTTAGAAGCCTGACAACCCAAATAAAAGACAGGATATTCTGGAGAAACACTATTTCTATAGTCACCAGGAACTGACTTGTCACAAGTCGGAACTGACTTGATGGCACTTAACAGTAATATTTACCATACAGGAAAATAAAGTGCTACCCAAATGTTCAATTCTTGTGCCTTGTAAACACATATTGTGGTCGCATCTAAGCACATTCTGGGTGCGTATGCACTTATAAGTACATCTTGCCCTTGGTGGATATGGAGAGGGAAAGGAAGAAGTCTGAGTAGGTTTGTTTGGGCCCAGGAGAACTCATTACTGGACGCTACTTTAGCTGCAGCATGGCTGGCCAACTCTCCTCCAGGCTCCCATTTTTTTAACCCTACTTACTCAGTGTCAATGAGGACTGTAAAAACATGGACGTGATCATCAAGCTGGTCTTGGATCAGTGATCTTGAGTACAGACATACACTTGCATACAGCCCTAGGCAACAAGCAAAAACAACCTCAATTTGTTGTTATTTACCACCAGTGGCTGTATAACACAGACTCTTTCTGTTGTTATAAGCGATTCTGTTCCAGTAAAAAAAATTGACTCCAAACGTTTCATCACTGTGCAGTTAAAGAGCCAATTAGCAAACTGCCGATTTCGCACTGGGGGTCTTGGCCGTGATAGCATCTATGTGATCTTTCTCAGAGCTGTAGGAGTCAGTGCTGCTCATTATTCCTTCTGAAAAAAAGAAGGGACGGGGAGGAAGAGCGAGGAGAGAAGGGAAAACAGAGAAAATGGTGAAGGAAAGGGTGAGCAGAAAGAAGAGAGAAAGGTTCATGAAGGAGGCAAGAGAGAGAAATGGGAGAGAAACTGAGCAGCAAAAGCCTTGTGTGTTTTCTCTTTCACTTTCCTCCCTGTAAAAAAAAGCTGGACAAATAAATGAAATCCTAATGTTTCACTCTGAAACTGCACATTGGTTATTGATTACCTTTTTCTAGAAGTCAACAACTAAACTTTGTAGTTGAAACATGCTCCCCCTACCCCTACACAGGAGGTCTCAGAACATTTCGGTGATGCTCTTTCTTCAGACGATGCTGCTGTGTAGCTATCAATGACTCACCTCTGAGCAATCTTCAGACTCTGCTGGTTCAGATTACCCAGAAGCTCCTGCATCACCCAGCCAATCACCTTCCTTGGCTCCGCTTTTGTGTTCCAGACCACACGCTCAAAATATTCCATCAGGCCATCCTCATTCTGAAACACAGGTAAAATACAGCCATACAGCTGCTTTAAAGTTCTGGAAATACTAGCCAAACAGAAATATAGTTTTGTGTGTGCAGTGAGCATGTAAATAAAACTAATCTAGTTTTGGAGGCTGCTCTATTTAAAGTTAGCAGTCTTCTTTATATCTAAAGGGAATGACAACTGTAGGAGCTAAAAAAATACAGCACCATTTATTATTGAATAATTCATAGTAGTTACTGAATAATTTATTGTAGCTCATAATTTATAGTTAAATCATATGTCTAATGAGTAATAACTGAATAATAAACTTAGGGTTCTTGTTTGACAGTGAGGAGTTACTGCCCCCTTATGGACAAAAAATTACATTTAAACAGAATAAATAACCCAAATGATGTTTTTCCGTCAGCCCACGTTATACCACTTAATTTAGTATATGACTGCTGTGGTGTGAAAGTCATTGCTGTATAATTGGTTCCACTGAAGGCTACTGTACTGCCATAATAAACCTACTGAATGTTCTAGTTGTTATAGCAACTAATCGCCTGTTGTACTTTTTACGCCTACTGTACCTTTTACTGGTATTCAACATTTTTTTTTTTTGAGGAAAGAATTAAAATAAAATGAGTTTTTATGTACTGTTTGCACTGCAAGTAACTGCTAGAGTCCGTTTCTCTCTCTCTCTCTCTCTCTCTCTCACCACTAGTGTAAAGCTGTGTTCAGGCAGTATCTTGTATTGCTCCACCAGTCTCGCCCGTCTCACTCCCGGCAGCTCTGGCAGCTCAGCCTTTAGCCTGTCAATCATCACCAACTGGGTGGGGTCGACACCAGCAGGCACTGAGGCCTCATCCTCGTAAACAAACAGAGGGGGAAGATTCGGCTCTGGCATGAACCTGAGCGAGGGATGGAGAGACATTAAAAGGTTTGTCATTTTCATCTGTCTAATAGACGTCTGTGTATTATAAAATTGTCTGCTTATTCCAAATCTGAGCCTCAGCTCATCTAAAACTGGACATTCTTAAATGAAATGTAAGAAAAGATTTTAAAAAATAAATAAATCACTTCAGTTTTCAAGTAGATTTACATTGCTATCTCAGCTAATCAACATATTTATTGATAGTTATTGTCACTTTGTTGTTTATTTTGATATTTGTGTTATTTACCTTATAATTTATATAATTATTAATTCATTTATTATTCGTATTAAAATGTATTCAGGGAAAGAAATATATAATTTGAGAGATACACAGAGTGATTTGAGATGGAGAAGACCTGAAGAAGAAGACAGAGGGGAGACCAGATAATTTGAGGCGGACGGGGCCATCAGTGGGTCTAATAACCCCCTTGCCACTGTCCATCACTCCCTCCGCCCCACTATCTCACTGTCCATCACTCCCTCCGCCCCCACCACCTCACTGTCCATCACTCTCCCCACCACTCCAAACACATAATTTATATACACAACACCACCTGGATACCACAGCTTGCACTCTCTCTCACTCTCTGTCCCTTTCTTTCTTTCTTTCTTTCATCTCTATCTTCCCTCACTTTTTCTTTCTTTCTTTCTTCTTTTCTTTCTGTCGCTCCTGTAACTCCCCGCATCGTGCTCCTTCATTCACCTGTAGTCCTGCAGTCCCTCTTTATCTCTCATTGGAATTGTGGTTCTGTTAAAGAGGAGAGAGGAAGAAGAGAATAAACTCAATTTGGTTATAACAAATCATCTACACTATGTTTAATGTTTATATTAAACATTTAATATGTTAATGTTTATTCTGATCATCAAAAAATGTTAAAATGATCTGACAACAACTATGTATACATTTCTCCTTTTCGTTGAAATTAAGGTTTTTCGAATGTGACCCTGCTGGGCTGCCTTACCCAGATTTGCTGTCAAAAGCTCTTGTCTCATTTACAATGATTCCACCATTTTCTAGAACCTCTTTCTGCCTCTGGATCTCATAATCTGTAAAACAGAAGAACATCTCACATTCTGTAAACTTTTCCATAAAACAAAATGAAAACAAACAAAAAAAAACTATCACAGTCGTGTTCTACAGTTTCTCATTAGGTTGAATGGGATTTTCTTACCTATGGCTCTGGCTACATATCGTGCGCTGTTAATGTTCTTCACTTCAGTTCTCACACCCAGTGGCTCTCCAGGACGATGAACAGAAACATTAGCATCAACTCTCAGTTGACCCTCTTCAGACATAGAGAGAGAGAGAGAGAGAGAGAGAGACAGTGAGAGAAAATGAAAAGAAGAAAAAAGGAAAGGGGGGGGGGACTGTAAATAAACTTGCTGAAATCACTCGTTTGTTTCAGCTGTCCAAAGTTCTCTAAAACTCTGTGTGCAAGACTGTGCATAAATTTGAATAAGAATGATTTTATTTGCATGAGGCAGGTGAATAATGCGGCGTCCCGATGTGGCCTGCACTCTGGTGAAAAGCTTTCACTGCTTCGTTCAAGCCAAATAAACAATTTGCTGTATTTTGCTTCGGGGGCCTTTTGATTAAACTGGAACGCTCGTATTTTTCATTATGGGGAGACAACGGTTCAGCTGGGCCATGACAAGCTGTGACTAGATGAAGAGGAAACCATTATTTTTTCTCCTTAAGACCCCAACATGATCCGTTTCAGAAATGGATCACAATTTACTCCAATATTAAGGCTGCATTTCACACCCTGCTGTAATAAGACCTCTGGATCTAACTGGGCCATTCAGCGTCAGTGCTTTAAAAGAAGAGTGAAACGTTCTTCTTAATCTCTATCTGGAGCATCTGTAGCTTAACTGATCATTACAGTCAATAATTTCAACCGGTTCCCCTGAACTTACAAAATAACAGAAAACCTGTCGAGTTAAAGCACACATAAAATACAAGCATATGGGTAATTTTTAGCAAACAGCTAAATTTTCTTTAAAATTGTGAACAGAAGGAAAAAGCAGTCTATTGCTGTACTTTTGGAGGAAAGGTGGACTTTCAGAAGTGGCTGGCTGGCTGCATTAATAATTTGTATAGTTGATTTCTTTATTTATTAAAAACTCTATTTTTGTAATCTGAGTGTATATTCCTATTTTTTTTCTGACAGATTTTTGTCTGCTATCTTATGCTGCAGTTTAGAGTTATCAATTCCAGCTCAGTTGGAATGTTCAGTCTGTTTGGGAATGACATGCTTGTATGCAGCTTTTTGATCGCATCTACAATTTTTAAACAACGATTTTATGTTGGGCACAGCTGTGCTCCCCACTTATATCTAGTAATGCAGCAACACTAGCAACATCCTGTCAATCTTGTGGAATACCATCATCCTAGCAACGTCCCAGGAACCACCAGAAATACCGTAGCAACCATCTGGGATACAATAGCAACCACTTTAAAACACACTAGCAACACACTAGAACACCACAGCAAACATCTAGCAGCACCCTAGCAACCACCAGGAATACAGTGGCAAGTACCTAGCAACTACCTAGCAACAACGTTGAATACCACAGCAACAACATGGAATACCATACCACCTAGCAACCATCTGGAAAAACAAAGCAATTACCAAGCAACCACCCTGGATACAGTACCAACCACCCTACAAACCATCTGGGATACCATCGCAACCTCCTGGACTACCACAGAAACTGTCTAGCAACGCCACAGAAATCACCTAGCAGCACCTAAGCAACTGCCTAAAATACCATAGTAACCATTTAGGAATACCGTAACAACTGCCTGGAAACTGCTCAGGCTGTGCAATCACTGCATTTTCTTCAGGAAATGTACTTTTCTAGTTCAAAGTAATGTTATTTATTTCTTCTTTATTTTATAGTGGTCCATTCTCTGCACAGCAGTGACACTGACATGGTTGTGTGTGTGTGTGTGTGTGTGTGGGGTACTAGTACGAGTGTACTAGACACAGTGGTGTCAAAGTGGCCACTTTATCAGAACCCGCCCCCCCCTCTTGTAGTTTCACCTCACTGGTGATGCAGTTTGTGTTGGCCATCCTCTAGCCCTTCAAAAATGGTAACTTTACAAAAGACAAAAACATTCTTAACTTTTATTGTAAGTTAACGTAAAGAGATTTTATTCAATTATTTTAGGACATTTTTATTTGTGCATTCATCATTCAATTTTCAGACACTAAAGGAAATCTGTTGTGTTCCAGTTATGTAGAAAAATGGAAATAAACAAATGGGATTCATGTGAAGATATATTTATACTATAACTTATTTAATTCAGTATTTTTATAGTATTTTAGTAAAAAATTATTGTGTAATGGTATAAAATACATTTTCAAAAAATGTGAAGCCTACCTTCAGTCATATGCAAAACTTTGAACAACCCTGGTCAAATGACATGTTTTGTTGGTGTTCCATGTGAAAATAAGTTAACACATCCTCTACAGCAGCAGTTCTCATATGCTTTAGTCTAACGCCAACTTTATGGATAGTCAGTGCCACTGCTGACCCCCTTGCTCCCTTCACTTGGACCATGTTTTACCAGAACCCTGTGTATTTTGCTACAGTTTTTCGCAGCTATCGCTGACCTGCACATACCATGGCCTTGTTTTATAACACTGCAGATAGCACATTAGGTGGGCACTGGATAGCCATGAATGTATATTACATTTTAATAATGTTATGACATAACCTTTGCACAGACTACATTTTATGTTTCACTCTCTTAAATTTAAATTCAGCAGACAAATAGTAGTTGTGTATTAAAATATGCTGAAGTATGTTCTCTGTAGAAGGATGTGTTAACTTATTCTCACTTAGAAGATCAACAAATACATGGAATTAGACCAGGAGCGTTCAAACTTTAACACATGACTGTACCTTATTTATTTGTATACTGTATACCTCAGGACACCACATGAATAGCACTTTGGCCCTCAAGACAAAAAAGCTTGGCACCCCTGCTGTAGTCCTCTATGAACAGTCAGTTCTGCTCCTAGCTGTGTATTTTTGGGCTGTGCTTCACTCTCAACCTTGCTGTGAACTGACAAGTGTAAAAACTCCAGCAACACTGCTATGTCTAATAAACTTGTAACAACACCATATACACACTACTATGTCAGTGTCACTGCTGGGCTGAGAATGGACCACCACCCAAATAATATAAGGACAATAGTGGTGGTCACCCCCTTTCCAATGATGGGTGAGGTAGAGAGAGTGTGTAAAAGTGTAAGTGACTGACCAGACATGTTCCCCTGACAGGTGCCTAGCGTCTGCAGGATCAGCTGGAGCTCTCTAACAGCAGCAGCAGCTTCATCACCACAACTCATATCAGCCTCCATCACCAACTCCATCAGACCCACTCCTACAGAGAGAGAGACACAGAGAGATAGAGTACAGAGAGAGAGGAGGACAGAGAGAGAGAGAACAGAAATTAAGTATAGAGAGAAAGAGAGTACAAAGAGAGAGACAAAGAGAGAGAGAGGAGAGAGAGAGAGTACACAGGGAGAGTACAGAGAGAGAGTACACAGAAAGTGAGAGAATGAAGAGAGAGAGAGAGAGTACATAGAAAGAGAGAGTGAGAGTACAGAGGGAGATAACAGAGAGGGAGAAAAGTGGAGAGAGAGAAGAAGAAAGAAAAAGAAGATTAGAGAAAGAGAAAAAAGTATGAAATGGAAAAGTAACACAGAAAGAGAGGATGAGAGAGAGACAGAAAATAAGACAGTGTTGTTTAATTAAATTCAGCTCTTTGCTCTGTAAGTGGTGTTTAAAGCTGCAGAGATTAAAGTAGGTGATTCTGTTCTCATTATATTCTGACCTCTCCTGACCGCCACGGTTAAACTAACAGGCCATACCTGCTCTGTTGAGGTCTATGAGCGTCTGACTGCGCTGGTCGTCATGGAGACTCTTCCCGCTGTCTTGCTCCAGCTGGATCTGTTTGATCCTCACACACCTGCTCAACACCTGGTTCCTCTTCTTCCCTCCTAAATAGCTGTACGTGAGTGACCCGTTTACTGCGATGGGCAGTCTCTGCTGGGTGATCTGATAACCTGCCTGAGGGTGCACACATAAACGCACAAACGTTTATGTAAATATATATGTATGCTGTTAAAGGGATGTAGTCATATGGACCTATAACAACAGCTGATAACAGGAACCCCAGTGAGTCTAAACACTTTATACTAGAAGCCAACGGGCCAAGATATTTATTTATTTATTTATTTATTCCATTTGCATAGTGTCTTTCTTATAAACAAGTTCGCTTTACAAAGAAAAGTTTACTTATAAAAGAAGCTACAGGCAGTTAATATAGTGCCTTTCCCATAGCTAAAGTTACTTCACTTATAATACAATTAATTAATTCATTCATTTATTCATTCCATTTATATAGCGTTTTTCTCCTCTCCTGTTATTGTGACAATTTCCATGACGATATTCTTTTTACAAAGAAAAAGTTGCTTCACTTACAAGAAAAGTCAATGGGCAATTGCTATAATCAGTAAACATTTATGTGGAACACATTTTTGTAGAACACTTTCATGAATTCAAAGGTGGTTTATTAGGGGTTTTATTACAATAATCTGTAAATCTGTATTTTTGGATCTTGCAAAGATGACGCACTAGATGGGACTAGGAAAGAAATTGTGGTAATTCATTAGCAGGATAATGGTGTGCATAGGCTCCGCCCTGTTCACCATGGATTCCAGGTAACTTTAGGAAAAGTGAACGTAACTGTAACTGTTTTTTTATTGTGTTGCTCCAGTGTTGTAAAGTTAAATAAAACTAAAGAATATAAGGACAGTTTTGGTAAGTCAGTCTCTCAGTCTATCTCATCTTAACATGTGAACTGTTAGAGTGGAAAGACTGGAGTTTCAAATTCAAATAGGTTTTTGGCTCTTTTCTCAGTTCAGGAACATGTGTTTAATTTATTGTCTGTAGTAATCGATCGTATGATAAAGATACAGCAGATAAAGATCAGGATAAAAACACTTTGCCCTTTGGCTTCTATTATAAGCGTTTTGACTAAAACTGGTTTTCTGTTCTATGTTGAATTCAGGGAAACATGTTAAGATTATTATGTGTGCTAACTGACCGGACTCTAAAGATACAGCAGAAAGAGATTAGGATAAAAAAAGCTGCAGTATTCCTTTAAATTAAAAGATGTACATAAATTATTTCTGAAGAGCAAAATTCTTCGACAAATCAATCAAAGGAGCAAGATATTTCAGAAATGTACACTCACCATACACATACATACATCGAGACAACTCAAGGGTCCAGCAGCACTGGGGTCAATGCCATTTCAATTACTGTGACTGAGCTGTTTAATTAAAAGGCTCTGGACGGAGACCCATTCCAGCTCCATAAACCTGGAACTAGAGCTCCAGTTTCTATTCTATCTGAGAAATGCTATTGGATTTGGACTGGAGACAGACGCAATCCTGCCATATGGGGACCGGTGCTCTGGAAGACAGAAATATGGCAGCCAGGCGGCTTTCACTGCTCAACATTTCACAGTGATTTAGCAGTTAGCTGTGATTGCTATTTGGATAGCTGTCTGATTTTGGCTCCTGTTTTCAGGCAGACACCCAGGGTTGGCCGATATGATTATGTGTTATCGTTATTGTGACAATTTCCATTACGATATTCTTTTCTGAGTACATGATGGGTATGGTCAGTACTTCTACATCACTGAACGACTGCATGGGTCATAAAAAGACTAAATTAGACCAAATATAAAGAGCCTGTTAACAACAACAACAACAATGGTTACTGCATATACTGCATAGGGCATTTTTGCACTGCACAAAGTGGAAAATTGGAACTGTGCTTTTTTCTATTGGCCATCAGTTCAGTACCAATTTTTCTGTTTTTTTAAGGAGACTTGCTTTCAGTTTTTCAAAACAATCTGCAGGGATATCTTCCCCACACCTTTTAAGTTCAGTCTTGGATTAGCATTTTCTGATTCTCATAAGCCAAGTATTCCCAATTAGAAATTTCATAATTATATAAAACCTAATTATATAATTATATTATATTACAATTTTATAAAATTACTCCACATCTCAGATGTCAAAAGCTTTAAATACTGTTTATCTGATGGGGACAGTGTTGGGGATGTACCAGGTTTTACAGTTGGTTGTCAGGAGTTCCATTTTCGCTGTAGCTTTTAATCAGTTTTTGAAATTCAGTTTTGGAAACTCCTGCTTTTCCCCCTTACTTTTTTCCTTTAACATTCTCCTTCCTTACGCAAGTGGATTAGTTTAAATCTAACCTAACCAGAAATATCTCCAGAGAAAATAGTACCTTGTACTTAATGGCTATTTTGATTGGGAATTAAATAACTGTAATCTCAGACTTTTACACAACAATTACATAATGTATGTACGGAGTATATTTAGAGTTCAAAGTGACAATAGATTTGTAAGGGTCAATGTAAACATTTCTCAGTGTTTTTAAAGTCTTTCAAGCTGTGTAGATATACAGGCCCCAATACGTTAGCATATCAGAAATATTAGGAAATTAAATAAAATGAATGAAACATTGTCTACGTAAAGACACATCAAAGACACATCAACAACATTATACACAATATGAACAAATAGAGGACAATTACTGTGTGCGCATTTAGGACCACATGTACAACAAGGTTATTTTGGGGTTGTAAGTCTTTCCTCTGCATCAATGTTGGTTCTGACCCACAATGCCACAGTCATACCCTTAACTGAACTCTAGTCATGTGACTCGTTATACTCCACATTACAATGAAGGGTGGTACATTTTTCTGTCAAGGTTACCCCTCTTGTTAACATCTTATATGTTTTAATGGATGCATGAACTGAAATAATCATGAATTTATGACCAAAATCACATAAAATAAACATTTACATGAAATGTCAGACAGTTTCAACACTGCTAAACAGTCGTTTGGGTTGTAGCTCTAAAGAAGGAAAAATACTTCATCTCTCTCAGTTACTGCACCACTCGTAGCTGTTACTATGGCAACTCCTCCGTTGTTCCATAAAAACAAAAAGAAAAAAAGAAAAAGAAAAATGCTGATCATTAATCAGAGTTATTAACATGCCAAGAGAAACAAAACATATATACGGGGTGGGGGTTGTGGGTGGGGGGGGGTTAAACAAGCTACCATCTGTGTGTTCCACCAGATCAATTAATTTATTACTGGAACAAAAAAACAAGCACAATTGAGCACTAGAGAAATTGGATTTGTAAGGGGCAAAGAAAAAGAGTAATAATAACCAGCGTTTTCTCCCTTAGTGTCCCTCAGGATGCTTTTCTTCTGTTTTAAAGGGGAAAATCATTTGCAGTTTTTAGTGTACATGGGACCAGGCCAAAACATCCAATAAGCATGGATATCTGTATTGCAGCCAAATAAAATACTAGCACACTGCCAGAAACCTGCAAAGACAACAGCTTACAATTTACAGTCATTTAGAACCCCCTCGTGGGTTCTGGATACTCTATTACTTGGCAGATTTGAATTCATTTGGGATTCAATACAGACGCATCAGCTGCATAAACGTAAACGTCAATGCGACACAAAAAAAATCCTGGGTTAAACTGATAGAGAAAGTGCCAAAAATCTCATTTTTATCTGGGCTAAAGCTGCTGTCACACTAGATATTTGCTGTCTGCATGGCCTTGCGAAATGGGCTTGAATGAAAAAATCTTCTATGTAGTGCAGTGAGCAAGTTAGAAAAATAAAATGATATACTCAGATAACTGGCATGGTTGGTGACAGTGGGGTGACTTGTGCGCAGCTGTGGTTATCCATTAAGCTAACACTGCATTTAGCAATCTGATTAACTCCTGTAGCACAAACTGTAAAACCACAAATGTAAAGATAACAATACAAGTTGTTCATTGTAAGTGGGGAAGAAATGTTTAAAGGTTTGTGTTTAGAGGCTAGTTAAATTATTAATTTCTTCTGTTTAGACAATGTGTAGAGAGGAGAATTGCTTTTCAGTAATGTCTTCTGGGTTTGTCAGATGCTAGAGAGCGCTCCAGAATCCAAAATAAAGGGGTTCCTAAGGAGCTTTTATGCAAAATCATAGTTTATAAATGCAAAAAAAACAGCATAAAACATTTTAACACTGATATTGTTATAGGACTCCATAATGGTGCCTCATGTATGTTCATGACATCAATGCCACTGAACAGTTTATTCAGCAAAGGAGCTGATCGGCTTACCAACCAATCAGCACTCAGTAGCAGTAATGCTACCCAATCAGCTCTTAGTAGCAGTAATGCTAACTGCTCAAGACCTTGTGTTGTAGAAAAGCAGAAAGGTACAGGTAAGTTTACTTTGCTTTCCTAATTTCCTAAATATGTTCTTTCTATTGTCCAAAATTAAAGGCAGGTCCTGCACAAATGTTTAAAAACAAGTTTAATTTTTGTTTTTAGCCATTTAGCTCCATTCACCCCTATTCATTGAAGACTCGCTCGCAGGTGCCCTCTGGCATTTTGCATTCATATTTTTGACATAACAGCAGAAATAGGAAGTGCTCAGGCTCACCTTAGACTGGTGTGAAGCCCAATTTCTTATCCCTGTTCTGATCCTGATTTCACTTCCCAAGGACCCTAGCCTAGCAAGTTAGCACGTTTTCATTTTTATGCAAGCCTTTAAAGTTAACTGTAAAATTTTACTAATTTATTTGAGTTGGGTGCTAGCTTTGTTGTATTAATTTACAAATATATTTAAGTACATACATATCTGCCTATGTCTTTTTAAGTTCCTCCCACAGTTGTTGACTGACGGCTCCGATATGCATGATTCATCCAATAACGCTGTAAAAATCGTGTTCCACACCGGCTCTGATTGTTACTTGTTGAAGTTCACCAAAGAGCTTTTTCATTGTTTATAAAGTTAAAAAATGATAGATTATAAATTCAAGGCATTCCTTGTACAACAGCTGTCAGATTGTAATAAAAGGTTTCTTCAGTTCTCAGTGTCTAAAATTGGAAGTATGTTATAAATTTAGTCTTCAAAATGCTGCTACTGTTTTTAGCTATGCTAACATACTTTAGTCCATGTTTATAGACAACAGTGCCAGAAACAAAAGTCTATTAGAGATTATCTAACTCCACATGGTTTGAGAGTGTGATCTAGACATACAGTTAGCATAATGCTATCTAATTAAGGCTAATGCTCTCTTTACTTGTTAACGGCATTAGCGATCCAGTGCAAAAAAAAAAAAAACTTCAGACACTGAACATGTCTTGGCTGATCGACTGCATTTGGAATAAGGGAGAGGACTGTGTAAATTTGATTTTTCGCCAAACTATCGCTTTAATTCCGTCAGCAATGCCAGCTGCAGCTTTGCTCAAGGTTTTTGTGTCAGAATTAAAGCAGCAGTCACGCTGAACTTTTCTACCAGCTCTAATAACACGGCTCGGCGCCCCGGCAGCTAATCCACACGTCTAATTACTGTGTTCTTCAGCAGGGCTTCAAGGCACACAGACACGCTTCAGGAACGCCACTCTAATTCCAAACGACTGCTGGGATGAAAACCAATCAGTCAAGGGCCTATTGGCACTGGAGGATTGGGCAAAAACTCAGCTTTTTCACACGTTGGAACAGTGTTTTACACTTATTCTTGGTAGTTCCTGCCAATTGCCAGCACAGCAGTAGGTCTTTTTGCTTTACGGTACGTCATCACTGCCTCTCTAAGAAGAAAAAGACCAGCATGTGAGCTTTTATATTTCTTTATCTACTGGCCACACATCCATGCTCAATGTACTCATTAGCTACCAGCAGAATCCTGCATTGGATACTAAACGAGAAAAGAACAAGTCTGATCCAATTTTGTACGAAATGTAGCTTATGTCCCAGAATTGTTTGTAGGGCAACATAACATAAGGCAGACTAAAGCAAATCACACACCGGTGAACCATGACTACAGCTAGGCCTTCAGTTTGGGCCAGAAATGTCAAACCTTGGTTAAAAAACAAGAAACAAAACCACATATAATGCTGGTTTCTGCTAGCCTCCCTATAGGATTTCTATTAGTATTTTATCGCTAAGCTAATGCTGGTACAAATGACCATTTTTTTGCTGCTCTAGATCAAACACCGCTTGTAAAAGACTTTCCATAAGCTTTATTTGAAACTAACAGACATTAACATATATTTGAGCTTGTATGTATCAGTTTTACAGTCTTTCAGTAAAGAGTCCTGGCACAGAGCTGCCGCTGTTTCCATTTCTAACAACTGACTGAAATCTGCTTAGACTACAAATCATATCTAGAACTTCCAGAAGTGACATTTTTCCTCACAAAATTGGTCTCCATTGTCAGTCAAAACATAACGGGTTCACTTCTTAGTTATGTTGGTAGTTAATCTTCAATCCAACTCCTGAAGTCCAATGGGAGAGCTCACTTAGATGTATCTACCTAGATACCACAGAGAAGACAATCCTGATGATTTTCAGCTTTTCAAGATCTTAAGATTTCTGGGTTTGAACCAAAATGTAATAATGAAGTATTTCTACAATACTTGCAGAGTTTAATTACAACAAGCATGATGATACTATTGAATAAAAATAAACTAAAAATTGTAGACACATTTTTAGTTCTCAGATATCATTAGACCTTCCCACAAGGCCTAGAAATTCCAGAGGGTTTCCCACTGACAACCACCACAAAATGACAATCCTACCCACATACAACATAATGCTAACACAGGAGCAATGCACCTAGCTAAGAATAATATTGGAGTCACAGTTCATTTATTTTGAACACTCTAATGTAACACCCATTTGAAATGAAATAGAAAAAAGCAGATGTTGTTGTTGGTAATGTATGTTTTTCTGAAGGTCATTTTGAGTATGGTACTCAGTTGGCCATCTTAAGTGAACTAATGTAGGTCTTAGTAGTTTAGCTCAGTAGTTTTTAAAAGGACAGTCAGGCTAAAATAAACATGTAAACATGTAAACATGTAAACATGCCTACAGTGGGGCTGCAGTCATCCTGAGAGTGAGCTAATATTCTGAAGACTAAGAAAAGCTCCCTCTGATGATGTATTTTAAAGGTGGGAGGAACTTCAGAAAAACTTCAAGCGCCCTGGGGTGAATACTTGGAATATCACTTTATTCCACTAGTTAGCAGGGGCTACACTAGCAGTCAGGCTTTTTTTATTATTGCTGCGGGAGGAATTCCCAGTGGTTGTATGACATATTTGCATAATGCAAGCTGGGTATTGTAGTGAACACACTGATGGATGAAACTCTGTCAAACTGATGGGGTAAGAATTATAATGCTGCACTACAGAACATTACATAACACAACAAGTAACAAATGAAATGCTAGTTTTTGGCAGGAATGCACCTTTAAAGAAAAAAATATTAGATTGGTATCAGCACGTACTAAAGTTTTCAGTATCTGAATTGGGAAAAAGTGGTTTTACGTCATCTCCACTGCTCACCCCGGATTCGCCGCAACAAAGCAGACTTAAGACTTGTTTTCCTTCACTCAGCTTTATTGGAATTCAATATCTAAACCTACGTTAAGTTTATTTCTAGCATTTTTCCAACAATAAACACTTAACTCAGCAGCGTCTATCAGAGAGCTTAAAATCACCTCCTATAAACTTTGCAGCCTAAGTATGTCCTTGTCCACAGTGCTGTTATTGCAGATTTAAAGCCCTAAAGCTTTTCAGTTTCAGCACTGATTTTTGAATACATCAGTGATGTTAGACAGCAGTGCTTTTGTATGACTTAATAAAGCACTGTACTGCTCTGGATAGATATAAACATTTTTTCTGACAGATGACATCTAAACTGAGCAGTTTATAAACATCTATAATGATTAGTCAACAAAGATGTCAATAACATCAGTTATGGAAAAGTTAGGGTATGTTCTAGGTATAAAAAAGTGCTCTGTAATATTCCAACAGTTTACACATAATTATCCACACAATCATTCTGACAGATTGCAATACACTGCAGGAAAAGTAGGGGGCGATATGACTTTTACTGTTTCATTTAAAAAGTGCTCTGTAACGCTCTATAATGTTTGTATGATCCACACAGTCATTCTGACAGATTTTTTAAATACTACATGAAGTGTAGGAGATGACATGGCTTCTATTGTTTCATTTAAATAGTGCTCTATAACACTCTATAATGTTTATGTGATCCACATGGTCATTCTGACAGATTGTAATAGAGTACAGGACGTGTAGTGGTGATCTGTTGTTTTACTCCACCATAACAGAAGAAACCAACTGTTGCAGAACTTTATCAAACTATCACTTTAGGTTAAAGTGTGGTCATGAATTACCCAACGACTGTAGGACTGAGAAAACTCACAGGCATGTCGGCGTAAAAGTAGTGCTTCCTGTCGAAAAGGGACTTCCTGTTGATAGTGCAGTTCAAGGCCAGGCCAGTAATCACTGCAGCCTCAACACACCTTCTGTTCAGCACCTGAGAAAAAACAAAATGACCCAATGACTCGGTCAGAGGAATGATTCTTAAAGAATCCATTGCCTACATTTTTGTTGTACTCCATTTTTTCCCCTATGAAGTCTACTTTTATTTATGTTGTTTTTATTTGACATTTATGTTGTTTTTTTGTACCAAAAACATAATTCCTAATTATTTTTTCAACTTTTCTTTATCCCTAAGAATTAAACAGGCTGTTTTTTAATGTGCCTATGTACAAGATTATGTATATATGTAAATGAGCTCTGCTGTGATTGGCTATGCTTTACTGTGCCTCATTCAAAAAGCTGTACGGACTGAAACACATTACTTCATCGCGAATGTGTGGAGCTAAAATGCTGTAGGCTGGTGTCTGTACATAATCTTACAAACTACAAATGTAAAGAAATTTTTTACATTTTTAAGAAAAAACAATGGAAATCCTGATTTAATTGTGAATAAAAGAATGAAAATTGCATTATTAAAAATATTCAAATGGTTTCTGTTAGATGTTCCTCTGAGCAATAGCTATACCAAATTGTAGCACTTTATACCAATCAGAACAAGTTTCATATTTTTTTTCCCACAAGATGTTAGACATGGATAGGTAAATGTATCTTGCACATCATGCACATTACATATAGACTATTTGTCCAAAAGTGGTCACCCAATGCCAAGTGTGGGCTAGAGGAGTAAAAAGTCCCTGGCCTCAGCACTGGCCTGTGGAACAGTGTTACCCTGTTCTCTGGAGTGATGAAGTGTCCTGTCCAATATCTTTGGGGTGAGCTGCAGTGGCACATATGATCCAGAACTATTCATCCAACATCAGTACCTAAAGAATGCTCTTGAGGCTGAATGCAATCAAATCCTCGAAGCAATTTTCCCCACATCTAGTGTAAAGCCTTATTCCCTATTTCCTATTAATACACTTACATTTCAGAGGAAACACTGCTGCCTAAATACTTTTTGGGTAGATTTATAAAGGAAGGCCCCAGTTTCTGACACTTTGGGCCAGTGGCGGTGGTCAATTTAGCAGCTTGTGTACTAAGAACTTTCATGCACATGAACACAGGCGTAACTTCATAGTGAGCAGATGTTTACAGACTTTTAGACAGATAGTGTAGCACTTTGCTGTTCTCCAGTGGAATCCCGTATGCTTTAGAACCTACCGGCAGGGTTCCAGGCAGTGAAGCATCTAGAAATGCCACTGATGAATTGGGCGGGCTGCAGAAGGCCACGCGGGAACAGGCGAACAGTTTGGACGTCGCTTGAATCTGTGCATGGATCTCCAGCCCGACGACCCCGCGCAGCTGAGAAGAAACGCTAACAAACAAAAAAACAAACAAAAAAACGAACAAAAACAGTTTAATACTGTATTATTCACATTTTTAGCAACGCACAACTACACTTAGGTTAACATATTACGTTCAATGACGTTTGTGTTACATAATGTTGTGTGAAGGACTGGAGGGTAAGTCAATGATACTTAATCCTGACAAAACCTTTATTAGCCAAAATGCTAACGCTAGTGTTAGTGAATAACGTTACTGTCTGTGGAGAGATTTCTACATTTTGCAAATTATAATTTTTTTAAGAGTTTAAGTCACTGTAAGTTACAAATTGTTCCACTGTTGTGTAGTAAATTCCTTTAATACAAATTACGAGTTTTTTTATTACTCAGCCATCCTCAGAAACGCCAAAATATCATTTTTCACTTTTTTAGAAACTTGCCCAGGGAAGAGGAGAAACCCGTCATAAATCTGGTCAGGCATCATTAGATATACTAATCTCATTTTGTGCAGGGAATGAAATGATTCATCCATCCACCAACATATTCTCCAGTAAACGGAATCTAAGCATTCTTTATAGTGAAGGGACCACTCTACAGAAAAAAACACACTGATTGCAGAAAGCTATGACCACTTTTTGAATTTAAGATGCGAAATGTTCTTTAGTAGTAAGTTAGTATGTTAAGTTACTATCGGCACAAACCTTTATATAAATTACACTTATATAAAAAAAAATTAGCTAAATCTTCACTAAAGCGCAAACACTTCTCTAACAGCTTACTGCACATAAATACTGATTACTGCTAACAGGATCATCTCGTAAGCTAACAGTAGTTAATTTAGTGTCAGGACTAAGCAATGTTTTTTACTCTTAGCGAAAACACATTATAACGTGACTTAATGTAGTAGAATATTAAAGAAATCTGCTTTCCAGGTTATTTGTTGGCAGTAGACAGGGTAACGTTATGACCAGTAAAGTGAGTGAGAGAGAGAGATGTGATCCGAGACCATTGATTACATCGAGCCAGGTTAAGGCTTTCCTTATAATGGATATCAGTTTAGCGAAACGTAAAAATAAGACGCTGTTCATGACCAATGATGTGTGACAGATCTGGTGTTGCTGTGTTACTTTAGTACATTAAATCACGTTTAAGCTCTTTTCACACCACGAATTAAGCGTTTTAGAATTTCCTTTATATACGCTAAAGTTACTGTAAAGATCCTTAGCTGGCTTTGACTTTTGGATGAAAAACACAATGTATTTGACATTTAGCTAGCTATTGTAATCTTACAATTCTGAATACCACATTAGCTAACTGTGACTTTAATATATTAGTTAACTTACATTTTGCTGCTAAAATGTTTTCACAACTAACTTAATGAAAGGACCGCGTTTAGTAACATCATATGTCTTAGCTTGCGAACAAGTATTTCTAAGTAGACCCGCTACATGAACGATAGACGATACTGAACATATTCACTCTGTATTGGTGTATTCTGGTGTGTTTCTGGTTATTTCAGTGGCATCTGTACAGTTTTAAACAGATGAACAGTTTTTCAAAATGCTGTCAGCTCTGGAGACACTGATGACCCCTGTTAGGGTGAGACTGAACACTATAACCACTTTCTTACCTCTTACTCTGTATCTTGGGTTGCAGTTGGCACGTGGATCCAGACGTACAAACCGTTCTAATCGAGGCATTGCACTGACTGACACAGCGGACACTTTTAAATCTAATAAATGTACATAACTTCTGCATTAATGTGCTGTTTCCCGACGAGGAGGCAGCCATTGCCGTGTGTGTATATAGAGCGGGGTAAAGTGGGAAATGGAGTTTTTTAGCTGATCGGTGGGTGAAGGGAGTGTATGGTTGCTTTAAAGAAACCACATTTCCCATAATGCTGCAGTACCCCGCCTCTTCCGTTTGTGACACGCTATTTCATCCTTTTCCGTCGTGCGTATCCAGCTGTGGCGGGAAAGTCTTTTCGCGTGCTCCGAGTCTAGCCTTAGTTTGTCTTTAAAAACAGTTTTAATAAGCGTCTCCAAGGCAGCCCAGCAGTGGAGCGACAACCGTCCTTTTCCTTTGTGACGACACCGTTGTTTTTTCTGTTGTCGCGGGAAATTCCACGCACAAACTTTGAATCAGGCTGTGAGTTTGTGTTTAGCTATTTTAATAATTGTTTTTATGACAACTTGCTGCAACAGTAGTAGCACATTCTCCGTTTTTGTCTCTCTCTGGCGTCTACATTTTCCGTTCTGGCGATTAAATTCACGGTTAAACTTGAGTTTGCTTGTTTGACTCATATCTAGACTAACACCATGGCAGCGCAACAGAACGGTTCTGTCCACGCGAATGGAGTCGCTAACGGCCCGGCGAGTCCTAAGCGGCCTGAACCGGAAGGAGAGCAGTTCAGTTTCAGCGCAGAGCCAAGTTTGGAGCACATCAGGCGGCTGCAGGCTGAGTTCACGGCCGAGCGTGACTGGAGCCAGTTCCACCAGCCCAGGAACCTGCTGCTGGCTCTGGTGGGAGAGGTAGGGGAGCTGGCTGAACTGTTCCAGTGGCGAGGGGAGGTGGCTGAGGGCCTGCCAGACTGGAGCGACCCAGACCGTGAGAAGGTCTCCCAGGAGCTCAGCGATGTGTGCATTTATCTGGTGGAACTGGCAGAGAAGTGCAGGGTTGACCTGCCTCAGGCTGTGCTGCAGAAGATGGAGCTCAACCGGAGAAAATACCCAGCCAGCAAAGTGCACGGATCGGCTAAGAAGTATACAGAGTACACGGACTGAGTGTGCTACATGCACCCTCACCTAGCTACAAAGAGCTGCTGCTAGATGCCAGAGATTTTCCCACCACCAACACTGGGTTATTTTAGTAGTCGAACTTTGTATGTTGTTAGTTTTACTCAGTTTGTTGTCGACAGACCTTGAGTGTGTTTCCACTTTCCAAAGCGACTTCTTTTAATAATCGAAACCTTAAGCACTCTTACTTTTATCCACATTTTATGGACCTGAATACGAGTTTTATGTCTTTGCACTTGTGGACTAGTTAAGCCACAACACTGTGCTTTTTTATCCCCAGGAATGCCAGTTGTACCCACTTTGGACATGCAAAACTAAGATTAGAGCTTATTTTTTTTCTCTTGGTGTTCTGCTTCACTTGAAATGCCACTTGCATGACGATCTGTTTAAAATGACCAGAGTTTACTGTTCATATATGTGAGTAAGAGCCACAGGGTTCATTATCATGTTCTCTGCTGTATGTGAATTGGAGAAAATTGATCTTACCCTTTTGGTGCGTTTTGCCAGCACAAAGTTTACCCTTGGGTTACTAAAACCACAGTTAGGGCAACATGTTTTCTACCAATAAACTGTTGTGGTTCTTCACAGTGCACTTACTGTCCGCCTCCTTCATTTGTGTTGAACTTTCACATTCAGGATGCTGTGGACTCATATTTCTTTAAACGAAGCTGCACCTGTGTAGGGTCAGACTGAGTAATCTTTAATCCTAATAGAGTGAAATGAACAATGAAAAGTATTTTGATTGGCTGCAAACTGTTTACTTTAAAAACAAACCGCAGAGGAAAGTTCAACTTCATGTGGGTTTTTAAGAGCATGCAATTACACATTACACCTGAATGAACAATGTGTGGAGGATATTATTATTAAGTGCTGTCAAGTTGGTTCAGACTTCAGTGACCATATGGGTGGTGATTCTACAGAATGTTGTTTTTTTTGAGTCTTCAGGCTCAATAATTAATTGTTAAGAATACAAGTAACATTACAAAATTGCTATACAGTTCACTCTTTAATAGGCGGTGATTCTGAACACGACACTAGTCCTGGAAGCCCCCCATACTGCATGTTTTATAAAATATTTTTTTGTTATATCACCCACTCCTAATGCTGAGTGATATTGATAAAATTAAATATCAATATTTTCCATATGTATCATGGTATATCAATATTTTGTGATACAAATCTGACAGCTTCCTCTTGAATGGATGGTTTTGTGTTTTTTGTTACTCTTAAAATTACACTGAGTCTCACCCACCATTGTAGACTGTGACCAGGCATAAAATTGGCCACATTTACAGAAAGGATTCATTTATTTAGTTTTTATGGTTTATGAACCACTCTGTCAAAATAATCTGGAGCTCCCCAAAAAGACACACATTACAGGTAAAGTTATCGTCAAAGTTGTCATTTTTTTTTGCTAAAAAAAAAGTTTATCACATCACAAGAAGCCGTGAGCTGTAATGTGAAAGACTGCTTTAGTGTTAATGTTTACATTTTCAAAGCTTGCCTTTTGTTTTGATGTTTTTGTTTTCAGGTCTGTAAAAACTTGTCACCCCCCCGTGAGCTGTTCTGAATATTGGTGTAAAATAGACATGCTTTTGAATAATACAAATGTTGATATTGATAGCTAACTTTTCTGATTTATTAATTTTTCACAATTGCTTATTGTCTGAGTCCTAATTGCCCACCTCAGGCAGAAAAGGTCTAACAGCATTTATAAATACTTAGTGCATCAGTGTTTTGTCTGCATTTAGACCCAAACATTGTAAATCACAGTGTTCAGACTGGCTCTTGTGATCGTCTTGTGGAAGTGCAGCTGATGTGCGTGTGTGTGGGGAGAAAAACAACGCTGTAATAAACCTTTCCCTACACACTCGGGGCACCAGGTGCTCGGCTGTGTCTGATCAAAAACCTGCCTGTGAATCTAAAAGCCTATGCTAAACTACTTGAAACAAAACTGCTTTAAAAGTTTTCACAGACCCTTGGCTCATGGAGGCCCTTTGTGGCTGCCTACCTTTGCTTAGTACATGGGTCACATGTTTAGAAGAACCTTTTGTCCCATTTCAACAAAAAATCAAACCACCTTAGGAGCCACAACATTTTATGTCCGTTTTATTCGTGTAACATTTTAACATGTTGCTGTTAATGCATCTTAGTATGTGCTAATGTAGTATAGGCTAAAAAACATAATTACAGGCTAGTATAGGCTAAAAAACATAATTTAATATAAACAAAGACGTAGACTTACATTTCTCTGTTTTAAGCTTCCGCCACTTTTCTCACATCTCTGGCAGGGTACTTTTCTACAAAGGTAGAATGGTTTCTTGTAAAATATCCCTTAATGTTCAGTTTGGTGGTAGACAGTTTCTTATTGCAGATTCAACATATCAGGAAACCAGCTAGAGAGCATTTAAATGCAAGCGAATCTGTCCATTCATCTCTAAATTCTCGATGTTTGTCTTGAATCTTTCTCTTCTTTGCCTTTTCATTAGCTACTAGCTTGGCGAGATTGCTGTTTGTGACCAACAGTGTGTGTGCCGATCGTCAGTTTTAAAGGTCAGGGAATTAGCGCAGTTAGCAGTAAAAGAGCCGCACGCGGCTCTGGAGCCGCATGTTCCCGACCCCTGGCTTAGTGTAAAGACCACCTCTGCCTTAAAGCCCGTATCTCTTTGGGTTGTATTTTTTCTCTCTTATGATGTTTATGTGGTTTTACCTACTAAAACTAGTCATCATTCATTTTAGATGACCATTTCCCAACCTCTCTTTATGCCTTAAAACTACTTTTTACATGTAAACACTACTGATACATGTAAATGAGCTCTGTTCTGAGTGGCTGCCCTCCTGTAGCGCATGGTTTGTGCTGAGACACTCCCTATAACTTCAGTGTGAATGGGCAGGGCTAAACTGCTGTATTCTGATTGAGTGGATATAATAAAATGAGTTGGTTTTTGTGACATCACAAAACAATGAATTCATAACAGGCTGTTTTTGCAGTTTAGTTTCCATATAAGAATGGTATGAAGTGGGGAGTGAACAGTACCTTTAGAAACTTTAACAAGGTTTATATACTGCATACTACAAAATGTGAGGAATATATGTTTTCCATTATATGGACCCTTTAAAAGTGGAAGGTCATGACCCCAGGCTTAATAAACAGACATATAGTTTCTTCACAGGCAGAACTCCCACTTCAGTTTTTTGGCCTACATGGAGCTACAGGAGCTTCTAGATTATTTAAAACCAGCTTCAGCACTTTCTGAATTACAATGTGTTTCACACAGCGTCTGAGTTCACTGCTTATTGTCTTTAAATAAGACGTTGACGCAGAGTGTTGGTATATTACTCAGCATGTTTTCTGCTGTTGGGGTGATATGCAGAGTTTTTGTTGCTCTTTAGCTTTATTGGTATTCAGAGCAGCATTCTGGCTGAGAGGACCTCTAACAGCGCTGTATGTGTGAGTAGAGAACTCAGTGGTCGGTTTTCCTCCATTTTTATCTCTCCACATGAACACCAGCTCACTGTTTCTCTCATTCTCCTGGATTTGTTTTTCTCACAGTGAATGCTGTGTGGATTTTACTGTGTGTTCATGAGTGGAAAATTACTGAGCGTCCAAATGAGCAATAAAACACAGAGCAGCACAGAGATACATATATGCACTTGCATATGTATATATATATATATATATATATACATATATATATATATATATATATATATGTTACTTGCACTGCCCTTTCTTTCTTTCTTTCTTTCTTTGCCTTGATCTGTTGGCTTTGCCTCTATCTTCATCTCTCTCAGCTCTCTTTTTCAGCTCTTTTTCACTTTCTTAGCTCTCTTTTTCAGCTGTCTCTCTCAGCTCTCCTTTTCTCTTTCTCAGCTCTATCTCTCTTTTTCCTATATTACAGATTCAAAATGTATTACAGCATATTATTTGCCATTTAATCACTTTTTCTTGTTGTTCTTAAAATGTTGAGTACAATATCTTTTGTTGTCTGTAATATTTACATTTATATTGTATAACGTTATTCTGCCTTAAATCCTTAAGTCATCCATCCACTTCCATCAAACAGTGATCAAAGTACTGTACCACAGGGCTCTAACTCAACTCTTTATACTCTCTCTCTCCCTCCGTCAGAATGACCCTGGTGTCTAATTTTAAACTCCAGTGGTCAGCATAGTCAGTGCTGGATTTATCATGGAGAAACTCTAATCCTACTGAAGGGATAAAGACACTATTAGCAATGTTACGCTTTGTCCTGACAACAAGCAAGTGTTAAAATAAACTCAAAAAGTAAACAAACTGCAGACCTATTAGCTGATAGCTTGAGACTTCAACAATAAATTGGGAGTGTCATCTTCAATGAAAATACATTTTTTTAAAGATTAGATATTGTAACTACACATTTTACATTTGTGTAGCACATTTATACGCAATATCAGTAGCTTACAGAGGATAACAACAACAAAAAACCTGTTAATATCCTCATAAAAATAGTGAAGGGCTCTCTTTTCTGTACTTCATGAAATAGCTTATCTTTCTCCAATATTGTCTAGTCTTTGATTGGCTGGACCAGATGCATTAGTGTTAAGTAATGAGGAGGCAGCATTTTTGATGCAGTTTGAAACAAAACTCTGCTACACAGACCTCAGTGGATTGCCACTTCAAAAAACACCTACAAAGTGCGACAAAATAAACCAATGTTTAATTGGTGAAAACGATTCGTTGATTTCCATGTAACTTGCCGTTTTAATACAGAATTCAGTGGATGTGTGTGGCCATATGTGTGTATATCCATTATTTTATAAAGAAGCTCAGCCAATCAGATTTCAGAACCAGAACTATCTGTGTTATAATGGGGTTTGTGAGAGTTTGAAATTGATTTGGCCCCACAGTGAGTCATCATGGCCGCAGCAAAGCGCTAAGCACATTTATTTGTTTATTTATTTATTTATTTCCACACGTTGAAGTGTGTAAAGGGATAGACATGCTTCTTGCTTCTGTTACATTTCTCTCACTTTCTTCTGCTCTCTTTCTCTCTTCTCTCACTCTTTCTTGCTCTCTCTTTAGTAAAATGGAATGATGTGATTTCTTTCTCTTGTTTCTCTCTCTCTCCGTCTATCCCCTCTTTACCTCTTTAACTCTCTCTAATCAGCTCTCTTTCTTTCTCAGCTCTCACGTTCTCAGCTGCTGTATCTTTCTGTTTTCTCTCTCCTGTCTCTCTCTCCTCTATTCCTGCTTGTCTGTCTCTCTCTTTCTGTCTGTCCCTCTCTCTGCTGTCCCTCTCACTGCCCCTCTTTCTTAGCTCTCTGTCTTTCTCTCATTTCTGTCTCTCTTGTCTCTTTCTCTCCTCTCTTTCTGCCTCTCTCTCTCTCCTCTCCTGTCTCTCTTTCTCTCTCTCTCTCTCTCTCTCTCTCTCTGTCTGCTAGTAGGTTTCTCTGAGTAGTAGTAGTAGTTGTGTGTATGTGTGTGTGTGTGTGTGTGTGTGCTGCATTAAATTTCTCTTTTAACACAAGGACACACACACATGCAGAGTGTGTGTGAGATATGAGTGTTGCTACTATAGCGACCGTTTTTGCCTGGCTGTAATAGACATCCTTTATTCAGCATCACTGTTGCCATAGTGCTGTTGCTATGGAAGATGCTCTGTTCCCTTTGCTTCATTAAGAAAGAGAGAAATAGAGAGGTGTAGTTTCTAAAGCTGCCAGCAGGAGGAGCCTTGCCTCCGCACTGCAGCATACTGTACATGAATAATGGACTGCACTGTAAAGAAAACACAGTGTTCAGTAGAGCTGGAGATTTTTTTTCCCGACACCAATATTGAAACCTTGAGTATCAGCCGATATTAAGCCAATATTTTTTTTAAAAGTGACTGCAACCTATTATTCCCCATGGCACACAAACTTGAGTATTCTATTGCTTTTACACAAAAGTTTTGCAAAAGTAAAGAAAAAAACAAAGAAACCATAAATATTGTTAAGAATTCCTTCCAAAAGTAGAACTTTTATGTGTTACAGATACAGCCACAAAGATGGGCCAATATCAGGTTCAGCTCAGCCTAATATTTACCAGATGAACCTGAATGTGTTTTTGTTCCAGTCAGTCTGTAAAGTTTTTTACAGCTCATCTTGTTTGTTGAATTATTATTTTTTGTCATATTAAAAACATTTAACTAAACTTTTGATGGGCAGTGCATGCATACATATTGTGTTATAGTATTGTAATTTAATCTAATGTGTACATTTTACTTGTGTACAGTACTTTGTTTTGCACCATGTTGTTCACTTTTACTTTGTAATCCTGTTGACAAGAGGTGTGTAGAGTATGCTAAAGCCACACTCATGCAAAAGTATAGTTCTTCTGGAAAATAATGATCGTAGTAGACGTAAAACCAGCCTCTCAAAAACCACTGTGAGGGTCCTAAAACTTCTGGAGTGCTCAGTTCCCCTGTAGATCTGCTGGGGAAATTCTTGGTCCATCCAGCATATGTTAGCATAGGAATTGAAGTTTGTTAGACTCAGTTCTTCTTTTTTTGGATCCTTTCTGTCCAATAAAGCATATAGCTCCAAAGAGCTGTGAACAATCTTAAAGCAAAACAAGAGCTGAACCAACACAGCAGAATGAAATTAAACTCAAAAAAGAGAATTAGGAACTTAATCACTGAAACAGGACTGAGGGAAAAGCAGATTACTTTACTCTCTAATATACTTGAGTAGAAGAAACAGTATTAGCATTTGAAAACACTTAGGAAAGTACAAATGCTTTAAAAAGTTGCTTAAGTACCTGCTGTCACTGAATAAATGGAGCATGTTACTGCCCTGTTCTGTAAACACAGACCCTGGATGAACATAATTTTATTCCATTATATACTTATATACAGATGATGGGAAAAGTTTTTCTTGGCTCTTAAAGCAATAATTTGTCCAAAAAAAAAATTTGATTTCACCAGTTTCCCCACTTAATACCTTAATACATACTGCTACATTAATAATGTAGCTGATCAGCCACGACATGTTTAGCGTCTGAAATTTCTGGAAGAGCATAAGAATATGGCCTAAAAATGGACTAAAGCAGACCATAGACAAAATGTAAGCTTTAATAGATGGTTGCTACAGCTTTAAGCTATGCCAAGATACTTGAGACTGTGCCACTGAATTAGCATGATGAATGACAGTGAAACCACTCCACTTGGAACATCTTGCTTCAAAGGATGTGGCTAAGTTAACTACCACATCTGGCCACCCAATTAAGTCTTTCTTAGTTACAGTTAATTCACTAGATTTAGAGTAATATGTAGCAAAAAACAAATGCAATTGAGTTAATATAATACGTTTAATGGAAAAACGTCTAACAGGCCAAAAGTACATATTCATATAGCAAAAAGCAGCCACATTGAAGCCTGAATTTTTCAATACTTTAGTTCATATTTACTGATAAAAGTATACTATACAGTGTCAGAAACCTCATAGTCAAAATGTGTGATGATTTAGGCATGTATTTAGCATTTAAGTCTAAGTTACATAGACCTTGTAGCTCCAGTGCTAAAACTAAAAAAGCAAACTTCAGACACCAAACATGTCTTGGTTGATCGACTACACCTGAGGTAAGGAGGAGGAATTGTGTAAATTTGATTATTAACTGAACTATCGGTTTAATCAGAGACTGCAAGCTGAATTTGCTTGTATCTGCTGATGAATTTATTCGTTGTTATTTCTATTTTGACAGCGCGGATCCATAACCCACAGTAGCTCATTTGTAGGATGACAGCAGCCTCGTCTGTGCATGTAAACGCAAAGAGAAGAAATGTAGCACCTGCCAGCGTTGCTGCGGTGTTAAATAAAGCCTGCAGGGTAAGTTATGACAGTGCAACAGTGTATGAATCACAGAGAGCTTAAATAAAACACTGTGTTTGTGTTCGTAATGCATGTACAGAAAATGTAGCCTTGCTGGTTTTGTTATTTAGTTCTGTTGCTGTCGATCTATAATTCTTACACTGCATTCATGCAGACATGGATGCAGCTCCCTCTTCATTTGGCTGCATATGAGCATTGCGAGGGCATTCCTATGAAATCTAACTTAAACGGGCTTGCTAAGTTGATGCTTATGTAATTATTGCATTCTGAATATTTAAAATGTATGCATCATTAAGCTGATATTTTCTAAAATGTTGATCAGGTTAAGATTGTGTTTGGGGGTGTTGAGGTCATAGATTATCACTAGGAGCCAACATAAGTAATTTCAGTACATTAACATTCAACCGATTGTCTTCTTACTTGTATTTAAAATTTTATAGGTAAACAGTGTAAAAGTTGTAAAATTATGAATATATAGTACTTCATGGATTCCTAAATGCATCTAAAGCTGAATTCCAGAGGTCACCTGTTATAAAGATGGAAAACACCTTGTTTTAAATATGTAAAACAAGTGGACATGGCTTTGGAATGCCTGTTCATCATTTAGAGAAGAAACAGTCAAGAACCCACACCAACAAGATCCAATGCACATGTTTACAGTAACAACTTTCAAAGCCAGAGGTTAAAATGTTCATTACCTATTTTTTTACTTAGTATTATTTATTTCCTTTAAAGAATTTCATTAAATCAGTCAATGTTAAAAACATGTAAGTTAAAGAGTGTATGGAACTCGGCTGTGTAGAACATGTTTGACTTTCGAAAACCGAAAGTACCACTTTCAAACATGGTGAACTGAAGATTTTCAGTGGCTGAAATTTTGTGCTTCCCTGGTTTAAATAGCTTTTGGTGGAGTGCTTTCATGCTGCATGGGGTTGTTTAAAACGAATGTTTCATGTTGTGCTGCAGACACTGAAACACCACCTGCCTTCTGAATGGCTACATTAGGTGCTAGCTGTAGCAAACGTTTTTAGCCATTGTGCTGGAGATAAGTTTATGTTTTGAGTTTTGCATCTCAGCACAGTTCCATTCACAACTGATCTGCTCGGTCATGCACAATACTGTTGCAATAATCGTAATAATAAAAATAATAATGCAATTAATACAGTCACAAGTACTTTTTAATAGGTCATATTATGGAAAATCAAGTTTTCCTCACTCTTTTAAATGAAGTTTGGTGTAGTTTGTAAACACTTGCAGTTTCAAAACATACTCTTCACTCTTAAGTCCATACAGTCCATATTTGGCAACTAAACTGCAAAAACAGGCGGTTTTGAATTAATAAAACATATGTACATCTATCCACATCTTCAGCTTTCAGCAGTTTAACACCAGTTTGATTTTTAAAGGAGGCATAATACAGGGCAACCAATCAGAATAGAGCCATTCTTAAAGGCACAGTAACAAAAACAGCCTGTTTAAATCAAAGGAATTAAAAGAGGTTGGAAAATAAATTACAACTGTTTTAAGCTACATAAAACCACACAAAAACATGAAGATCTAGGATATGTCATTTTAAGTGCTGCTATTTCTTGACATATAAACTGATAGATGTCTCAACTAGTGTTGTAAATCTAGATAACGAATTGATGCAACGTTCACCAAGGAGCTTCTTTGCCTGTCAAGCGGGTCAGCATGCCTCTTTTAAAGATTTTTTAGTTTGTGCTGTAAAACAGAACTGACAGCTTTCTAGTTTATTTAACTCTAACAGTGTGTAGCTTTATACGTCATCATCGTCCTGTACATGATGAACTCAGACACAGATATGATTTAGCTTTCTAGTAAATGAGATAAGATATATGTCCCCCATTTCCCCTGTATGTACCGCTCCAGCATTCTTTGCCAGAAGCCCAGCACTCATCCTCACAGAGTTCTGAGATCTCTTGCTCTTTTTTATCTCACTGATTCAGATAATCAATGAAGTCTTTGATTTATCTGGATTAGGCAAGTTAGATTAGATCTGGAAGTGACCGCTGCTGGGCTGCAAAATCTCCAGCAGGAGGATTTAGTGTCCACTGGTCTTTTTCAAACCGAAGTGATAGAGAAGAGGAGACTTTAATGTTATAAAATCAGTTCCTGTGAAGAATAACAAAATAAATTTTACTCTCAGAGGGTCTCTTTGTTTCTCTCTCTCTCTCTCTCTCTCTCTCTCTCTCATTATCTCTCTCTCTCTTTCTCTCTCCCCCTCTATCTCCCATCCACCCCCACCCTCTCTCTAATGCTATAAGTCATCCAGCACTGGAGCTTCTTCGGTTTTAGATCTTCAGTATTACATACTAGCATGGGTTTGATGAAGTGTGAGTTTATCTGAAACTTAGTCCAACAGTCTAAAACAGTTAAATCAAACACACCTGTTTTAACTCAGCACTTACGTAACAGGTTTAGAATGTTTGAGTTGGAAATCACCAAACTGTGTTGGACTAAGGTCTGGATAGCCCCGTGGGGCCTGACATAATCTCATAACAGGAGATCATAAGTGACTTTTTTTGCATATGCACCCTGCATATATCACTCCCCCATCAATGGAATTTTTTTTAAAATACATTAAAAACAAAAACCAACAATGTGTCAGACATAATGCAACATGTTCATAACCATTTAGTGTAATCACTTTCTGTCAGGGAGCTTTTAGAGGTGGACATTCAGTTCCTATCACCACCACTGTGAACAATTTAGACTCTTTAAGTTACATCAAACCATTCTGAATGACTTTATTTGCATATTAACCAGTTAATTATGCAGACATTTTGAAAAATCCTCTTGGGCATTCCCTTTTTAAATAACTGACTGAAGGTCAATGTGGGTAAATCAGCATTTCTAAGTCCTGTTTCAGTGTATAGACCTAGATGTTGATGTTCAAGTTCTCTAATGTTTTCTTGTGTGCTTGGTCAAAGATTAGCTGGAGAAAGGATTTAGCGAATGTGCTGATTGAATAAGAAATGAAGTAGAGCATGACCGTCAGACTGGCAGGCAGAAATTTAGAAATCTGAAACCTGGTAGCTTATACTTTCAGCTATAGCATCTGATTCAGCCAGAAGTGTGAGGTCTGAAATCAACCTGACAATGACTTAGAAGACTCTGAAGTGGCTCTCTACTTGTAGGGCAGCAGAGCAGAAATCATACCACTTCATGTCATACAGTACTACTAAAAAACATAGTAAGCCATAAAGGCTAGAGGTATAGAGAAAACCTCCAAAAAGTATAAAGGGGGGTGAGGGGGTGGGGGGCTGATTCAACAAGATGCAAAGAAATGAAGAAATGAAAGTGCACGATGTTTGGATTTGAGAGCAAGGAACCGCAGGTCCAAAGTGCAGAAGTGATAAGTAGTCAGTTGATTCAGTCTATTAATACAGTCACTCCAGTTCTCAACAAAACTACAGTGTGTATTTTAAAGAGATGAACCATGTTAACTGTTGTTTGAAAATATGCGTCCTCTCACTGTAACTGTGATTGGGCAGGGGGCGTGAGCAGGGGGGGATGTAAATTGGGTAAAAATTGAAAAAAAAAGTTAATTAGTGGAATGTTTATCTTTGTGTCCTCTGTAATGCTTATTCAGCTAATGAGTTATGTTGTGATGAGGGATTGCGGGGTCTGAGTAGCCTTATTTGGTACAAGGCCAATATAACTAACTGGAGAAATTCCATGTTTCATAGTTTTGAAATCTTTACAATTTCCATTTTATAGTTTTGATATCTAAAGTCCGTGAAACATATCTATAGTTTTGGAAGTAGCAAAAAGAAAAGAAAACCTGTTCTATGTAGTAAATGTGTCCAAATCGTACCACATCTGTGAGTGCAATACAGTGAAATACAGTATACCAGAGGGTCTCTGAGCTAGCTGAGTATTTTCTCTACAAGATAGGTGGGGGTAGGGGATTTGAAACATGATATTATAGGTTAATATTATTTTTCTTACCTGCTAAATTTTAAATAATGAAAATGTAAATGAAAAATTTCATTAATAGTGTTGATAATAATTCTGGTGTGTGATGGAACCATGAGTGCTCTACTGCGGACGTAGTGGTGAGAAGAACAGTGATTTTTTTGTACATATAGCATAATTGTAGACATTGCTTTGACACACCTGATCAAGCTCATCCCCAAATGACCTGGTGTTTGGTCACTGGGTGAAAAAACAAGGAGAATTTTAAACTGCCCAGGTCCCTGCAGGGCAGCTGATGAAGAACATCAATCTTTCTATTATCTTAATGGGCACAGTGTGACTTTTTCCTTTCACTTGCTTTCCAGAGCCTCTTATTTATGGCCCTGTTGCTCCTTGAGCTTTGCTGATTTTTGCAGTGCACAAAGAACAACAAGGCAGTCCTCTGTTTTGTTTTATGGTTAAAATAGTTCAAATGTTTACTTACAACATCATAACTGTTTAATAAGGGTTATCAGGGGTTACCTGTTCAAAAAGCACTACTTGACTAGGCACTATTTATCATAGTTAACCCAATACCATATGTTATCATAGTTCACCCATTAGTCCATATGTCAAATGTTGAATGTTCTTTGATCCATATGTTCTCATAGCACAGGTCTGAAGAAATGTTTAGAATCAATCAAACCGTATCCACTGAGCAATATCTGACACACAGGTGAGTCTTGATTTTCACAAGAAATGGAAATGTATAACTGCTTTTCATCAGCATTCTATGAAAACTGATATCATGTTTCTTAATGACATCACCTAGAGGTAACATGTACAGAAAAGCAAAGGCCCTAAAACTGAACCCTGTGGGACTCCACAGGAAATGTAAATTTTTTGATAAATTTTCTCTTCCACAGAAATACATCACTATCAAGAACACAAGAATGTAAACTTGAATGGGATGCTGATGTGATGCTTGCTATTTTTTTTTGGAGCAATTACTTCATAGACAGCTTAACATAAAGTGAAATAAACATAAGAATCTAATCTACTGGCATTTATGCTAGCGGCCATGGAATCTTTGCTCATCTTTTTGCACTCAACAGTAAAAGAAATGCCAGTTTGATCTGGGAAGATCAGTTTAAAAAGCTGTTTTTCCAGTATCTTGGTTAAACAAGTCTCAGGATTAGGACAAGTCTTTTTGTACTAGTGCAGCGCTACCTGCATTATCCACCTGTAGTAGGTTCTTTGCTGTTGTGACGTAATGATGTTTTGTCCCATAGCCAGTGACTTCTATTTTGTCCAGAAATAAACTTTGGATTTTGCAACTTTGTTATAGATTAAATCTTTTTTTTTCTTTTAGCCAAAAACCAAAAGTGCCATTCTCAGCTGAAATGTTTCAGGGGCCAAAAATGTGGTGAATCCCTATTAAAAATGAATTTAAATATTTCTGTTAGTGTGATGTATTGCAATTTGTATTTTCTTTTTTCCACCCACTTTTCCCTCAGTTTATTCATTAGCCCCATTTGCCATCTAGGTCTTTGTATATCATAGGATGCTATCAACCACTGGACTAGTGGACCAGTCTATGCAGCCCATATTATTCATTTTCCACTGTCACAGCTCAGTTGTCCTCCCAGCTCAGCTCTGTGTGACAACTTGGCACTGGGTGAACATTTCTTTTCTGAAAGTTGTCTCTGCCAGCCGGTCCTGCCACCCTGGAGAGTTCTACAGCTGGACACTGGCCCTGGCACTCTGGATCACGGATTACACATGGCGCCTGTGGCATGGGCTGCATCTCAAATTTGTGTTTCAGAGGCATGCTGTGATAGTTTTCCTTACGGTCAGAATGGCTTACTCTCTGAACCCATTTATATGGTTAGGATTTCATTTACCCTAGTTCACAGATATTAATTCAGCTCAGCTAGCTCTTGAAAAAAGTAGAGAGATCAACTGACTACAAAAGTAATCATAGTTGCAGCCCCACTATAGAGCACTATCTAAAATTTGTTAAAGTTAGCCTAACTAACTAATACTAGCCATCTAATAGCATGCTATGCGTTTTAATTGATTGACTATTCTAGGTATTATGTTTATGTTTCAGTGAGAAATAAATGATACAAGAAATTGTATGAAGGGTTGGGGTATGGGGATGATGAGAAGGGCTGACTCATTGGTAGGGGTATGGGGATGAGGAGACACGGCTGGTTAGTTGGCAGGGGTATGGGGACTGGGAGATATGGCTGGTTCATTGGTAGGGCTATGGGGATGAGGAGACGTGGCTGGTTTGTTGCTAGGGATATAGGGAATGGGGAGATAGGGCTGGTTGACTGGTAGGGGTATGGGGATGGGTAGAAAGGGCTGGTTCGTTGGTAGGGGTATGGGGATGGGAAGACAGGGCTGGTTTACCTGTAGGGTAATGGGGACAGGGAGACAGGGCTGGTTCATTGGTAGGGGTATGTGGATGGAGACAGGGCTGGTTCATTGGTAGGGGTATGGGGACAGGGAGACAGGGCTGGTTCATTGGTAGGGGTATGGGGAGATGGGGCTGGTTCATTGGTAGGGGTATGGGGATGGGGAGACAGGGCTGGTTCATTGGTAGGGGTATGGGGACGGGGAGACAGGGCTGGTTCATTGGTAGGGGTATGGGGATGGGGAGACAGGGCTGGTTCATTGGTAGGGGTATGTGGATGGGGAGACAGGGCTGGTTCATTGGTAGGGGTATGGGGATGGGGAGACAGGGCTGGTTCATTGGTAGGGGTATGTGGATGGGGAGACAGGGCTGGTTCATTGGTAGGGGTGTGGGGATGGGGAAACAGGGCTGGTTCTTTGGTAGGGGTATGTGGATGAGGAGACAGGGCTGGTTTATCGGTAGGGATATGTGGATGAGGAGGCAGGGCTGGTTCATTGGTAGGGGTATGGGTATGGGGAGACAGGGCAGCTTTATTTGTAGGGGTATGGGGACAGGGAGACAGGCCTGGTTCATTGGTAGGGGTATGAGGATGAGGAGACAGGGTTGGTTCCTTGGTAGGGGCATGAGGATGGCTAGACACAGCTGGTTCCTTGGTAGGGATATGAGAATGGGGAGACAGGCCTGGTTCATTAGTAGGGGTATGGGGACAGGGAGACAGGGCTGGTTCATTGGTAGGGGTATGGGGACGAGTAGACAAGGCTGGTTCATTGGTAGGGGTATGTGGATGGGGAGACAGGGCTGACTCATTGGTAGGGGTATGGGGACAGGGAGACAGGGCTGGTTCATTGGTAGGGGTATGGGGACGGGGAGACAAGGCTGGTTCATTGGTAGGGGTATGGCGACAAAGAGACAGGGCTGATTCATTGGTAGGGGTATGTGATGGCGAGGAGACAGGGCTGGTTTATTGGTAGGGCTATGGGGATGGGGAAACATGTCTGGTTGATTGGTAAGGGTAAAGGGATGGGGAGACAGGGCTGGTTCATTGGAAGGGGTATGTGGATTATGGGGAGACAAGGCTTGTTCATTTGTAGGGGTACAGGGACAAGGAAAGAGGGGTGGTTCATTAGTAGGAGTATGGGGACGGGGAGACAGGGCTGGTTCTTTGTTGGGGTATGGGGATGATGACGGTGGCAGGGACAACTGAATTTGTATGAACAGCTTGCTAAATTTTCGCCTGCGTTGATTAAATTTTGCCTAAAAAAGGAGAGAAATGTAAACACGTAACTAATGTGAAGGGAGGAAAAGTAGCCTGTTTTACTATGAACTAAGCTAACAGATCCATTTTGACCATTCATGGACTATAACCGCCTTTCTTTATGAAAAATCGGGTGAGATACTGTCGCTCTTTCTTTTCTCTCTCCTGTCTTTCTTTTCAATTTTGGAGGCCAGATTTTTCTTCAGGAAGCTGAGACATGATGCTCCACCAGCACGCCTCACTCACTGATAGCAAATATTTTTTGCGCCTGATTTTGGAGCAGAACCGAACCATTTCATGTAATGAAGGTGGGGATTCGGCAATACCAAGGCTAATAACTGCATTAATATCTTTGAATCAAGGTAAATGTTACAGGTTTATGCTTAACTAGTGGTAAAGTTAGTTGAAATTAGCCTAGCTAGTAAACGCTAGCCAACTGTCTAATAACAATATTGCTTACACAACCCATACCCACATAAGATAAAGCAGAATGTCATGGACTTTAAAATTATTTTTTATCATTGTACAGTATCTGTTTACCACCTCTACGCTTATGCTAATTTCAGCTAGCTCTGGGATTTGCTGTGTCATGTTAGTGCCAAGATAACAGTGGCCTACATTTACTTTCCCACATTGAGTTTAATCACTGAACCAGTAAATCTTAGTATTAGTATCTTTTAGTAAATTTCAACTTGATATTAGAGGAGCCTGTAATCTTTTGAAAGAAAAGCTGTTTGTGTATATGTTAAAATTCTTTAAAATGTATTTTAGATGCAATTTAACTCCTAATGTGTTTGTGCATGTAGGTAATATTTAGAAAAGAGGATATACTGCTGTCAATATGTAGTCTTGTAAAAATAAAGTTTTGCACTGAATTTAAAAATACAGTACAATATGCCATTACCGTGAACAACCTTTGCAGTATGAGTACTGTACATATTAATTAGAGTAACTACCTGGTGAAGTTATTAAAAAAAATATTTATAAAGTTATTTTAAAAATATTACAGTCCAGCAGTGTTTTTTTTGGGTTTTTTTTCGCATCGCCAGACATGAACCTATATCGGATTGATAGTGAATCGCCCTGGAAACGTTAGTAAACCACGTCCCTCTGTAGATTTGACCTATTTTTTCCATGCATGCTGTCAAACACTCCGCTTGCCCGCCTTCATTTCATGCCTGCTTTACGTCCCCATTCTGCTTAACACAAGTTCCACCCGCTACAGGCTTGTTTTCATTCATTTACCATCCAGCCCCTGCCTTCTGGCCCATTAGTCATTTCAGCTGTGGAAAATGAATTTGTGATGAGTGTTTCTCATCTCTGCTGTGCTATGGGAACACAACTACCTCTCTCTGTCTCTGTCTCTGGCTACAGCTATAACTATATTCTCTCTGAAGTTTTCAGGCATTTGGATGCTGTTTTTTTTGAAGCTGCTGATAAAAAGGTTGGTGGTATTTCATGGAATGGACATTTGGACTCTCTTTTTTCGGGCAAGCACAAGTGGGTCATTCTCACAAAACAGCCTTGAACCATGCCCATAAATATTTGAGTGTCAGTCAACACACAGATAAACAGCATTCTTACAATTTATTAGATCAACTGGAGTTCTGTTTTAACCCTAATTCTCATTACTGCAGTGTGTCTACGTATCTGTACCGACATGTATTTTTTTGTCCTTTTAATTATTAGAACAAAGAGTTTCTTTTGACTCCTTTAACGTTACACACTCTAAAGAAGTGACCCAAAACAACAAAAAGTGGCCCAAATTAAAAGAAAAATGTGTCGGTGTGTTGTGGTAATAAGACAAATTTGCAAAATTAGAAATTATTTAAGATATATATTATATAAGATATGTAGTTTTAATATTTAGCTTTAAAATATGTAGTCCACCAACAGTAAGTAAAGTTGGGGAAAAATAAATATTATTTAAAGATTTATCTCAGAATCTTGTGTTGCAGTAATGAGACTTTGGCCACTTAAGTTGTAAAATAGTACTAAAAGTCTTTCAGGTTTATTTTTAATTATTGAAGCAGGTATCCAAAAAAGGGAACCTTAAGTTTTATTTATTTTTTTATTTTTAAGTTCCTAGTTTTTGTCATGTTGCATGAAAATAATCCAGCCACAGTTTAGTGCTATAGCTCTGTATTATATTTTGTATTATGTATATTGCTAATTTGCTTAAACACAAATTTAGGGGCAATAGGGCAAAATTGCTATCTCACAGAAGTTCAAGACATTTCTAAGATACCTGATATGCATCACGATATTTAGTTTTTCTGAGGTTTGATAACTTAATAGATAAAAAATACTATCAAAAACTATACTGTACTGCACTGAATAAATAAGACTGTTTATGCTCTTAATGTAATGAAACATGCAGGTGGTCTTTGTTCTATCCATGATACAGAATAAGACGTGTGGCTTTCAAAATCTATCACACAGTTCAAATTTGAACTTAGGATACCCCGTCCTCCATCCTACTTCTACTATTATTCATGGAAAACCAACAACTCTGGCTGTGACAACTGTGTGAAACTAAATTTGAATTAAAAATAAATCAGACAGCTGATGTAATTTTGCATAAATTATTCAGTATCTACTACAAATTATTCAGTAACTACTAAGCATTTTTCAGTACATACAATGAATCATTTAGTACATACTATGAATTAGCATCTACTACGAATGATTCAGTATGTACTATAAATTATTCAGTAAATACTATGCATTATTAAGTGACTACTATAAATTATTTAGTATCTGCCATGAATATTCGGTAACCACTGTGCATTTTACAGTAAATACTATTTTTTTAATACCTGCAATGAATTATTCAGTGACTGCTATAACATAGTGTGTAAGTACTGTAGTTATAAGAGTGAGGAACTGAATTGTGGACCCGCACACAGACTCTTAGAGTCTAAGAGTTTAAAAGTCATTACTATTCAGAGGCTCTTTTGATGTTGTAGTGCCTACATTGCCGGTAGTGATGTTTGGGTAAGCTGATGGATCAGATGAGGGTTGAGCAGTGGTGAATGTCTGAGAGCAGAAGAAGATTATTAGCACTCATGCTTTATCCCTTTTTGTGCTCTGGCAGCAGCCGGTGTTGGTGTTGTTCTGTTCCTAGGATCATCCATTTTGGACTTGTATTCTCTTACTGTCTTTTTGTGCATTTCCTCTGTGAAGTAAAGAGAAGGGATATAACCTTTAAACACATCACATCTAAACATCAGGGTATGACATGCATTTGAGCAATTAGTAGTAATATGTAATTACGTGGGGTGTCCACTGGAGGGTGCTGTCCACACAGGGTATTAAGGGCTGATGGTCCGCTGTGCCACTCACTATGCATTCATTTAACATTATACAGTAACAATAATTTTTCATCAAATATAAATCATAATAAAATATCTCCTCTTCTACTTAAAAAAACTTCTATTTTTACAGAAAAAGTGCCGTAACTTGCACACTTGACCACATTTAATGTTTTTCCTCCAGTGTGTTTAATTTAAATAAACAGTAAGTGTTCCTTCAAGGCTGCAAAGGTGTGTTTCATGTAGAGGATATCTTAACTTATTTTCACTCAGAAAATAAAATAAACATTTTGCCCAAACTTTTGCGTGCAACTGTGCACACGGTTTGAGGCAAGTGGATTATGATTTAGGCATACAGTTAGCACCATGCTAGTTGGTGGGGTATAAGCTTCCCTTACCTGTTACCTTCATTAGCCTCATAGCTAAAACCAAAAAGGCAAACTTCAGACACCAATTATGTCACCATTTAGACACCATATGTTTGGGGAAATGAGGGAAAACTGTGCGAATTAAATTCTACACCAAACTATCATTTTAAGTTTTGGCCTTTTTAGGACATCCTAAATATTCTGTGCTGTCTTTGGACAGCAAACAGAAATAGAAATAGGACAAATAGAAAGTGTAGCTCCGGCACATGGTTTGCTAGAATAAACAGATAATGAAATACAATACAGTGGGAACCATCCTCTCATTTTCCCCAAATCTGCTCTCTCGCATTCATTAGAACATAACACAATAGAAGGACCGTGCCACCGAAAGAGTTATTTTTTTCCCACCATAAATTTACACAGGATATAAAGGCCTTATTTCTTTTCTTATGTGTCCTTTAATGGTGAAAAAATCATTTGAATCCTTTAAAGTAAACAGCACTTTTTTGGATGTGGTATGAAAATAAGTTACCACTTTCTCTACAGAGAGCACACTTCTGCACATTTACTATATAATTTCTGTTTATTTGCTAAATTTAACAGACTGGAGAAAAAAATAAAATAAAAATGTGACCTGTGCAACACTTTTTACACATTTTATATTTTGTTTTCCCAAAATGTTAATCCAAACTCAGCGAATAAATAGAAATGTGCACTAGAATTTGCAGAAACATACCATATTTATGTTCCCTGTAGAGCAGGGATGTCCAGTCTTAAGGGCCAGAGTGGGTACAGGTTTTCGTTCCAAACAAGAAGAGCACACCTGATTCCACTCAGTCTTTAAACAACTGATCATGTGTGCTCCTGTTGTGTTGCAACGAAAACCTGCAGCCACACTGAGCATTTGCGGATGAGGTTGGACACCCCTGCAGTATAAGATGTGTTAACGTATTTTCACTTAGGAAATCACAAAAACACTGTCTGGAAACACTGCTGTTTTAAATGTATTCATTTTGTGATGTCACAAAACCAACATATTTACATATTTCCAGCTATGTTTCAGCCCAGACTGAGGCACAGCCAATCAGAACAGAACTCATTTACATATATTAGTTTTAAAGACACAGTCTGTTTAATTCTAAGGGATAAAGGGAGGTTAGAAAATGGTCATGTAAAAATGAATTTTGGTACATAAACTCACATGAACATCATAAAAAATACAATTAAAATGTAGTATATAGACTCTTTCATATTCTATATTCTTTGAAAATTTGAAAACAGTGCGATACAAAGATTGGTGGAATGCCTCTGAAAGTGCTGCTCCAGCAAAAAAGAGTTGCCAGATAAAGAGATAACTAATTACAGTAGGGCCCCATCCCCTCATTTAACCACCTTCTATTCTTTCTCTTCCATTAGAGGGACAGAGAGAAAGCCCAAAAAGCTCAGCGCTGTTTTTTGGCATGGATAGTAAAGTCTGTATGAAAAAAAGCCGCAATGGAGCAGGCCCCCTATTCATAAAACCCTGCTGTTCCCACAGCTCTGAAAGGGGGTAAAGAGAAAGAAAAAGGGCAAAAGAGAGGGCTGCAGAGAGCAGTGTGAGTGAGAGAGCGAGAGAAAATGAAAAAATAAAAAGAGATTGAGTGCTTTCCTCACACTTAGGGCTTGTTTATCAACACTTCGTTCTTTCGGCTTCCATGGATACCCCAAAAAAACCCTCCTATCGGACATAGCTGAACAAAACAGGATCCTGAATAAAACTCGGAAGAAAAGACAGACAAAATCAATACAGAAATAAGATTTGTGACTGAAAGGCTGTTCAAGTTGTTTATGAGGGGTGTGAATTATTAAGCCCTGAATATCTTCCTGAGAAGCAATAAATAAATAAATAAATAAATAAGTAAAGAGAGCGTACATTTTTGGGCTGAAACCAAATTCTGTTTCATTCTGATTCACCGCTTCATTTTTATGCCCAGTGTACATTCATTAGCAAGAGTTTGTACAAGGAAACTCATTAACACATTGTTTACTGTGCAGAACAAATACGAATAAATTATTGCGTTATTACGTCTCGCCGTAATATCTTAAAGTGATTTATTCCGCTGCCCCATGGCTGGAGTTAGCAATGAACTTATATAAGTGTAAATTATCTCTCTTGCTGCCCAAAGCAAACTCTTTTATTGCAATTTATATACCATACTGCATAAATATTACATTTCTCTCTTCTGAACAATCAGAAAATATCACTAATTAGGCTGTTTGCACTAGAGGAACATTAGCAACAAAAGAACAAAATATTCTGTGTAAAACCCATCCCTGCTAATTAATGTCATTAACATGCGCACAGTGCAGCAGGAGAAGCTCTGATGATGCAGAAGCGCAAACAGTAATGATGATATTATCAGTATGTGCTGAAAACCCAGACGAGTTAATTGATAACACCAAGACAACTGTTCAAATTTGAAATGCCAATTAAAGAATTGAAGCAAAGCAACCAGAAATGCATGGGAAAAAATGGAAGGCGTGCACCAGAGACAGCGTCAGCATTAAGTGCCTGGCAAAGTCGCAGATTGTGAAGATGGAGAACAAGTAACACATGCAGTCGCTAGTTTTTCAAATTGTATATTACATCTTTTCTTTGCTGGTTTTGCAATACTTTTCTAATGTATCCAAGTAATCCCTTACTAACTATTTTTCTTTACTCCATTCACTTCATGTCACATTGCACAAGATACTGCAGATAAAATATTGGCCAAACTCCATCTCAGAGTGTGTGAATTCAGTTATGATGCACATCAGATTATACAATATTGATGCTGTATCAAAGGAAGGAGAGACTGGAGCTGCTCTTGGCCAGGGGGAACAGGGCTACATGGAATGCTCATTCTCCAAAGTGCACTTGAGGTCAGTAGGCTAATGTTTCTATCCACTATGTAGAAGCTATCTCTGCTATTTCACTGCAGGTCACTGTATGCGAGCTGAGGGCCAGACGAATAGCATTATACTCTAAATGTTGTTCTCTTAGAGAAAGATCAGCAACATGAGGAATGTAATTCTTAAGCCAGTAAATGTAATGTAATTACAATAATTCAGACTTTGTTACCAGAAAAAGTACATTACTAACACATTACTTTGTACCACATTGCCCCTAACAATGATTAATACCCTGGTAATATTGCCATGCCTCTCAAATTGTGTTAGGTAATGGCAAATAGACTTGCTTGTGGTTTCTCACACATGCATTTGCAGTATGCTGTATTTTTGTATGGTTACCCTTTACAGTTGAACCTCAAACTAAGAATGTAGCTTCTTTCTGCAAGCCCCCTAGCGGCCATGCTGCTAGATGTGACAAAATATATTGTGATAACGATAAATTTCATCATACTGCCACCCCTACATAATTCAGCTAAGGAACCTCTTCAAAAACAGACTGAAATTGCATTTTATGGCTACTGTGTAAAAAGATTCATTGCACAGTGCAACTCAGCTGTGTCCACATGACAGTAAAGGAGTATTTGTACTTGAGCAAAGATTAGTGGTTCCTAATCTCAGTGCTGGGGATCCAGTGTACTGCATATGACTGTTTCCCAGCTCTAACACATCTGACTATTGTTATGAAAGTTTGGTAATTACCACCTGAGTGGAGTCAGGTGTGCTACAGTCAAAAAGTAACAGATATAAAACACAAAATGCATATTTCACAAAACAGGATTTCTCAGTTTGCCAGATATATCAGCTGTAACCCAATAGAGTTAAGCAGTTAGTGTAGTCAATTGGTTTAGTTTATACTAGAACAACAAGACTAATATACACCGATCAGGCATAACATTATGATCACCTCCTTGTTTCTACACTCATTGTCTATTTTATCAGCTCCACTTACTATATAGGTGCAATTTGTAGTTCTACAGTTACAGACTGTAGTCCATCTATTTCTCTGCATACTTTGTTAGCCCCCTTTTACCCTGTTCTTCAGTGGTCAGGACCCCCATGGACCCTCACAGAGCGGGTACTCTGGATGGTGGATCATTCTTAGCACTGCAGTAACACTGACGTGGTGGTGGTGTGCTGGTCTGAGTGGATCAGACACAGCAGTGCTGCTGGAGTTTTAAACACCTCAGTGTCACTGCTGGACTGAGAATAGTCCACCAACCAAAAATATCCAGCCAACAGTGTACTGTGGGCAGCGTCCACTGATGACCACTGATGAAGGACTAGAGGATGACCAACACAACTGTTCAGCAGCAGATGAGCTATCGTCTCTGACTTTACATCTACAAGGTGGATTGACAAGGCAGGAGTGTCTAATAGAGTGGACAGTGAGTGGACACAGTGTTTAAAAACTCCAGCAGCACTGCTGTGTCTGATCCACTCAGACCAGCACAACACACACTAACACACCCCCACGTCAGTGTTACTGCAGTGCTAAGAATGATCCACCACCCAAATAGTACCTGCTCTGTGAGAGTCCCAGGAGGTCCTGACCACTGAAGAACAGGGTAAAAGAGGGCTAACAAAGTATGAAGAGAAACAGATGAACTACAGTCTGTAATTGTAGAACTTCAAAGTGCACATATATAGTAAGTGGAGCTGCTAAAATGGACAATGAGCCTAGAAACAAGGAGGTGGTCATAATGTTATGCCTGATCGGTGTATCTATCAATCAATGGAAGCTTATACCCCACTATTTAACATGGTTATTTATTATAACTGTTATTTATAAAAAAATAAATAAATAAAAGCACAGTGTCATTCAGTGTCAGAAACCACATAAGCAAATAAGAACCCTTCACTTACTCCAAATGTAGTCGATCAGCCAAGACATTTTTTGGTGTCTGAAGTTTGCTTCTTTAGTTTTGCACCTGAGCTGCAAAGTTAACGTAGCTAACAAGTGACGGTATTAGCATCAATTAGCCATTAGATGATTTAGATATTTTAATATACTATTTTCAGTCCTAACTGCAAATAGTATTGTATTGGTAATGGATAATGGTATTATATATATATATTCTCAAAAAAGATGGCTCTTTAGTAAAAACAGTGGTTCTATATAGAACCATGAACACTTCTGCTGTTACAAGCTTCACATCGTAACATTAGCAGAACGCTTTTTGGTGGTATATTGAACCATTTTCAAAAGGCTTCTATATAGAATAATATACAACATATTTTTCATCAATCTGAAAAATGATTTCACCATGGAAAGAGCCATTTAAGCATGATAATGGCTCTTTGAGTGTTCATGGTTCTACAAAGACTTATTGACTTTACTAAAGAACCCTGAAAGGACCACCTTTTTAAGAGTGTACAGTGGTACATTATTCATTTGTGTTAGAGCTGGGATTAAAGATTAGGAAATTATCATGATGAAAATGTTTAGGTCAAGAGCATGCCTGTTTGGGGTAAGGGTTGAAATGGGTAAAATTGATTTTTCAACAAACTATCCCTTTAAAGCTCCTTTTTTTTCAACAAACTATCCCTTTAAAGTGATGGGGGAACATGATACATGAACACTATAAATATTATAAATTTGCTGTGCAGTATCACTCTCTAGCCTATCAGCAGCAACTGTAAACATCGGGATAAAGAACAGTATTTTGTTTCTAGCTCATCAAACTGCAGTTACAGTTTGGTAAACGGCAAAATCCCTTTGCAATCGCATTTCATCACCTAATATTCATCTTCACTGCAGTAATTAGCTATTCACAGCACATGACATGAAAATAAATTGCAGTTCAGACATGAAAATGTACACTGCTTAGGGGGATAACTTGAGATGAAAACAGGTTTCACTCTATAACCTTGCAAAGGTTTTAGCTTCTGCTGAAACTTTTCCTTACAAAGACACTTTCTAAAAGAAACTTTCTGAGCGATTTTTCCACTTTAATCTGTCCCGCTGCTCTCCCCCAACTTTAACTGTTTTAATTCTCTTCCATCTTATTATCATTCAGATTGTGGATGGTGTGATATGAGGCGTTTCATTTCATCCATGCTTTAGCCTTGGCTATCTGTCTTCAAAATTTCATTCCACTGGATATCTAATCGGACACATTTTTCATATTTTTTTTCACTTGCATAATAAAACCAAGAATATTGAAAAATGAGAAAACTGAAGTCTTTTAATGCTTGTTTGAGTCCATATGTTATACAGTATTAGAACGCTCTCAGATGGACAATGAGAGGATACTTTTATCTTGTTAAATTTAAAGATTGCAACACTGGAGATTTTACATTTACATTTACGAAGTACAAATGTATATAATGACAAAGTATAAAATGTGACATAACCTTTGCATAGGCCACATTTGATGTTTTATTGTTTTTTTTTCCAATTGTGAAATATTCAGCTAATTAACAGTAATTGTGCATTAAAATATACAGAAATGTGTTCTTTGTAGAGGATGAATGAATTCATTTTTACTTATAAAATCAACAAAATATGTGATTTAACCGGGATGCCCATACTTTTGCATATAAACGTAAATGGGTGTAATGTAACCATGGAAATATGTGTAGTGATATTATGGAAATATATACATATCTATATATCTATATCAATCTATCATACAACCCCATTTCCAAAGAAGTTGGGACACTGTGAAAAATGCAAATAAAAAAAATGCAATGATGTGAAACTCTTTAAACTCTATATTTAACTAAAATAGTACAAAGACAACATATCCAATGTCAAAATTGAGAAATTTTATTGTTTTTTAAAAATGTTGGCCCATTTAAAATTTGATGCCAACAACATGTCCCAAAAAAAGTTGGGACGGGGGCAACAAAAGGCTGGTAAAGTTGTGTAATGCTAAAAAAACACTTGGTGGTTGATTGGCAACAGGTCAGTAATATGATGTGGGAAAAAGAGTCTTTCAGAAGTAAGGTTGAGGAGGGGTTCAACACTCTGTGAAAGACTGCACAATTCAAGAATAACGTTTCTCAACATAAAATAACAAATAACATTTGCTTTTCATCATCTATGATACATAATATTATTAAAATGTTTAGAGAATCTGGAGAAATCTCTGTATGTAAGGGACAAGGCCAAAAACCGGTATTTGCTGGTCATGACCTTTGGACCCTCAGGTGGCAATGCATTAAAAACAGACATAATTCTGTAGTGGAAATCACTGCATGGGCTCAGAAACACTTCTGAAAACCACTGTCTGTAAAAACTGTTCGTCGCTGCATCCACCAATGCAAGTTAAAACTCAAAAATGCAAAGAAGAAACCATATACAAACAGGATCCAGAAATGCTGCCATCTTCTCTGGACTAAGCCCATTTAAAATGGACTGAGGGGAAGCGGAAAAGTGTCCCATGGGCCGATGAATCAAAATTTGAAATTCTTTTTGGAAATCATGGACACTGTGTCCTCCAGGCTAAAGACCACTCAGCTTGTTATCAGTGAACAGTTCAAAAGCCAGTATTCATGATGGTATAGGAGTGCATTAGTGCACATGGCATGGGTGATGTGCACATCGGTGAAGGCACCATTAACCCTTAGAAACCTAAAATTGCAGGGAATTTTGGTATTTTTGGGTCAATTACAATTACAATGGCAATTATAAAGTATTTACATGTGAAAGTTACACATGCCATATGCTGTTATTTTCAGGAGACCCTGGGCTACTCAGATATGCCATTATTTGACATGTAAATGCTAACAGAATGAATTTGGGTCATTTCTGATCAAAAATTTACCATTATAGAGATCTTGAAAACAAGTGCAGTAGTAGTTATCTTTTCAGACATTTTAGTCTGTGAGCTGAAAGTGCAATAATTTTGACGTTGATTCATTCTATTGGTTATTATGAGTGAAAATAAACAATTAGCATAAGGTGGACATGTTTTTTATTGATTTTCTGTCCTCTTGGATTCATGCTGAGTACTAAAACTCATACACAGCAAGACAGACTTTATTTTTAATTACAAATTGAGTTGCATATTTAATATCAGATATTTTTAATACTCAAAATCAATGTAAACTGAAAGCCCTTTGTTTATAATATGAAGGCTAAAAGCAGAGATGTAATATAACAGTAGCGAGTGGGGTTTGGGTGATTTTGGAGCTAGATTGCTGGCCGATGGATGATCACAGGTGGATGAAATCATTCTAGATTGTGAGGGCAGAGTGATGAGTGATCTGATATGTGAATCAAGTTGCTTTTTTAACCCTTTGTTGGAATATGAAGGCCAAACAGCAGAGCAATAATATCAGGATTTTAGGTGATTTTCTGAGCCAAATTACCCACTGATGCTGACATCACAGCTTGATGCTCACTAATTAGGGGTGGGTCTGCTGAATGTCCTGATTTGTATCATAAACTGTTCTGAAGTTATGAAGGCTAGAGGTGACCTACCGTTTTGCCCGCAAAGTGGTCCTAAGTGTTCATGCTGAACGGTATATACATGTTTTGGCAACATATGCTGCCATCCAGACAATGTCTTTTTCAGGAAACGCCTTGCTTATTTCAGCAAGACAATCACAAACCACATTCTGCATGTATTACAGCAGCATTGCTCCATATTAAAAAGAGTTTTGGAACGTGTTGTCAACATCAAATTCAAAATGACCAAATATTTTTCAAAAAACAATAACATTTCTCAGTTTCAACATTTGATATGTTGTCTTCGTAGTATTTTCCTTTAGAAATATGGTTCACATATGATTCGCATATTATTTGCATATCATTGCATTCAATATTCATTTACATTCTGCACAGCATCCCAACTTTTTTGGACATGGGGTTGTATATATATATATATATATATATATATATATATATATATATATATGTGTGTGTGTGTGTGTGTGTGTGTGGGTGTATGTGTGTGTGTATCGCTGCTGTTGGAGCAAAACCTTGTATCTCCAAGATGAGATACTACTTTACTTACTTTTACTGTAAGTCAGTGGAACCAGACCCAAATTGCTTTTTATCAGAATGTATGGTATGTAATTACACATGACAAAAATTATGTGCAATAGATGTTACGGGTACAGGTACATTACAAGAATACGGGTTGGTGTAAAGACAATTATGACCTGGCTGTGTTTCTGTCTGAAGTTTTTCAGTTGAGACACAAAGTGGTTTAGTTTTGTTGGGCTGCAGCTCCTTTTTTAGCCGTGAGCTCTTGGTATCACGATTTGGTAGAAGTGTCTGTGTTATTTTGAAACTTGGATTAAACCTGGGTAAAAGTAAATGCCCCCAGGTTTTCTGATCTATGCATCGTGTCAAACTATGCACCTTGTGTAGAGTCTGAAACTGATCCCAGATCAGAGGACAAAGCTGATTGTCTCTCACAGTCATTTACAGTCTCCCTCTGAAGAGCTCTCAAGAGGCAGGCTGTCTGAATTCAATCATTCTGTCAAATTGGATTCCTGTTCTGACTTGGTTCCTTCTGTTTTTTCCTCTTCCATGCAAGCCTGTGTCTTTGTCCTAACAGTGGCTGCCCTGTGGTCTGACCCCAGATCAGTTTAGTTTCTTTTAGAAATATCAGAGTGTAGAAAGCTAGTTTTGAATGCTAAAGGTGCTAAAATGTACAGACCACTGTGTAGCACACCATGTCCTAGAGTATCTATCTATAAGCATGAAGTGTGAATTATGTTTCTTACCCGTAGCTCATTCAAACAATTTATTCTAATCTTTCAGTCCATACCACTATTGTAATGAATTATATAAATATTAAATTACTAATGAATAATTATGTGATCTAACCCAAATGTGCAACTAAAATAATACCACTAGACCTGTAAGGATTAAAGAAATCATTTTTTCACCAATAGAAGTGAAATCAAGGACCTGAAAATGCTTTGCAGTTTAATAAACTTTTAAACAGGTTCAAGCAGAAACAGGTTCAAGGAGAATGGGCTCTTGGTCATTTTATAATATTCCCAAATTTTGTATAATAAAAGTTGCCTTTTCATCATGAGTGTTTTTGTGTGTATAAATCACAGAATTTACTCTATTCTATTACTTTAATCTCCCTCTTGGTGGCTGTAATGCAGCACCATTCAGAAGCAGATAAACAACTCACAGTAAGAGCTAGCCAGGCTAAAGTACAGCCTCCACATGGCTGGTTTAGTTTAACACACTGTTACAAATAAGACCCCCAATGTAAAAAATCAGAGAACTCCATATTCCCACATATACCTTTAAAACAGTTTTCTGGAAGTTGTTATGCACAAATTCATCAGAATGTAATGTACTACAGAGGTGGACATGTTAACAAAATATGTTTCAGTTTTATTGTGCTGATATTTGCTGTTCTACTTCGTGGTCAATATTTGAGCTTATTTTTTATATATTTAAGTTGAAATGCATGTTTGGTCCAAGCAATATAGACTTGTATTGATTTAATTGTATTTTGCATCATTTTACCAGACTTTTCTAGCAAATGTTACAACTAGCCCCTCAGTCTGCCACAATTAACCCCACCTAAGGAGCGGGTTGTAATATTTACATTCCTGTTTTTTTCGGCTGAGTTGTTCACAAATGGCAGGAGCTCAAAACAAACTATAGGTTACTTGAATAAAAATATGAATCTTGCTGAAATATTGTTTTTTTTAAGTTGTACCCTGTTCTTTCCTACTGCAAAGCTTTCTATATTGATAAATACTGAAGTATGTTTATCTCTATTACTTCATTGACCTTCTGTGCAACTCTAGTGTTGGTAACACTGTACATTGGGGATTTCCCATAATCCTGTCATGTTTTCATCCCTGATATTATTTTAGCTGTAATAGGAGCATCTTAGTGTACTGAATGAGTGGATGAGTGAAATTAATTTCTTCTCTATATGATAACCAAAAATCAGAAGAAAACAATAACAACAATAGACCAATCGAAAGCTTGTCAACAGCTGTGTGTGTCATTTCCACTCAGAGCTCATTGAATTTGTTCTGAATAAACTCCTGTTCTTGGCTCAGATCCTACACCACACACACACATGAACACACATGCCTTTGTCTGCCTCTAAACTCACACACACTTCTCCAATTCATTCTCTTCATTCTTTTCTTTCTCCCTTTTTTTCTCTAACCCGTTCAGAATGGCAGTGTCCTTGGCACTGTGACCAGTAGGCCATGAAACAATGAGAAAAAAACAACAGGGCACTGAGAAAAAAACATCTCGCCTTCAGATTTATTCAAATTTAGCTTGTTTGTTTGGCCTTTATCACATAGGCAGTCTGAGAAAATTCAGATTTGGGTCATAGGAAGGGTGCTCAGGAGAGATTTGCAGTCAAATTAAAAAGAATTCTCAGTAAGAATTATGCAACTTAATCATTATCTGAGTTTCTTAGTGAAAATAAGTTTACACATCCTCTGCAGGGAACAGGGAGATCTCTCTTTCTAGCTAAATTATTTCAACTGTTGTACATCTGTACTGTCCCTAATACATGGAAAGTATCAATTATCAGACCAGTACTTAAAAGACTCAGTTAGACCCATTACAGTTTGCTTATAAAGCACACAGAATGGTAGTCGGGCATTTGCAACAGACTAAGGCCTATGTAATTATATTTATTGATTTTAGTTCAGCTTTTAATACGGTGCAGCTTTGCTACCATGCTCACATTGGATTGGTTATATAACAAAAAAGAAAAAAAATGTTTTAGGCATACAAAAGAAATATCATTTGAAATTAACAACTCACTCAAAATGTAGGTATTGTGCTATAAACTGAGTGTGTTCTACAGTTTCTCATTAGGTTGAATGAATAACTCACTCTGAATGATATTGATATTGATATAAACATTGAAAGGACAAATACACCTCAGTTAGACTCACACACACACAAAAAAACTGGAATGTATGGTCATCATCCTGTCACTTCCTGCTGGAGTTTTGTTTTTCTCTCTGTTAGAGGTGAATGTTTCTCAGTGAGGGTTCTGTTTCTATGGCAGTGCGTGCGTGTGTGTGCGTGTGTGTGTGTGTGCGTGTTTTCCCCTGGGACAAGCCCAAAAACTCTACTCGTCTAAACACTTGTTCGCACAGACGGTTTTGTAAAGCCATCCCAGTTTGTAGCACAGCAAGCTCTGAGTAAACGCACATTCACGATGAGAGGCGCTCTGCAGATTATACAACGCTCAAGAGGAATCCATTCAGTTTTAGCATTCAGCTACGAGCAGCCAAGACTGAATCTGGAGCCAAGTCTGTCCTTCGTCCAATAAGGCATGCGTGTGTGTGTCTGTGCTTGTTGTCATCGATTTGCAGGACAAAAATGCCCTGACTGTAGCAAACCACAGCCTGCAGAACCAGCAAAATAGTCCTGATTCAGTAGTAAAACTAGGACCTACAGAACCAACAAAATAGTCCTCTGTAGTTAAATCACACACATAAATTCAACTTAAATTTGTTGACCAATGTAATGCTTTTTTGTGACCTGAACAAAAAGGTTGAGTAATATTGATTTAAAATGTTAGTTTTAGTTAGTCTAACACAATCTGACTTACTACGTACTAGAACCACATACAATACTTAGTTAAAAAAGGTAAAAAAAAAAAAAAAGTTTTGCAGTTTAGAACACTAAGCATTTGCCCCATTATCAGGAGCTCATGGGCTCGAACTGCAGTGATGCCAGTGCAGTCCTGATCTGAGAGCCCAGAAAATGCCTGGTGGTATTATGTGGTGGGGAATGTATTCTATTTGTTTACCAGACTGAGAAGCAGTACTAAAATGAGAGTTAGGAGAACTTTGAACTAAACTAAGAAGTTTTGTGTTGGGTGATCTCTAGTGCCCTCAGATTGAGTTAACTCAAAAAACGCAGTGTAATAAGTTGACACATAATTTTATCGTTCATCATTTAAAAATGATGTTTCATTTTTTACAGTGCAGAGAAACACAAGGCTAATCTACACAATCATCCTGACTTTGTAAACTACTTTACTACTTTGTAGAGAAGCTCTCTTTTATTTTTTTAAACTGAAAAGAGAAAATAAACTGAAAGAGCAAAAATATTTCTTTTTCCTGTAGTTAAGAATTAGAAAATACAGGTACTTGCATGTCTAATATCTATGGTACATATTACTTTTACATATACAGTGCTGTGCAAAAATCAGAGACCACCCTTCATCCTGGAGGCAGTTGTGGGCTGGAGGTTAGGGAACCAGCCTTGTGACCGGAAGGTCTCCGGTTCGGTCCTCTGAGCTGACAGTACGTGACTGAAGTGCCCTTGAGCAAGGCACCTAATCCCCAACTGCTTCCCGGGCGCCGTGGATAGGTCTGCCCACTGCTCCTGGCAAGTGTGCTCACTGCCCCCTAGTGTGTGTGTGTTCTCTAGTGTGCATGTATGTGGGTGTTTCACTGCACGGATGGGTTAAATTCCTCTGTGTTCAAACACAGTTGGCTAATGGTTCTGAATTCATTGATTTAACTTTCTGTCAAAATGGCCTTTAAGTAAAAGTTATTTGTTTTACAGTCAACAACTAAGTATAAAATTTAAAAAATCAGTATTTAGTACACTTTAAAAAAATGTTTAGCTTGCACAACAAAAGAAAACTTGGTATAGAATTTCCCCAGATTTTTTCTTGTTCATGCAACTTTTGTAAATGTTATACTGACTGATTTTTTTTTTTTGTCAACGCTAAAAGAAGTATTTAGTTGAGCTAACATGAGAACAAAGCATGACCCTTTTAAGTAAATTATCCTTTATTAATCCCACAACAGTGAAATTCACCTCTGCATTCAACTCATCTGTGCAGTGAAGCACCACATACACCCTAGGGGGCAGTGAGCGGTGGGCAAGGCCTATCCGCGGCACCCGGGGGAGCAGTTGGGGGTTAGGTGCCTTGCTCAAGGGCACTTTAGCTATGAACTGTCAGCTCATGGAATCGAGTCAGCGACTTTTCCGGCTGGTTCCCTAACCTCCAGCCCATGACTGTCTCTTTTAAAGTAATTGCTTTAATTGTCTAAACACCATATATAAAACTTACAAGTCAAAATGAGTGGAATAACAATAACCTAAATAAAGAAACAGTTACTATGGTTGTTATAAGCTGGGTACGGAAAGACTTGGGTACATAAAGCTTTCCTGGGGGGCACTGACTGGGCACTATGACATTTGGTAAAGCCTTTTCTATGGCTTCGTCTATCTCCCATCGTATAGAGGGGATGGTAACTTCAGGGGGAAGGATGCGTTCGTTGGTTTCGGACTCTTGCGTGGGAGTGTCTCTCTGGTGAATTCTAGACAAAGCATCTGCTTTAGTATTACGAGCGCCCGGCTGATAAGTTATGCTGAACTGAAAACTTAAAAAGAATAGGGATTGGTGGGCATTGAATCGTCGTGCATTACGAAGGTATTCCAGGTTCATATGATCAGTCAATACAGTGAACGGATGATTAGCTCCCTCAAGCCAATGTTGCCATTCCTCCAAAGCTAATTTAACTGCGAGCAATTCTCGATCACCAATACCATAATTCCTTTCGGCAGGAGATAACTTATGGGAGTAGAAAGCTATAGGGTGTAACTTCCGAGGGGACCTTGTTCGCTGGGTTAACACTGCCCCCACTACGGTTTCTGAGGCATCTACTTCTACTACAAAGGGCTGTGTAGGATCTGGGTGCCTGAGAATGGGAGCCGTTGTGAAGGCTTCTTTTAGGCTTTGGAATGCCTTTTCTGCCTGCTCTGTCCATCTTATCTTCTTGGGGGCCCCTTTTAGTAGGGATGTGAGAGGGGCAGCAATACTGCTAAAATTTCTTATAAATCTGTGATAGAAGTTGGCAAAACCTAAGAATCTCTGTAGTTCTTTGACAGAAGTGAGAGTGGGCCATTGAACAACTGCTTCAACTTTCTGATCATCCATAAATACTCCTTGCTCACTAATGATATAGCCTAGGAATGACACTGATTGCAGGTGAAATTCACATTTCTCTCCTTTCAGAAACAAGTTATGATCTAGGAGCCATTGTAATAAAGCACGAACATGTTGCACATGGGAATCTTTGTCAGGTGAGTATATGAGAATATCGTTGAGATATGCGGTAACATATTGCCCTAACATGTTTCTGAGCACGTCATTAATGAATGCTTGAAAGACAGAGGGGGCGATAGAGAGGCCGAAGGGCATCACAAGGTATTCATGGTGCCCCCTAGTGGTCAAATATGCCATCTTCCATTCATCTCCTTCTCTTACTCTGATGAGATTGTAGGCACTCCAAAAGTCTAATTTCGTGAAAAACTTGGCCCCTTGTAATTGTTCTAAGGCTACTGGAACCAAGGGAAGAGGATAAGGATAAGCTTTTGTGATCTGGTTGAGGCCCCGATAATCCATGCATGGGCATAAACCACCGTCTTTTTCCTTAATAAAGAAAAAACTGGGTGCTATGGGGGACGTTGAGGGTCTGATGAAGCCTTGTTCTAGGGCTTCCTGGATATACACATCTAAAGACTTTTGCTCTTCTAGTGTCAGCAGATATACTCTAGACCTGGGGAAAATGGGGTTTTCCACGAGCTCGATTGCGCAATCATACGGTCTATGAGGAGGCAGTTTGGTGGCACTTTTCTTGTTAAAGACCTTTTTAAGATCTAAGTGTTCCGAAGGGATTTGAAAGAGGTAGAGTCAGCATTGGAGCTTTCTACTGAGGTAGATAAAACTGAGACTGCGGGTGGTGTAATACAAGACTGAATACAAAAGTCTGACCATTTTATTGTAACGTGTTCAGACCAGGAGATGGAAGGATTGTGTCTCTCTAACCAGGGGAGTCCTAATATCAGTTCAAATTCAGACTGCTCAATTACTAAAAACGACAAGGTCTCTTTATGAAGAGCACTCGTCTGTAAAACCAAGGGTGTAGTCATTTTGGATATTGTCCCCAGTCCTACTGGTCCTCCATCCAATGCAGCCACCTTCAAAACTGTCTGCAGGTTCTCCACCGGGATTTGTAGCTGTTCCACTAGCCGGGCATGAATGAAGTTTCCCTCCACACCAGAATCTATCAGGGCTGAAGTGACAAGAGAATGGGGATGAAAGTAGAGAGTGACAGGTAACATAAACGACTTTGAAACCAACCCTTTTGTGGGGACACTCACCACATCAGCTGTCCAGGGGTCGGCGCCTTGCTTTTTTGTGGTCTGGCTCAAAAGTCACAAACTTGATGTACAGGATTACCACAATACAGGCAGAGATGGTTTTTCAGCCGATGGAGCCTCTCTTCGTGGGATAGCCAAGACGAGTCACACTGCATGGATTCGCTGGGCTCAGCCGTTTCTGGAGTGACTCTTACTCAAGTAAGTGTTCGTCTGGTGCTTCATTCAACCTTGGGTTTGTTGCGGTGGTGCAAGAGATGATCTAGCTTAATCGCTAGATTTATAAGTTGATCCAGGGTCAATTCATCATCTTTACATGCAAGTTCGTTCAAGATATCTGCATTTAGCCCCTGACGAAACATAACTAAAAGAGCTGCCTCGTTCCAGCCACTACTCGCTGCTAGAGTCCTAAACTCTAGTGAATATTCCACTACTGAGCGATTCCTCTGACGTAATTTGGATAATAATTCCTCACTAACCTTGCCGTCATATGGGTGATCAAACACTGTCTTGAATTCGTTAATAAACTGCGCATAGGATAAGCAATGGATGTGAGTCCAGCTGGCTGTGGCCCATTCAAGAGCTTTATCCGCTAAACGAGACACAATGAAAGATATCTTGGCTTGGTCAGAGCTGGCAGGGGAATTATCAAAAAAAACTGAACACTGGAGCAGGAACCCGCCACATTTGTCAGGGTCACCTTCAAATTTCTCAGGTTTACTAACCGGGAGTACCGCATGTGAGGTCTCTGCTGGAGCGGTGGGGATCACTGATCTTACTGCTGGTTCCGCCAGACTCATATTCTGAAGTTGGCTACTCAACCCCTTAACACTGGTGACCAGTTGAGCCAACTGAGTTGCTGTTCTGCTTGTTGGTGGGCTAGTGACTCTAGTTAATGAGTCACTCTGGACAGAACCTGCTGATGTCGGGTGAGGAGTTGACCTTGCTCATTCAAAGCTTTTTGAAGAGCTTCTGGGTCCGCCGTCTGCATATTGGCCAAGGTATTCTGTAACGTGTGAACAGAAACCAGACGCTTACGGATTGAAAAGACAACAGCGGTTTTACTTTCAGAATCACAGTCCAAAAACGTAGTCAAATAACATGCGTGGGTCAGATCCAGAAAACACAGCAAAAATACACTGGTGAGCATAACACCAGGCAAACAAAAACCATAGGGCAGGGCAAAAGACAGGAACCCGGGCTTTAGCCATAACTAGCTGACACATACACAGCTGAAACATATTAGTATTCAGGTGAACTTGAGCGCTGATAGGAGCGCGGGGACCGGCCAGGAGTCATGTGACTTCTCTGACAATTCTGGGCATTGGAGTCCGAGTCAGACTCCGGGTGCGAAGTAGCTCCATCACGTGATCCCCTAGTGGATTCTGGGAGATATAGTTCGTGTCCTCCTGAGGACTGGCTGAATGCATGACAATCTGTTTCTCTGCATAATTCGTTAACTCTTTCTCCTCGTTCAACATTGATTAGGACCCCAACCACAACTGCCACAGAGCAGATATTGTTATTATTTCATTCTCAGCACAGCAGTGACACTGACATGGTAGGATGTGTGATACTGGTACTAGTGTATCAGATACAGCAATGATTTAGACACCTCAGCATCACTGCTGCAGTGAGAATAGTGAAAAAAAGAGGATGACCAACACAAAATGACCAAACACAACAAGGTAGGAGTTTCGTATAGTAATAAGTTATGAAATAAAACTATGATATGAACAGTTGTACACATTTCCATATGTGCTGTTAGTGAGTCTGAGGTAGATAAATAAATGAGATCATTGAGAAATTATTCATCAAAATAATATAACCGCAACAGTTAATGTCCATGATTATATTAAACACAATTCTTTTTATAAAACACTAAATTCTTGTTTTACCATTATCTTCTATCTTCAGCTGCAATGACTTTTGCAAATAAATACAGAATTTTTACTTTTTCTCAAGTTCAGTAGTTTTGTACACTTCTGGTGAGAAGGCTTCTGTAGCTGCAATGTGAGTAGGGGTCTAGAAGTGAGGAAAAAGAATTACTGAAACAGGACTTTAGTAAAATTAATATTTTAAACTTTAGTTGTATAAGATGGGGATCCACCTAGGAAGCAGATATATATGTCATGAAAGCTCAAGAGGAGTGAAAAGTGGGGGCAAATTGAGAAAACACAATCTGCTGTAGGCGAGTTCAAAGGCATCCTCACCAGTCAGAATTGTAGTGATTTTAAAACAAAAATGTAAAATTCTGGTGCACATTAGATTACACTATAGGAAAGGTCAAAAAATAAAACAAGTGGTTCAGTCAAGCAAAAAAGTTTTATTACCTAGAAACAAAGCCTAGGCATAATCCTTATTTGTTCTTAGAGTATTTTCCAGTTTTAAAGACAGAAGCCCACCATCTCACAATGTCATCTCTATTCTTTAAAGTGGTCAGACACTGGTCCACAATTGTACTGAAAAATGTTAGTTACCAATTCTGAATGAAGCAAGAGGCTATATTTGTCTTATTCTTTGAATTTTCTGTTCCACCCTAAATCTCAATGTTTCCGTTCCACTTTTTGAGGTGGCACAGAAATATAAATAAAAGCCAACTTCAGCTTCATGAACGATACAATATATTTATTTTAAATGGTAAGAAACGGTAATACAACATGCTACAGATTACAGCTACAGGAAATGTGCAATTTAAACCAAATATGCTGTTTGTGTTAACTTTTGCAGCAAAAAATTACAACCCTATTTCCAAAAATGTTGGGACGCTGTGCATAATGTAAATAAAAACAGAATGCAAAATAGTTCTGAGACAAGATATCAAATGTTGAAAGTGAGAAATTTGATTGTTTTATGAAAAATATATGCTCCTTTTGAATTTAATGCCAGTGACACATTTCAAAAAAGTCGGGACAGGACAACAAAAGATAGGTAAGATTGTGTAATGCTTCAAAAAAAAACACCTGGTGGTTAATTGGCAACAGATCAGTAAGATGATTGGGTATAAAAAGAGCATCCCAGAGAGGCTGAGCTTTTCAGAAATAAGGATGGGAAGGAGTTTAACACTCTGCAAAAGACTGTATGGGCAAATAGTGCAACAGTTAAAAAAATATGTTTCTCAATGTAAAATAGCAAAGAACTTAGAGATTTCATCATCTAATATCACTAAAAGATTCAGAGAATCCAGAGAAATCTCTGTATGCAATGGTCAAGGCCAAAAACCAATATTAGCTAGCCATGATCTTCAGGCCCTCAGGTGGCACTGGATTAAAAACAGACTGTAGTGGAAATCACTGCATGGGCTCAGGAACACTTCTGAAAACCACTGTAGATAGGATCCAGAAACACTGACACCTTCTCTGGGCCTCAGCTCATTTAAGATGAGGTAAAGCAGAAAAATGTCCTGTGGTGCAACAAATCAAAACTTTAAAAAGTTGGATTTTTTACAGAGTGTGTCCAATTTTTGCCATTATTACAGCTACTATTCTTTTCAGGAGACTCGCTTTCAGTTTTTCAAAGAAATCTGCAGCGGTATTTTTCCCACACCAACAAAGTTTAGTCTTAGAAGTTGGTTGCATTTTCTGCTTTTCACAATCTAAGTAAATTCAAACACATTTAATGATGTTGAGGTCTGGACTCTGGGGTGGTCAGTCCATTGTTCTGAGAACAGCAGCAGCTTCTTAGTTTGATTTGTCAGTTTCCTTTTCTCAGTAAGGGCTTCTTGACAGATACACATCCTTTCACATCCCTAGTGTTGGGTTGTCTTCACCCAGTGGAAGGATGGACAGAAACACCTGCAGATGTTTTCAGATCTGAACAGTTTATCTGGTGGGGACAGTTTTGGTGGTCTACCAGGTCTCGCAGGTGGTTGTTAGGAGTCTCATTTTCTCTGTAGTGTCACGTATTCGGCCAGCCAGCCTCAAAACTACGATTCCCAGAATCCTCCACCTCCGCCTAAATGGCGGATTTAGAAGGTGTCCAGAAGGCACTGATGGAACAAGAACAGCTACTCGGCAGACATCAGCAAGTTCTTTCTGGGGTAACTAACTCACTAGAATCGCTAGCTCACCAGCAAGCTGAACAACACTCTCACCTAGCTCAGCTCGTAGCAAGCGTTAAAGGTTTACGCAGCCAGTTACAGACTCTGAACGTCACTGAGCCTGAAGTTAACCCCGCTGCTCAGGATCTGAACTCTCTTGCTGTTTTTCCAGTTAGTAAACCTGATAAGTTTGACGGTAACCCTGATAAATGCCGAGGGTTTTTACTCCAATGTTCCATTTATTTTGATAATTCTCCCGCTAGTAATGACCAGGAGAAGATTTCCTTCATAGTTTCCAGGCTAGCGGATAAAGCATTAGAGTGGGCTACCGCAAGCTGGAATAGAATACACCGTCTTTCATATGCGCAATTCTTACGTGAATTCAAAACTGTATTTGACCATCCTTATGAAGGGAGAATTAGTGGGGAATTATTAGCTCAGCTCAAACAAGGGGCTCGTTCTGTAGTGGATTACTCTTTGGAATTTCGGACTTTAGCAGCCAGTAGTGGTTGGAACAAGGCTGCATTAGTAGTTATGTTTAGACAAGGACTCAGACTCGACATCTTGAACGAACTAGCATGTAAAGATGACGACTTGTCATTAGATGAACTGGTGAATCTGGCTATTAAAATCGATCATCTGTTACAACATCGGGTCAAGAGGAAGTATGACAATGTCAGACGCAGTTTCACCAGATCACGAAGTACTACAGAATCACTGGAAGCCCCTGAACCCATGCAATGTGACTCATCACGACTAACTCCAGAAGAAAGGAGACGCAGGATGAGAGATCACCTTTGTCTGTATTGTGGGAAGTCGGGTCATCAGATCAAGGATTGTGCTGTGAGACCACAAACTGGCAAGGCGCCAACCCTTGGAAAGCACGTGGATTATACTCCGCGTGCTAATGTGGTGAGTGTTCCCAAAAAAGGGTTGATCTCTAAATCCTTTATGCTACCTATCAGTATATACTGTCATCCTGATTTTGTTGTCGTTTCAGCCCTTTTAGATTCTGGAGCAGAAGGGAACTTTATTCAAGCCAGGATCGTGGAGGAACTCAACATTCCAGTGGAGGAACTTCCGAATGCCTTGAAAGTAGCAGCACTGGATGGAGGACCGGTAGGAGCTGGAACCATTTCCCAGATCACCAAGCCCCTAGTAGTCCAGACCAGTGCCCTTCATCAAGAGACATTGTCTTTTTTAGTCCTAGAACAAACTGAATTCGAAATCATTTTAGGACTCCCGTGGCTAGAAAAACACAACCCCTTGATTTCATGGTCTGATCACACAATTACCAAGTGGTCAGATGAGTGTTTGCAAACTTGCAACATTTCCCCTTCACTCTCTGTTTGCTCCACATCAGTAGAAAGCCCCGACGAAGAAAAAGCCCAGATCCACATTCCACCTGCGTATCAGGACCTCAAAGAGGTTTTCAACAAGGTCAATGCCACCAAGTTACCCCCACATAGAACTTATGACTGTGCCATAGACTTGATTGAAAATCATACATTCCCCAAGGCCCGAGTTTATCCGTTAACCCAGGAAGAACAGAAGGCATTAGATGTGTATGTTCAAGAAGTGCTCGAACAAGGCTTTATTAGACCATCTACCTCCCCAATATCTTCTAGTTTCTTTTTCATTAAGAAGAAGGATGGAGTTCGGCCTTGTATAGATTATCGAGCACTCAATAACATCTTGAAGCCCTATCCTTATCCACTTCCTCTGGTCCCAGTAGCCTTGGAGCAGTTAAAGGGGGCTAAAATATTCACCAAACTAGACCTCAGAAGTGCCTACAATTTAATACGTATCCGAGAGGGAGATGAGTGGAAGACAGCCTTTATGACCACTAGGGGGCACTATGAGTACCTCGTGATGCCCTTCGGGCTCTCTATAGCGTCCTCTGTGTTCCAGGCATTTATTAATGAGGTACTGCGAGACATGCTAGGTCAATTTGTAATTGCTTATCTGGATGATATATTGATTTATTCCCCAGACAAAGATACCCATGTGCTGCAGGTTCGAGCAGTGTTGGAGAGACTTCTAGAAAATAATCTATATGTGAAAGGGGAGAAATGTGAATTCAATCTAGAGTCTGTCAACTTCTTGGGGTATGTAGTCAGTAGTCAAGGGGTTCTCATGGATGATCACAAGGTCGACGCCGTAGTTAACTGGCCCACTCCCACTTCAGTCAAAGAGCTACAACGATTCCTAGGGTTTGCTAATTTCTATTGTAGGTTTATTAGGAATTTCAGTACAAAAGCCGCACCACTCACATCTCTACTCATGGGCGCCCTCAAGAGGATCAGATGGACTGAGCAAGCTGAGAAGGCGTTTCAAGAACTCAAAGAAGCCTTCACTTCAGCTCCCATTCTCACACACCCCGATCCTTCGAAACCATTTGTGCTGGAAGTAGATGCATCAGAGACAGGGGTGGGGGCAGTTTTGTCACAAAGAGTTGGATCACCAGTAAAGTTGCACCCAGTCGCCTTTTTTTCCTACAAATTGTCAGCAGCAGAAAGAAATTATGGGATTGGGGATAGAGAACTACTAGCAGTTGAGTTAGCTCTTGTGGAATAGAGACATTGGCTCGAGGGAGCTAACCATCAGTTTACGGTGCTTACGGACCATAAGAATTTAGAATATCTCAGGAACGCCCGAAGATTGAATTCCAGGCAAGCTAGGTGGTCATTGTTTTTCGCCTGTTTTAATTTTACCATCACTTACAGGCCTGGGTCTCGTAACACGAAAGCCGATGCGCTTTCACGTATACACCAAGAAAACAGTCACGTACTCGACCCTGATAGCCAAAAGCCCATTTTACCCCCAGACCTTATTATCTCAGCTATACGTTGGGAAATAGATGAAGCCATTGAAGCTGCTTTAACTAATGTTTCTGTGCCAAGTCAGTGCCCCCCAGGGAAGAAATATGTCCCTCTAGAATGTAGGGATCGTTTAATTACATGGGCACACTCCTCCATTGTGACTGGTCACCCGGGAGAAACACGTACCCATCAGTTGATATCAAATAGATACTGGTGGGAATCAATGAGTAAGGACATTCATTCATTCGTGCAAACATGTTCGATCTGCTCACAATGTAAGACCCCTAAGACTTTACCTGCAGGCAAGCTGATGCCCCTTCCAGTTCCTGACAGACCTTGGTCACATTTAGCAATAGATTTCATAACTGAATTTCCCGAATCCCAAGGTTTCACCACAATTCTGACTGTGGTGGATAGATTCTCCAGGGGTGTTCGTTTCATTCCGTTTCCTCACTTGCCCATGGCTTTCCAAACGGCGGAAGCCCTATTTAAGGTTTTTTGGGATCCCGGAGGACATTGTCTCTGACCGAGGGCCCCAATTTACCTCGCAGGTGTGGTCAGCCTTTTTGAGCAAATCGGAGTCTCTGTGAGTTCAACTTCTGGATATCATCCACAGGCTAACGGAAAGTTTTTAAGGATTTTCTGTCACAATAACCCCACGGACTGGTATAGATTTTTAACCTGGGCTGAAATAGCGCAAAACTCTTTGATCAGTTCCTCGACAGGTTTGACCCCTTTTCAGTGTGTTTTTGGTTATCAGCCTTCTGTGGCCCCAAGGACCGGGACGGAAACAGAGGTTCCAGCGGTCGACGACTGGATGAAACGGAGTGAGCTGGTCTGGGAGGAGACGCACCGCCGAATTGAGGAGGTTCTGCAAAGACACAAGGAACAGGCGGACTGGCACAGAGGACCCACTCCAGAATATCAGCCTGGGGACCGAGTCTGGCTTGCCACACGAGACTTTCGCCATAGAGAGGGAAGTAGGAAGTTACTCCCTAAATATATTGGACCATTTAAAATAGTTAAGAAAATAAATGACGTGACTTATAGATTAGAATTACCCCCTAGATTTCGAGTATCACCTTCTTTTCACGTGTCTTTATTGAAACCGTTTGTTGCAGGGCCATTGGATGAGGTGTCACCAGACACTGCACCACCTCCGCCAGAAATGATAGAAGGGGCACCGGTCTACGCTGTTCGTAGGCTGCTGGACTCCAGAAGAAGAGGTGGTCTCTTGCAATATCTAGTGGATTGGGAGGGCTACAGACCTGAGGAGCAGTGTTGGGTGCCGGCCAAGGACATTCTGGACCCTGGGCTCGTGGCAGATTTTCACAGCCAGCACCCTGAGAAACCTGCTCCACATCCCAGGGGTCGCCCGCGTAGAGGGCTACACGCATCCCTTCCGGCTCGTCTGCAGAGACCACGTGAGAGTTCACCGGCGGTCCGGCGCCTAGGCAGCTCTGGTTCGGCCCCTGTTCCAAGGGCTGGTGGGGGACGGGGTGGTCGTCCTGGTCGCCCTCGTTCCAAGGCCAGCCAGGACTCTTTGGAGGGGGGTACTGTCACGTATTCGGCCAGCCAGCCTCAAAACTACAATTCCCAGAATCCTCCGTCTCATCACCTGACTCCAGGAAGATCATCAGTATATTAGCCCGGGCTATAGTCAGGTTCATTGCGAGGTATTGCTTTCCTAGTGAAACTACTGAGCGTTCTTTCTGGTTTGGATCTCCCGTGTTTTGACCTTGTGTTTTGACTTTGTTTCTCGTGCTCGTGCTCACTTTTGGTACTGTTGCCTGGTTTGCTGGATATTCGGTTTTTGACTTTTGCCTGTGTTCTGGACTTTGATCTGCCTTGCCCTATTTTGTTATGATCGCCTTCTGTGTTTTGTTGCTGACTTTGGAACTGACCCATGCCTGTGTACTGACGACGATATCTCTGTCTGAATCCCCAAGTAAAGCTTCTTCACTGTTTTACATCCGCGAGCGTCTGCTTACTGGTCGCACGTTACATGTAGCTTTTAATGATTTTTTGAAACTCCTGTTTTTTTCACTGTAATTATTAAATATCATTATTTCATTTAAGTGCCAGATACTTAAATTTTGCATGGTACTTACAAACAGGTGGGTGATAACAACAGAATGGCTGAAGCGGTAGTTTTGAAATTTGGAGATAAACTATAAAACCCCCATAGCTACTGATGTCTGACTCTTACTAAATCTGTGCATATCTTAGTTTGACATTGTTATAAGATTAAAATTACAAAGCACAAAATAATTTTGGAGTATTTCTGCCTCATAAGGCCATTAGTGGTCAACTGCACTGCACCCAGACGTTTCATCTCCAAAAGCCTGCTGTTATTTGGTTGTGCTCATTTAGTAGCCTGGGGGCAGTCATGGGCATGTGACGGAAGTGCCCTTGAGCAAGACACCTAACCCCTAAATGCTCCCCGGGCACCGTGGATAGGAATGCCCACCGCTCCGGGCAAGCGTGCTCACTGCCCTCTGGTGTGTGTTCACTAGTGTGTATGTGATGTTTCACTGCACACATGGATCAAAATGTGGAGGTGGAATTTCCCCATAGTGGGACTAATAAGGGTCTCTTAATCTACTCACCACATCTGATCTGCATCACACATTGATCTGCGTCAAATAGTTTACAAAGTACAATGTAGAACAGAATAAAACAGTAGTAACAGAGTATTATAGATGAGACAATACAGGTCATGACAAAAAGTCATAGAGCTTAGTTATAAATATATGGGGACCAGGGCATTATATCTAGACAAAGAGAGGCAAACGCTCAGGCAGTGATGAGAAGAATGTATGGTGAAACATCACCAATATAAATATAACTCAGATGGACAAAATTACTTCCACAGCCATTTTATAAGTTCTAGTATTACGGCCTTTGCAGTGCTTAAGACATTTTGATGTAAAGGCTTGTGCTTAATTGCTTAAAAGCTAAAGCACTTCTCAGACAGGATTAGCTTTCCATGGGGAGGTGGGATATTGTCATTTTACTACAGGATGTCTGTAATATTTATAACAAATTTGCATGGTATAAGAATTTTCTAAATAAATGACAGATATTGGAGTGACTGTTTCATTTACAACCGCATTAACTCCAGAAAGAAGAAGAAGAGTAGGAAACACATCAAAACATTTAGCTGATACTAACCACCTGTCTTGCTTTCTGAAGTAGGAAGTAGTTTAGGGTAACATTTTTTCTTTAATTTTCCCATGTTTTAGTGTCCTGCTCTGTACACCTGAGGTGGGACAGTACTCATTGACTTCAATTTAACCACTGGAAACGCTTGTTTAAGTGCCTCCATGCTCACTATATGAGTCTGTATATTGTTATTTCACATTGTTGATGTCTTTACCTTTATTCTAAATGATGTGGAGAATAGTAAAATAGTAAGGAAAACCCCTCTATCAGTAGGTTCATCCAAACGTTTGGCTGGTGCTGTACATGTAATAGTTTTTGACAAAGCCAAAGCAAGCTCCTGCTCCGCTCCACACTGCAGGACTCCACTGCTCTACAGTTACTCTAACAGCAGCCCGGACTCGGACACATTCAGATGCTAATGATCCTCCAAAACTAGAACTTTGAGGGTTCTCATTAGGGACACTGTGAACAAACAGTGACGTGGTTCTAATCGCTGCAGTCTCGCCGCAGCAGCGCAGTGTGTCGGGGCGAATAATTACACACTCCGCTGGCACCATGCCAGCATGAGCTGAGCCAAATCCGGGGAACACTCAGCCCTTCTACACTGGAGCAGAATCCTATTCCTCTACATCTCTCTCTCCCTCTCTCTCTCTCTCTCTCTCTCTCTCTCTCTCCCCTCTTTCTCTGTGTTTCTCTCTGTGTCTCCCTCTTTCACATCCCTTCTGCTTTCTGTCTATCTTTCTTTCATTCTTATCTCTTTCTTTCTTTCTTTCTTTCTCTTTCTCTCTCTCTCTTTCACACCCCTTCTTCTGTCTCTTTCAATTTCATTCTCTCTCCCTGTCTCTCTCTCTCTTACCCTCTCATGCTCTCTTTCGCTATTTCTCTTTCTGTCATTCATTCACTCTCTCTCTCTCTCTCTCTGTTGTTCTCTCTCTTTCATTGTCTCTCTTTCTGTCATTTATTCATTCTCTCGTCTCTTTCTGTTTCTCTCTCTCTTGTTCACACCCTTTCTTCTCTCTCTCTCTCTTTCTGGCTTTCTTTCTCTCTCTCTTTCTCTCTCACTTCCTCTCACTCTCTCTTTCATTGTCTCTCTTTTTTGTCATTTATTCACTCTCTCGTCACGTTTCTGTTTCTCTCTCTCTCTTTCACACCCTTTCTCTTTCTGTCTATCATTCTGTCTTTCTCTCTCTCTTTCTTTCTCTGTTGCTCTCTCTCTTTCACTCTATCTCTTTCTGTCATTCATTTATTCACCCTCTTCTCTCTCTCTCAACCTTTCTCCTCTCTGTCTCTTTCTGATTTTCTTTCATTTATTCTCTCGTGTTGTATATCTCTTTCGGTCCTCTTAATCTATCTCTCCCCTTTCTCTCTCTGTTTCTCTCTTTCTCTCTCTTTCTACTATATCCTCTCTCTTGCTCTCTTTCTCTCTCTTTCTGTCCTTTCACTCTCTATCTCTCCATTGCACTGCCTCATATTTTATCCTTTCTTTTTAATTTTCTGTATCTTTCTCTCTCTGTAACGCATTTTGGAACAAAACCCCTGATTTTTGACTGCCTGGCATGGACGCTTTTTAAAGTGATAGTTTGGCGCAAAAACGACACATTTCCGCCCTCACCTCAAATGTAGTCTGAGACATGTATGGTGTGGAACAGATCTGCAAACAGTTTGGTTTAAAATATATTCACTTCTGAAAAGTGGAAAATATACAAAAACAAAACCTCAACAATGAATCAGGTAATGAGTATGAGTAGACAACTGAGTCCGTGAGTAGACAACAAAGCATTTTTTGTAAGTTGCTCTGGATAAGAGCGTCTGGTAAAAGTTGTAAATGTAAATGTAACAATACTATGGCATTTCTGATGTTGCTGATCTGTATTACAGAAACACAACTCTGAAATCTTCTCTCAGTTGTTAGTCAACATGAAAACTTAATTTAGGACTGCATTTAGGGCACTTGGAAATAAGTGTAAATAGATGCAACATAAATACAGTAAAAAGAATTACAGTCATGAGTCATTAAAAAGATGTAAAAAATTAATAAATAAATAAATCTCATGAGCTAGTTTGAAGAACAAAGTTTGGTTCCAGGTTTCTCTGGACAGCCACCACATGGATTTATTACATTACACCACCAGCACACTTGATTTAATGTAATAAAGTATTGTTTAGCTAAACCAGATATTTGATTTTACCTTCAAATAATACTGGGTATTCTTGAGGAGAGGTTTGAAAATGGTTAAACACATTTGACATTTGTGAACTATAATACTATAATACTTATTTTATTAATATTATATGGATATATATTTTAAAATGTAATTATTATTTCTTCTGGGGAGAGACTTGGCATTACTCCCCAGTAATTACACATAATACCCCAGTAATTACCTCCCCCAATTTTCCATATTTGTTAAGAGAGTACACCCTCTCTGTCTTTCTCTGCGGTAAAATTTCTCCCTCTGTCATTTACTCATCCTCCTCCTTCTCTGCAGGGGCTCTTGGCTCTGAGTGCTTTTAGCTGGTGATTTAGTTCATCTCCAGACTGAAAAATAGCAATGATACTGTCAGAACATACACAATAATGATGGTACGACAGAAAAAACTGCTTTTAAGCGGCACACTATGCTTTTTGTATGTCATCTTCTATATGGCATCTTCTTCCTCAGAAACCATTTTCTTCTTTCTCTGTGTATATGTAATCGGTAGATCCCTTACCAATTTATAGCAGAAACCAAACTCTAAAGCCTGAAAGCCTTTTCTATTGGATCATTTGGTAGATACTGCGATTTTGTGTGTATTTGTTTCCAAAAGATACATGGCAGGGTTCATGAACTCATCCTCCAAAACAGCACACATACTCCAAAGAAGCAAACATACTCCACAGAAACCAGGCACAAGAGCTTTCATCAGGCCCAATTTTTTTCGGAGCATCAATACAGTCCAACACAACCTCTCTTCACAAAGTTTAGAATCTGAACCTGCCTATAATCTGACAAAATCCTCTCTGTATCTGACTGTAGTCTGACAAAACTCTGTCTGTGGGCCCGACTGTAGCTCGACAAAATTCTGTTAATTCTGACTGTAGCACAAATTTCTGTCAGAATCCTGCTGTGGCCTGACAAAATTCTTTCTGAATCCGACTGTAGCCTAACAAAATTCTTTAATCTCTACTGTAGCACAACAAAATTCTGTCTGTGAGCTCGACTGTAGGTCGACGAAATTCTGTCCAAACTTTGACTGTAGCGAGACAATATTCTTTCTAAACTCAACTGTAGACCAAAAAAAATCCTGTCTAAACTGTAACCCAACGAAAAACTGTCTAAACTCGACTGGAGCACCAACAAAAATCTGTCTAAACTCGACTGGAGCCCAAGAAAATTCTGTCTAAACTCAACTGTAGCCTGACAAAATTCTGTCTAAACTCGACTGGAGCCTGACAGAATTCTGTCTAAACTCGAATGTAGTCTGACAAAATTCTCTCTGAACTCAAATGTAGTCCAACAGAATTCTGTCTGAGAGCAACTGTAGCCTGAGACTGACAAATATTTAAGGAATGGAATGATGCAACAGTGATTTAATAAATATTGAAAAATACACTGATGAAATATTTATTTATTTATTCAGTATATTTTTCTGAATTCAGAGTTACACCAAAAGAATTAAATCAATTTGAATTGTGATGATATTTCATCATTCATTGAGTCATATCCTAAAGAATCATAATTGAACTGAATCGTTGTGAGGGCAGAGATTTACACCCTTGGAAATTTCTCATTTCTCTGCAGCAGGTGTTCGGACATGCTGTAATCCTCCTGGAAGGCCAAAAGGGCCCTGTAGGCTTCATATTGTTCCAGCCTCAGCTGCTGTTTCTGCCTGTTTCACGACAGATTTTCTCCTAAAAAAAAGCGCTAAAGCTAACACTAAGGCCATGTCCTCTGTTACAGAAGTGCATTAAAGGGCATTTCAATCACGCAGCACTGCCTTATCAAAAACAGCAGCAGAACCACTAGGATGAAGCATTTAGAGGCTGGAACCTGAATTATCAGAGAGAGAGAGAGAGAGCGAGAGCGAGCTAGGCATAGAGAGACGGTGAGAGAGGTAAAGAGATGTAGAGAGAAAACAGAAAAAGGATAAAGACTGATATAGAGAGGAAATAGAGTGAGAGCAACAGAGAAAATTAAAGAGAAAGCATGAGAGAGAGACAAAAGGATAGAAGTGAAACAGAGAGACAGAAGGAAAGGGACAGAGAGACAGATGTAGAGTGACAGAATGAAAGCAAGAGACAGAATAATAAGGAGAAAGAGACAGAAAGAGGTAGCGAGAGGTAGAGAGATAGAGGGAGAGTATTAGGGAGAGAGAGATAGAGAGAGGTCGAGAGAGAAGGAGAGTGAGAGAGAGAGGCAGTGAGGTTTAGAAAGACAGAAGGAGAGAGATTGTTTAAGGAAGAGAAATAGAGAGAGGTAGACAGATGTAGAGACAGAAAGAAAGCGAGAGAGTGAATGTTCTAAAGAGAAAGACAGATAAAGAGAGGTATAGAGAAAGAGAAAGAAAGGGAGGGGATTAATGAGAGAGAGACTGAAAGAGGTGGTGAGATGTAGAGAAACAGAAAAAGAGAGACTGTTAGGGAGAGAGACAGCTAGAGAGAGGTAGCAAAGGTAGAGATACAGAAGGAGAGGGAGAGAGAGAGATTTGTGGGCAGAGACAGAGGCAGTGAGATGTAGAGAGACAGAAGGAGAGAGAGACTGGAAGACTCTTGCCTGATGAGTGAAAGGATAATCACTGAACAGCTGCATTGTGTCTGGGAACTGCAGTGTACATTTGAGACCAGTTTAAAGACATAGTTTGGCAAAAAATCAAATTCTTTTAAAAAAGTGAGGAAAATTAATTTGGAGTAATATAAGTAGAGCTGGTGCTTTAAGGATTTAGCCTTGGCTTTTCAGCCACCAGCAAGACAAAGAAAAAAAACTTCAGGCGTTTGACTTTTCAGTTGGTTCTTGACTGGCTCTGTCTCAGGGAAGCTCTCTCTCTGTCTCCCACCATGTAAAAGGTACGTAAGTAAGCTGGCAGTAAACAACAGACAGATGAAAAGCGTAGCCCGCAGGTTTACTGTAACTAGCTCTCCGCCCCCAGGTGATGCTAGACCACACCCCTGCTGCCACAGCCACATTATCAACAACATTATCTTAAAGCTGCACTTTGTAACTTTGGCATATTTGGGGAATTGGAAACCTCTCTGGTGGAAATATGTAACTGCATGAAATGTGCAGAGGAACATTTTATAATGTGGGTTGTGCTGCAGTTGTGTCTACTTTACCACAGTTAACTGATCTGAGCTATCTAACATTACTATTCAGCACATGTCCATTAGTTAAGCCTCCACAAGTCAGATATCTATTTAGTAGGGGTGGGAGGAGGCGGGGATTGATTCTTAGATGCATCGCGATGCGGATGTGGACGATTCTAAAATGATTCACAAATGTCAAAAATCGATTTTCTAAATTTTAATTTATATATAGAATTTTTTGCGGAAGTGCAGCACCCGGACAGTCTGTGGCGGCACATAACAAAAACACAACTGGATGAGTGAGAAATCCGACTGGCACCCTCTGCATTAAAAGCCAGGTTAGGTCAGGAGTCACAACACAAATGATAAGAAGAGACATTTCGTCCTTTCAACAAAAATCAAACCACCTTGGGAGCCACAACATTTTATGTCCAGTATGTCTCAGTATGTGCTAATGTCCTAGTATAGGCTACAAAATATAAACGAAAACACAGACTTACTTTGCTCTGCTTTAAGCTTTAGCTATAGCCGCTTTCCTTCCATCTCCGTCGGGAAAACTTTTCCTCAAAAGTACAACAGTTTCTTGTAAAATGTCTCTCAGCATTCGACTGTTTTATGAGGCTGAAGTCGCTTCTTATTCGCCAGCTTCTTGTTAGAATTTTCCCATTCCACCTTAAATTCTGCCTGAGGTGCCAGAATGTAAATGTGGCACCATTTAAGGTGGAACGGGGAAATTCGAAAGAGAAGCTGACTTCATCTTTGCAACTTTTTAGTGTTTGACAGTCTCACTGCAGGTTTAACATTCCAGGAAACCAACTGTGCTGTTTATAAATGCAAATAAGGCAATTCGTCTCCAAATGTTCATCTTAAATCTCTCTTTGCCTTTTCGTTAGCTACTAGCTAGGTGAGACTGCATTGCTGTGTGACCTGAATTCTGCACGCAAGTTGTCAGTCGTTACGAACCAGGGCTTTCGCGCTATGTTGCACACTTTGGAGCCGAGATACAGCGTCCTGTCTCGAAGATATTTTACTGACACAGCGATCCCTACTCTCTACAACGAGACCAAATGTTGCAAAAGCAAAAAAATATAAAAGAAAACGGTTAGGACAGCTGTAACGTGCTGCGTGGACATCTATTTTCACTGGATCTTATGTCACCGTAACAGCGCATTTTATCACAGATGAGTATCAGCCAGTGTCTCATGTGCTCCAAACAAGAGCAGTGAATGAGAGCCTTCCAGGTCAATTACCACATCACTTCCATTTGTTTTATTAATAAAAGATATTGGAAGTAAATTCATTATGGATCGCTACAAATACTTTAAAAGTACCAGGTCCTCACACAGTGAGAAAAAAAGATGCATCAAGATGCATCGACAATCGTTTCATAATCGCATTGCAGCCCTCTGAATCATAATCGAATCGATTAGTGAGGTTCCTAGAGATTCCCACCCCTACTATTTATGCAATGTTAGTCCAGTACATTTTATATTGGTTGCGTCACTGAGCTGTCACCACCACTGAAAAGCCAAGCCAATGTTCATTCTGGTCTTAGCTTGAGCTCTGTTGCTTTCCCTTTTAGCTTGGCAGTGTTCTGATGAATTGTGCTACCTTGTTGAAATGTCCTACCGTAGCACTTATTTATAGGTAGAGCTGTACATAAAACTATAGGTATGAGATTTTGATCACATGGAGCTGAAGTCAGCTTCTTATTCACCAGCTTCTTCTTTGAATTTTCCCATTCCACCTTAAAGGGTTGCAGATACATTTTGGCACCTCAGACCACTGAAGCACTCAAGCACCGTTAAATGTGGAATGGAAGAATTGGAAAATTCGAAGAATCTGGAGAATAAGAAGCTGACTTCAGCCTTGTCTAAATCGTAATTAGTAAAATTAAGTTTAGTCTGTACTGAATTAACATTGAAATACATAAAACATTTGAAATACTACGTTTCTACGCAATAGCCTACTAATACACATGCCCGATAGGACGAATTAATGGGACAGATTGAATTTTAGAACATTTGGTTCTCTTCAGTTTTATGTTTCTTTGCTTTGACCAGGGATGATGCCGCAGCTGATGACTGGGTTTGCTGTTCTGATGTCTCCATCTTCAACAATGTCTCTCTCTTTCCTTTCACTAACTTTCAGCATTGTACAGATTAGCATTGTGAGCAATGCCCCCATACCAAGAGGGGCTTGAAATGAGCTGGTTGCTCAGGTAACTAGACATATCAAGCCAGACCTTCTTTTTGAGTCTCTGAGTCAATACGTAAAGACGTAGTTTGAAAAACTCACACCAAATCCCACCCAACAGCTCTGACTTTTGAATGAACATTTCAGGCTTTTACAGGGAGACTCACAGCAGCACAAGAACACCATATTTTAGCAGATTTTTTTCCCTCTTGGCTCGGTAATGTGAATTCTTTCAGCTGTAACAAACAAATCTTACATAGTGCAGATCTGACTAGAGTTAGACCAATCAGAAGAGTTCAACCAATCAGAAGTAACAAATCACCTCTGTGCTGTGATATCCCATCCACATCTAACAGGCAATCTGGCCGAATACATCCAGTGTTCAAGCCTTAAGCCAGAAAAAAACTGGATGTGCTCATTCCCAAAAAACATTCCTGAACATTAATTTATAGAAACCAGTGGCAGTTAATAATTTAAATTGCAGTTATTATAGATGCGACTTAGATGAGACTTTTACTAGTAATGTTCAGGCTCTGTATTTCACACATGTAGCTCTTAAGTGGACGCATGCCCTCATATATGTCATTAAAATTTCAGTAAACAGGAGGTGATGTTCTCAGCAAAAGCCAACAGATCCTTCTGCATAATGTGCAAAAGACACTCTTGTGCCCCTTTTCTCTTCACAGCTGGCTGAGCTGCGTCACTTTTGCACAGAAGCAGCTTTGCATGCGCACAGGTTGGATTTTGCTGCTTTTCTCTAGAATCATGTACAAAAATAACCTTCCTAGACTTCCATTATGGTGTGTGTTACACTTAACACCTTATTAATCACTGTTAAATGTCCTGGTAAAAGTGCATATGTGAAAGAGGCTTTGGTAATGGTTTGAACTCGAGACCACTGAGGAGCCCTGACTTTCACACCATATTTTGTTCCTGATTTCCCATGATGCAACATAATGACTATACATTTTCCCAGAGACTGACTTTGACTTTACTCTAAAGCATAAATAAATTACAAAATATTATAAACTGTGTTCATGTAGCAGTCAAATTAAAAGCATGTTGTTTTTCCAAAATAGATTAGTAAAAGTGCTCAGCAATTTTTTAATTATACAAAATTGTCAAAATATACTTTGGCAGGTGTCCATATACCTTGGCACACTGCCAAGTATAATCTATGTGTGGGAAACACTGATAACATACTAATATTAATTTCAGAATTTGAATAGTGGCACCTGGAATGGTTAACTAAGTGTTCAGTTAGCCCTAACATACACAAAGACAGGTGTGCAGGTAGACAGTGAAAGCATCTCCAACTTCTCCAACCTGCCTCTTCCATCAATCATCAGGACACATGAAAACCTCCCACTGAACGGGGTCTTAATTAGCGTGCTTCATCACACCACTCGCGGTCCCTGCCCTGTGGATGCGTTCAGTGCTGTGATTTATACCTCCGCCTCCTCGTCTCCATCCGTCCACACCAATCACTGTGTGGTGAAAAGGTGAAAAGAGACTGATTGCTCCTTCTTATCTGTCAGAGCTGCTGGACTCCATCCCTCTTTCCTTCCCTTTCTTTCATCCCTTCATTCCCTTTCCCCAGTCATTCCTTCATCTTCAGCCATCTATACATCTGTGGGAGATGCTAGGATGGATGGATGGGTGGATTGAAGGAATCGATGGGTGTGGAATATGGTTGTAAATCACTGAGCTCACAACAATTCTTTAGGAAATTATTCAAAGCATCATGAAATCTCAACACAGTTCAGTGTGGCTATTTTGTTGTGGAGCGGGCGATATGATGATATGTTATTGTTATCATGATAAATTATGTTGCAGTGCTCTTTTCTGATATCATCAGTACTTTCAGAACACTGAAAAACTACACGGACCATTTTGCAGAAAATCAGTGAATTGATAGTTTTGAGTCTTTTTTAAAACATAGCTCTGCTGTGGCTGGTGCATATTGTCTTTTCCAACTTTAAACAGAAAAATGAATAAAATCATGAATAAAATAAGAGAATTCTTTAAATTGGTCTATAATGCATTTTGGAATGAAACCTTTCACATATGTATCCGATACAAGTTATTACAAACCTTTGAATATGTTGGCTTAGAGTTACGCAGAGAAAAAAAATTATAACCCATCCTTATTTTGGTACAGAATGTGAGTGAAGGAACTATTTACTTAGTAGTGGAATTTATACAATAAAATGAATACGCCAAGTTTGTTTTTACTTTTACATTTGAAAACAACTTAAAAACATTATTTTGGCCAAGAAATGAGCACATACTTAATATTATTATAATAAATTATAACAATTTTCAACCTTTCAGAATTGATGCAGTTGAATCAGATTGAGGCATCATTATGCATTTTACACTCCTAATGGATGTATGTGGGAAGATGTGCATTCTCCCCACAGAACCATGAAGATAAATGAGCAGCGAGTAACTCAGATGCTTGTTTTATGACTGCTTAAACTTTAATTAGCCTTAAATAAACTAAGTATTAATTGTTTTAATCATATTCTGATGTTTTCTAGACAATAGAAAAAGGAATAAAGTAAAAAGAGCTTTAAAGTTCTACGTTTTTATACCTACATTTTTCAGTTTTTTATAATTGCTACAATAATGTGTTTTAAAGAGAAATTTAGGCCCAATCCCATTTCTGTTTTTTACCCCTACCCCTTGTTTTCGAGTGTCACCCTAACCCCTTGGAACTGAGTTACAAGGGGTAGTGGTTGAAATCTTGCCCTACAAAATGGGACAACCCTCAAATTACAGGCTACTAGTGGTGCTCTGTAGGTGACCCGGCCCGTCTTCAGTGATAGCGGAGAAGGGAAAAGTTCAGCAACCTCACTGCTGGGCTTTAGTTACATTTAGGGCATCATATCCTTTCAAAGAGGGGGTATAAGACAATTATTTATTATCATGCATACATACATACATACATACATCATCTGAACCGCTTATCCTTCTGGGTCGCGGTGGGGTGCTGGAGCCTATCCCAGCTGTAATTGAGCAGAAGGCAGGATACACCCTGGACAGGTCGCTAGTCCATCGCAGTATTTATTAATTATTTATTATCACCCACTGCTAATTCTTTGGTGATACGAAGCTGAAGTCAGCTATTCACCAGCTTCTTGTTCGTATTTTCCCATTCCACCTTAAATGGTGCAGCAGTTACATTCTGGCGCTTCAGGCGTCAACACTGCTAGACTATTTAAGATGGACCAGGAAAGTTAGCTAGCTAGCTACCGAGACATTAGCATGCTATTAGCGTTTTTCATGCTTGTTGTGAAGAAGACGATCATAATACATTGAAACGACATTAAACTAAGATAATACAATGGTTATCGCAATTTTTTAGCAGAGAAAATACTTACATTTGTGGGTTTCTTTGGTCGCTCGTGCAGCCACCTTGCCGGTTTTTCTTTTTTTATCATAATCTCTGAAAAACCATTTGAGGGCCATATAGCACTAACCCTTCGCCCTACCCCTCTATCTCAACAAAAATTGGGACACCCTAACCCTAGACGTGAACGCACAAAACAGAGGGCTAAGGGCTAAGTGGTAGGGGCAAGGAGTGAAATGGGATTGGGCCAAGGTTTCTATTAAAGTGTGCTGTCTTTGAAAAAAGAATTTCAAGGATCTTCAAGGCTACAAATTAGTCTTTAGACTAGAAACATGATTACATTTCATTGATTTCAGCTAAGTGTACACATTTGACACTGTTGAGTCCAACTTAATCTTAAAAGAAAAAAGTTGCTTTAAATTTCTTTTAATGCTTTGAAGGACAGGATTTGACTCTTTTAAGCAGACAGAAATAATACTGAAACAGCTTATGAGATTTTTTGTCAGTTATTTTCAATAATCTAGGTGTACTATGGTTTGAAGGTGTTCTCTTAAAACGCCTCGTGAAAATGTGCTTTATGCGGTGTGAAATTAAATCCCTAAAACGGCCGTGTTTTCTCCGTCCTATTCATCTCAATCCTTCAATAGGTGTGGATAAATTCATAAATATCTTTTATTAATGATCCTCAGGGGACTGAAGGCCACGCTGGGTTTTTTAAATGGTTTTTCTGCACCGATGTCTGGGGTTAGGTGAGTTGTACGAGTGCAGAGCGACAGTGGAACGAGAGAGGAATGTTCAGTGATTTAGTTTGTGGAGGGTCAGTGGGTTTTCAAGTGGTGGTAATGCTGCATGTCTCGCTGTGTCTCAATCTCCTCCACTCACTTACTTTACCTTCACTTACACAATCTCAGGAACGTTCACCATGCTGAACCGTGTCTCAGTTCTCTTTTAGAAGTAATAGAGAGCCCTTGTAAAGCAGGGCTTCTTCTTGTGAGTTATATATATATATATATATATATATATATATATATATATACATATATATATATATATATATATATATATATATATATATATACACACACACCGATCAGGCATAACATTATGACAACCTCCTTGTTTCTACACTCATTTTATCAGCTCCACTTACTATATAGATGCACTTTGTAGTTCTACAATTACAGACTGTAGTCCATCTGTTTCTCTGCATACTTTGTTAGCCCCCTTTTACCCTGTTCTTCAGTGGTCAGGACCCCCCATGGACCCTCACAAAGCAGGTACTGTTTGGGTGGTGGATCATTCTTAGCACTGCAGTAACACTGACATGGTGGTGGTATGGTAGTGTGTGTTGCGCTGGTCTGAGTGGATCAGACACAGCAGTGCTGCTAGAGTTTTAAACACCTCTGTGTCACTATGTGTCACACACACACACACACTATATATATATGTGTGTGTGTGTGTGTGTGTGTGTGTTGTAGTTTGGTTGAAAGAGCCAGGGTCATTGAGGCTAATGCTGAGTGGCACTAGCATTAAAATTCTCAAAATCTATCTCTGCAACGTCTTCAGTGGGAGGCCATGCTTCATCCAGCTTCATCCTGTTGACTTGTACTCTAGCCTGCATAGACGAAGATAATTATTCTTGGAAAGCTTTCAGAGCCTTTCAGAGAAATCCTGCTGCTGTGGCTTCTGTGACCTGCCGAGGCAAGATTTTTACATGGTTTTATTCTCTGTTTTGTTCAGAACTGCCTTCCTTTGGCCTTGTTAGCTGTAGCCTCAAAATAGAGCGATCGCTGAGAAAGAGGTAAGCGCTCACATCCGTCATGTTCATTCATTCAGTGCTTTTCTAGGAGCCACTTCATGCGCTTTGCTATTCATAGTGCACAGAGACAGCAAGGTGATGAATCGTACCATTACCAAAATTAGAGGTGAATAAATCTGTAAAACGGCTTAGTGAAATTTAGATACGGGATGATTGTGTATATAATATAGAATAACCTTAGACAGCCTTTGCTAGGTGACGTGGAGTTTTTATTTTGTTAGCCACAACACTGGGGGAGAACAGAGCAGGTGAAGAGGATGAAACTGGAAAGTTTTTTATACTTGGTTTCTTGTCTCTTTTTGTTTCTTGTTTCTCTTTGAAGTTGTTCAGGTGCTATGCATAATGTATAATTTCCAATACTTTATCCAAGGACATTATAATCTACATAACACACAGAAAGGTGACTTCCTAAGGGTAGTGAGGATCTGGACAGAGGAATAGTGTTGAAAAGCCTCAATTATAGTTTAGACCATTTCCAACACAATGTCTCACCTTTTCTGATCAAAGAGGATTTTCTGTTTGACTAGCATTCACCTTCTCTCTAATTTTCTGCCTTTCTTCTCTTGGTTTGACTTCTTCATCTCAGCCTCAGGCACTAGATCCACAGAGTTACACTTACCACCTAATGCATAGTGTACCTTAAAATGGCCTGAAGCAACAACAATTACTATGTTTAACATTGCACATTAATGGTTGGATAATGGTATAAACCCAGCAATATAATTCAAATGAATACAGCGTTTCAAAGCAAAACTTTTTTTGACAAAACAATGCAGTGGTTTGGGTTTGTTTGGTGCAGTAAATGCCGATTGCTGGGCAGCACTCCTAAACATCTTCAGAGACCTCCCCCTGGCTGCAATTAGTCTACATTGTCTCACAGGTTTGCCTGCATCACTTCACGGAGCTTCTAACTTCTTTTTAACTTACAACAGCGCAGTTAGCTTTAGTTCAATTTCGTTCTTTCATCATTTGAAGTGTACTGTCAGCTTTACACTCTATGATTTTTGCAAGAGTAATGAAGTTCAAACCCAGTTCCAAAAAAGTGAGGACATTATGTGAAATGCAGATAAAAACAGAAAGCAATGATCTGTAAATTTACTTGAACATGTATTTGAACTAAATCAGTACAAAGACCCTAAATATGTAATGTATTACCTTACCAACTTTTATAAATACATGCTCATTCTGAAACTGATGCCTGCAACACATTCCAAAAAAGTTGGGACAATTTACAGTGGTGTGAAAAAGTGTTTGCCCCCTTCCTGATTTCTTATTCTTTTGCATGTTCATCACACTTAAATGTTTCAGATCACCAAACAAATTTAAATATTAGACAAAGGTAACACAAGTAAACACAAAATGCAGTTTATAAATGAAGGTCTTTACTATTAAGGGAAAAAGAAATCCAAACCTACAGGGCGCTGTAGGTTTAAGAAATCACTGAAATAGGACCAACCATTTCTAAAACTTTGGGACTCCAGCGAACCACAGTGAGAGCCATTATCCACCACCTTCCCAGGAGTGGCCGGCCGACCAAAATTACCCCAAGAGCGCAGCGACGATTCATCCAAGAGGTCACAAAAGACCCCACAACAACATCCAAAGAACTGCAGGCCTCACTTGCCTCAGTTAAGGTCAGTGTTCATGACTCCACCATAACAAAGAGACTGGGCAAAAATGGCTTGCATGGCAGAGTTCCAAGACGAAAACCACCGCTGAGCAAAAAGAACATAAAGGCTCATCTCAGTTTTGCCAGAAAACATCTTGATGATCCCCAAGACTTTTGGGTGAATACTCTGTGGACTGATGAGACAAAAGCTGAACTTTTTGGAAGGTGTATGTCCCATTACATCTGGCGTAGAAGTAACACAGCATTTCAGAAAAGGAACATCATACCAACAGTAAAATATGGTGGTGGTAGTGTGATGGTCTGGGGCTGTTTTGCTGCTTCAGGACCTGGAAGACTTGCTGTGGTAAATGGAACCATGAATTCTGCTGTCTACCAAAAAATCCTGAAGGAGAATGTCCAGCCATCTGTTCGTGACCTCAAGCTGAAGCGCACTTGGGTTCTGCAGCAGGACAATGATCCAAAACACACCAGCAAGTACACCTCTGAATGGCTTAAGAAAAACAAAATTAAGACTTTGGAGTGGCGTAGTCAAAGTCCTGACCTGAATCCAATTGAGATGCTGTGGCATGACCTTAAAAAGGTGGTTCATGCTCGGAAACCCTCCAATGTGGCTGAATTACAACGATTCTGCAAAGATGAGTGGGCCAAAATTCCTCCACAGCGCCGTAAAAGACTCATTGCCAGTTATCGCAAACGCTTGATTGCAGTTGTTGCTGCTAAGGGTGGCCCAACCAGTTATTAGGTTTAGGGGGCAATCACTTTTTCACACAGGGCCCTGTAGATTTGGATTTCTTTTTCCCTTAATAATAAAGATCTTCATTTATAAATTGCATTTTGTGTTTACTTGTGTTATCTTTGTCTAATATTTAAATTTGTTTGGTGATCTAAAACATTTAAGTGTGACAAACATGCAAAAGAATAAGAAATCAGGAAGGGGACAAACACTTTCACACCACTGTAAAACTAGGAACATTGTGAAATGTAAAAAAAAATCTTTAATTGGTGATTCAATCATGTTAGGGTATAAAAGGAGCATTCAGACAAGGCCTAGTCTTTATGAGCAAGGATGGATCGAGGCTCATCACTTTGCCAAAAATGCATCAGCACACATTCCAACAGTTTAAAAATAATGTTCCTCGGTAAGCGATTGCAAGGTTTTTCAGTATTTCACCCTATATTTTACATAATATCATCAGAGAATCTGGAGAAATCCCTGTGTGTGAAGGGCAAGGCCGAAACCACAGCTGAATGCAATACTACAAACTGTTGTCAATAAACAGTCCGTCACTGCATCCACAAAACAAGTTAAAACAGTACTATGCATAGGAGAAGTCCAGAAACATTGCCGATTTCTCTGGGCTCAAGCTCATCTGAAATGGGCTGATGCACAGTGGAAATGTGTATTGTGGTCTGACGAGTCAGCCTTTCAGATTTATGTCCATTTATGGAAATAATGGGCATCATGTTTTCTGGGCCAAATGAGAAAAGGACTATCCAGATTTTTATCAGTGTAAAGTTCAAAAGCCAAAACATCCGTCATGTTATGTGAGCTATTAGTGCGCAACGAATGCACCATTCATATTGCAGCATCATTTATGCCTGTGTTTTGATTTAGCTTAGTTATCCTTTTCATAGCTTTTATTTAGCTGTTTAGCTTTGGGGACTTTTATTCTTTTAAGAATGTGTGTTGTGGTAAAAGGCTTCTGGGAAGGAGTGGGGTTTTTTTATGGGAAGAAAGAGAGCTTGCCAAGCCCGAGTTAGGTGAGTTTGTTGTTAACCCTCTTGTTCTGTGCCTGAGCAACTTTAAGCATAAATTTTGGCCTTTCTTGACTCTTCTTCCGAGCACCATCACAATATTTTGAGCAACATATTCTGCCTTTTAGTTTACCTTTTTCTCAGGAACATCCATGCTTATTTCAACACAACAACACCAAGCCATATTCTGCATGTGTTACAAAAGCATGGCAAAATATTCCACTTTGAAGACTGGATCAGTTTTTGTCTTCAGTCAGTCCAATTATGCTACATGCTTCTGTCCTAGCTTGTTTGGAACGTGTCTCAGGCATCAAATTTGGAATAAGCATACAAAAACAAAAAAACAATGAAGTTCATAATAGTAATAAAATATTGAGTTTTTGGACCATTTGGAATTGGGTTTGAAAAACACCGCAAAACATGAAAGTATTTTTTATCATAATTTAAAATTAAAGATAGCTTTACTTGATATGTCCTAGCATTCTGGACTGTACTTTAGCGTACTGGAGCAGTTAGTGCAACATTCCATTAGGAGTTTGGTTTTTCCAACTTTTGCTGTTGGCTGCAGCAGTAGAATAAACTGGATGTTGACTTATTAACACTTGTTGAAGTCCAACTAGTCGATATTAGCTAGACTACTGGAGACAGATTTTGATGTAAACATTTAGGTCACTGCACTGACTCTCGCATTTGGTTTTGGCAATATTTCTACAGTACCACATGTCTGATGACAGCTTTTTGATGCCAGAACAAACACGGATGAAAAAAGGCAAAAGGTTTTCAATGTTGAGGGAGGAATAGAAATCCCACAAACCTTTTATCAGATACAGGCATCATTAGGTACTTGAGTGGAAGTGGGATAAAGGCAATATTTTCAAATGCTGGGAAACTTTTAGAGATGTAAACTTGATGGAGGCTTATTACATTGTAGTTCAGTCAGATGATGCTGCTGTGCATGTGAACAGGACTATTGATCTTTTATGCAATTCAAGTAAATGTCTTGCTTCAGTCCAGTGTCTTTCATAGTTAATGAGCCTCTCAGAGCAGGATGGAGTCACTGGATTGAAAAATTGATGGCATCTTGTGTTTAAAAGTGAAAAGTTTTCTTTGAAGCAGTCAGTATCTAGTAAGTGAGATATCCTTGCGTGTTTGCAATAGACTTCTTCCTCTGTGTCTGTTTTTGTTGTAGCATCATTATGAAACCCACCTGCCCCTATCCCTATGTGCTTAAACGGCATGAATGGTCTCTTCCTGTCCAAGTAGAGTTTCTTGGCCACATTGACAGACAAAACCCCACTGACTCTCTGGAGATTTGAGGCTGCTTCGTGTTTGCTCTTGCAGAGAAATGAATTGTTCAGTTGCAGTTGAGCCTACTAAAGAAGCAAACTGTTAATTAGCTCCATCATTATGATTAATTAAATTCTGAACAAATTGGCTTACATAAGAGACCATCTGATGTAAAATGACTCAAACTATGGGGGAGAAAAAGCACAATATTTACTGTTAAATTCACATTTTCTAGTGCAGCCTCAACTGTTTTTACACTGTTCTCCTGTGTAGTCGAACAAAAAGGCCAAATTTTCAATGAGGAACACTTTTTGACATCTGAGCAGGTCAGTATTACAAACCTGTTTCAGAGCTTTATTGCCCTTTTTTTGAGTAGATTGCATTAAATCCTGACACTGAAGATGTTTTATTATTTCCTCTCTTTCTTTTCCTGTCTCTCTCTCTCTCTCTCTCTCTCTCTCTCTCTTTGAGGTTTTATCTGACGTGGGTTTAATAGGGCTCAGGGTTTACTCAGCACATCCAAACAGGCTAATTAATGGCCCTGTGTGCTTCCTGTGATGGAGAAATTGTTGTTCTTCATGCCTAATTCAGCTGCCTTTGATGGCTCCCTGCATTAACAGGTCATTATTCAGCTCAGAGTGAGCCACTCAGCATGGCCTGCTGGGAGTCAAAATAACCCATAGGACTTAATACATCTGTATTAATCATCCCTACATCCTTCAAACTTCCATCCTCCACCTAATCATTGCTCCATTTATCTGTCTCTCCATCCATCTCCTCCAACCAAATATCCAGCCTCCTCATCCATTTATCCTCCACTACTAAATATTGAAATATTCATTCATCCATTCATCTATCCATCCATCATCCATCCATCCATCTCCTTATTCATTCACCTTCAAGCATCTGACCTCTTGATCCACTCATCCTCCACCTATTCATCAATTTATCCTCCATGTCCTCATTCATCCCTCCTTAACCTCCTCATTCATTCATCCTCCACACCTCATTGTCCTCATCCATCCATCTATTGCCTGCTTTCACCATAGAGTTTTTGTATCTATACACTGTTAGAAATAAAGGTTCTGTGTAGGTACATTTTTGTTCATCAAGGTACAAACAATATAAATGTACCCTCAAAGGTACAAAAGTCCAATTCTGCAAGTTTTTAAAGTTTTTCCAGGTGAAAAGTATGTATTTGTACCTTTTTATAACCTAATGTTTTAAAACAGAGCAATAAAATAAAAGGCCTGGAGACGAGACGGGGTGTGTGGAGTCAATACAACTTAGAAAATATAATTTCAATGGACTATTGTACAATTATGTTCCCTGACTAAAGGTACTGAGATGTACCCTTGAGGGTACCACCCCAGTGACAAGAGAGGTCCTGCCCCAGTGACAGTCTCATACCTTTATTTCTGAGAGTGCAGGTAAAGAACACCACAGAACGAATTAGCACAATATAGAACATGTCACACACTTTCTAATAGTTCTCTCTTACAGACTCTTCTGTGGAAAGTTTTAGACGTGTATAATATCTGATGGCCTCTAATTTTACACAAGTTCAAATTCATGTAAGATCCAAAGAATTAATATTATTACAGAAGGGGAGGCTGAGATGTGCTCCTTGATGAACCTGAAGTGCTTTTAGAACTGGATGATTGAGACAGTACTTGCAGTAATTGCAGCTTAAAACATAATTTTTAAAAGCTTAATATGCATACAACATTTAAAAATGAAATATGAAGTAAATAACTACATATATATATATATATATATATATATATATATATATATATATATATATATATATATATATATATATATAGAATGGTGATTACAGATAGAAAATTATATGTAGACGCTGCAAATATGTAAATAAGATCTTACAGGCAGTGTATCAAAATTATTGAGGTGCTAATTTGGTTAACTAGTGGAGCAATCAAATTAAATCAAATTAATTGCTTGCAACTTTGTTTGATTGCTTTGTGTAATTGTCAAGTCACACAGAAATTATTTTCCATGCAACTCACAAGATGCCACTAGTTTCACTGTGTAAAGTGTCTTTATCAGTCTGGAGCAGGTGATTTCTGAAAGACATTGAAGAACACAGTGAGACAAGATTGCTCTGTAATAGGAGCTTGGGTTATAAGGAAACAAACCAAAAAGTCCCAAAGCAATTTATCCTCCTCTGTCAGAGCGATCTGAGGTTTGTTTCTGTCTGTGTGTTGTGTTCTGTGGAGCCATTGTACAGATGCTACCAGTTAAATGACAGAAAATTGCAGCATCACCAGCCCACTGTAGTGGTCACAGAGGTCACCTGCTCGTACCTCTCCATCTCCACCAGCCAGACATACAACCTGATTTAGGCTGTATATCACAGACCTGTTAGCATGGGACTGCACTTCAAAGAGAGAGAGATACATACACATAGAAGGAAAGCAGGTTGTATTAATTTACACTATACACTATATTATGATTAAACTATATCATAAAATGAAAAATTATTCTGTTCTTATTTGAGATAAAAATAATTTATGCAATTTAAGTCTTAGATGGATTTGCTATGATGAGCCATTACATTGATTTCTTTCAAAGCCTTGAGACTGAAGCTTTAGCATTAGCTTGAAAATAGTCACTGAGTTAGCCTAGGTAGTTGTAGTAGCTTTAACCCCTTAAAATCCCAGGCTTATTACATACCAAGGGTTATTATTCAGTAACTACAAGTAATTTAATGCTAACGGGTTGAGCTATTCTTTGGCCAATGAAGTGTGTAATAAAACTTTGGGCTCATCAGCAGGCCCATGGCCATCTAAGGAGTTAACTGATAGTGCTAAAGAATAACCAGTAAAGCTCAGCCACAGTGCTGATGTTTTATTTCACGCTGTGACTTTTTCCTTGGTATGAGATAAAAATGATGAAGATGTAGATGTGGTGGACAGTTCTTGATTTTTACAAATCATCCAGCACTCAAGAAATACATCACAGATTGTCACTCAGAACAAGAACATGAAGGGGCTTGAAAAGTCTCCAGATGTAATGATGTGTCAAACAAATATCAGAATTGTCCAGGCTGTGGTCTCCTATGTAGTCCTATATGGGTGTGAAAGCTGGACAATAAAGAAGCGAGACAGGAAAAATATTGATGCCTTTGAACGTTGGTGCTGGTGAAGACAGTTCGCTGGTCAAAGTAAACAAACAAATTGATTGATGAACATATCGAACCTCATCTCTCACTTGAGCCAAGACAACCAAACTGAAACTTATTTTGTTTCAGATATATTATGAGAAGAACCAGTTTATTGGAAAAGTCAATTATGAATGAAACAGTTGAAAGTACAAGAGGAATAGGACGATCAACCACAAAATGGATGTCTCCAGAAGTCGGAAACATCATTAAAGCACTTAATATGTATGCACTCACTGACCACTTTATTAGGTCTACCTACGTTATATCTACATTCATTGTCCTTTTTTGGTGCACCATATAGGTGCACTTTATATTTGTCCAATTAAAATACAAACCGACTGGCCATTTCATTAAGTACACCTACCTTGTTTCTACAGTCATATAGGAGGACTTTGTAGTTCTACAATTACAGACTACAGTCCATCTGTTTCTCTGCATACTTTGTCAGCCCCCCCTTTAACCTTATTCTTCAATGGCCAGGACCACCACAGAGCAAGTATTATTTGGGTGGTGGATTATTCTCAGCACTTCAGTGACACTGACGTGATGGTGGCGTGTTAGTGTATGTTGTGTTGGCACAAGTGGATCATACACAGCAGTGTTGCTGGAGTTTTTAAACACTGTATCCACTCACTGTCCACCCTATTAGATGCTCCTACCTTGTTGGTCCACCTTGTAGATGTAAAGTCAGAGACAGTAATTCATCTGTCATTGCATAGTTTGTGTTAGTTCTCTAGTCCTTCATCAGTGGTCACAGGATGCTGCACATAGGACACTTGGCTGGACATTTTTGTGTGGTGGACTGTTCTTAGTTGAGCAGTGACACTGAGGTGTTTAAAACTCCAGCAGCACAACTGCGCTGCACAACACACACCATGTCAGTGTCACTGATTAACCACCCAAATAATACCTGCTCTGTGGTGGTCCTGTGATGATCCTGTCCATTGAAGAACAGGGTGAAAGGGGGGGTTAACAAAGTATGCAGCGAAACAAATGGACTACAGTCTGTAATTGTAGAACAACAAAGTGCACCTATATGGTTTATTTAATTTCCCAGTCAAAATGGCCATGAAGTACAAGTTATTCATTTACATATATTTGACAGAAATGTATACAGAGGCCTCAACAACTGAATATAATATCAGATTATTCAGTACTTAGTGTGTCCAACTATGCCTTTTGTCATGTTAGGCAGACGAACCAGTAAAAAGAGTGAGCTTTATTGATTACAGGGCAAAGCAAGGGAGTAGTCAGTAATCCAGGCCAGGTCAGAACCAAGAGAGCAACAATCAGGTAGAAGAACAAACAAGCAAGGGTCAGCAGCCACACTGTAAAAAATGAGAAGTCTGCTCAACTTAAAATGATATAGTAACTGATTACATGGCTATTCTTGAGTTGACTCAAACGTCTTAGCTGAGTCAAAAATTCTCCCAGCTACTGTTTCTAGGTCTGCATCTCAGTTAGATAAACAAAACTGAATTTGCATTTTTTTTCCTCAGTTTCCCCCACTAGCTGGCGCTTCTTCTATCACACAGTCCCATGTGGCATATTTTCCTCTTGGGCTTCTGGATATGGACAGCTGTTGTATTGCTGGGATTCAAACTCACAATCTTCTAATGTTGGGATGAATTATTAGACAGTTGCGCCACATGAGACTATGTCATGCTTTAAAGTTAAAACAACAAATATTTTCTCCAGTGTATTAAACATTTGAAGACAGAAAATCTGAGTTGCTTCATGTGTTCCTCAGTGGTGCAGTGACTAAGCCGTCACCCCTACGGGAGGTTGTGAGTTTGAGCCCCCGCAATGCCATAGCCATCCGTAAGTGCGTACCCAAGAGGAAAAATGTCTAGCAGGATTGTGAGATGCAGAACTAAAAAATTATAGAATTTTTGACTCAACTAAGAAGTTTGAGTTGTGTGAACACTTGTGTCCTCAAGTTGAGTCAACTCAAGAAAATCCGTGAAATCAGTTACTATATCATTTTGAGTTGTGCTTTTTTACAGTGCAGAGAAAAAAACACCAAAGCCTTCCAAGGACAAAGGAAAATCCAACAAAAATCCGAGGGTCAAAAAACACAGTAGGCAAAACAGAAAGAACGCTCAGTGCGCAATAGACAAGGCAGCTGGCAATACTTCACAATGAGTGAACAAAATGAATCGGTATATATACAAACAGAACTAATGAGAGCAGAGTGTGATTACAATTCAGGAGAGGAGAATCTGTGTAACTGTCCATGATTAGTTGATGGCAGGCTTGAGACTGTAGCTTTAGAACCAGATGCATTACGGGAGTTGAAGCTCACAGGTGTAGGGAGGACCTCAGGGGAAACAGGTAGTGTGTCACCTTTATTACAGTTTCCATTCTTTTCAGGAGACTCACTTTCAGTTTCTCTAAGAAATCTGCGGGGATGTTTTTCCACACCTCCAAAGTTCAGTCTTAGAAGTTGCTGTAGCACTTTCTGCTTCTCATGGTACAAGTAACTCCAAACAGTAATTCTAATTTAGCGATATTGAGATCTGGACACTGGGGTGTTTGGTCCATTGTTCTGAGAACAGCAGCAGCTTTTTTGTTTGATTTGTCTGTTTCCTTTTCTCAGGGCTACTTGACAGTTACACAGCCCTGCAGACCCATAGTTTTGAGTGGTCTTGTCACAGTGGAAGGATGTACAGAAACTCCTGTGGATGTTTTCAGATCTGTAGCAAAAGTGGAGCTTGATTTTCTCTCAAAGATGAAAGCTTCATGTACTGTTTACCTGATGGGGACAGCTGTGGTCTACCAGGTGTTGCATGGTAGTAAGGAGTCTTTTGGAGCAGCTGTCAATCCATTCTAAATCTCAAATCAATTTAATCAAAACTCCAGTTTTGGAAACTCATGTTTTTTCATTTATTTTCCCTTTGACCCTCTCCTTCCTTATGCAAGTGGATTATCTTATATCTAATTTCCTCAAAAAATTCTCCCGAATGGCTAGTTTTACTTGAAATTAGGTAAATGGGTGGTCTCTGATTGTGCACAGTATTGTATGTGTTTGCCAGTCTGCTCTTTAGTAAGAGTGAGGAATATTAATGCGTTTAAATTTGAGAGTTGAGGAAGGCTTGAGAAAACTTTTCTGTTGTGGAATAGTACTCTCACAGTCCTGTCCTCTCCTGTAACCTCTCTCTAATAGAGCCATCATCTGAGTCCTGCACTCTCTCTGAATTCCCTGATGTGGTTCTGCTTAATCAGAAGCTGATGCTGCCCCCGGCTGACCTGTGTCAATGTTAATTTAAGCCTGTATGAGGAACGCACAGAAATAATAATTGAATTGTTAGATGTGGATGTGCTCAGGGTGTTTAATCTTATTATAAAACACCACACAGCTTTATCCTCTAATGGGAGAGAGAACATGGCTCTAGATAAAAAACTGTGTCACGTTCCATCTGCGTGTTCAGCACGGCTGAAGAGGGAGGAGCCACAAATTACACATAGCTGAGCAAATTTAGTCATCTTTCAAATAATACAGAGGCTCTCTCTCCCTCTCTCTCTCTCTCTCTCTGTCTTTTCTCTTTTTTCTCTCTCTGTCTTCTTTCCCTCGCTCTTCCTCTAGTATTCTCAATCTCTTTCTCTATCTTTCCGGTCTCTTATTCTTCCCTCTCTCCCTGTCTCCCTCTTTCTTCTTGCTTTCTGTCTCTCCCCATCTCTTTTCTCCCTTTTTCTCTCTCTCTCTTATATCATTCTCTTTCTCTCTTTTTTTTCTCTTTTTCTCTCACTTTTCTTTTGTTCTGTCTTGTTTCTCTTTCCCTCTATTGCTCATTCACTCTCTCCTTCTTTCTTTCTCAATTCTCTTTCTCTTCTTCTTCCTTTCTTTCTTTCTTTCCTATGGGCACTCTCTCTAACCCTTAGTATTCACACAGTGTGCCTGTATCTCAATCTTTGTCTCTCTCTCTCTCTCTCTCTCTCTTTTTTTTTCTCTCTCTCTCTTACACACACACATACACCACAAAATCACCACAGTGTGTTCAGTTCTTAATTTTCTTAATTAAGCCTGGTGAGAGAATATTCTGTACATAATTGTACATACGGTGTCAGTGAAGCTGGAAAGGGTGCTGATGATGCAGTTAAACTTAATCTGATAGAACAGCCTAATGCTGTCCTGCTTAACACTCTGTAGTGTGGTTTATGTTAAAACACATTAAAGGACCCATATTTTTTTTCTGAGGTCCACTTATTATGTTTCTTTTGTTTTATGTGCTAAAAATAAACCTCTCTGTATCCCTTAGAATTAAACAGGCTGTTTCTATTACTGTGCCTTTAAGACTGGTATATTTAAATGAGCTGTGTGGCTGCCCTGTATTTTGCCTCATTTAAAAAGCAGTCCAGCCTGTAACACTCCTTACAACTTCAGCATGAATGGACAAAGCTAAACTGCTGTAGACTAAGTGGGTGGAGCTAAACTGCCATAGGTTGTGTGGGTGGGGCAAAACGGCTGTAGGCTGAGAGGGCAGGGCAAAACTGCTGTAAGTGAAGCGGGCGGTACTAAATTGCTGTGGGCAGGGCTAAACGGATGTAGGCAGACTGGGTGGGGCTAAACTGCTGTAGATTGTGTGGGTGGGGCTAAACTGCTGTAGGCCATGAGCAGGGCAAAACTGCTGTAGGCTGATTGGGTGGGGCTAAACTGCTGTAGATTGTGTGGGTGGGGCTAAACTGCTGTAGGCTATGAGCAGGGCAAAACCAGAGCTGATTTATGAGGAGCCTGGCCACTTCCTATTTCCCCCAATTATTTCAAAAATGGGACTGCAAAACAGCAGAGGGCACCCGTGAGTTCTCAATGAATAGGAGAAAATGGAATTCAACGGCTAAAAATGAACAATCACTTTTTCTAATCACTTGCCCAGAACGTTTCTTTAATTTTAGAAAGTAGAAGGATGTATTTCACTAAAAAATCAAAGGAAACTTACCTGTATGTTTAATTTTTTTTTACAGCAAATGGGTTTTGGGCAGCAGAAGGTTGGCATTACTGCTAGTGAGTGCTGATTGGTTGGTGAGTGGAGCAGCTCATTGGCTGTTTGCGCTCACAGAAATAATGGACATACATGAGGCGCTGTTTTAAACTCCTATAACTTGAGTTTAAAAGCTCTTAAAAAATATAACAGCAGTGTTAAAATGTTTTATGCTATTCAGTGTCCAGGAAATGATTGCATTCTTATACATTAAAATGTTTGAGCATTTATAAACTATGATTTTACTCAAATGCCCCATATTAACCCATTCATTTTGGACTCGCTTGGGAGTGCCCTCTAGCGTCTGAGAAACCAGGAAGACATTACAGAGTGGTATTTCTACTCTCTACAAGTTCTCTGTCAAAACTCTGTAGGCTGAGTGGGTGGAGCTTAACTGCTGTAGGCTGAGTGGGCCGGGCAAAACTGCTGTAGACTGAATGAGTGACTATATAAATTAATCAGGTTTTGTGGCAACACATAAACAATGAATTCAAAATGCATTAATTATATTTCTGACCCTCTTCTTTTTCTCTCTGTTTTCTCTATCTCTCTTTACTTTCTCTCTGACTCTTTTCTCTCTCTTTCCTTTTCTCCTTGTTTTCCCCTGCTTTCAGTTCCTTTTTTCTCATGTTGCATATCAGAACAGTAACTGAATGAACAAATCTAATGTAACCTAATGCAGCGCTGCTAGAGAAATATCTCCTCAGAAACCTCAGTTATCTAATGTAACACATACACATTGTAAAATATATCTGTATGAGCTTCAGCCATTCAGCAATCGATGGAGTGATTTTGCTGATATTTTTTAGCTTTCTAACTAAATTTAAACCAAATCATTGAGTTTGAAAGAAGAAAGAAAGTCTAATTGAATCAAATTTTTATAAAATGTGAGATTTCATGATGCATTGAATTGATTCATGAAGAATCATCAAATTTAATCAAATCAAATTGTGATATGCGAAATTTCATTTCATAAAGAATTTCGACTGAATTGAATCACTGTGAAAGGTGAAATTTCATAAAATGTTGAATCTTTTCATAAATAAGAGTAATTGAATCAAATTGTAACGTGAGATTTCATTTCGTAACAAATCATAATTTAATTAAACTGTTGTTAAATGTGAGATTTCTTGATGCTTTAAATCATTTCATAAAGAATCGTGATTATATTGAATCATTGTTCGATTATGCATTGAATAAATTTCTTTCAATCTGTAATCAAAATCATTTGTTGTGAAATGTGAGTTTTCATGATGCATTAAATTGTTTAGTAAAGAACTATAACGGAATGAAATCTTTGTGACATGAGATTTCATGATGCATTGAATCAATTAATGAAGAATTTTAATAGATTTGAATCATTGTGAAATGAGAGATTTCATGATGCATTGTCATTTCATAAAGAATTGTAATAGAAGTTAATAAATATGTAATGTGAGATTTTGTGATGCATTTAATCTCTTCATAAAGCACTGTAATAGAATCTACTTGTTGTGAAATGTGATATTTCCTGATGCATTAAATTATTTCCTAAAGAATTGGATTTAGATCATAGGTAAATGTGGGATTTCATGATGCATTGAATTGTTTTGTAAAGAATTGGAATGTTGTGAAATTTGAGATTTTATGATGTATTGAATTTTGTAATGAAAAATCATAATAGAATTGAATCACTGTGAAATTTGAAGATTACTTGATGCATTGAATCATTGTCAAATTTGAGATTCCATGATGAATCGTTTAAAAAAGAATAATTGCTCAAACAGCTTACCACAGAGACCTACAATATTTTTACTTTATAATAATTTACAATGAAAGTCTCTAAAAAGAGCTAGCATTTCAGTTAAAGTGGCCGCATGTAATTATTTGTAATTATTTATTAATAATCAGCCAGGGCACTGGGGATTTTCTGCTTAGCAGACCAAAGTTGGACTAATACAGAGCTCAGGGTAGAAGTTTCACTGCAGCGTAACTCAGGCCTTCAGTGTGGAGCGTGAAATGAGCTTTAAATAATTTTCCTCTGAAGGAGAATCTTATTGGCTGGGTCCAAACCCTCTACTCCACTTTAATAAACAAGTCAGACGCTCCAGAGACACAAGGCTAATAACTGTTAGCTTTCAAACTCATTCATGTAAATCAGGGTGTTTACTGCTGTCTGGATTGTGTCACCTGGGCCTCTGAATGTTACACCTCGGGACCAGTTCACTATTATTACAGTTATTGTTTCCTAGTTTTTTATTTCTTTTTGCTACTTCATTAGCTCATTTCCTGTATTTTTCTAGTGTCTTTTAGTATCTTTCCTTGCTTGTCTGATTTGGTGCATTTTAATATGGATCACCCCCTGTTAAATGTTATTTTAGTGAAAAACCAAGCTACAGAAAGGTAAAAAAAGTAAAAGTTAAGCTAAAATCCAAGTAAAAATCAAACTACAGCTCAGCTGATCACTGATGACTCATTGCAATATTTGTTCTGCAATGAGTCACTACATAAGGTTTAAAATGCTGCACTACCGAGCTCAGCTGTGTTGTAGTAGCTAATCAAAACTAGATATGTTGGAAACAACTATGATGAATTGGCCACTGTGCTAAGGCTAGTTCAATTACACTATTCCTGATCTATCGTAACACCTGATCTAGCTTTCACATGCATACAAATAAATATCATTTCAAATGAATAACACACTCTAAATGTAGGTATTGTGATATAAATTGAGTCTGTTCTACAGTTTCTCATTAGGTTGAATGAGTAACTCACTCTAAATATAGGTATTGTGATATAAACTGGGTGTGTTCTACAGTTTCTCATTAGGATGAATAGGATTTTTACTCGCCTCAAACTGTGTGGAGTTGTTAAGTAATTCTAATAGACTTGCTTATGTGGTTTCTGATGCTGTATAATATGCTGTTATCTGCCACTCCGGCGCCAGCAGACACGGATTAACACATGTAAACAAGGCCGCAGGAGCGCAGGGCAGCGGAGGAGGGCTTAATAACGATTAAACAGAATCAAACCCACCTCACCGTTACACAGAGCAGCAGGCGGAGGCCTACTGATCCCTGGCCAGCTGCTGGACGATCTGGTGCAGACCAGGAGAACACAGCTGTAAAAGAAAAAAGGAAAATGACACACACACACACACACACGTACACACACACACACACACACACACACACACACACACACACATATATATATATATATATGTGTGTGTGTGTGTGTGTGTGTGTGTGTATGTGTGTGTGTACGTGTGTGTGTGTGTGTGTGTCATTTTCCTTTTTTCTTTTACAGCTGTGTTCTCCTGGTCTGCACCAGATCGTCCAGCAGCTGGCCAGGGATCAGTAGGCCTCCGCCTGCTGCTCTGTGTAACGGTGAGGTGGGTTTGATTCTGTTTAATCGTTATTAAGCCCTCCTCCGCTGCCCTGCGCTCCTGCGGCCTTGTTTACATGTGTTAATCCGTGTCTGCTGGCGCCGGAGTGGCAGATAACAGCATATTATACAGCATCAGAAACCACATAAGCAAGTCTATTAGAATTACTTAACAACTCCACACAGTTTGAGGCGAGTAAAAATCCTATTCATCCTAATGAGAAACTGTAGAACACACCCAGTTTATATCACAATACCTATATTTAGAGTGAGTTACTCATTCAACCTAATGAGAAACTGTAGAACAGACTCAATTTATATCACAATACCTACATTTAGAGTGTGTTATTCATTTGAAATGATATTTATTTGTATGCATGTGAAAGCTAGATCAGGTGTTACGATAGATCAGGAATAGTGTAATTGAACTAGCCTTAGCACAGTGGCCAATTCATCATAGTTGTTTCCAACATATCTAGTTTTGATTAGCTACTACAACACAGCTGAGCTCGGTAGTGCAGCATTTTAAACCTTATGTAGTGACTCATTGCAGAACAAATATTGCAATGAGTCATCAGTGATCAGCTGAGCTGTAGTTTGATTTTTACTTGGATTTTAGCTTAACTTTTACTTTTTTTACCTTTCTGTAGCTTGGTTTTTCACTAAAATAACATTTAACAGGGGGTGATCCATATTAAAATGCACCAAATCAGACAAGCAAGGAAAGATACTAAAAGACACTAGAAAAATACAGGAAATGAGCTAATGAAGTAGCAAAAAGAAATAAAAAACTAGGAAACAATAACTGTAATAATAGTGAACTGGTCCCGAAGTGTAACATTCAGAGGCCCAGGTGACACAATCCAGACAGCAGTAAACACCCTGATTTACATGAATGAGTTTGAAAGCTAACAGTTATTAGCCTTGTGTCTCTGGAGCGTCTGACTTGTTTATTAAAGTGGAGTAGAGGGTTTGGACCCAGCCGATAAGATTCTCCTTCAGAGGAAAATTATTTAAAGCTCATTTCACGCTCCACACTGAAGGCCTGAGTTACGCTGCAGTGAAACTTCTACCCTGAGCTCTGTATTAGTCCAACTTTGGTCTGCTAAGCAGAAAATCCCCAGTGCCCTGGCTGATTATTAATAAATAATTACAAATAATTACATGCGGCCACTTTAACTGAAATGCTAGCTCTTTTTAGAGACTTTCATTGTTTTGTGTGATCTGTATGTGAATGTAAAATGCATCTGAAGGTTTCGATTCAACTGCATTTGGTATATCAGAATTCATTATAGTCGATCATAAAAATATTTAATAAAGTATGTTCTCGTTTTTTGGCCAAAATAAAATTCTTCAGCTATACTTAAACATAAAATTCTGTGAAAGCTTGATGCATAATTTTTATGGTTCATACTTGGTGTAAGATTTGATGTAAGATTTTGTGATTCACTGAACCCTTGCTGAAAAATCAGAGTTGAAATCAGTCTTTTGGAGATCAGAGATTTACACTTAATATACAACCCCATTTCCAAAAAAGTTGGGACACTGTGCAGAATGTAAATAAAAAAAAGAATGCAACGATATGCAAATCATGAAAACCATATTTTAAAAGGAAAATACTACAAAGGCATGTCAAATGTTCAAATTGAGAATGTATTTATTTATTATTCTTTTTTTAAATGCCCATTTTGAATTTGATGCCAACAACAAGTTCCAAAAAAGTTGGGATGGGGACATGTTTAACACTGTGTTTCATCAGCTCTTTATTAACACTTTGTAAGCATTTAGGAACTGAAGAGATCAATTGCTGTCGTTATGAAAGTGAAATGTTTTCCCATTCTGGTTTGAAATAGGATTTCAGCTGCTCATCAGTTTGGGGTTTCCTTTGTCATATTTTTTCATTTCATAATGCGCCAAATGTTATCAGTGGTGACAGGTCTGGACTGCAGGCAGGTCAGTTTAGCACCTGGACTCTTTTAATATGGAGCCATGCTGTTGTAATGCAGAATGTGGTTTGGCATTGTCTTGCTGAAATAATTTTGCACAGTGTCTCAACTTTTTCAGAAATGGGGTTGCATATAGTCTGTCCACTTGTTGTCAAACCAAACAAGTGCTTTATATCTTTGATAGATAAATGTAAATATAAAATATCTGTGCTGTTACAAGATGAATGAATTGACTCATTGTGCATGCTGTTCATGAGTTCAACAAGTCAGTAGAATTGAACTGAATTGTGAGATTCCATAATGCACTGCATGATTTCCTTAAACATCAGAATCAAATTGTTGCAAAATTTGAGACTCCATGCAGAGAGTTATTTCATAAAAATTTTGAATCAAATTAATTTGTGGTGAAATGTGACTTTCTACAATGCATTGAATCATTTTAGTAAGCATGATGGTAAAACTGAATCAGTGTGAATTTCAAATGTCAAAATAATGTGTTGAATCATGAATCCTAAAGGATCATAATCAAATCATTGAATCTTTTCCTAAAGAATCAAAATCCAGCCATTGTGATTCACCGTGAAAGATTAGAGAGATTCACACCCTTAGGAGATGTGCTTATGTGGTGTGAATGTGTGTGTTGTGTGTGTGTGATCAGTGTGTGTATGTCTCTCTCTCTCTCTTTCTCTCTCTCTCTCTGTCTCTCTCCCCTTCCGTTTTATCCTCTTTTTTCTGTTCCCTTCTTTCTCTTTTTCTTCTCTTTCTTTACTTTTTCTTTTTTCTTCTTTTTTCTCTCTTTCCTATCTCCCTCTCTTCCCTTTCTTTCTACCTCTCTTTCATCCTTTTTGTCCTTCATCTGTCTCCCTCGCATTCTCTCCCTTTTCTTTTTCCCCTCTCTCCTTCGTCCTTCCTTTTTCTCTCATTGCTGTTTCTCCTCTCTTTCTCTCTCCTTTTCTGTTTCATTATCTCTCTCTCTGTCTCTCATGCTCTCTCTCTCTCCAATCTCACCTTTTCTCTCCATCTATCATTCTCTCTGTACCCATCTTCCCTTTCTTGTTGTTTCTCTCTTTTTTACATTCTCTCTCTCTCTCTCTCTCTCTCTCTCTCTCTCTCTCTCTCTCTCTCTCTCCTGGTCAGTGTGCTGTGGGGGACCGCTGTTCCGTCTCCATGGTAACTGTGACAGTGAGATCAATCACTTGTTGCATAAGCAAACAGAGCCGCTGCTCCGGTTCTGAATAATCTCATATCTGCTCCAATAAAGCCACACTGTTTCACTGCTGTTTGGAAATCTGTATGATAGCGCAGGATTGCGAATTGCTAATGTCAGGCTGTATTACAGTACACTGCTGTCTGAATGCTTAAATAATTGAATGTGCTGCTTGTTCTCATTTATATTTGATTGGTCTGATCTGTCGCTGCTTATCTGTGTGAAAGATGCAAATTAAAATCTGACCGGCCTCCATTTCCATGCAGAAATGAGGCCTGGATAAATAGAGACGTGGATATGAGATCAGCTTCCTCTTTGGGGAAGCAGTATGTGTTTCAAATACAGAACAGTCATTTTCTTCCCACCAAACAAATCACCATGACAAGGCAGGATTTGCTGCTTTCCTCCAACTGTGCTGGAAAAACGATAGTTTGATCAAAAATCTAATTTACCCAGTCCCAATCCCCCCACCCAAACGTCAGTGTAGTCTAGAACTTTACATATTTGTCTGAACCCAACAGGACCCAACCAATCATGCACAGTTGGGTTTAGATGTTGTTAAGATGAGAACAGTGAAGTATGCCACAATTATCCCTTCTAAAAACTTAAGTAGTAGTGGGCACTATGGACACAAAGCATGGTCTGATTAAAATTTCTGAAAGTGAATATGTATATAAATATCACAGTAAAAAATAAATATATATATAAATATATATATATATATATATATATATATATTTTCAAATAAAATATTTTAGATGCTTAGGTTAACTGACTTTTGTAGGTTAACCGTGGCTTTTTATTCTGTTTTATCCCTTCATTTTTTAACAACCAAGGTAAATCTAAAATATTTTTATTGTGCAAAAAGTAAAAGACAAAGCTGAACAATATATAGAAAAACCTATGTCAGTATTGCAGTAACACCAGCACAAATTGCTGAATTTTTAAAAACTTTTTTTATAAATTGCTAAAAAAGTGCTAAATGTTTCATGTCTGTATTTCTATATGACTGAAGTTGGATTCTCATTCTCCTGCTTTGGTTCACGTTTTCCGATAACTGCTGCACCATTTAAGATGGAACAGGAAATTTGAATAAGAAATCAACTTTTGCTTTTGAATTTCACAAGTAATTTTTGTTATACGTGTGTCCCATACACTCCCCCCTCCCCATCCCTGTGACCGTTGGCCTCTCAGTCATTCAGACAGTCATTCACACTTTAGTACCAGCTGGTCCACAGTTTGTTTTGCGACCTGTGGAGTTGTCTGATCCAGCCGTTTCAGGGGGCTTGTCACGACTACGAGAGAAAACAGAAGCATTCTGGTTTCCACATTAGGCTAATGCTAACCCCAAAATACCGGCTGTAACTTTATGTTTGCCTCAAAAACAAGATGGACTACTGCAGACGAAACCAACTAGGCAATGGGAGGTGATCAGGAGTCTGCTTTGTTTTCTTTTTCATTTGAAACAACTCTGACTCCATTCACCTAAACGGGATATTGGTAGCAGGATTTGCACTGTTTGTATGTTGTGTTATCTGTACTTATTTGTGGTATACCGGTATAACAGTTATGACAAAACTCATACCTGGAAAAAAATTTTGATGGCTATACTCCAAACACTTTCACAGATAGAGAGTACTGTGCAAAAGTCTTAGCACATTATCTAAAATTATTTTTCTCTTAAATAAAAAAGTACCATTTCGCATCAAACCACTCTGAATTTAGTGAAATATAGGGTTATTTCTCTTTTTTTGCTTGTGATATGCAGTACCTTGTCACTCACAGTGTTGCAGCATATTGGAAAGTCCTAAACACAGTGCCTAATAACTGTTGCTAAGCTATGATTGAACAATTGGTTTAGGGGCTTGGTTTAAGGTCTTAATTGTTCTGCAAAAAGACGAAAAATGTTACATCAATTATGTGATAAGAAGGATGCCTTTTAACGCCTAGAAGTCTGAACGTTTAGAATTGGTTCTGATTTAGCTGTGTCTGTATAGTTTTCAGCAGGCAGTGCTGTTTCCAACCCCTTTGAGCTGATCAAATAAAAATTGACCCCAAACATGGCTCTGATTCGATCGGTACAGTCTGTAACCCGAACAAGCCAGAAGACTCTGAGGGGAGAGGAAGTTTCTGAAGTCGTATTAAATGTCAGACTTTCACCTCAGATGACATTTTCCCTTGATCTTTTTCCTTTTTCTTTGCCTCTTTCAAAAGTCAAATTCAACAAGCGCTCTGTAATTACGGCTGTTAAAAAGACGCATTTAAAGGAAGTGCACTTGAAAAAGAAGTCTGCAGTTCATTTCAGGATCAATCAAATACTTTCATTTTGCAGACACAGATTCAGTAACTGATGAATTAATAAGCCAGTGAAACTGGGGGCAACTTTAGGCAAACTTTACAATGGCTGTCAGAGTAATGGATGGTTAATGCCGTGTAATTGTACGCAAGAGGATTCTTCTCTCTTTCTTCCTGATGAACGATTGTTTGTTTTCAGCACTCGTTCTTTCCTCTCATCATTAATTACTCCATCCATGCTCAGATGTGTTTTTCGTAGCTACGGTTACGAGATAGCACAAGCTGCTTTAGTTGTTTGCTAGGCAAACTAGCTTAGCCTCTATGTGCCCCTCTCCACCTTTTGTCATCAGGTAGCTTGACATTATTGTGTCGCTTAAAGCTTCATATTGTCATGCCTTCTGTTTGTGCCATAACACAAATACTACATGCCAGCAACTGTCAGAAACTGAATCCTTTAGGCAGCATGTATTTCCCTTAAAAAGCATCCAAACACAGCATGAAAACACAAGAAACAAACATGAAGACATACAGTTTCATTTGACGACTCGAAGAGAGTTCAAGAGAACTCTCAGATGAAACCAACAATGTTCTTTAAAGAGTAAAATATACAGTACACTGTTTAAAAAGATGGTGCTTCAAAGGTTCTTTAGTAAAGAAAATGATTCTATGTAGAACCATGAACACTCAAATAACCCTTTGCATGATCACAGTGTTCTTTGCATCATGAAAGGGTTCATGATGGAAAATGTTCTTTAATGTGCTATAGGCCGTTCTATATAGAACCATTTTCAGAAAAGTTCTATACCCCTTTAATGCCCTCACCAAGAAAAAAGCAATGGATTTTTTTTGGATTTTTTATTTGTTTGGGGCAATAATGAAAAACAATTGGTGTTTTTTTTTGTTTGTTTTTTTGACCCCGCAGTTTTCAAAAACATGTTCATGTCTACCAAACTGTCGAGATGGCACTTTGTGGCAAAATCAGAACATATATAGTGCCTCAAAATGTCCTCTACCAAGTGGTTGAGCAGAACATTAAAGGGATATAGAACCAAATACAGCACATTCTCCATCAGTCAATCATTTGAGCATTCATTTTTACAGTCCTGTACCCCCTGAGACATTAAACCTCCTGCTGCATACTTCCTTTCACTCCTTAAACATATACATTTGCAAATTATCAAGATTCATATGTAAAATTTAAGATTTTTAGACTTATAAAATCCACCTTAATCTAGCACACACACACACACACACACACACATACACACACACACGCACACACACAAAACACAGTCACTGTCGGAATAAACCACCCAATATTTTAACTAATGGAAGTAAATGACAGTAAGTGACAGGTTTTTTCACATGATTGGTTTCAGTTCAGCTCCTGAAATCCTGACCAATAGGGGAGCTTGTTGGCTGTATCTACTTAGATACTACAGAAAAAAACAATCATGATTGGATCATTTTCACTGGCCATTTCAAGATTTTAACTCTTTTTGTGAAATAACAATGAAATAAGAGTATTTCTGTAATACTTGCAGAGTTTAAATACAAAAAACAAGATTATTATATTAAATACAAAATTAGCCCAAAATTACAAACATGTACTTTTTATTTAACATAAATCATTATGCCCTGAGAGTTCCCCACCACCTTTTGCATCCTTATGTTTGTATCCTGATTGTGTAATGCTATTACTTGTTTCCATGGCTAACCAACTCTGGTGGGCAGAGCATGAATTTAGTATAAAGTCACCAGCAGGTTTGATGCTTTGTTTTGTTGACAACAAATGACAAAAACAACAAAAATGTAAAGGATTAAATAGATATATAGATTCCTAATGAGAGCTTTGAGAAGATGTTCACAATTAGAAATGCAGCTCTCTCATTCTGTGCCCAGACCTGTTATTTCCCCACACGCACACTTCATGGGAAATCTAATCAGTTTTGACCATTTGCTTTGAATTAAGCCATACAAGTTAGAAAACATTCAGACTTGTTCATTATTCATCACATATATATACTGCACACACTGCTTCTGAACTGCTGCAGTATTCAACAAAGACGTTTTCATAAGAGATCACTCGCCTCTGTGCACCTCGTTATTACTTTATCACTTTATTCATGTCTCTAAGGAAGACATGAATCCTATAGAACTGAATTCAATTTCTCTGTTCTGTTCCCTTTTTCTTTATTATGATCTCTTCTTTAACATATTTTATTTCTCACTTTCTAGAGCACATTTTTATTTCTGTTTCTGCACACAGAAGATTAATGAGCTTGATTCATAGTTTTGCAGCTATTCAAGAACAAAGAAACACACTGTTTTCTTTTCCCTTCTGCAGTACTTCCCTGAGCTCTGCTCCTGCTCTGAAATCCTGCAGGGAGCATGTTTCCGTTCAGTTAGACAAGAGACAGTTTTTGAACTGTTGTCTTCCTTTACAAAGCCGTCAAGCTATTATGGCCATTTTCTGTACAATTTAAACGGAATTACATAATTGCTTCATTACTTATATGGTCATTTACATATTTCCACTTACATTCTATATAGCTAAAGTAAATCAATAAATTCAAATCATTATAAAATCTCTCCTCTACTTACAAACAGAAAATACAATATGCACTTTAAGCACAATTTTCCTATTTCAATGAGCTACGAGTCAGAGATCATTAATATAAAATTACAGCATGACTTTGATAACTGCAACTTCTGACAGTCAGCCCTATAGAAGAGAGCATCTTGAAGGTGATCTATTTTGAAGATTTGACCCCTTTAACTTGTTTAAATGTGCCACCAGAGGAATTACAGCACTGCACTCCCACACTGGCCAGAGTGAAACATATCAGAACTTAGAAACTGAGCTTTCTGTGGGCTGCCTTGTTTCCTATCACTGTATGAAAGATGCACTAAACTTTCTTTATTGTTACATTTGTTACATATAAAGTAAATACAAATAATAGACAGCACTGAAAAATAATACCAATACTAATAATACCAAAAACAAAGTCATTTTTGCCTGACAATTATTCCACCTCTCTTTATCCCTTAAACAGGTTTAATTTATAAATGAGCTCTGTTCTAACTGACTACACTACATTCAAAAAGCAGTTCAGGCTGAAAAATTTCATTATTTCTGCATGAATGGGCAGGGCAGATGAATGAATTGTATGGAATCAAACTTAAACACTGTTTATATACTACATCAACCTTATTTAACCAAAAAAGTGAGGAAAATTTCCATGGTATAGGCCCTTTAAGGCTTCTCTAAGTCTCATGCTTATGCAGTTCTATTGTAGGATCCTCACAATATCAACTTAGCATTCACTGAGCTTTATTCTTCCGCTTTTCTCACAAATGCATGACGTCTAATTGCAACATTTACAAGTCAAAGTGAGTCTGTCTTGATCCGAAACGCTCCCGGAGAGCATGAACAGGGCTGTTTTGCGAAAGCTATACGTGTGATCTGTGCTGTTTTCTCAGGAATCAGTCTGAATATTGATACGCAGTGTGGCAGCAGATTACAGCCTGCCTTTATCCTGTCTTCAGAGACTATGTGTGCACATTACAGACTCATTTTAGTGCTCTTCAGCTCTGTTCTATTGCAGCAGCACTCTATTGCAGCCTTGCACTTCTCCGCTGTATTGATCTGCTCATCAATTGAGTCGTTTCTTTGTGGATATTTGCTTCACAGCCTCAGAGGAGCCAGCAATAAGAGACGAGAAAATAGCCAGAGGAAAATTGGATTTCTAGTTTGACCGCCCATAATGCATGAATTGTACAATTCCTTTCAAACCCCAAAAGAATTCACCTTTTACTTACTCTGTTCTACCAAGCCACAGTGTGATGTCTTCACTGTTCACCGGAGATCTGGATAGAATCTTGTTTGACGCATTTGGAGATTTCTTCTATCCATCATGAATCGCTCTGTAATTCCCAGTAGACTACTGTTCACTTAATAGGGATGTAAAAATCACAGAATCAGTTATAATCAATTTATCCACTTCTTATTTGACAAAATAAAATTTAATGGCCATTTTAACAACAACAAAAAAAAAAAACGTAATTATGAATTGCACCAAGAGTACTGAATCTAACTGAATTTAAAATTTACATTTATAGAAAGAGAGAGAGATAGAGAGAGAGAGAGAGAGAGAGAGAGAGAGAGAGAGAAAGAGAGACAGAGAGAGAGAGTAAATGAGAGAGTGAGAAAGATTATGGGAGAAGTAGGGATGGAGAGATAGAGAGAGGGAGAGAAAAGGAGAGAAAAGTAAAAAGCTGGAGAGGGAGAAAGACAATGGAAGGTAGAGGGCTGAGACAGAGAGGGGAGAGAGAAAGAACAATGAAGAGGGATAGGGAAAGAGACAGAATAAGGGGGGGGCAGATAAAGGTAGAGAAAGAGAAAAAAGGAAAAGTAGAAAGAGAGAATGAGTGAGACAGAGAAGAAGAGAGAGAGAAGTGAAGGGAAGGGAGAAACAGAGAGAGGAAAAGAGAGAGAGAGAGACAGAGAGAGAAAGTAAGAGGAAGGGAGATGACTCAGAGTTGTCTCTGAAGGCCGTACCTTCATCTTTGTGATTCTGACCGTGTATGTGTGTGTGTGATTGATATTCTGCCGCTCTGTTCAGTGGAGAGCGTGAGTGTCCAGCAGTGTGAATGAATACAGAACTCTCTATCTCTTTCCCACATATAAGAGCGATGTTTCCTCAATAGCAGAGCTGCAGTGGATCAAACCCTCAGCTTTAAACCAGCACAGAAAAACACAGCGAGTATGCTTTATCAGAAACACCTACAACCCCATTTCCAAAAAAGTTAGAATGCTGTGCAAAATGTAAATACGAACAAATTGCAATGATGTGCAAATCATTTAAACCCTATATTTCATTGAAAATAGTACAAAGACAGCATATCAAATGTTGAAACTGAAAAATTGTATTGTTCTTTGAAACAAATATGCCCATTTTGAATTTGATGCCAACAACACATTCCAAAAAAATTGCACGGGGCAACAAAAGGCTGGTAAAGTTGTGTAATGCTAAAAAAAACAATTGGCAGTTAATTGACAACAGGTCAGTAACATCACTGTGTATAAAAAGAGCATCTCAGAGATACTGAGTCTTTCAGAAATAAAGATGGGGAGGGGTTCATCACTCTGTGAAAGACTGTGCAGGCAAATAGTGCAACAATTTAAGAATAATGTTTCCCAATGTAAAATAGCAAAGAACATGGGGATTTCATCATCTACAATACATAATATCATTAAAAGATTCAGAGAATCTGGAGAAAACTCTGTATGCAAGGGACAAGGCTGAAAACCATTACTTGCTGGCTGTGACCTTTGGGCCCTCAGATGGCACTGCATTAAAAAACCGACATGATTCTGTGGTGGAAGTCACTGCATGGGCTTAGAAACACACCTGAAAACCACTGTCTGTGAAACAGAACCATTATGACATGCTGTCAAATCTTTAAAGATGATTTTTTGTTTTTTCAAACTTAATTTCTGATGGACATATCTTAAAAAAAATCAGGAAGTGAATGTTTAAGAGAGTTGATTTGTATTAGAGTTCATTAAGCAGCTAATTACTTTTACTCTCTGTGAGTAAAATCAGGTTGTTTTGGAAAAAATCACTGTGCTTTGCTGTGGTGGGTTGAGTAGGTCTGAGAGAAGAATAACATCTTTTACTGTAGTGTTAAAGCTTTTATGGGTTTAACTGCACTCTCTGGATGACATGTGAAAGAGCGATTGGCTGTAAAGATGATCAGCTGGCGATATTCAGCCTCATCTGTGGATTAGTCAGTAAATGATTATGGAGGTGGGCGGCACAGTGGGGCAGTGGGTAGTGCTGTCGCCTCACAGCAAGAAGGGCCTGGGTTCGATTCCCGGCCGGGTGACCAGGGTTGTTTCTGTGTGGAGTTTGCATGTTCTCCCCGTGTCTGCGTGGGTTTCCTCCGGGTACTCCGGTTTCCTCCCACAGTCCAAAAACATGCAGTCAGGCCAATTGGACATGCTAAATTGCCCCTAGGTGTGTGTGTGTGTGTGTGTGTGTGTGTGGATGTATATGTCTGTTTGTCTGCCCTGCGATGGACTAGCGACCTGTCCAGGGTGTATCCTGCCTTCCGCCCGATGACAGCTGGGATAGGCTCCAGCACCCCACCGCGACCCAGAAGGATAAGCGGTTTAGATGATGGATGGATGGATGATTATGGAGGTTGGCATCTGAGTAGTAAGCAGGATGTAAAGACTCAAGCATGTTACATTATTGGTTTTAAAATATAGTCATAAAAATGTCAGAAATATGTTTATCCTATGATGTTTAGCCATTTCACTTCCACTCATGTCTACTCTCTGTGTTTTCCAAAAGTGAGCCAACCACTTAGTGTCACTTATATATATATATATATAAAAAACTTGTTTCCTGTAGAATCTAACATCGAAATCTGTTTACATCCATTGTAGGAAAAAGAGCATTCACACAAATGCTGCATTTTCTGAGATGTAACTGTATATTGCAGTTCTGATTTTTAAAATCTCTTTTCTCTACATTCAGAACTTTCATTAAAATTTACATGTTCATTCCTAAACATTTCCTAAAGGATATTACAAAAGGATATCTTAATATATTAGTCACACCTGGATTTATGCTAAATATGCTAAAATGTCCTGAAAATATGTTTTCTTGATTACACTACAATGAGATTTCAATAATCTGTTCTATAAAATCATTTCTCTCGTGTGTGTCTTCACAATGAAATAAACATTTTAATTCTTGGTGAAAGGAGAGCCAGGCCTGAATGCAGCGTCTAGCTCGGAGGCTAACAGCCATTGCATTGCTAACAGCCATTGAATGCTGTTCCTGACTTCTGATACGTTAGCTTGCCTGCTAATGCTAGACTCTAGTGAGAGGTCTGTTTACAGTGCATTAGTTGGGGTGTTCCGGAGGCGTTTCAGGTGGTGTTACCAAAATTAGCCAAAATCTAAGGTAGTTCAGTTTATGTAGAGAGAGTGGACATTGGAGAGGAGAAGAGATGGTAGAGCCGAGCAGTTAATCCCTGAGCATTTACTGCGTTTCTGCTTTGTGGCACACCACTTTTGATGCTTCCTCTTCTGGCCTGCAGCATCATGCAGTCCCATGGTCCCAAGGCCTGGTTGGTGAAACAGCCTCAAGTTGTGCAGAGCCTCCAGCAGTTCATAATTTTTTACAGCTGAATTCTTTTTCCCGATATCAAGCAGAGTCTGGTGATGACAGACATGTTCATCACTGTTTCTGATGCACATCTATGGCAAAACTGTTCTGGAATATTTTCAGGACTCGAAGGAGATGAAGGAATCGTATTGAACATATCTCTTAAGAAAGAGTTTGGCTTTAAGTTGAAATATTTACTGAATGATTATCTGTGTTTCTGAAACATACTGAATAAAAAAGGTCACCTGAAAGTCTGTAACAACTTTTCAAAGTGTGCATAGATTCCAGCCGGGTGTGGCCACTGTCGCTAACCTGATGCTTTCATATAACTGAAAATCTTATGTTCCCAGTAACAGAAATTAGAATTCCTGTTGTGGGTGTTTTTTATAAACAGTGCCTACTGATAATGTAAAGGTTTACACATTAAGCACTGTTATATAATCAGCGGCGCAGCATATTCATGACGATTGAATGATAAACTGCAGTATATGCCATGTTTCTGATGGTACATTAAAGGTACATTAAAGTCTGTATAATGCCAACTTACCTCTGTTTGACTGAATAGAATTGTGAGGTATAAACATTAATATTTTTTAAAATAACTAAAAATGTTTTAAAGTGTCTTAGTAAAATAGGCTGTAGAGAGAACTGCATTGTCATCCCCTGATTTTAGTTTCAGCGCACATTGTGGCACAAAACCACTGTAGCAGTTTCTCATTATTTTTGCACAATTTACACTATTACACTAACAACTACTTAATTCTAAATAGGTCACGCATTTATGGTATCAGTATCAGTATCGGCAAGCTCGGTCTAAAGAAAGTGGATTAGAAGAATCCGAACATAACTTCAAAATGTACCCACCCTAGTGGGTATATCACATACTCCACATCCTTGCTGTTGAGGTTTCTAGAGGAGTTAAGAACTGTTTGTATATTGTATGTTAGATGAGAGTATGTGGTCAGTACAGTAGCCTCAGAATCTCTGCACTGAGCTGGCCTTTAGTTTTGAAGAGTTTGTCAGTTGGTAAATCTGATAAGTGCTTGTATCTTGCTCTGAAATCGATTGAGACTCAGAGACTCTGAGCTGCTCTAACAGCCGCGTCTGTAGAGGAGTTAAATTAAAGCCTGAGCTCCTTCATCCTGTCAGACTGCCTCTACTTCTTTCTTCCTCTCTCTCTCTCTCACTCTCTCCTTCGCTCAGGTTTTGAACCTCCACCTTTTTCACAGCCCGACAGAGAGAGAGAGAGAGAGAAAAGAAAACAGGGTAGAAACAAGCAGAGAGAAAGTTTATGTGAGCATTCACAATGCTCAAATGCAGTGCTGGTAAACTCTCTGAATACAATTTATACCTTGTTATTTATTTCTTTCCAAGATAAATTTTATTTATTCATATCATTCAGAAAAGGTATAACAACCAGCAATAATGACTAAGTTTACTAATTAAAACGCTGAATGATCTGGCAATTAACTACAAATATAAGTAAGGTAGTAAAAGTACTGAAACATTATTAGGACAAACATTAGTCTCTCTGTCCTTCATGTTGGTCACTATGTTGTATTTTATTCAGGTCAGTAATTTGTTGTACCCCCCATGACCCAGAAGGATAAGCAGTTTAGAAAATGTGTGTGTGTGTGTGTATTTTGCGTACCTCTTCTTTTGGATGACAGACTGAAGTCTTCTTATCAAGGAGTGCAGTTTGCCCAGCTGATGTTCAGCCAGGCTGGATGTTCTCTTTTGAATGCTCACAGTGTGTCATGTGTTGTAGAAGTCTGGTCTCTCTTCACCACTTCAGCACATTTGTCACTTTTTTTTTTGTATCTGTAATCTTTCTTTGGATATTTTATTACCAAAATACAATTTTGTCAGACTAATTCAACTCAGTCTTTTCTCAGTTTTGTAACTTTTTCTGCTTTTCAGAATGTTAATGAAGTGTAAAGTCAGGTGTGTTGATCTCTGGTTTGAACGTATGCATTTAGATTAGTGATAGAAGTGTCCCTCACTATTTTTGAGCACTGTATATTAGAGAGTGAGAGAGACAGACAGACAAGAGGTAGAGTGGAGAGGAGGAGAGAGAAGAAGGATGAAAGAAAAAGAAGAGAGAAAGAGAGAGAGAATAAGCAACAGAAGAGAAAGAGAGGTGAGAGAGACAGATAGAGAGCGAGAGAAGGAAAAAAGAAAAAGGAGAGGGAAAGGATGGCGAGAGAGAGCAAGAAAGAGGAGGGAGAGAAAGGGAGAAAGAATAAAGAGGGAAAAAACTGTTCTTTGACTATATTCAGATGTGTCAGTTGCTGTCTTTCAGTTTATTTAACAGTTCCTTCAGGAATCTGAGATTGCAAATTTATGAAAAATTCAACCAATTTGAGGCAAACCAATTCCTGAATGTTTTGTACATCATGCAACATTGCTGTTGAGCACAAATGGATATGGACAACTGACTCCCACTGTTCCACTGAAAAGTATAAATTGAATTTCTGACAGTTTTTCAGTGCATTGATTGTTGTAAAAAGCATTAAATGCTGACTTCAGATTAGTTTAGAGACAGACAGCACTGTCCTATCAAAATAAATTGGTCACTTTCCTGAATACTTGGAGTTTATTTTGTTTAGAGTTAGTTTCATTCCATCACTTCAGTGTAAAATATTTGAAATTCTTTTCTTCCAGACTGCAACAATTTTTTAATCTTCATTTTGTCTGTATGTTTTTGGTTCTTATGGGTACTTTAAGGCAGCTTTCAACCCAAGTTTTTTTCAAAAGTCGGCAAACATCTGTAAATGAATGACATTGTATCTTTTTATTTGGTTCAATTTGTTTCATATAGCAGCGGCAAAGGTTGAGGTTAAAATAACTGGGCTATATTTAAAAGGTTAAATAAAGTCCCAGATTTCTACAGTTCTGTTGCAACATCTCATTGCCCAAAAAACAAAGTGCATATATTGCTGCAAATAAACAAAAAAAAAAACAAACATTTTAGTCTGCTGAAATCACAAAACAACAGCTGCAAGATCCTGGTGGGAACTGACTTACTTTTGGAAATAATTGCATTGATGTGCCACATTTAATTCACGTGCAGCAAACTGACACAACTGAAATTTGATATTCAGGCACTATTTAAAACCCACTTAGACCTTGTGGAGCTGTATCTGTCTACGTATCTGTTTATCTAGCTCAGGCTTACTGAATTCGAAACTGTCCTCCAATACACTGTGAACAAATGGCTGGTTGGCATCATGATCAGATGTATGTATTTGAGAGGATGCGTGTCTCCGTGGTGATTGTGCATGAAGAAGAATTCAGTGCATCTCCACTTCCACACTACAGGAAGCTGCTTGGGGTTTCCATGACAACCACTCCTACTTCTGAAAAGTACATCAGGAATTATATATGTGCATATATATATATATATATATATATAATTTTTTTTATATAAATGTCGCTTATGTGCAGGACTGCTATGAAAAACACTTTAAACAACAATATCTCATTTCAATATCACATGTGCAAAAGTGTTCACAAGCAACTCACATTAGGAACAGTGAAACTTAGGGCTGAGTGAAGCATCAGCCTCAGTAACATTTGTGTGATCTTCATATGAATTCTGAAAATGTTCACAGTATGCATCAACTTTTGCAAAACATTTACGATTGCAATAGCTAAAATTTGGGCATTCTCCAATAAACATCAAAACATTGAAAAATGTTAGAGAACATCAGTGTTTGATGGAAAATGATGTTTGGTAGAGAATGTTGGTGTTTCCTGGAGAACACTGGTATTTGTTGCTGAATATTAATGTTAGGGGGAGAATGTTGGTGTTTGCATGGTGAATGATGATTTTTGGATGGAGAATAATAGTGTCTAGTTAAGAATGAAGGTGTTTGTGTGGAGAATATAGTTTGTTGGAGAATGTTTTTTATTTGAGAAGGATGGTGTTTGAGTGGGGAATGCAGGTATTTAATGTAGAATTATGGTGTTCGGTGAAGTGTGGTATTTGGTGGAGAATGTTGGTGTTTGCTGAAGAATGTTGTTATGTGCTGGAGAATGATGGTGTTTGGTGGAGAATCATGTTGTTTGGGTGGAAAATTATGGTATTTGGTGGAAAATGGTGGTGTTTGGTTGGAAAAGTATGGTGTTTGGTGGAGAATGGTAATGTTTGGTAAAGAATGGTGGTGTTTGGGTACAGAATGGTGCTGTTTGGATGGAGATTAGTGGTATTTGGATGGTGAATCATGGTGTTTGGTGGAGAATCATGTTGTTTGGGTGGAGAATGGTTGGAAGTGGGTAGTTTGGTACAAGGTTACTTGACGCTAATAAATGGAATATAAAGCCATTGTATTAGACAAAGAAATGCTATACTGTTTTTTATGGGTTCTACAGAAAAACCTCTACTTAACCTTTAAGTTTTTCAACAAATGTGCTGTATTTCAAGAAAGTTTTCACTCCCTCCACTCCGGATGGAGTTTTGTGATTTTGGCTCATCCATGATTTAAACGCAAGCCAGGCTCTTTGTCGTCTTTTTAGATGCTTTTAATCTTTCTCTGGTTCCTTCATTAGAAGTGGAAGTGTCATGTGCCATGTGACAACATCCAGCTGTTGTACAGCAGAGAGAGAAAAAGAAGTCAACCAAATAATAAGACATATCCAAAAACCTGAGCTCCCAGATATGTAACCCACCAGAAGTATAAAAAGAAGATAACAATTGTGCTAGGTTTTTTCAAAATCCCCAAAAATACAAATGTTTTTAAAATACTTTACCCTATCAAAGTTGACTCATGGATGTTCTACACACTGTGTCATAGTCTTTTAGTCAGTGGTGATGTAAAAGGAAGTGCTGCAGCTGTCAAAAGTTGATGTGAGATTCTCACAGGATCAGCTTGTTACATGTAAAACTGTCATTGTGAAAAGCTGACACTGAACGAAGTTAATAAGTGTAGGTAAAAGGTAACTGCCAACTCAATGTAGTATCTTCCTACTGTTTATTATTAAGTTGGCTAGACAAAGTCAACTCACTGTTCTTCATTTTAAACCTGTCATTCTGTGCTGAAAATGAGAATTCTTCTCCTACCGTTTTTGAGCTAGAACCATCACACTTTGCATGATTATAGAGCCAAATTTCCATATAGTGTGCTTGTGCTTTTTGAACTGATCTGATGTACAGTTTGTGTACAGCGTTTGTTCAAGGGTGATTTTTTTTCTATATAGGAAAAGAATGGCAGAATGTGTGAAAAATTCTGATCTATTTGCCAAAAATGAAGTGACAATGAACACCTCTCCCTTACTAACCCTTATTGATATTATACACAAATACAGATACTATAGCAACCACCTAGCAATACCCTAGCAACAACTTGGAACATCATAGCAACCACTTAGCAACCATGAGAGAAACCACAGCAACCACCTAACATCATCTCCAGTAGCATAATATCTACACAGAAAACCACTTTAGCAACCACCTGGGATGACATAGCAACCACCTAGCATCATCCCAGCAACCAGCGGAAACAACCACCATTGCAACCACCTGATAACACCCACAACATTTGCCTATTTGCTATATAATATGGACTTTAAGCTTCAATGGCTGAGTGACCACTATGGCGACCCGAAATAAATGTACATTAACACTGTAGTCGTGGAAACCGGAATTTTCAGCAAAATAAAAACTGAAAACTGAAAAAAGATGAAGTTGCTATCTAGTGTAAATAACATTCTAATTTAACACACAATGAAAATGTAAAATTAACTCATTGGAATTTCATGTTTTAGCAACTACATCATTGTCGTAATAAAACAGCAGGCGAAGATGGAAGTAGGCAGCAAGCCAAACTAGCGCTTGTAGAACGCCACCTTTTTCAATCACTATAGCTGTCTGTGTTGCCGTCACTGCAACACATATAACCACTGCAACACATATAACCACTAATTCAAAAATCAGAGTCTAAAATCACTTTAACATTCCTGTGACACAATGGTCTACACTCTCAACCGTTCGATATCTCTAGAGGAAGTAGACAAGGGTGCCCTCTTTCGCCAATGTTGTTTGCCCTCTCACTAGAACCTCTGGCACAGTATATCAGACAAAATGAAATCTGCTATATTTCAATTCAACAACATAAACATGCAATATCTCTCTATGCTGATGACATTTTATTGTATATTTCCAATTTTGAATCTATCTCAGATATACTAGCAGCATTCACTAGGTTTGGAAAATTTTCAGGTTATATGATTAATTGGATTAAATCATCTCTTCTCCCTCTTAATAAGAAAGCCAAAGAAATTCAGACATCACCAGCATTGGTCTCATTAGTTCCTGTAAAGAGTCAGATTACTTATCTCGGGAATTGACATAATGGCCTCTCTCGTATTAATTTTTTAAGTGCAACGATTCCTCTGTCACCCCCGGTAATCTGGTGGAAAAAGCTTGATTCAGTAATTCGCAAGTTTATTTGGAACGGCAGGCAACCTAAAATGAAATTAGGTACATTGTATTTTTCTAAAATGAAAGGAGGTTTATCCTTACCTAATTTTATAATGTACCATAAAGTTTCCCAACTCCGTGCCTTAAAGGTCTGGTTCAACCCACTCTCTCATGTTCCTTGGAGACAAATTGAGGAACAGTTAAGTGTGCCTATCAGACTTCAAGATGTATTCTTTTCCGGATTGTCCATAAAATTCTGTTTCGCTAAACTTTGGTCCCATTATGACCAACACCATCACAAATTTCAAAGCCGTGGAAAAATATCTTGGTTATAGTGACCAAGGTCATTTACAAATCCCACTTTGGCATAATAGGAATATAAAATCTGGTACCAAACCTTTTACATCGGGGCAATGGAGAAGACAGAATATTAAAACTCTTGATGATATATTTAATTCAGAGGGGATGTTAAGCTTTGAAAATTTAGTAACAAGCTTTAATATACCAAGATCTTCCTTCTTTTTGTATTTACAGTTATGTTCAGCCCTTAAAGCATACGGAATTCCATGGGGAACAGGCCTCAAGCCACATCCAATTTATAGCTGGGTCGTTAATGCGCCACCACATGGTCATGTATCAACTATATACTCACACCTTACTGAAACGTTGTATAAGAAGCTCCCAATTCAGTGGGAAAAGGAACTATCTGTTAATTCAATTGATTGGAACATAGTATGGCGAAATATATTTCATGCATCAAAGAACCCCAATCATCAACTGATCCATTTTAAATATTGTCATAGGTTACATTGGACACCACGAAAACACTTTCTTACAAACACTGCAGTACATCCCTACTGCAACTATTGTCCACAACAACCAATGGAAACTTTTTTGCACATGGTGTGGGAATATGGGGATGTTAATGACTTCTGGATAAAGGTTACTACCATATTATCTGCTCTGGTTGTACAAGAAATTCCCGTGGATCCAGCTGTCTTATTGCTAAATGATGACTCCAATTTAAACTTAACAGACAAACAAAGGAAGATGTGGCTCGCTGCTTTAACATCGGCTAAAAAAAATATTGCACAGAGGTGGCTTCACCCACATAATCTAAGTGTACGACATTGGCTATTTCAACTGCATGACATAGTTATGTTAGAATTGGCCACAGCTAGGATTAATAAAGTTAAAACATCTACTCTTGAGACATGGAAACAGATTTGTTGTGATGTGACAAAAAGATTGGAACAAAGGCTATGAGGTACATCTTGTAAGCTAACATTCTTTTTTCTCTCTTTTTTATTTTATTTTTGAAATGTCATCCTTTGCACTAAATCTTACTTAGTAAATAGTATAAAGTATGTACAGGAAATAGGGATGGATGGACCAGTGGGACGGGGAGGGATGGCGTGGTAAGTGGGTTGTGATTTCCTGCAGTTCTGTAATGTTGTGATAAAATACTGCTTGATTAACAGGAAACAAATAAAAATTGATCACAAAAAAAAAAAACATTCCTGTGACACCTCTAAAAGCTCCCTCTCAGAAAGTTATTGCATGAAATGGTTATGAATATGATACCTGTTGTCAGAGACATTGTTTTACCTGTTTTTTCGAACGATTGTGGCCTAAAACATTTTTGAAAACTTTTGCAGATTTGCAGATTTGATCTTAAAATCATCAACATTACATATAAAAACCAAGACACACGTGTATGTTTACTGGTGGTTGGGATTGTAAATAAAATGGCAATATTTGTTTTGTAGACATTGTGACCCCTGGTTCCTATCGCCACCACTGTAAATTAGTCTCTACAATGAGAAATTTCACATCAAGCCACTCTGAATGACTTTGTTTGCTTTAAGGCACTTGCTTCAGCACATGAAGATTTAATAATGATCTGATCAGCTGATTAACACTAAACCCTGCGGGTGCCTTTAAGAATACAGTTTGAGAGAAAAACGTACAAAGCAGATGATTGATTTTTCTCTTAATTGAGATCTCACACATTAGCTTTATTGATTGGTTTCATCTTGATTTTCATCTTATTACACATGACCAAAGTTTCATTAGCACTGAGGCAGCCATTCTGTAGAGCTGTGCTTGGAGAATATGCTTAAGAGGTTTCCAAGCAACTAAAACATCAGAAAGAAAGCATCAGTCCTTCCATAAAAACGCACATCTGCATAAATTAAACTGGCAGATTTTTGAAGGGAGAACAGTCTGATCTATTTGTTTAGTCATTTGTCATTTAGGGTAAGTAATTGGCTCTGTAGTGCAGGATTGAACATTGCTTGGTGTTTAATGTGTTTAGAGATGAGCGAGTGTTGATTAAGCTTCAGAAAGAACAGGTGCTGGTGGATCTGATTTGGTTTCTGCTGCATAAGAGCCATATGTGCCATTATTCACTGATCCTGAAGCAGCAGTTTAGTCTTTTACCAGCTACAGCACACTCAGTGCTATGCATTCAGTTTACATTGTATAATTATTAAAAATATATATATAAATATGGAATTAATTACATAATTAGTTACAATATGAACTATTTACCTTCTGACGTACATTCTGTTTGGAGGGTCTTGAGGTCACCAAAAGTCATACAGGGGACAATGAGGATTGGATTTTTTAATAGGATCACACTTGCCCTTGGCTAAGCTAGCCTCAGCGAGCTAATTAGCTAGCAAAGTAAACTTAGTAAAGCAATTTTTTAGAAGAAATGTAACATATATTAACTAGTGAATGTTGGAATGAACACAACTCCTTTTCAAAAATGGTTCTTTGGGGAACTAAATGGTTCATCTGAGACATACAGCCCTGAGAACATAGAGCCCTAGGGGCATAGGGCCCTGAGAACATAGGGCACTGGAAACATAAACCCCAGAGAACATAGAGCCCTTAAAACATACAGTCCTGCAAACATAAGGCCTGGGAAACATACTGGCCTGAGAACTAAGGTCCCTGAGAACATAGAGCCCTGGGAACATAGGACCTTGAGAACATATGGCCCTGGAAACATGGGTTCCTGAGAGCATAGAGCCCTGGAAATATAGGGCACTGAGACATAGGAATGACAGGGAGCATCTATCATAGGCCTTGAGCAGATTGTGTTGTTTTGTGGGGGTAGGGGTCTAAAGTAAATTAAACCAAATGCCCCACTTGTACTCCAGTAAGTCTGCTAGATCGCTGTGTTCTGTGACTAAGAGAATAACGATCCGAGGACATTCTGAACTGCCGCGAGACGTTACCTGAACCGCCTGCATAATGGCATCCGTTGTTGCGCTCCGTAGGCGGTTTGTGCAAGACTTTAGAATGGCGAGGTGTGTAAATGTGGGTGTTTTTGTGTGACAGGATGTTCTTCAGAACTCTCGCTGGGTAATGACATGCATATCTTAGCTGTCCCTGTCCTTGCTTTTTGAAAGAACAGTACAGGATGTGGAGAGCAGCTAACGTCAGCCCATTAGTGTCACTCTCATGGCTCGGAGGAGATGGAGTGTGGAGCTTTTATTAAAGTCCTGCAGCTCTGAGAGTCTTACATGCTTTTAAATTCACACTGAACACCACCTGCTTTCAGCTTTGTGCTAAATCTGTATTATTCCTTTGGTTTTAGCATTTGAAGAATGGTAGGTTACATGTATGCACTTGCACAGATCTTTTTCCTTCTTTCTAGCCTGGTTATTCTTTAATTTCCTCCTTTTTTATTGAGCACCGTCATAACCTGCCTGGAAGCCTTCATCTGACCCTAGCTTCCTGTCTGAGGTAAATGCTTTATTCAAAGTAGCTTCCTATTTTCCACTTTGCAAGGGCAGACCTATGCTTTCAGAATGAGTGATGTTTGACGGCATAACACAAAAAAGTGTCTGTTTCAGATGTTTTATGTACTCTGTTCTGTTAATAACATGATTTCCAAAAACGTTGTGCAAAATGTAATTAAAAATAGAATGCAGATGTGCAAATCATTTTAACCCTATATTTAATTGAAAACAGTGCAAAGACAACATATCAAGTGTTGTAACTGAGAAATGTTATTGTTTTTTTGAAAATTATGTGCCCATTTTGAATTTGATGCCAACAACACGTTCCAAAAAAGTAGGGACAGGGCAACGAAAGACTGGTAAAGTTGTGTAATGCTATCACCTAATGGTGAACTGGCAACAGGTCAGTAACATGATTAGGTATAAAAAGAGTATCCCAGAGAGGCTCAGAAGTAAAGGGTGGGGAGGGGATCACCACTCTCACAAAGACTGCATATGCAAATAGTACAACAATTCAAGAATAACATTTCTCGACATAAAATAGCAAAGAACTTGGTGATTTCATCATCTACAGTACATAATACCACTAAAAGATTCAGAGAATCCAGAGAAATCTCTGTATGCAAGGTACAAGGCTGAAAACCAATACTGGCTTGCTGTGATCTTCGGGCCCTCGAAGATATGATTCTGCAGTGGAAATCACTGCATGGGCTCAGGAACACTTCTGAAAACCACTGTCTGTGAACACAGTTTATCGTTGCATCCACAAATGCAAATTAAATCTCTACAATTGCAAAGAAGAAATCATACATAAACAGGATCCAGAAACGCCAGCGCTTTCTCTCGGCCTGAGCTCATTTACAATGTACCGAGCTGAAGTGGAAAAGTGTCCTGTGGTCCAACAAATCAACATTTGGAATTCTTTTTGGAAATCATGGACACTGTGTCCTCTAGGCTAAAGACCACTCAGCTTGTTATCAGTGCACAGTTCAAAAGCCAGCATCCATAATGGTATGGGGGTGCATTAATGCACATGGCATGGGTGACTTGCACATCTATGAAGGCACCATTAATACTGAACAATAAATACAGGTTTTGGAGCAACATGTGCTGCCATCCAGACAATATCTTTTTCAGGGAAGGCCTTGATTAGTTCAGCAAGACAATGCCAAACCACATTCTGTGTGTATTACAACAGCATTGCTCTGTATTAAAAGGTGCTAAACTGACCTGCCTGCAGTCCAGACCTGTCACCACTGAAAACATTTGGCACATTATGAAATGAAAAATACAACAAAGGAGACCCCAAACTGATGAGCAGTTGAAATGCTATATCAAGCAAGAATGGGAAAACATTTCACTTTCAAAACTAGAGCAACTGGTCTCCTCAATTTCCAAACACTTGCAGAGAAGAGGTGATGCAATACAGAGGTAAACATGTCCCCGTCCCAACTTTTTTGGAACGTGTTGTCGGCATCAAATTCAAAATGGCCAAATACTTTAAAAAAAACAATACAATTTCTCAGTTTCAACATGTGATATGTTGTATTTGTACTATTTGTACTATTTTCAGCTAAATATAGGGTTTATATGATTTGCATATTATTGCATTCTATGTTTATTTACATTCTGCACAGTGTCCCAACTTTTTTGGAAATGGGGTTGTAATATGTAAAGAATGTGACCCTAAAAGGCAAAAAACTTCAGAAGTTATTGAGTTCATTTGGTTATTATTATCCATATGATTATATCCAATGTTAAAATTATGGATGATCATTACAAGTGATAATTTTGCATCCTATCTTTAGCTCGTGCTAACTTAGCTTGACTTAAGCTCTATTTGGATGAGATTAGTTTTGCATGCGGTAGTGGGGGAATGTAATTATTACCGGCGTTTCTCAGTGATTTTAGTCCCGTCCAAACGTGCCATGTCAGTCATTTTTACTGACAAAGCGCTCCTGCATCAGTAAAGAATCCGGCGCCTTTTACCTTCTATAAAACAAGCCATAAAATGACCCCAGGTTATATTAATCCTGTGCAAATCGACATGTTGGTAAAACACTATCATATTCTGTATGTATGTATGGAGACACTCAAAGAAGTGCTTACTTGTGTTCTCTGAAGTCAGCTTCTTATTTGAATTTTCCTGTTCTAATGTTTGCAGTTGTTATATACTTCTAGCTGTTTGAAACCAGCATTATGATTCTAATCACATGATGTTTTTCTGTGGTTTCTTTTCTAGTTCAGCTCTCTTCAGGGACTTACCAACTAATTTAGAGCATTTTACTGCACCTTCCCCCCAAATAATCTCATCAACTAACTGCTCCTTATTCTATATTCTCCTCTGTTAGCAATGTAATTGAATTGCGTCTGACAAAAGCAGTGGATGAGCGTAAACACTGGAGTTTAGTCACAGTCCATAAGGCAGAGAGAAAATGAGGTCGAAGTAGGATTAACCTCACAATTATTGTAAAGGTTTGATTTGAATTAACGGGGCTTTTATTCAATTCAGATGAATTCTCTATTATACTCCACAGCAGTCATCAAATATAATGAATCTGATTTTTTCCCATAATTTAATCCACTGCTATGAAAATGATGCTGTTTTCATATTTGTGTTTGGGGATTTAGCACACTTGCGTCTGTCACTAGAGACTGAAATGTGTTTATTATATTCCTGTAATGAACTTGGCAGTGTTTACAGACTTTATGACAGCTGTTATGATGAAGATCTGTAGAGACTGACTGAGGGACTGATAGGCCTTAGAGTGCATGTGTAACATAAACCTTTAAATCATCAGACAATGCTGCCTCCCTTTATGCTTATTAACAAAAGAATGGCTCAAATGTCAGTTTTGTTGACAACAGAAAAACAACAGACGTTTATAAATGGTGTTGATGATGTGACAGTGGTGATGATATAATGAAAAGTGAAAAGTTAAAAATTTTGTGACATTCTAGAACATTCATGGTCCTTTGATGATGTAACAGATCTACCATCAGAACTTGTTTTACATTGTAATAAACATTATTCTTTTGTTACATCCTCATCAGAACATGTCAATATTCTTTTCCATTGTTACATTATCAGAACTTGTAAACATTATTTATCTTCATGGCAACACTTTATTTTGAGTGGTCCTTGGTAGATGATTAATAAACTCTTAACAGAGTATCAGTAACGTATCGGTGAGGTAGCAGTGAAGTAGCCATAGTGCAGCATCTTGAAGATGTACTGTTGATACATTACTTACATACACCAATCAGGCATAACATTATGACCACCTCCTTGTTTCTACGCACATTGTCCATTTTATCAGCTCCACTTACTATATAGGTGCACTTTGTAGTTCTACAATTACCTATTACCTACCTATATTTTACCCTGTTCTTCAGTGGTCAGGACCCCCTGGACCCTCACAGAGCAGGTACTATTTGGGTGGTAGATCATTCTCAGCACTGCAGTAACACTGACATGGTGATGCTGTGTTAGTGTGTGTTGCGCTGATCTGAGTGGATCAGACACAGCAGTGCTGCTAAACACCTCAGTGTCACTGCTGGACTGAGAATAGTCCACCAACCAAAAATATCCAGCCAACAGCGTCCTGTGGGCAGCGTCCTGTGACCACTGATGAAGGACTAGAGGATGACCAACACAAACAGCAGCAGCAGATGAGCTATTGTCTCTGACTTTACATCTACAAGGTGGACTGACAAGGTAGGAGTGTCTAAAAGAGTGGACACAGTGTTTAAAAACTCCAGCAGCACTGCTGTGTCTGATCCACTCGTTCCAGCACAACACACACTAACACACCACCACTACGTCAGTGGTACTTTCATTAAGCAAAACCTAACATCCCCAACCCAAAACCTAACCCTAGCCCTGGCCCTAATCCTAACATCAACCCCAACCCAAACCTAATCCTAACCCTCACCCTGGCCCTAATCCTAACCTTAACCTTAAACTCAACCCAAAAGCTAATCCTAACCCTCACCCTGGCCCTAATCCTAACCCTAACCCTAATCAAAACCTAATCCAGTTAAGGTCCAGTTACAGAATGGTTTCAGCAGCTTGTTGAGGTTGCTGAGATGGTCTGTATTAGACGTGTTACATGTTCAGTAACCTCTCAGGTTAACATCCACAGATATGAATTTGGGATACTCCAAATAAAGTGAAAAACAATCAAATTCAGCAGACTACAAACAAATATTATTTACGCAGTTAATTAAAACTCTCTTGATAATCTACTGAATTTATTACCTACTGCTACATTATTGAAATGTTGTTGATATGTTACTGGGAGTCTGTTGAATGTTTATTTAATCTAAAAAGGACCACTCAAAATAAAGTGTCACCATTTCCACTGTTTCATCATCGCAACTTATAAACATGAGTCTTTTTTATTGTTACCTCATCATCAGGACATATTTTCTGAAGTATAATTAAACATTTTTCATTCTTATATCAGAATCGAGAAAGAAGAAAATAATGGTTATGTTCTATGAAATTCTAATGATGATGTAAAAATTGAAAATATGTTATTTTCTAGAATATAAGTCCTGTTGATGCAACAATGGAAAATAATTGTAGGTTTTAATGATGTAATAATTGAAAAGAATAATGTTTAAGTTCTGATGATGATGTAATAATGAAAAAAATATTCCGCATAGGTTTTGCAGGTAATGTAACAGTAAATGATAGAAGCTAAATGTTTAATTATGTGTAATAATTATATTTATTATCAGATTCTGTAACTGAAATCTGTAGAAGTTGTGTGGATGTGTGAATTGCCGCATGTTGGCTTTTCTCAAATGTTTTTTCTGTGTGGGTCAGTGGAAATGTATCTTGGCGTAAATGAAAAAAAAAAAAACAATAATGACTCTTGGCACTTTTCAGAATTTGCATATGTGTGTGTGTGTGTGTGTGTGTGTGTGTGTGTGTTTATTAGATACGTGTAGTGAATCATTATAACCTTGTGATGAAGCAGCAGCACACACACCTGCTGCTGTTTGTTTGTATGCCAACACACTCCATCTCACATTGTTCAGACAATGTTAGATTGTATTTCTCTATCAAAACACAAAGAATGAAGTCTTACTAAGCCACCTCCCCACCAACATAACAGCCCTATACCTCTACACGTTACTGCAGTTCAACCTTTTAGTCTCTACACTTCTCTAATCAAATGTCACATGAAGTCTTTTAAATTAAGTTGCAGCATAACAGAAGGTAGTTGCAGTAAAAAATGTGTAGACTATCTGCAGCATCTGAATGTATGAAGCTTTAAGCAATAATTTGCTGAAAAATCAAATGTAGTCATTTTCCAGCCCCTCCTTATCTCAAATATAGTCAATCAGCCAAGCCATGTTTGGTGTTTGCTTCTAAAGTATGCTACTAAAGAAGTTCATGTTTTTAGTAGCACTGGAGTTACCATGCTAATGTAGCTAACAAGTAATAGAAGTCACATTAATTAACCATTAGCATTCTGCTTACTCAATGTCTAAATCAGTTAAAAGGGAATTCCACCATTTTATCTGAAGTTTGGATTAATCAAATGGTTAAGATATAAAGATATAAAGATTAAGATATAAAATCATTCAGCGGTTTGGTGTGAAATGCTCTGTTCTAGAGAAACTTACCGCGTCAGATTTGTTCACAGTGGTGGTGATAGGAACCAGACATTAATTAACAATAAATTTGAGAAGGTTTTCGATAAAAACACATTTTTAAATCAATTCATGGTGGAAAGGTACATGCAGGGTGTTGTGAGGCAAAACAGTCCTCAAAGAAAAGCGTATCACTGTTTTACCAGAATCAACATTACATACATTACATACTCCAAAGACACACGTTGGTTTACTGGTGGTTTTGGATAAATAAAATGGCTGTATTTGTGTTGTAGACATTGTGATCCCTGGTTCCTATCACCACCACTGTAAAGAAATCAGAGTCTCTGCAATAAACAATTCACATTAAACCACTCTGAATGACTCTTTTTACATCTCAACAACTGAATTATGCAGAAATTGGTCGGATTCCCCTTTAAGAAGTCTCAAATAGACTCAAATGATCTACAAACATGGAGGACACAATTCAGCTTTCCGTGTAGCTGCTACTGTTTTTAGCTATGCTTATGTGCTTTAGTCCATGTTTATAGATAACAGTGTGTCATAAAGTGTCAGAAACCACATAATCAAGTCTATTAGAGATCACTCAACAACTGTGATGATTAGGCATGCAGTTAGCACCACGCTAATGGTTAATTAATGTGATTACCTGTTAGCTAGTTTAGCCTCATAGCTCCAGTGTAAAACAAAAGAAGCAAAGTTCAGACACCAAACATGTGTTGGCTGATTGACTACATTTGGGGTAAATGGTGGATAACTGAATAAATTAGATTTTTGGCCAAATAATCACTTTAAAGAGAAATAGCACAGCAGCTTTATGGCTGTGGTCCATATTTTAGATTAGCTATTTGCACGATACAGCTCATAGATTGCATTATGAAATAAAAGCATTGGGTGTTTACAAAAAAAAAAAACCTTCTTTATTCAAATAAAAACACAAATTGCTTAGGAATTCATTTAAAAAAACTCAGAAGAGAATTTTTTTGGTGCACACTTTGTAGAATGAGGGCTAAAGTTTTCTCACTTCATTTCCACAGAGTAGGAAAAAACACATCCCATCCTTTAGACTGTGCGCACAAACAAACAGGTCTAGCCTTTTCCTATCAACATCATATTGATCAGTGCAGCTCCTCTGTGTGATTACTCTGCAGTCTGATGAGCTTATATTTATTTCCTGTTTATCAGAATGTGGACCAACATAGATAGCCAGAGATGAGTATGGAAAATAAAGCTCATTTCAACAGCTTGCCTCTACTGTGTTCAACAGATTTGTGTATCCGGATACTGATTACTTCCGTGAAGATGTAACAGATTTATAAAATAACCTTATTTACATTGTGGCTGTTAAAATAAGACCTCGTACCTTAAAAACAATAAGGAAACTGATCTTAATGTTATTATAGAAGCCTATATGCTATACACTGATACAAACTTTTTTGTATTACTAGTTTTACTAGCTGTGTTAGCTTATATGTTAGTGCAGTTTGTTCTCATTTTAAAATGGACTACTTGAGCATGGTGTACGGGCCCTTTCTGAACGACACATCTGTTTAATTCCAGTTAGTGCCTATTAGTGGCTATCCATCTGTAGTTGTCTCCTCACGTGTTACATTTCAATTCATTTTGTACCTATTTGTCTTTATTTTCAGTGTAACTTTGGAGTTTTAAGTGTAGCACAAACTGTAGTTTCGTTAATTACGGCTCATTTTTACATGATCAAGCGAGGTTTTCAACCTGTGGGCTGCAGTCCCCCAGTGGGCTATTCTGTTTATATTTTCACTGTAAGTCAATGCAAAACATTTCTCTTTTTGTTCATAAGGAATTCATCCATGATGAATAAAAGGGCTACAAACAGAAAATGTTTATTTTTTTGGTGTTTATTATGATCTGACACATTCAAGCAAAATTTGAAATGTTATATCGATTACTGTCTTATATTTGCTTGCATTCAGGCCAGTTAAATCTTCTTGTGGGGTGTGAAAGCTTCTGCGGTTCAGTTGTGTGGGCCACAAATTGTAAAAGGTTGGGAACCCCTGTTCTAGCAAAAGCAAGTAGTAATGCTCGTTATTCCCCTCACAGCCTTTGTTTGAAACCAGGCTCGCCCACATGACTGGAATTTGTCCTGTCAGTGTTTATAAGTGCTGTGGCCATGACCTTCATAATTGAAGACAAAGCAAGATGTTTACAATTTGAACCCCTTCTTCATTATTGTTGGAGCTTTACTGCTAGACAATTTACATTTTTTGGTAACTCCTACAAGCACTGTGTGTGGAAAGAACTGTGATTAACCTGTTAGCTAAGCTAACATTGATGCTACACCGAGTAGGCTGTCTAACATTGCTCTCAGAATAAGAAATAAAAACAGACTGAAAACACTTTAAATGCAACTGTTAAAAGTTGAGTTTGCTTGGTTGCCAGTGTACTGGCTACCATTTTTGAGTTATGCTCAAAATTAGCTAAAATTGTCACTAAAAACTTTCAGTAAAGTTTCGGTCAGGTTATGATTGCTTTTGGTAGTCACAAAATGGAATGATTTTAGTCTGAAGTCCAAGTCAGTTAAAAGTCCAAAAATGTGTTTTGAATTCTGACTTTGACCCAGTTTGGTAGAACGATCCATATACACCCTGATTTTCTCTGAAAATTAAATGATTCTATGAACTTGATCTTATCCAACACATCTTGGAGCAATGCACATAAAAGATGTGAGATGTGATGACACCAAATGCATGTATACAGACAAATCACCATAAATGAACTCCAGTACAGATTAGGTTACTCCAGCAGAGTCTAGCTTGATTCATTCACTACTAGAGATTTTCCTACATGTTTTTTTAATCTTTTTTTTAAATTCAATATACAATTCCTGCCTCCACTATCCACTGCTAAAATATTCTGATGTAAGATTTTTTATGGAAGTCTCCAGAGTTAATAGAGATAGAAACTACAGTTGCTGCAGTTCTTTGCCCTGCAAATATAATTACAAATGAATTTAGCAAATCAGTGTTGAACCCTGCAGTTGTGTCAGTAATTTACCCAGTCCCCACACCCTCATGTAAGCTAATGTTGCAGGAATGCAACATTGTTGCTTGGCTGCACAGCAGTATGCCACTTGAGCTGGAACTACTTTTTTGGAGAAAGAAAGAAATTGCTGAAATTAAAATCATGTAGTTGAAACAAGGTTCAGTACTTTACTTTGTTGTTTACTTTGCTGAACTGTTGTGGATTATAGTGAATAGCATCATGACTGGTGTGATGTTCACTCTATCCCCCAACTTTGAGGGTCCTATTGCTGTGAGTCTTGGTCTCTGTTTATATACACCCTGACTTTTTCTGAAAATGAAATTGCTCTTGTCTATGGAGCTGATGAACAGATCTCATATGTCCAAGCCATGAACTTAGCAACCTTTATTTTTCAAAAGTGTGTGAATTTTTAACATTGGCAATTTCTTCCACCTAAAAAAGTAGTTCCCCCATAGGCCACATAATGCTGTGCAGCAAAGTAACATTTCAAGCTTATAATAAAATGGAAATTATTTTGCTAGCATGTAAGCTAACACAGCTCGTAACACTTGTAAATGTGCATCATATTTCCTAGAACCTTGTGAGGAACTGGTTGGGACTTGTCAGAGTGTGGTATAAAGGCTGATGTGCATTAGTAGGACTGTGGACCACTGGCTGCAGCAGCTTCAGACAGTAAAGAGTGGAGCTGGGATCCGTTTCTATTTGCTCTGCTCTTCGCTTTGTATTAAAGCTGTAATTACATTATAAGTCACGGTGTGTCAAACCTGGTGAATATTCCTCAGGGCCTTCAGGGTACGCAGCTTTCGCAACTTAATTAAGACCTATCTCAGAGTCCCTTGATGATTTAATTACCCCAGCCGTTCATATGCTGTGATACGCTTTATATTTTTAGCACATGGTGAATAGCAAATGAAGCCTTAGCTTTGGACTACAGTTATGCAATTCATACTTAATATTACTGCTTTAGACATCACAACTAAAGGGGGATGATGAATATAAATAGACCTGTGACTCTGTGTAGAGGGTTAAACTATACATTTTCAACTTTAATTTTAGCTAAGTTGTAGCTGCCAACTTTTCCAGAAACCTTTTCAGAAATATGGATTATAAACTTCCTAAGAAAAGAGCAGTTATTTTACTACAGTATTCAGTTCCACAGGTGTTCATCCATTAGGGGCGTTTGGGTACCTATAGTTACCGGAGCTTTGAAGTTTATGTTGAGAACGTAGGGCACTTTCAGCTGAAGCTTGTATTGGTGCTTGTGTTGTTTTCCTGAAATTCACCAGCATCTGACTGAGAACAGCCCTACTCACTATTCACTTTTAGAAACCCATTCACTGTCTTTTCATATTTCCAGGTTTTTCTTCTGCTGGAAGCTCTTACTGCTGGGTAAAGCCACTTCCGCTAAAGCAAGAACAATAGCAATGATGGCTGAGTAAAAGAATAAGCGTTTGCAGTGTACCCAAGTTTGAGCAAGAAGCAAAAACAATTTTTTGTGCAATTAGCAGGAATGAAAGAATATCAACAAAGTACTTTTGTGTCAACATTTTACAGCTGCTAAACATAAATAAATTGTTAAATGATGAATTAAATAGACTTAAATAGGGCAACTGCAGTCAAATCAGTGGAAGAGTAATAGCAGTTTATGGAGCAATGTAGGGATGCGGAAGGAAGAAATGAAAGGAAAAGGTCAGAAAAAAAAACTAAAAACTAAAGGAGAAACCTACTATTGGTGTAATACTCATATTCGCCAGTTAGTTTATTTACCATGAGATGTAGGTAACATTTCCGCAAAATGGTCTTCACTAAAATTTTCATCCTAGTTACGGCCCTAACTCTCACCATCCAGTTGAAACACAATGTCTTTCCTATATTTACATCTTACATCAATGAATTAAAAAAGTTTTCAAGTTACATTTATATAGCACCTTTCATATTCCCAAGGTCGCTTTACATAACAAAGGTAGGCTGTATTCCTCATTCACCAGAAGTAAAAGCAATCTCGATGTTTGGGTTTTACATTGATTCCTGTGCCATTTAAGCAGATTCTTGGGTAAAACAATACATACAAATATGTACTATATTTGTATGTACACAGTCTTTTTGGTTTAAACTATTATTTTAGGGGTACTACAATTTTCATAGCTGCCTTTGTCTTTTGCATTGTCCCAAAGTAGTTTTTGAGAACGCCCTCTGAAAGTGGAAAGAAAAGTGATGGAAAAGTCAAAAGTATGACTTCTGCCTTTCTGAAATTTAAAAAAAGCTTTTATGTGGTGTGTTTAGGATGCTGGAAAAATCCAGTGAAAGCATGTCTGGTAAAAGCTCCATGGCTTGTTCTGAAATGCTGAAATGCAGCGTTTCTTTTATTGTGTGCTGTAATTGTGTGCATTTCTCCACTCTCCATTTCTGAGAAGCTGAAAAGGTATTCTAAGTGGAAGCTGGGTGGGACAGTGTGGTCTTTACACATTTTCACTGTTTTCTTTTACATCCTTTTATTCTGCTTTTTCATTCTCAGTTATTCTTTCTCATTTGTGTCCCTCGCCACAGGAAATGGAAGGCGTTCTTTATGACTTGGAGAAGACAAATGGATCTCAAACTGCTGATATATGATTGGCTTCTCAATCGTCTGTCATTACACGCCAGATGAAGCTATTTGTCTTTGTCCAGCTGCCGTCTGCTCTTTTTGTCTTTACATATAAACATTCCATGACAACAGCAGGACAGGCAAGAGCTCAGCCTTTTTTCATTTATTTACATTTTGTTTTCCCCTGAGGTCCAGTTATGAAACATAGGTACCAAAAAGAGTTCTAATTCATTTGTAAATGACCATTTTCCAACCTCTCTTTATTCCTTTAGAACTAAGCAAGCTGTTTTTGTTACTGTGCTTTTAAGACTATATGTAAATGAGCTAAATTCCGATTGGATGCTGTGTGTTGTGCCTCTTTCCAAATGCAGCCTAGATGTAAACACTCATTATAACTTCAGTGGGCATGGGCGGATCTAAACTGCTGTTGGCTGAATAGGTGGATTTAAGTAAATGTGTTGATTTTCAAGACATCTAAAAAACAGTGAAGTCAAAACAGGCTGTAATAGATGTTCTTTATGGACTGGGAAGTGAATGTTTTTATATAGTGTTTACGTAGTACCTCAAACTCTTTTATTTCATAAAAACAAGAAAAAATAGCTTTCCATGATATAGGCCCTTTAAGAAGCTCATGTATTTAATTTTTTCTCCCTCAACTCCACCTAATATGTTTGTGAGGTTTTATGTACTAAAACAGGCATAATTCAGTCTTACGTGACCATTTTCTATCTTGTTTACTAGCCTCTTTACATATTGTGATGCATATCATTTATTGTGAAAAAAACTAATTGTATATCACCCACCCTTACATGTACATACATGTAAAAATAGTGCTTTGAATTTAGAAAAGTTTTGTTTTGGCTGTCTGCCTTATGTGTTTTCTAGTTTATTTGCATATTCTATGAGCATTTGTAGGAGAAGCTGCTATGGTAAAGCCTTAATTTACCTCCAATTGTATTTAGCTTTTACATTATCCTTGTTGTTTGTGTCGTTACAGAACTAGCCAATAAGGTTTATGTGTTTGTTTACATTTCCATGTATGTGAAAGTGGTTTCATCACCCTGGCTGTGTAGCACAGGTGAGTTCAATTTTGTGACTGTATACTAAGTGCCTAAGCTGATACTGAGTGCATGTAAAGTAGTGATGGTCGTTTTGGCTCTTTCAGTGAGTCAGATCATTTGGCTCAGATCACCAGTTAGAGTTGGCTCTTCATTCAGTAGTTGTTTTTGTTCTCAAAATTAGCCAAATTGGTGAAATTATCTATCATTTGTTTTTTGATAAAAACCTTAGTCTACCATCCAATTAACAAATTAACAAAAATTGCATTATGTTGATGAAAAAGCAAAGAAGTTGGTAAGTTGTTTTACTGGATGAATTTGGAGAGGCAGAGATCACAAGACAGGTAGACACAGAAGTCCATCAACCATCATCAACAAACAAAGGCAGGTAAAAGTCACTGTTCCATCGCTCAAGTGTAGCTTACTAAACAAGCCCAGAAATTATGTTGGACAAAACTGTTTGTAAGCCATAGCAGTAAACTGCTTAAAAAAAAACTTAAATATTTTAAAAACGTAACACTCGATTTGCTGGGCTTTGGGTTGCAAACTACCCCATCTGTTATACATGACTGTTGATACAATTACATCACTTTACCCTGCCTGTTGGCTAGTTAGCATGCTTAAGACTGAAAACAATGAAGACTAAAAACAATAAAGGCACTACACCAAATCTTATAGCCAGACAAAGTACACAAATAGTATTATTGCATTGCAAAGTTTGCATGGCTAGCCAATTAGCTCACTGATGCTAACCTAACTGAGTCAAAGTGGGTGAGGGCATTAAAAACATTATTGAAATGGAGAAAACTGACACAATAAACAGCAGGTTTGGGGCAGAGCTGGCACATTCCAAGGAGATCGAGGATGGGGGGTTCTGTGATTTACAGCTACAGAATCATAAGATCTACTCATTTGTTTCATCTTATCAAAACAATTAAAAAAAAACTCTTGAATGTGAGTTATCTCCCAACGTTCACGTAAAAGAGCTGACTTGTTCGCAAATGACGCACAACTAGTGTGAAAGAAAAAGAGAGCATTGCATGGTTTCCGGAATTCTTCCTGGTCCCGACTTTCTTTTGGTCACCACAGTATGCATATCAGTCCCACTTAAAATTTAATATACTCAGAACAGGTAAAAATTATTATATTGCCCATCTCTAACCTATTTTAATTATTTAAAATGCAATTCCCACCCACTGCCAGTCAGGTAGACCCTAATCGAATTCTAAATATATTACATCGACACAGTTATTGCCAACAGTAAGCAAACTGAAAGACTAAATACTGTTGATGTAATTTTTTTTTTTGTGTGGCAATGATGGACATATTTGAATCTGCAAGTAAAGTTCTATCACACCGATGAAAAAAATGCATATAGAGTTTTGAAAAGGAACACATATGTATGAAAGCCATCTTTCACATCAAGTCTGAAATTGATAGACTGTGATGCTGCATGAAAATTTTCTGCAATAGACAAATGTGTTAAAAATCAGGCAACTGACAGCTCTGTTGTTATAGTTGCTGTTATGAGCTGACAAACAAATAGCAACAGGCTGATACCATGCTCATTTACTTGTACTTGGCCTTATAACTATCACCGCTACCTACATTCCAATACCAGCTGTGATGTAAGCTGCCATACTAATGAACAAATGCAGTGCAGGTGACTCTACTCACATAGCAAAGTGCTACCGGCTCTGTGTCAGTCAGACAGAAAGTTGTCAGTCACTGAAAACATTTTGCCTTGGCATACTCCCACCAGGCCTACACTGTGTGATTTTAGATCATTTTAAACACACAATAATATTATATTATTTAAGTGACATATACTACCAAAGGCTGTCTATGATGACTTTACTCTGTGACCAAAATTGACTCTGTTTGAATAGATTAGCAAGATACAAGTATTAATACAGTGTCTTTTTTTGTAAAATAGGCTGTATGCAGAGCGTATTGTCCTTCCATGGACATCAGCGCATGCTTTTAGCTTCAGTGCACAGTGTTAGCAGCGCTGCTCAGTTTCTCAGCGTTTCTGTTCAGTACTCGGTGCACAGTGTTTTATTTTGAATGATACAGCTTTATTTGAAATTGATCATAGACAGAGTTGTCTGTAGGGCTGCATTACACACAGCATGGACAAAGCATTTTCATACAGTGTGGGTGTATAAATCGAGGACTTTGTACACTATGGTTTCTTCAAATGTATAGTGTGAATTACCAAGGAACTTCTAAAATCACAGAACTAGTAAAATCACACAGTGTATGTCTGGCTTTAGAGAAAATTCAACTACAGCTCATCCAGCCAATAAAAAGACTCCAGCAAGACATAAAACACCACAAGTATGTTCCTCGCATGCATTAGCCTCTCATGTGACTCCTGCTGTCACTGTATCACAAAGACTGCTGTTGAAAGAGACGGGTGTGGAGCAAAACTACAGCTGTACAGAAGCTGTGCTTTCCTGACGGGGAACAAAACACTGCAGCGCTACTCGATCAAAGGTAACATTAAACTATATAGCATAGCTAGCAAATGCACTTAATTTGAAATCAACTAAATTTGAATGATTTAACTGTTAAGGTACTCATTTATACTAACAACTACTTCATTCTAAGTAGGTCACTCAGTATGGTATTGGCGAGTACTAAAAAACATGTACTCGTACTTGTACTTAGTCTGAAAAAAAATGGTATTCATGCATCCCTACTTAAAAATCTTAAAAAATCTTAAAAAGTCTTCTTTTTGACTTCCCTGAATGCTAAAATATTAAAACATTGGATTTAGTGTGAAGGTTTCACTATGTTAAAAAATGCATGTTTTTTATTGGAAGGTTTTTGTTCCCCTTCGTTTCTGTTCCATGTTTTAGCATCAGTACTCCATGAGACGGTGAAGATATCACAGTTTCTCTAACAGTTTAGCTCAGGGGTGTCAAACTGTGCAGAAAATCTGTTCACTGTTTTTCTCTTTTCCAAGACCGCTCTCTTGCCACCATATAAATGATTATATTTTTAGCACTCGATGAATAATAAATCTAGTGCAGGAGCCTGATTCAGCTCAGATAATATTCAGACCTCTAGTCAGGTGAGTTAGAGCAGGAAACAAAGAGTAACCTGTAGTTCTCATAAAAATTAACCAGTGAATCTGATTCATAATTGTCTGTTTTCTTTCTCGTGGTGTGTTTTCCGTGGTGTAATAATTAATTTAAGACTAATTAAGACAAATTCACTACTACAAAACAACCTTTAAGTGGGGGAGTTCCACAGTTTGCCCAGCCAGGCTCTGCCCAGCCATGTCCTTGTCACATTAGCTCTGCCCCCTCTCTTAGTTAGTTTGTTAGTTTAGCTTACGTCCTTTTTCATTAATTATTGTGCCCAGCTGTGCCTCTTCTGGTCTCTGTGTATATATCATTGCATTTATGTGAAGTTCTGAAGCTTGTTTTTATTTTTTCTTTTTCTGTAGTTATTTGTTTTTCATGAATGCCCAGGCTGTTTTGCTTCATTTTGTTAAATCTGCTACTGATAAAGCCTCTGGCTGTGCCTGATTCTCAAAGCTGTGACCTGTGACCCGTGACCTGTGCAACAGCATACGTCTTAAAAACCATGTAATTTCAAAAGAACGGAATAGAACCTTGAAATGCGAACAAGATACAATAATGCATCGATGTATCCTTGCAATTTCCTGTAAAAATTGTGCGAAGCCAGTTCGCAGGAGAATTTGTTTTGTAAATTCTATGTTTCCCCATTTGTTGTGAATATTACTTTCAGTTAGTATTACATTTATTAGTTACTACATAAACTGGTGGTAAAGGATGTTCTGGATGATTGTCCTTTCTTTAAATATTAAGTTATGGAAGACCAGCTATATTTTAGCATAAACCTCTAAAGTCATGCGCCAGTGACATTAGGAGAAAGAGTATGTACAGCAGAACATAACAGCTTTGTATCAAATATTTCTCAAGTTTTGCAGAAAGTTTCTTAACTGTCATTTCCCTTAGGATAATTTAAGGTAAAAAAAAAAAAACACTCCCTTAAGATTGTCAGACAACATAAGAAGGCTGAGATTTGGAGGTGTTTGAAGAGGAGAATGTACTTACAAAAGTTTTTCATCACAGAGATAATTCTGTTCTATCACAAATGCGCTTTGTTTTAGTCTGTGTAGGGCAATGTGCTTAAACAAAAATGTTGGAAGTAATTAAAATGTGTATTAAGTAAATTCATGAATACTAAAAAAGTGTCTAGCCTCAAGATTAGACAATAATAAAAGAAAATAAAACATTGGTAGGAACCATAATAATCCAACATATTTCTTTGTAACAGAAGTAAACGATTTAATCTACTCTGGTCATATTGACTGATAAGCTTTGGTGTTAAACTTAGCCAAAACTCGCCTTTGACAGGAAAGGATTGACTGACATATGAAACAGCCAACTATGACATATTTTGCATGACATACAGGAGTAGGCAAATACAGAATCAACGACAAACACACAAACAAAACAAAAACATATCTGCGTGTGATAAGTGGTAAGCAATGACTTGATTTTTTTATTTATGTATACCAAACATTTCCAGTGGTGTTTTCAGCCCATTGTGGAAGATATTTTTCATGTCCACATGCTTCAGCAAGGCTGTGATGATGTTAGGCTGTAAGGCTGAGAGGCTGTGAGCTACAAGGCTGTGAGACTGTAAGCTGTGAGGTTATGAGCTACAAGACGTTGAGATTGTGAGCTCAGAGGCTGTGAGTTGCAAGGCTATGAGTTGTACGGCTCTGAGCTGTGAGGCTGTGAGTCTTTAAGTCGTGAGGCTGTGAGCTGTGAGGCTATGAGGTTTGAGCTGCAAAGCTGCGAGGTTGTGAGCTGTGAGGCTGTGAGGCTGTAAGCTGCGAGGCTATGAGCTGCGAGGCTATAACATTGTGGGGCTGTGAGCTGCGAGGCTATGAGCTGCGAGGCTATAACATTGTGGGGCTGTGAGCTGCAAGGCTGTGAGGCTTTGAGCTGTGAAGCTGTAAGGCTGTGAGCTGCGAGGCTTTGGTGCTGTGAGAGTGTGAGCTGTGAGGCAGTGAAGTGCAAGGCTGTGAGCCTATGACACTGTAGGACTGCGAGGCTGTGAGCTGTGAGGCTGTGAGCTGTGAGGCTATGAGCTGCGGGCTATGACACTGTGGGGCTATGAGCTGCGAGGGTGTGAGGCTATGATGCTGTGAGGCTGTGAGGCTTTGAGCTGCAAAGCTGCAAGGCTGTGGGCTATGAGCCTGTGAGGCTGGTCAGCTGATGAGGAGCTACATGCACAGTGGTACACTGTCAGCTGTTATAGACAGTTAAGTGCAAAGTAAGCAATTGTGTGTTTAATAGTAATGGATGGATAATTTACTAATGATTTAGCTAACATACAATGTAGTAGGCTAGTGGTAGTTGTCACTTCACTATAGCAGTGTTTCTGGGACTTAATATGCATGCTGGCTGGCCCCTCCAACCTGTAACCAAGCCCCGCTAAAATAAAATTGTGGCTGTGCCACTGACATCTTCTTGTCAATTGACTTTTATTGCTCTATTAATTCATTAAAGTAATTTAAATTTAGTTGTTGTAAAATTATATACGACCCCATTTCCAAAAAAGTTGGGATGCTGTGCAAAATATAAATAAAAGCAAAATGCAATGATGTGCAAATCATTTGAACCCTATAAGTAACTGAAAATAGTACAAAGACAACATATTAAATTTTATTGTTTTTTGAAAAAAATGTGCCCGTTTTTAATTTGATGCCAACAACATGTTTCAAAAAAGTTGGGATGGGGGCAACAAAAGGCTGGTAAAGTTGTGTAATGCTAAAAAAAACACCTGGTGGTTGATTGGCAACAGGTCAGTAACATGATTATGTATAAAAGAGCATCCCAGAGAGGCTGAGTCTTTCAGAAGTAAAGATGAGGAGGAGTTCACCACTCTGTGAAATCTGCTCTAGCAAATAGTGCAACAATTCAAGAATAATTTTTCTCAACATAAAATAGTAAAGAACTTTTTTAGCAAAGAGCTTTTCATCATCTACGGTACAAAATATCATTAAAAGATTCAGAGAATCTGGAGAAATCTCTGTATGCCAGGCACAAGGCCAAAAAACAACATTGGATGGCCATGATCTTCAGGCCCTCAGGCAACACTGCATTAAAAACAAACATGATTCTGTATTGGAAATCACTGCATGGGCTCAGAAACACTTCTGAATACCACTGTCTGTGAACACAGTTTGTCACTGTATCTATAAATGCTAGTTAAAACTCTAAAACACAAAGAGGAAACCATATATAAACAGGATCCAGAAATGCCGCCACCTTCTCTGGGCCTGAGCTAATTTAAAATGGACTGAGGAGAAGTGGAAAAGTGCCCTGTGGTCTGACAAATCAACACTTAAAATTCTTTTTGAAAATCATGGACACTGTGTTTTCCTGGCTAAAGTCCACTCAGCTTGTTCTCAGCACACAGTTCAAAAGCCAGTATTCATGATGGTATGGGGGTGCATTAGTGCACATGGTATGGGTGACTTGCACATCTGTGAAGGCACCATTAATGCTCAATGATATATACATGTTTTGGCCATGCAGACAATGTCTTTTTCAGTGAAGACCTTACTTATTTCAGCAAGACAATGCCAAACCACATTGTGCATGTGTTACAATAGCATTACTCCATATTGAGTCCAGGTGCTAAACTGACCTGCCTGCAGTCCAAACCTGTCACCCACTGATAACATTTGGTTCATTATGAAATGAAAAATATGACAAAAGGGCCCCCGAACTGTTGAGCAGCTGAAATCCTATATCAAAAAGAACAGGAAAACAGTTCTCAAACACTTACAGAGTGGTTTAAAAGAAGAGGTGATGAAACACAGTGGTAAACATGCCCCCGTCCCAACTTTTTGGCATCAAATTCAAAACGGGCATACATTTTTCAAAAAACCATGAAATTTCTCAGTTTCAACATTTGATATGTTGTCTTTGTACTATTTTCAGTTAAATATAGAGTTTACTTGATTTGCATATCATTGCATTCTGTTTTTATTTACAATCTGTCCCAACTTTTTTGGAAATGGGGTTGTACATAAAAGTGACTCGACTTGATTCTTGGCTAGGCTTTACACGGGTTAATGCCTGCTATAGAGCCCCCTTGCATTCTGACACATTTTAGAACACAGTGGTAAGTTTCTGGACTTGAGATCAGTTTGTCGTTTGGGTTTAGTCTGAAGAAGCTGGTATTAGATCAGTATAAAACATCCAGCTTCAGCCCCAGCTGCTCCATCATGCATTAGATTTCCAACAGCCTGCTCTGCTCTGTGTCTTTCTCTAATGAGACGAGTAAAGGATGAATATTTAAAGCTCTTTGGACAGATACTGCAGTGCACCATCGCTTCCTGCTTAAAGCCTGATGTGTTTCACTCTGAGGAACTTTCTGTGTCTCTCTGATTTCCACTAGGGTTGTTATATTTCATGTGGAAGTAGCAGCTGTAGCGCTGCACTGTGATGTTTGAGGCTAATAAAATTTGCATCTGTCAGCAATGACAATGAAATCAAACTCCAGTGCGCAGAAGACTGATCTGCAAAAGTAAAACAGAAAATAGCAAAAGCAGAACATGCAGTCTGACGCGGTGAGAGTTATCTATACAAAATGGACAAAAGCATACAATCATTGTAGTTGCTTCTACTGTTCTTGGTTATGCAGCATGCTTTTGTCTGTTTTTACAGATAACAGTATTGGTGAAATGGTGAGTCATTTGGGATCCAATGTATGAGAATTATTAACAAAGAGGAGACAGAAGCTGTCTGTGATAAACGTGTTGTGCTTCTATGACAGGATGAACAAGACATCAAGTAGACTGTAACTGTAACAGCCACTTAAACATGTATTTTTATAGGCTTAACATACACACAACAGATTAAAAAAACCCAAATATCTAGTAAAGAAACGTAGATAGACAGATAAATGACATATAGATATAGATAAATGATAATGATATATAGATATAGAAAAAAAGAATGACAGGGACAACTTGAGTGAGAAGATGATAAAAATGGTGCAAATATCCAAATTACACCTCAAAGACAGCAGTACAGTGAGAACATTGCTGTGTATCAACTACGAGCTGCTGATGGAGTGACTCAATGTGTTGCATGCAAATTTGTTTTTAAATTGCTTCAGGTAACTGTCAAGAATCTCTGCCTTTTTTCATAACATGCAACTAGTTGCATGAAAGTTTCATTGTGTAAAATAAGATGAATTAAATGGGCTGTTTTTTGTTACTGTACCTCTAAGATATATGTAAATGAGCTTTGTTCTGATTGTCTGTGCCTTATTCAAAACATCTTCCACGCTGAAACACTCCTTATAACTTCAGCATGAATGGGTGGAGCTAAAGTGCTTCAGGCTGAACTGGTAGATATAAATGCATTGCTTTTTGTGAAAACACAAAACAGTGAAACAGTGAAAGCAGCTTATTTACCATATATAGTCTGTACAGACTGTATAATGACTCTACTTTAAAAAAACAAAAGAACTGTTATTCCATATTATTGGCCCATTAATATGTTTCTCAGATGTCCTTCACAAGACTCTCTTTCTCCCTCTCTTTTTCTCTGTACTCTAAAAATTGTTTTTCACCCCCCCTCAACCTTAATGAAACTCCTCCTCCATGTTTTGAACAGACAGCTGTGTGTAAGGAGGCTCCACTTTGTGCTCAGCTCTGTATTTAATTAACTTTTTCAGCTGGAAAATGAGTGTTTGGGGAAATGCAGAGAATGAGGGAGAGAGAGAGGAAGAGAGAGGGAAAGAGAGAGAGAAAGGGAGGGAGGGTTTGGCCATGGCTTTAATGAGTTTATGCAGATGGTCTGGTTGCAAATGAGTTCTGATTCTGCAGAGTTTAGGTCCTGTATTGGCTTTTATGTATGCACTGCAAGAAATTATATATTAATAAGTGAAATCAAATTAAAGGGCCCATATCATGGAAAACTTAACAATGATCACATATTACATCAAATTAAAAAGCCCACTTCATGGAAAGCCTTAAAAATATTTACATACGTATTGACTGTACATGAAAATAAGTAAACTATTCTACACAGAACACATTTCGTATTCAAATTTTAATGCACAATTTCTCTTTATTTACTCAATAAGAAAATATTGACAGTGCATTAACTGTGATTGTGCACAGTGCGGCAGGTGCTAAATGGTCATGTCTGAGATCTGGGTGGTAAAAGCTGGTGGGTGCAGAGAGTTCATTCCCACTTCCAGAGTTAAAACACCTGAAAGTGTCTTCAGAATACTAAACAGTTCAGCACATTAACACATACAGCACATGCTCACTCATTCACTCAAACAGAATGTCTTTTCATCTGCAAGTCCGCTCTGTAATGCAGAGACGATCACTGTAGGAGGCATTAAGGCTTGTTTTAGTTTTAACTTGAATCCAGCAGTGTTTGTATGGAGGTTAATTTATAACTTTAAACTTAATGATAAACTTATTTTCTGAGGAAAAAGTCTTTTCATGGTTTGAAAGCTTTTTCAAAGCTTTTAAAGTTTGTTGGAAATTGTGTTTCACTAACAAGTCAGTGTTTGATTTATTCTAAAAAAAAAAAATCAGCACAGTTGTTTCTCTCCAGTTAACCTTTCAAAGTCTGGAGGTGTTACTGTCATTTTGATGTACTATTTAGACACAGTAAAGCTTGACTTGTTTTTAAATAACTTTTACAAGGCCTGTTTTATTATTTTATTGTCTTATTGACTTTATTGTTTATCATTGGCTTTTATTGTCTTACAAGTTTCTTATATCTGGTATTATTTTGTTGCTTTTTATTCCCCTTGTGACTCTCAGCTACACTGAAAATGAAGATGTCCTCAATGTAAACCAGAGCTAAAATAAAGACTATGATAACAATGATGATGAAATGTTGATATTATTTTTTTTTACATTCTTATAAATTTAAATAAATAAAAATAACATAATTGCTGACATATTGCGTAATTGCAGTATGCTGAGTGGCATGCTGACACGCTGAGACAGTGCTGGGAGTCACTGATCATTCATGTTATTTCTTGACCCTTTTAGCAGAATGGGCTGTTACCCAGTGTCTGCAACTTTGAGTCACACTAGCTAACAGAAAATGGTATCTTCATCACTGTTACTTCTCTATGACTCCATTTCATTCTCCCCTGCGTTACATCTGTAAAAATCTACTCAGTGTCAAAAGACATTTACTTATAATTAGCATGAAAGATACTGTTTCTGATAGCATTTCTCTGAGTGGTAGTGAGTAATTCACTCATACTATGGCGCACAACTCACTGCTATGTGTAATTAAAAAAAACAAAGTGGAGTTTCGGATAACAGAACACTCATTCCTACAAAAACAAATAAAAACACTACTGCTGCAAATTCTACTTATTGATTTCGTGGCTATTTCATTAATTATTGATAAATTGGTAAGTGTTCCCAGCCAATTTACATTATTTAATTTACATTCTGCAATAAACATTTGAGTCTGCACTTATTTAAATGTCAAAAATTTAAAAAATGTACAGCCTGTTTTTTTCTTTCTGCGAAACATAACCATACATGCAACGATAACATTCACAAATTCAAATCATGATGAACGTACAAACACAAATGTTGTATAGAAAATTAAAGTTTAGAATCTGCACTTACCACACAAATTGTCCGCTTGTTTTAGTGAACTATGAATGGTGGGTACTTTAGACAGAGCTTCACAGCATCTTGTCTTTATGTTCAGAGTGCTCAGAGTCCTCAGAGTAGATGCTGTAGGGTTGTTTTTGTTCTCAGGCTGATTGTTCTGATCTGTGGTGCAGCAGAGTTTGATCATTTTCTACCGAGTCATTGATCTGGTCTGATAAATCTCCCCTTTTCTTTCTTCTCTCTGTTTTTGTTCAGAACAATGAACAGTTTTTCCGGGCTGTCTGGTCTGGTGTGATGAACAATCATGGAGGCAGGACAGAAGTGCAAGGTGAGCACGTTTCAATGGGAAACAATGTGTAGATAAACAGATCTAAGGTATAGACTGACTGATATATTGATTGATCAGTAATATAGACTAATATTGATAATCCATAATTTCATCAGTATCGGTGAAAATATTGAAATGGAGTAGGTCTGAACCCTTTATTCAACAAATATTTTCCTTTATTTACATTAAGTGGCTAGACTGTTCATGTGAATAGGGCAACAGTTCAAGCACAGTATTGTACCTCTATAAGCAGATAGCGAAACAGCAAAAAAGTAGCAAAGTCTGGGAGAATTTTCTTAAAATGAAGGATAAAATCTTACTTACGACAAAAGCAAGTTAAACTGAGCCTTCTACACCACTGGAAAAGAAAACATGCTGCTTACTAATGTTAATCACTGGAATATTCTACGCTGTATCAGCTTCTGTTAATTACAAGTATTTAGCTATCTAGCTAACTGCTTATTTAGCTTAACCCTTTCAGTGTTTACCAAAAGAGAAAATTATATAATTTATTATTATTTCAACCTTAGATTTTTTGGCCTTTGCTCATTTTCTGCAAAGAACATATAAAATAACACATTTTCAGTGACTTCACACTGTAAACCCCCAATACATTTATATTACATGTGGTGTTGGGGTGATAATAAAAGTGTGGGGGTGCTGTATCCCTTCACTCTGTTCTCCTCCTACATGGCCTGCTGTTAGTGTGTGTGTGTCTGTGTGTATGTGTTTGTATATGTGTGTGTGTGTGAGGGTGGACAACATGGACAGGCTGCTGACTGGCTACAGCTGCCAAAGGAGAACCCTACACTGGCCACTTGTGATATTTTAAACATCTGATATTTTTACATAAATTGTTATGGCTGAATTGATTTAAAAAAACAATTATGCGGTGGGTCCACCAGACCCACTGAGTAACAAAAACATTAATGTCACACAAGGGTTAAAATACAACTAATTTTGAGTCAACACAACTGATCATAAGAAAAAAAATTAGGTCTACTTGTCCTGAATACCTGTTCACACACAGCTTTCCTCATAAACTATCATGTTAAAATGTTTAACCGCTTAGCCTGAGGAACTGTAACACTAATCTTAATATTTATTGTTGTATCACTTATTCTTAACTTCTGCTTACTACTTATTGTAGATCAAAAATATGGGCAGGCTTAAGATACACACATGAAACTATGCAACACATGCTTTTTCCACGTTGCTAACTTGATGGTAAAGATATAATGCCATGAAATTTTAAAAAAATCTAGCAATTGTATCTATCTGTGTTCACACTAGCCGTTGTTTTTCCTTAACAACATATTTTCCTCAAAAGAGCAACAAACTGGAAAAGTAACTGGAAGAGTCCACACGGCTACAAGAATAGGCAAACACCAGTGGTGGACAGTAACGAAGTAAATGTAATTCGTTACTGTACTTAAGTACTTTTTTTTGTGTATCTGTACTTTACTGAAACATTTCCATTTTGGGTGACTTTTCACTTTCACTCCATTACATTTCAAAGTCAAATATCTTATTTTTTACTCCACTACATTATGTGAAATCTGTCATTCCTTTTGGTCTATGTGTGTTTAAAAACGTAACGTCAAAACGAAAGAAGCGCAAAGCAAGCACACCAATCAGGGTACAGCGTGAACATTGTTTTGAGCTTGTTTTGACCTGTTTGACATACCGACCCAGTGCAAGCGTACGGTTCAACATCAGTGCAGCAGCATAAAAGTTTGGGAGTGCCTATGCCAACATAAATGATGGAACTAACCTAACTTTGTGTAAATAGACCACAACATAGAAATATGTACACATATGCCCTTGTGACTAGCATGTTTCGTTTTTCTGAATTTATACAAACACTATTTAATTTTATAGAAAATTTGTTTTTGCTAGTTTATGTTTATGAACAGAGACCTACAGATGCAATATAGTAAAGGAAAACACATTTGTGAACCTGTGATTAAAGCAAGTTTTTATTAAGCTTGTTTTTTTTTTTTGCTAGTTATTTCAGAGCCACTTGTTCCACCTAATGGAAATTGTTTGGCTTCAGTGTTTTGTGCTTATTATAATTTTAATAGACATCAGTGACAGACTCATTAATGACATTCTATTAAAAGACTTGGTTTACCAAGAGTGACACTGGAGTATTTTCACTTAAAATAAGTTAATGAAGCAAGAGTCTTGTTACAAAAATGATAATAGGACATTAAAGCCATAATTAATCTTTTAGTACTTTTAACACTTAAGTACATCTGAAGGCAAATACTTTTGTACTTTTACTGAAGTGGAGGTCTAAAGGGAGGACCTCTACTTTTACTTTAGTAATATTTTACCTTGGGTATCTCTACTTTAACTCAAGTACATGATTTGTGTACTTTGTCCACCACTGGCAAACACAGGTAAAAAAAAACTGCTTTGAGGTAACTCCTGCTGAACTGACTGATAAACATGTACACGACTGTGTTTGGGAAACTAAAAAGTTGCCATGTTCACAGAAGTACAGTTGGGTGGTTGACAAAATGTCCTCGTTTTAAAATTAGTTCATGGGACGCTCTGCACCTCATGCAATATAAGCACATTTTATAAGAAGCACTAGATTTTTAGTTCTGTTGAATGCATTGTGGATGTATTATCACATTGCTAAAGGCTGGAGATGGGCTTCTTCTCTGTGGGATTCATGTTGTTTTGGGATTTTGAACAAGCATAGAAGCAGAACAATGATAATGAAGCTGCACCTTCTATTTCACCTTCTAACTATCCATATTTCAGTAGCACAGAGAGAGAGAGAGAGAGAGAGAGAGAGACAGAGAGAGAGAAAACACACCTGAGAGAAAGAGAGAGGGAAGGAGGGAGGGAGAGAGGGAGAGAGAGATGGATGTAGTTGGGGTGTAATGCAGGGTTATGAAGCCCATCAAGAGGAGCTGATGTTATATTGTGTTTTTTTCTTTGTGAGCAAATCCATGCAGCACTGCTGTGTTTTTCCATTCCTCTTAGACATTTCTGCCTGTTTCAGACTGTCCTTGGCTTCCTCTATCTACTCGATCTGATTTTGATGAGGCTGCGAAGCTCCACAAGGTCATTTCACATACGCAGGCAGTGTTCTGTGTAAATCAATGCCCCCCTGTAGACGTCAATTTGGAAAAACCGCTAGTGCCACAACATCAGCAGCGCTTCCCCACATCTCTGTGTGAGTTATCCAACGCTAGCCCCACACAGAGAATCACACTGTGCTTTCTAGATCCACACTGGTCATCTAGGAGGAACTGGGGAATTCCATTTTTCACTGTAATATTGCTTTAAAAACCAGTTAACTTGACTTACTATTACAACACAGCACTGTGGAATTATTATCAGTCCTTTTACAGCGGTTTTGGATTAAAGCCTGTTGGGAATGCAGCTCCCTTCATTTTTGCTTTCTTTCATTTCTTTCACATGTTCAGATTTCTGTGCATTCACAGATGCGTGAATGCTTTTGTAGGTTTTTGTAATTGTAACATCACACAAAATCCGCTGTATTCGGTCTGTTCCTTTAAACATACTTACTGTAAGTGCTTCTTATTACCCACAAGCACAGACTAGAAGTCTGAAAAGCCCCCCCTTCTCTCTTTCTAATCAACATGCTTTTTAAATTCTCTGACAGATCAAAGTCCACTACGAGCCAAACAGGCTTTTAAAGTCAGCCTGCATTTATTTCTCCCAAACACCTCAGTCTCTCTTTCTTAACCACTACAGTTTAGATCTGTAATTCGCTCTGTAATTGATGTATCTGAGCTCCGCCCACAAATGTGTTCTGTTTCTGCTGTTGGATGATCTTTAGAGAACATTGGTAAAAATCCTATTTAACCTAATGAGTTACCTAGCTTGGCAACATAGCATTTTAAACTGGAAACTTAATGTTACGTGGAGAGGTTAAACAAAGAGCTGTATAGTTTCTTTTTAGGTTCAATGAATATCTCATTCTAAATGTAGGTATTGTGATAAAAACATTTTCAAACTCACAACAGTAGCTACAAAAGGACATATTTGTGGGGGAGAGCCTGGAGATGACAACTGTTGTGACCTAGGTTCTTTGAAGCCCTGTGTAGAAAAGGTTCTCCATAGATGTGAACGCTACTTCATAAAATGATCGTAATTAATATATTACTGGTGCAATAGAGACTATAATAAATGATCATCATAACTTTGTGGAGATGATGCATTTAAGCATCTTAATGGTTCTTTAAGTTGTCGTGCTCCTATATTTAACTCATTGCCCTTATGAAGAACCTCTGAAGAACCCCCCGTTTAACCAATTCATGTCCAATGGCTAAATATAGGCTACAGAGCTTGTTCAGATGAACAGTGATGAAATACTGTCTAGTTATGCATCAGATGAACGTCTAACAATACAAATCTGATTTTTTTAGTCTACATACAATTGTCATAGTTTTATTCACTATCAAACTAGGATTAGTTCAGTAAAATTAAATCATGTGACCAAAAAGAATGAATTTAATAATAAATTGCAAAAAGTGGAAGAATCTCACTTTTTAGCTGTAGGGGTTGAGAAATCAGAAAAATGTCAGAGCAGTTTGTGTTCATTTTACATATATGTGTCTAAAAACATGTCCTTAAAACACATATTATTAATTATTGAAATCCATTTCATTTTCCTCTTACAAAGAATAAAGACAGAGTAATGAAGCTGAGGGATGTATTCTTGTGTTTAGCTCACTGAAACTCAGTGTTTGATTTCTCAGCCAGACAGTCTGCCTGACATTTTTAGGGGCTTTGAAGTACAAAAAATCGCAACAATTAAGGGGTTTTGTGTAATAATGGTTCTTTCTGCGTAAATATGATCAAAAGACTCTAAATAAATCATTTTGACTGTGTTAATTTATTGATGAAGCTGATGAAAATGCTAAAATGATAAACAAACATAACTCACAGCAACAGTGTGTGAATCTCTGACCTTGATTGTGATTCAATTAGGTTTCTTCAGTGAATCTTGAAACCTCATGTTTTGTCTTGATTCAGAATAATTTTTGAAATTGCAATGAATATAAAAACTGAGGAGCTGTTTACGCTAGTGGAATAATGTAGACAATTTAAAAAAAAAACAATACATCAAGCTTATTTACGATTATTTAGCATTTTGAAATGGATTTGAAAATGAAAATTTTGTTTTGGTTAAGAAGTTGAGTGCATACATTATTAATTATTAATATAATTGAATATACCATTCCAAAATTTATGCAATCACAATGTTTTAATGTATTGTTACACCCATTCAAAGTGCCACTACTTTCATCTTTATGGTGAAATATTACAACCTACCTGTATTTCTCTTTGCAGAATTCAAAATAATTTCCTTCATATTTTTAACTTCATTAAAAAGGTAACACAAATATTTTCAGCTCAAAATATTTATAAAGTGCTTAACATTTCAAAGGCCTAACATTATTTTTTCTAGCTTTAGTTGGCAAATGACTCATCATGTATCATGTTATACATGACTACTGATACAACTTCATCACATTACCCTGCTAGCTGGCTGGGTAGCATGTTTCAGGCTACAGGGCTAACAATGACAGAAAGAAAGATACTGCACTAAGGTTTACAGTCAAATAAAGCAATTATTCACTAAATTATGTACACTACATTCAGACTTCTCAAAAAACATTTTGCATTGTAAGTTTGCAGGATTAACTTACTGAAGCCAACTTAGCACAGGGTAAGGACATTCCATCTGACCACACTGACCCCTCTTCCCCTTCTGCCACAAGTTAAACTTGTGTATTGTAAGTGTGACACACATCCGAGTGAGGTGAGGGCAAGTTAGAGTGTTATTGAAGACAAGTTAGCTAACTAGCGTTTCCTAAACCATTCTTGTCCATAGTGGAATTTTCAAAATATCCTTTATACTACAGAGGTTCTTAGAGCTCCACTGAGCATAAATCTGAAAATGATTTCGAAATTGGTCAAATTGGTTTGGCTACAGTGTCTGATTTTCTTGGTGTACTTTTTATTCTTTAGTCCAACAAGGTCTTAAAAATTAAATAAATAAATTTGACTTATTTTCATGAAAAAGTAACATTATGTTTGTCACAATTTGATAATTTTTCATGTAATCATAAAATGGGCCAATATCTCAACAAATCACCATCAACATTTTAATTACCACCTGAGTGCTGTATACAACAATCCCTTACATTTCAACAGGAAATTCAGAAGTTCTGCTTTTTGCATGACCCCACACACACACACACACACACACACACACACACACACACACACACACACACAGACAAACCATAGATATACATTCCAAGCAGAACTATTTTACTTCATTCTTTTCAACACATACACACATGTAATGTGTTGTTATTTAGTGTTGTAAGAGTCCCTTCTGATTATTTATAAACATTTATATACAGAATTACCAGAAGGTTACACCTGTCTTTGATCTACACTTACTGCCTACCTGCCTTTTAGCTCTACTATGTGGTTGTACACTTACAGACTGTAGTCCTTCTGTTGCTGCTCCATTCTACCCCATTCTTCATTGGTCAGTTTCTGACCACAGGAGCACTATTGTTGATATTATTTGGGTGGTGGACCAATCTTAGCAAAGCAGTATGATAGTAATACTCAGGCCTTCTCAGGGTTGATGAGATGTGTCCCTGAGGCAGCTGCAGAGTGTTTGATCTTTGCTCGTCTTTCGTCACTCTCTCATAGCGCTCTTCAGACCGAAACAGCTGTCTGCATCAGGGACAGTGAGCCTCTGTAAGCTCTAATGAAGCTCTGCTTTTTTAACCTATAAGAAAGGGGCCAGGTGTGAAACAAAGCATATACAGGACCTATAAGAAGACACAGCTCTCTCTTGCTTCCATTCAGTGGCCACTTTATTAGACACATCTCCCTTGTACCTCCACTCAGTGGCCACTTTATTAGACACATCTCCCTTGTACCTCCATTCAGTGGCCACTTTAGTAGACACATCTCCCTTGTACCTCCATTCAGTGGCCACTTTATTAGACACATCTACCTTGTACCTCCATTCAGTGGCCACTTTAATAGACACATCTACCTTGTACCTCTACTCAGTGGCCACTTTATTAGACACATCTACCTTGTACCTCCACTCAGTGGCCACTTTATTGGACACATCTACCTTGTACCTCCACTCAGTGGCCACTTTATTAGACACATCTAGCTTGTACCTCCACTCAGTGGCCACTTTATTAGAATCCAATATATAGGTGTATAGTTACAGACTGTAGCCTATCTGTGTATCTTAGACTGCACCAATATAGTAGGGGTTTCTGATAAATTGGCCAGTTAATGTATAGCAAACGGAAAGCTGCCAAGTTACAAAATAGTTTTAATTGTTACAGTTCAAATTTTCCAATTCTATGTTATTTATTTATTAGTATTTGTTTAGTGTGGGAGTGCAATTATGTGACTTTTAGTTAAAAGCAGGCCTTTTTGTTGACTAAGTATATCCTTTGCTCCAGTTTCAGAGCAGGAACAGTGTTTGATTCCAGATCAGTTTTGCCTGCTATCACAAACTCTGTGACTATTGAAAGACAATTTTAAAAGTTGTATCAGGCTGTATCTTTAAGCTGAACCTTAACTCAAACACGAACCCAGTGGCCTTAATGGAGTTCTTACGGTTTATTTCATCTACACACGGCTGCTTTGTAACTCAGAATCACTCTGTATAGAGAAGAAAACTATACACCCATTACACCTCATATTGGAGAGAGAGAGAGAGAGAGAGAGAGAGAGAGAGAGAGAATGAGAATGAGTGGGGGAGAGAGAGAATGAGAATGAGTGGGGGAGAGAGAGAAAAGAAAAGAAAGACAGGAAAAGACAATAGAGAAAGAAAAGAAAGAAAATAAAAGAGCAGAGAAAGAAAGAAAAAGGAGAGGGAGAAAAAGACAAAGAGAGAAGCAAGAGAGAGGAGTGACAGTGAAAAAGAAAACCAAGAGAAAGAATGAGGAAAGACACATTAGAGAGGACCTCTGCTGTGTTAAGTCATGTGTTGATGAATTTAATGAATCAATACTGAGATAATTTATTCTGGACAGAGATCAAACAGCCTGTGTTGAGTTCTGTAAATAAGCACAGTCTATAGAGATTCTTTATTTTGTGCTATATTTTCACAAAGACAAAACTCTGGACTGCACATGTCTTATTTTCTTTCTCTGAGTGTTTGTCTTTCCCTCAAACAATTCATTAATCTGAAGGTGGCGATTCAACTTTACAATAAATTAAAATCAATTATAAAATTAATTAAAAATGTATGCATTAATTTGTGGCCAAAATAAAATTCTCTGACAATTTTCCAAATATAAAAGTAAATAAAAAGCAAGCAAGCAAATAAATGAATTAATTAATGAATAAATGAAACAATGAATCATTCAATCAATCAATCAATCTATTATCTATATTTTGCTATGTTGTAAATAGTTCCTCCAGTTACATTTATGTATTCAGTATATTTTAAGAATAATTCTGGATCTTATCAAAAGTACTGGATGAAATTAAATCTAATGTTGGTCAAATGTGAAATTTACATCCTAATAGACAAACAAGAAACTACCCTGCAGTCAGTTAGCAAATAAATACATTAGCCTAGGTTAAAAGCAGTAGCAGCATCTCATAGCTTGAATTTTATACTCCATTCTTCACACACACACACACACACACGCACGCACACACAGACACACACACACACACACACACACACACACACACACACACACACAATACTGTGCAAAAGTCATAGACCCTGTCATTTATTTAACTTACAGTAAAAACAGACATTTAATACAAGTTTTTAGTTTTTCAGGAGATATTTCTGAGGAGACAACATATAAGATAATCCACTTGCATAGATGGAGAAAAGGAAAATCAAACAGAGAAGCTGCTGCTGTTCTCAGAACAATGTACTGACCACCCCAGAGTCCGTACCTCAACATCACTGAATGTCTTCTAAGACTGAACTTTGAAGGTGTGGAAAGTTTATCTGCACATTTCTTTGTAAAAATGAGCTGCAAACACAGATGAAACCAGCATTAGCGCTGCTTTTGACAAACATGCAATGCAACTTCAGAAATGCTGCAAAGTCTGGAGGACAACCAAACAGGATGGAACCATTCAAACGTTTAAGTTCTAGGCAGCATAGACATTCACTGGTAAAAGTATGTTAACTTTCATTTGATTAGATAACTAATATCACTGTATCATCAAGGTAAATAGCTGTAGGTGTAACTGCAATATTTGAAATAGCAATACAGCTTGGACATGTCAGACAGCTAACTAGCCAACCAAGTTAATCATGAACTTACTGGAATGTGAGTCTCTGTTGTCTTATCAACTTCTGTCAGTGATTTTCCATCACAGATATTCCATCCCCCTTTGAGAGTGTTCCAGAAACATTTTCAGTCCGTTGTGGCTCACTTCCGTTGTGTTATGAGTGGCGTTGCAGCATGTGTTTTCTGTCTCTGTTTCTGTTTCTATCACATTTATAAATTTGCAACACATTTTCATTGTAGTATGCACTTGGTTTATCTGTGTTATACAGATATATAGTCTCCTGAGGAATGAACAGTGACTTGTGACTTGTACTCATGGTTTGACGGACATGCCTTTGTCACTCCATCAGCTTTTTTTTTCTTCATTTTTCTGAGAAGATGAAATGTCAGCGGCTCTTCAGCTGGAGGAAACTATTGTCCGGTTGCCTACAGCGCCTTCAGAGATCAAAATCAGAGAATAGAGATACAGTGTGTCCATACTGATACGACAAATCTTTTTGAAGGGAACAAAACAGTCCTTCAAACTTACAAAAAAGGAGAAACTATTGCCCTTCCAAACCAAGAACATTTCAAGACCAGGTTTACTGATTTACTGCATTAGTAGTATGTAAACTCTATTTAAAATTCATCATGGCTGTGATATCACATGCTGAAGTTTCATGCTGAAGTTTTAAGGAGAGTTTCATGTCAGACTACAATACAGGGTAGGCAATCAGAACAGAGGTCATTTACATACAGCATATTGGAGTTATTTGAGAAATTAATGCTAGGTTTTAGCTTTAATAAGTAATTTAGTCAAAATTACAACCAATTTCATATGTAGCCCAATTGTTAGGGGGTCAAAAGTAATTGCACATTTGGCTGTTCAGCTGTTTCATGGCTAGGTATGTGTTATTCTAGAGTTGATTTCAAGTGTGGCATTTGCATTTAGAATATGTTGCCATTAACTCTCAATAGCTCCACTGCCAGTGAAGTAAGCATTCATTAGGCTACAAAAACAAAACAAACCCATCCAAGAGATGGAGCAAAAGCATTAGGTGTGGCCAAAACAACTATTTGGTACATTCTTAAAAAGAAAGAATGCACTGGTGATCTCACAAACAGCAAAAGAAAAAAAGAAGACCTCAGAGAACAACTGTGGTGGATGACAGAAGAATTCCTTCCCTGGTGAAGAGACACCCCTTTCACAATAGTTGGCCATATCAAGAAGACCCTCCAGGAGGTAGACACATCTGTGTCATAGTCAACAATCATAACAAGACTTAACCAGAGTAAATACAGAGGGTTTACCACCAACTGCAAAGAGCTGGTAAGCTTCAAAAACAAGAAACCAGATTAGCCTGTACAGTTCTGGAACATTTTATGGTCAGATGAGAGAAGATCAACTTGTCCCAGAATGATAGGAAGAGTATGGAGGAGGGAAGGAACTGCTCATGATTCAACATACATTTTTAAGGTAAAGTACTGGAATGTTCTGCAATGGCCAAGTCAGTCACCTGACTTGGTCATTGCAACCCAATCAAGCATACACTTCACTTACTGAATGCAAACTTAAAGAGAACAAGCAGGAACTGAAAACAGCTACAGTAAAGGTCTGGCAGAGCAACACCTCAGAAAATCCAGCATCAGGGGATGTCTGTGGGTTCCAGATATTAGGCGGTCATTGATTGCAAAGGACTTGCAATTAAGTATTAAAAATGACAATTTAATTTATGATTATTTTAGTTTGTTCAATTACTTCTGAGCCCCTAAAAATGGGGGCTATGTATGAAAATGGTTGTAATTCTTACACGGTTCATTCAATTTAGATGGAAATACCCTCAAATTAAAGCTGAAAGTTCGCACTTTAAGCTCTCATAATATAATTTTTACTCCAGCATGCTGTGGTAGACAGCTAAAATAATAATAACTTTGTTGATGTCCAAATATTTATGGACCTCACTGTATGTCAGTCTTCACGGCACAGAAACAAAAACAGCCTGTTTAATTTGAAGGGATACACAGAGGTTAGAAAACGATCATATGTAAACATGAATTATGTGTTTTTTTAGGTACATAAAACCACACAAACATTAAATAACAAATCAACAAATCAAATACAAGCATTCAAATATGCTCTTCAGAAAATTAATATACCTGCTTTGTGTTAATGGCCTTTTAAGAAAGTATTTGCACCTTGGGTCAAAAATACTTTCTAATATAGTATACAGTCACGCTTTTACAGGGTCAAACCTGTCCATGCCATGACTTCTCATTAACATGCATGATTTACAGGGTCTGATTGGTTACCCTAATGTGGGAATAAATGCTCCCTCCCTTCAGAATAATAATGAAGTATTATAATAAATGGAGGATGAATTTAATTATGTTTTGCCACTCCAGTCATTTCTCCGCTAATAGGCATGTATGTTTCGAAATGTCAAGCACATGTATGTATGTAAATGGAGTGGTCTGTTAATGATGAAAAATGGAAGCGGTGGTGGACTTTTGTCTGAAGAGGAGGAACCCTAATTAAAGGCCAGAATACAGCACAGCATCAGTAGGGATATTGAGGGAAAAATATAAGAAAAATGTAATAATATTGATATAAAAACAACAAAATTTGTTATACAGAGTAAGTGAGGGAGGGAGCACAGCAGGCCCTGGTTTGCGTTACTAAGGGCCGAGAGCTTGTCTTTACGCCAATGTTCACAAGGGAACGGACTCAGGAAAGGGTGGAGGGTTCTGCTATCAAACTTCGATGGGGCATTGACACTATTGATTCGTCCAGTCCTGTGAAAAAGTCAGTTTAAAGTGATAGCCTGCTGAAAAATCTGATTTACTACCTTCCAAAGTTTGGGGGAGGTTATTACAACATTTCTGAACATTTTGTTTAATTTGTCCTTCTACCCTCCATAGAACATGTTCACGTTAGTTGTTGTTTTAGCAAACCCTGTTCTTTGCAGAAATCCTGTCATGTTTCTACCTTTCACAAGTAGGCAGTATTATATATATATATATTCCACTGATTGGTTACCCTCACTCAAACTTTTGGAAATGGTGATGAAACTCCTTTAGGTCAGGGTGGAGTAATGAAGCTCCGTTGAACATTTTTGGGATGACCTGGACTGATGAAGCACCACTGAACATTTTTGGGATGAGTTGGAGTGATTAAGCACCACCAAACACCTTTGGAATGAGGTGAAGTAATGGTGTTCCACTGGACACCTTTCGGATGAGTTGGAGTGATGGAGCTTGACTGAATACCTTTGGGATGAATTGGAGGGATGAAGTTCCTCTTAACTCCTTTAGGATGAGTTGGAGTAATGAAGTTCCATTGAACACTTTTGGGATGAGTTGGAGTGAGAAAGCTTCATTTAACACCTTTAGAGTTGTGTTTAAGTGATGGAGCTCTGTACGGACACCTGTAGAAGGTGTTAGAATGATGGAGCTCCAGTGAAGCTCACTGAAATGAGTTGGAGTGTTGAAGCACCATCAAACACCTTTGGGATGAGTTGGAGTGATGAAACTCCACTGAACCGATTTGGGATGAGTTGGAGTGATGAAGCTCCACTGAACCGATTTGGGATGAGTTGGAGTGACGAAGCTCCACTGAACAGCTTTAGGATGAGTTGGAGTGATGAAGCTTCATTAAACTCTTTTAAGAGTTGGAGTGATGAAGCTCCAATGAACCGATTTAGGATGAGTTGGAGTGATGAAGCTCCAATGAACCGATTTAGGATGAGTTGGAGTGGTGAAGCTCCACTAAACAGCCTTAGGATGAGTTGGAGTGACGAAACTCCACTGAACCGATTTAGGATGAGTTGGAGTGATTAAGCTCCATTGAACTGCTTTGGGATGAGTTGGAGTGATGAAACTCCACTGAACAGCTTTAGGATGAGTTGGAGTGATGAAGCTCCATTGAACTGCTTTGGGATGAGTTGAAGTGATGAAGCTCCATTGAACAGCTTTGAGATGAGTTGGAGTGATGAAGCTCCACTGAACCGCTTTGGGATGAGTTGGAGTGATTAAGCTCCATTGAACTGCTTTGGGATGAGTTGGAGCGATGACGATCTGTTGAACCTGACCACACCAATGCTCTTGTGGCTGAATGCCGTCAAATCCACACAGCAAGGTTCCAACATCTAGTGTAAAGCTTTTCCATAAGAGTATAGGCTGTTACTGCAGCAAAGAGGGACTCCCTGTTAAAAGCCTTGATTTCAGGAGAAACAATGAACCACAAAGTGTCTACAAACATTTAGACATATAGTCTATGTAGATTCTAAAGATTTTTTGTGCACTTTCACTTTAATAGTGTTTGCTTGTTCATAGTGTTCAGTGTGGTCCAAAATCCTGATGATAAAAAGCCCACCCAGAATACCACGAAGAACACTATAAATCTTCCGACAACAGCATAGCAACAGACTGAGGAAAAACCAAGGGGACTCAGTCTCTCTCTCTCTCTCTCTCTCTCTCTCTCTCTCTCTCTCTCTCTTTTCCTCTCTCGTGTATCTCTTATTTCTTTTTATTAGTTCTCTATCTCTCCCACTCTTGCTCATTTTTGCTGTTTCTGTCTCATTCGTTTTCAACCTCACATTCTTTTCTCTCCTTCTCCCAATTTTCCCTTTCTCTCTTTCTCCTTCTTTCTTTCTCTTTTCTCTTTCCCTTCTTCTCTTCTGTATCTCTATCCCTCTCTCGCTTCATCCTCTCCTTTCTCCCTTTTTCTCTGTCTCTCTCACTATCTCTCTGCCGCCCCATCCCCCCCCCCAACTCTGATTGATTTCTTGTGTGCCCACTCTGTATCTTTCCCCATGGCAACAATATTTTCTCATAAACGAGTGTGTGTGGCAGCAATGAAAGATTCATGTGAGGCAGAACACACACACACACACACACACACACACAGACACAGTTTGTTGCATGGTTTCTCTGCTTTGCTGAAGGAACTGGTTTAGACTCGTGTATGTATAAACAGTGTCTTTTCATTTTAAAGCACATAAACTACATACATGAGTATGCATACACAAAAAACCACTTTATGTTTTTTTTAACGAGTTCTCTCAAAGGGATTTAAAATTAGCACCTAAGCAGTATGTGTTATGTGCGCCTGAAGCTTTTACAAACACAAACGTGGTATGGACTGAATGTTGAATGGCTACAGAGCGGCTTCACTGCTGGTCAAGTTGCTTATAGACTAGGGCCTGACCCACATACACCGATCAGGCATAACAGTATGATCACCTCCTTATTTCTACGCTCATTGTCCATTTTATCAGCTCCACTTACTATATAGGTACAATTTGTAGTTCTACAATTACAGACTGTAGTTCATCTGTTTCTCTGCATACTTTGTTAGCCCCCTTTTACCCTGTTCTTCAAAGGTCAGGACCCCCCATTGACCGTCACAAAGCAGGTACTATTTGGGTGGTGGATCATTCTCAGCACTGCAGTAACACTGACGTGGTGGTGGTGTGTTAGTGTGTGTTGTGCTGGAACGAGTGGATCAGACACAGCAGTGCTGCTGGAGTTTTTAAACACTGTGTCCACTCACTGTCCACTCTATTAGACACTCCTACCATGTGAGTCCACCTTGTAGATGTAAAGTAAGAGACGATAGCTCATCTGCTGCTGCTGTTTGTGTTGGTCATCCTCTAGTCCTTCATCAGTGGTCACAGGACGCTGCCCACAGGACGCTGCCCACAGGACACTGTTGGCTGGATATTTTTGGTTGGTGGACTATTCTCAGTCCAGCAGTGACACTGAGGTGTTAAAAACTCCAGCAGCACTGCTGTGTCTGATCCACTCAGATCAGCGCAACACACACTAACACACCACCACCGTGTCAGTGTTACTGCAGTGCTGAGAATGATCCACCACCCAAATAGTACCTGCTCTGTGAGGGTCCATGGGGGTCCTGACCACTGAAGAACAGGGTAAAATGGGGCTAACAAGGTATGCAGAGAAACAGATGGACTACAGTCTGTAATTGTAGAACTACAAAGTGCACCTATATAGTAAGTGGAGCTGATAAAATGGACAATGAGTGTAGAAACAAGGAGGTGGTCATAATGTTTTGCCCGATCGGTGTGTGCATTTCTGTCTAATAAAATCTGACAATATTAAAATCCCTCAGACTTATCAGCATAAGTTGAATTCCCAACGATAAAGCACTGAAAATGTATCTTTGAAAGTTCTATAAGAAAACCATGTTTAGGATTGTGATGCTATTTTGAACAACAGTCAAACATACTGTTAGACACTATGGGGCATTAAAAGCAGATGTGTGTGTTTTGCTGATGTTACAATTATGATATTATAGCTTATGTCACAGTTACTATGTAATAATGTTACAGTTTTGATGTTATAGGCTAATGTTAGTTATGATATTATAGGTTCATGTTACAGCTTTAGTGATGTTATAGCTTGTGTTTTAGTATGATGTTTTAGTATGATGAAGTTTTTTTATAGGCTAGTGTAATGATTATAACATAGGCACTGTTACAGTTTTGATGTTACAGGTAAATGTTATAGTTTTGATGTTACAAGCAAATGTTACAATTTTGTAACATTTGGATAAATAGGGAACTGTTATGGTTTTGATGTCGTAGACAAATATGGGATTGATGTTATAGGTTATGATCTTATAGTTCTGGTATTAGAGATTGATGTTGTGATTTTAATATTATAGACTGAAATGTTACGGATTTGATGTTGTAGGCTAATGTTACAGTTTTGATGTTATAGACAAACATGCAATTTTGATGTTATAGACTAATATTACAGTTTTGTTATGATGTTATACGTTAATGTTATGGTTATGATGTTACGTTTTGATGTCATAGACTAATGTCGTGGTTTTGATGTTGTAGTCAAATGTTACAGTTTTATGTTATAGACTAATGTTATAGTTTTGATGTTATAGGTTAATATTACAGTTTCACACAGTTTCACACAATACAGCCTTCTGTTTAATATTTGAGTGTATAAAATTATATGAGCTGACATTATTAGTTAAGGGATTTTTAAGCTTGCTGAAAACAATACATTTCCCAAAATGTTCATATTCTTCAGATCCCACTGTACAGTAGACAGAGATACATACAACCCTATTCACAAAAAATGGGATGCTGTGCAAAACGTAAACATGAACAGAATACAATGATGTGCAAATCATTCAAATCTTATATTTAACTGGAAATAGTTCAAAGACAACATATCAAATGTTGAAACTGAGAAATTTATTTTTTTTTAATATATGCCCATTTTGAATTTCAAAAACAATAACATTTCTCACTGAATTTGATATGTTGTCTTTATACTGTTTCCAATTAAATGTAGGGTTTTAATGATTTGTGCATCGTTGCATTGTTTTTTCATTTACATTTTGCACAGCATCACAACTTTTTTTGAAAATGGGTTTGCACTTGCCTAACTGCAACAAAGGCCTGTTAGTGACCAGATGAAAAGAGGCTGCAAAACTCAGTGAACTGCATGAAAGCTTGTTTACTGAGGAATTATATTGGCTTTTGTTCTTGTTTCAGACTTCAGCACATCTGTAGCATTGAATTTACACTGAAATCTGGTATACAGAGAAGTGAGAGCAGTTAGTCTATAATGAAGGTGTTAAATCATTACACTGCTCTGTGAACTGATCCAGGGTCAGTTCCCCCCATATATCAAACCTTACTGCAACTAACTCAGCTCATCTTTATTTATACAAGTCCTTTAGTATTTACTATCACAAAGCAGCTTTATATAATAATAAAAGAGTAAATAAACAATGTGAAATCAACAGACAGAAGAATATGAGGACAATAAAAACATCATATGTCTGAAACAGTAACTTCATAGGAGAAAGAAAAACCTGAAAGGATTTGGCTTTTCATCATGAAATGACCCAGCTAACTTGTTCTCTGGTTAATGTCTTATTAAGCATTCGACTTGAAAAAGTATATATATATATATATATATATATATATATATATATATATATATATATATATATATGTGTGTGTGTGTATAATAGCTGGGTCATTTTCTGTGCAAACGCAATTACTGATGAAGGACTAGTGAATAAGGGGCTGTCGGTGTTGTTACTGTAGAAGCTGCAGGTTCAAAGTCACGCAAATAACGTGCTTTTGAATTTCTCACATTTAAAATGTTAGTCCAGCCTTAGAACTCTGGCGGTTCTGGCTTTTTATACGCAATTATTAGTATAGTGGGACCCAAGGTCACTTGGGCTCGGCATGCTGCTGAATGGCAGCAAGGTAATTAGATACGTCGTCAAACTTCGCTTTCCACATTTAAACCTGTAAGGCCATCCACTTTCTGTAAAATCACCAAGAATTTAGAGCCAAATTGACCTTACCTTGACACAGTTTCTCATTCATTTTGCTTTTAACTTCACGTCTCAGAACAAAATCTCCTCAACTGATGAAACTTTTACTCACTCTGCTGCCAGACTCTTCAAAATGCACAACGCATGGTCCACAAACAATAAATAAATGAGAAAACAAATGATAATCTTGTTTACTACCACAGAAGCCTCATTAACCAAACAGAGACGAAAAACAGAACACAACATTCAACCCAAAATAAATTCACCGGAGGGCTCTAATCATTTGAATGCATAATTATTTTCTACAAAATAATAAAAAGTATAGTACTTAATAAGCTATTTGCAACACTGTTTAGCTGCAGCAGACAGTTGTTACCCAGTGGGCAAAGCCTGATAAAGTACTTAAGTAGGAAAAAAAGGAACTATAAGGAATCAGTAAATATTTATCCATTTACCCACCCTGTCTGAAGTTTGTTTCTTTACTTTTAGCACTGGAATTACAAGGCTAATCTACCTAATAAGTAAAGCTTATACCTCAGTAGTTAGCATGGTGATAACGGCATGCCACACATTTGCCTCACACACATAAACATATACTTAGTAAACACTTATGCTATAACTAGCCCAAGTTTGAACTTACATACAGCTGATGCAACTAACCCCAGAAGCCTGAATTTAGTCCATGTTTATAGATAACAATTTGTTTTATAGTGTTAGAAATCACATAATCAAGTTACTGTGCATTACTTGTGGGTTGTGCCACAAAAACTAGTTAAGCTTAGCAAGCTAAAAACGAAACTAAATGTTCAGGACTGGGTTGCGCCAGTTTTGCGTGAGTTTGCGTGAGTTTAAGTATGTAAATGTAAACAAAGTCATTCAGAGTGATTTGATGTTAAATATTCAAAAGAAACTCAGATTTCTTTACAGTGGTGGTGATAGGAACCAGGTGTTGCAATGTCTACATCACAAATATAGATATTTTATTCAGTATCCAAAACCACTTGTGAACCTACACGTGTCTTCTGAGTTGTTGATAAAAAATAAAATAAAAAAGTGGAAAATCTTTTTTTTGGGGACTATTTGCCACACAATGTCCAGCATGTGCTTCTCTACCATGAATGGATTCAAATGTTTCAGGCCAAAAGCTTTTCAAAACTATTGTAAAACAATGTCTCAGACATCAGGCAGTGTATTATTCATTATTCATATTCATCTATTTACTTTATGTAACTTTATGTGAGGGAACATACAGAGGTGGATGTCTGGTCCCCATCACCACCACTGTGAATAATTATAACCTTAGATGTTCACATCTCAACTTAATCATGCAAACAAATATGAAAAATCCCCTTTAACAGTAGTTTGTTTCAAACCATTGTTTTAGTGAATTTGGCTGCACTACAAATCTGTAAGTCATGTCTTAGGTAGTAAGAACTAATGTGTAAGTTGCTTTAACACGACAATGACATGAACCAATCTATAAAACTGCTACCAGGTAAATGCAACAGTAGCTTGCGCTGACTTTTGGCATTCTATGGAAAAAAAAATATATATTCTAGTATAGAAAAAAATGATGTGTACAAGAACTGAATAGCCATTGTTTGTTTATTCTTTAAGATTTTGTCACAACATCCAAATGTCCAGTTTTTTAAATAACGGTTTAACCTACATAACAGCAACAACAGTTTATAAATTTGGTCAGCTGCTGAGAGTTGTGTATTTTAGCTTCATCCCTAGAGTAAACCAGGCTGATGATTAGAGCTGTAAGTAAAATCATAGTGTATAGCTTTTAGTCTATTTTTCTTTATTTTTGTTGTATTTGTGTTATCTGTGAGGTTTTGTTGGTTTCCCAACATTCACTTGTGGTGCAACCTGTTTTGATTTAGTAATGTGTAAACCTGAACTTAGTAAACACTTACATTGCAACCAGCCTACATTTGAACTTGTGCTGTAATTACACGTACAGGTCTAATTCTTATCCTGTTTTTAACTTTCAGGTTCAAACATGAAGCTAATAGTAATAGCTCCAGTTCATTGAATTGGTAATGTTGCGTTGGCTTGCCAGAAACATTTAAAAAAGCTGCACATTCGGTTGTCACAAGGTGATACTGAAGGATAAATAAACAAACAATGGCTACAGGTATTCAGTTTTAATCAGTTCAATTGTAAAAACATAATTTTGTCAATTTGGACATATTGTTCTCTTCACTGCAAAAAGTCAGTGCAAGCTGCCGTCACGTTTCGATGGCAGTTTGGTTCTGAACATGTTATCATCATGTTAAAGGAACATACGCATTAGTTAGCTCTTACTAGCTAAGACATGACTTAAGAAGTTGTGATGCAACCAAATTTAGTAAAAGACAGTACTTTAGTAAAGACAGTTGGGTTAATTAGATTGATAACACGACAGATGTCATGTTAGAGTGATGGGCCAAAAAAGCAGCTGTCACTAAGATGTTAAGTGCAGGTAACACACAAATCAGCACAAACAAAGGCCATGGTGATTAACTTACAAAAGCTTAGGACTCATGCATTAGGCTATTAAATATTCCTCCACACAAACACATTTTTTTTTCATGTGCATTTAGAGTCACCAACAATTTCCATCTCACACAAGAGAGGAAATATAAGAAAGGAAAAACAAGTTTTAATATAATCTGTATTAGCATTTTCTGAAATAGACTGGCTAACAAGCAGCAGTGGTCACGACAACAACAACAGCAACAACATTTAAGGAGAGGAAGAAGAACAAAAGCTGCAGCACTCCTCAGATGCAGTACAGGTTTTTGATCCATTGGTCAGAGTGCAGCATCCAGTATTGCCATGGAAACCTCACGGACTCCGAACCTCTAGTGCATTACTGAGGAAAAGTGATTCCTATTGCTGTTTCTGCAGACATATGTGGGCCTAACCTGCAAATAGAGAATGAACGAAAAAACGAATGAATAAAATATTCACAGATACAAGCCAGTGAGTGAAAGCACAGGGTAGGTGTTTCTAATAAAGTGACCAGTGACCGGAAGCACAGGGTAGGTGTTTCTAATAAAGTGACCAGTGACCGGAAGCACAGGGTAGGCGTTTCTAATAAAGTGAACAGTGAGCGGAAGCACAAGGTAGGCGTTTCTAATAAAGTGACCAGTGAGCGGAAGCACAAGGTGGATGTTTCTAGTAAAGTGGCCAGTCAGTGGAAGCACAAGGTAGGTGTTTCTAATAAATTAGCCAGTGAGTGAAACTACAAGGTACGGATTTCTGTTTTTTCTTTTTTGAAAATACCAGCAACCCTCATATTGTACAAACATTTCATGATGAATGGACCAACACAAATGGTTCAAGATGACTCAGTCTTGTTACATTAGCGTACATTAAAGTTAAGATTTTTTTCCCTCCTCTTTTAAAGGAGATATGACTTTTATGACAGTGATGATATGTAACATTACAACTAGCACAGTAGCCTGTAGTTTCTGCTAGCATTCAGTTTTCTTTTAGTCTTCTGGGTTGTGTACAGAGCTAGCTGGCATTTTCCTACACTGTCTAGGTTTATATCAGAAAATACCACAAAGCTAAATAGCATGTTCTAGCACCAGGGGAAATCCATTTACTCACAGTGTACAGAGGCATTAGGATCTGCTTGGCTAAAGCTAGCATAGCTGCGCTGCTGAGAGAGCAGAAAGTGTAGTGTAATTCTGATACATTTAATCCAAGGCTTCAAGATCACAGGGGAGTTATGCAATCTGAAATTAATCGCTTGTCAATCACACTGAAGCAGGAGATGGAGCTGAGAGGACGCTAAGCCCTCGTAAGGTTCAAGGCAACACTTGTTATGTTTATCTTTTAATTAAAACTGCACAGATAGCATAGCATAGCCTGTATCCTACAGCCTGAGCTGCTGGTGTAACATTCAGATGAGCGTGAGGTAGAAGGTGGAATGATCAGCAGCGCGCTCTAATAGTTAAATAACTGCTAGCTCTCCTGTACCTTTGTTAGCCACTAGGGGTGGGAATCTCTAGGCACCTCACGATTCGATTCGATTACGATTCAGAGGGCTGCGATGCGATTATAAAACGATTATTGATGTATCTCGATGCATCTTTTTTTTCTATACATCATTTCTATTTTCTCATTGTGTGAGGACTTGGTAGTTTTAAAGCAAAGTATTTGTAATGATCCATAATGAATTTACTTCCAATATCTTTTATTAATAAATCAAATGGAAGTGATGTGGCAAGTGAACTGGAAGGCTTTCATTTACTGCCTTTGGAGCACATGAGACGCTGCTGCCACTCATCTGCGATAAAATGCGCAGTTACGGTGAAATAAGATCCAGTGGCCGTGGATGTCCAGCGCGTTACAGCTATTCTACCCGTTTTAGTGACTTTATAACTTTGGTTTTGGTCTCGTTGTAGAGCCGGGGGGGTTGCTTCGTCAGTAAAATATCTTTGAGATGGAACAACATAGCGCGAAAGCCCTGTTTCTCAACGACTGAGAATTACCGACTGCAGGTCACATAGCAGCAGTGCGTTATTCGCATTTATAAGCAGCACAGTTGGTTTCCTAGTACGTTAAATCTGCAACGAGAGACTGTCAAACACTAAAAAGTTGCGAAGATGAAGTCGCTTCTCTTCCGAATTTTCTCGTTCCACCTTAAATGGTGCCGCATTTACATTCGGCACCTCAGTCAGAATTTAAGGTGGAACGGGAAAATTCGAACAAGAAGCTAGAGAATAAGAAGCGACTTCAGCCTCGCAAAACAGTCGAACGCTGAGAAACATTTTACAAGAAACTGCTCTAGTTTTGAGGAAAAGTTTTCTGGTGGAGATGGAAGGAAAGTGGCTGTAGGCGAAGCTTAAAGCAGAACAAAGTAGATCTGCGCTCTCGTTTATATATATATATATATATATATATATATATATTTTTTTTTACCCCGATTTTCTCCCCAATTTAGTCGTAGCCAATTCCACCCCGCTAGTTAGGACTCCCCCAATCACACGATGCTATCAACGCTAGGAGGGTGAAGGCTAACACAGGCTTCCTCCGAGACCTGTGAAGCGCCACCGCTTCTTTTTGAGCTGCCGCTCACGCAACGTCACTGGACAGCCGAACGCCAGATCTGTTACGTCAGCTAACAGACGCCTGCGCTGACTAGCATCGCGCTGAGTAAGTGATGGGGGGAGACGGGCAGCCATCCCACCCACCCAGAGAGAGCGAGGCCAATTGTGCTCTCGGACTCCCGGCTACGGATGGCTGTAGCATCACCAGGGATCGAACTCGCGATCTCCTGATGATAGAGCCAACGCTTAGACGGTTGCGCCACTCGGGAGCCGATCGCTCTCGTTTATATTGTTTAGCCTATACTAGGACATTATCACATACTGAGACATACTGGACATTAAATGTTGTGGCTCCCAAGGTGGTTTGATTTATGTTAAAGGACAAAATGGCTCTTCTTATCATTTGTGTTGTGACTCCTGACCTAACCTGGCTTTAATGCAGAGGGAGCCGGTCGGATTTCTCGCTCATCCAGTTGTGTGCCGCCACAGACTGTCCGGGCGTTGCACTTCCGCACTTCCAAGTTCCCCCTTTTGCGTTCCGTCAACATTACGTTAGAAATGAAATATTTAGAAAATCAATTTTTAACATTCAGAATCGTTCACGTCCACATTGCGATGCATCTAAGAATCTATTTTTTCCCGCACCCCAATTAGCTACATTAGCCTTAGCCACAGTATAAAACAAAAGAATTATAGCACCTCCGTACAAATGCAATTAAACCTTCATTTCAACATGCATTTAAATCACCAACAGTTTCTATTTTACATAACTGAAAGAAAGCGAAAACAGGTTTCATATAAAATTGCATTTCAGGCTGGCTAACAGGCAACCAGTTGTCACAACAACAATAACATATAGTGAAGGGAAAGCTGGTGTGAAGGTTCAAGTGGTAGCTTAGTGGAAAACTCCACACGGTTTGAGGCAAATATGTAGTGATTTAAGCATGCATTTAGGACCATGTTAAAAAGGAGTCCTAAGGAGTGATACTTGGTTGTGATACTGTGTTGGAGGATGTGATAGAAAATCAACAAACCATGTTGATCAACAAACCAATTTGATCAGGATTGCCTAACCACAAAAAAATCTAACATTGAATACGATTAGTATTGAGACAATGTGTTGTGTTTATTTAACCATCTCCAAACCTCTCCTTGTAGAAGCCCAGTAATAATCAATATTAATCATTCAATACCTGGTTTATCTCACCAGTACTTCATTAAAGCTGCACTATGTAAGATTGTTTGTTCAAATTGAAAGAGTTCGCATTAATGAGTCAAGAGCAACAAAAAAATCTGCTAAAATATGGTGTTCTTGTGCTGCTGTGAGTCTCCCTGTGAAGCCTGAAATATTCATCCAAAAGTCAGAGCTGTCGGGTCGGATTTGGCGGGAGTTTTTTAGACCACGTCAGATGTCTTTATGTATTGACGTCGCACTCACAGTCTCAAAAAGAAGGTCCGGCTGATTACCTGAGCAATGTTGGTGGGGGGTGTTGCTCACAGTGCTAATCTGTACAGTGCTGAAAGTTTGTGAAAGCAGTGAGAGAGACATTGCTGAATATGGAGACATCAGAACGGAAAACAGTCAACCTCTGCTCACCTACGATCAAAGCACAGAAACATAGATCTGAAGAGAGCCAGCAACCTAAAATGGAGAGCAACAGAGCTCGACCAGAATCAACACTGGCTTTGATTTTCAGAGATGGAGACAGCACCGTGACCTGAAGGGGCTCAGGAGTGATGCTAAATTGGCTTTTTTTTTGCTTTAGTTCATCCTCTATTGTTTAATAAACCAGGCTAGCCATTATTCTCAGATAACGTCCAGTGCTACCATCTGTCGTCCTTTTGGAAATGCAATCAATATAAAATGTACTGGGCTAACATTGCCTAAATAGATATCTGACTGAGTGGAGGCTTATGTAACTAATGGACGTGTGCTACCTAGCTGTCGCATGAATAGTAATGTTGGTTATCAGTTACGTGTGGTGAAGCAGGCAACATATCTATACTTTCCTCTCAGTTATGAATAGCAGTTCAGCAGTTCAGATTAATACGCTCAGGGAAGGGGACTGTAGCACAGCCCATGTCACAAAATGTTCTTCCGCACGTTTTGTGCAGGCACATATTTCCACCATAGAGGGCGCCAGTTCTCCAAATTTGCCAAACTTACAAAGTGCAGCTTTAGATTAAATAAAGGGTGCTGCTAATGGATTTGAACAAATCCCTGTGATGACTGGAGGCATCCATAAGAAATCTCTGTGTCTGTTTTCCAAAGCAATTAAATATGAATAAACAAAACAAACAATAGTTTATTTTCTCAGTTTTTATTTGTGTTTCATGATGCCTGAACAATACAGTAGGCTAATAACTTTACTTGTACATTGCTTAGAGTTTAACCTACAAAGTTCATAAAAATATATAAAAGAAAAATGTAAAAAACAATTAAATGAACCCATGTATTTACTTTTAGATAGTAAAGTTAGGTTGAATGAAAACTCTCATAAAGATAATGAGACTCTGGATTTTATCTAGACTCCATCAGCCAATACAATGTTAGCAAATCAGCCAATGAGGGGTCATGTTAGAAGGAGAGCGACTAGAGAGAAGAAAGAAGAATGGCTCCAAAATCAGGTATTCACACATTATTATGAAATGAAACGATGCTGTTATTTTTGTAACAAGGCTAAAATTGTCTTCTTACTTGAATTCTTAGTTCCACCTTAAATGGTGTAGCAGCTTCATTCTGGCACATGTAACTGCTGTACCATTTAAGATGGAATGGAAATTTCAACTAAGAAGCTAACGTCAGCTTTGTATATTAGTAAACGGTGGGAAATGTAAAGATACAAGAAAAAAACAGTAACCGTGAGTCTTGAGTATGGCCAGAGCTGCACAGAGCCCCGTTTACAAACCTCAGGAAGGCATTACGCTTTATTTGGGGACTGGAAATGAAATCATAAAATTTGAGAAAAAATGCTAGTTTTGTACTTGTTAGCATGCTTATTAATAAAACAGCAGTCTAAACATAAACATTCTAGTGAACCTGGTGGTGCTGTAAGAGTGCTTGGTGACTTTGTTTTCTACTGGAACAGCAAATAATTCACTAAATTGTCTTTAAGTTTCTCAGTAACGCTGGCTTCAACTGTTTGCAGATACAGGAGAATTTCCACCTTAAGGGAGACACAGCTCAAATAAAAAATACTGCATGCATTTATTGCACAAGTCCATTTTTGTTACTTGTAATGAACTTCACCAGCTGCTTGTTTATTAATTCAAGGCAGGCAGTTTAAAGGGCATCCTTCCAACATGACTTCAAAGCACTAGAGGGTGCTAGAGGGTGCAAGAGTGCGGAGAGTCCTCAACTGAATAGGAGTCATTGGAGCTAAACAGCTAAATGTTTTCATGCAAATTTTGGGGAAGGTTTTGTGAAGGTAGAGGATCGATTACATTAAAATAATCAATGAAAACTTACAGCAAGGTTTTGGGCTGTAGGATGCAAGTGTTATTGCTACTGATTGCTGATTGGTTGAGGAGATGAAACATTTTATACTATATGGTGTTGAGAAAATAAGTACATTTGTCTGTACTAAAGGATTATCCACTTGGATATTATAATTTTGCATAAATGTGCTATAGTGGTTGTTTTATATCCTCTTGTGTACGCCATCTAACATCGACCCAGAAGACAACACCATTTAATGTAGTGATGTTAACCTTGATACTGAGGCGCTGGAGCACCAACATGCTTTACAACCGCACTGTTCTCACATTACGCTACAAATACAAGTATGAGGGTGCCTGCAAGAAAATCCTCAACAAATAGGGGTAAATGGAGCTAAATGGCTAAAATGTTAGTTATGTATTTTTCTAGGTTTTCAGGTTTTTCTTTTCATTTTAGAAAGTGTAATAAGGTATTTAAAAAATCCACCAAGTCATTTTAATTTCTCTACAGCAAACAGGCTTTGGGCAGTACGATGCCAGCATTGCTGCTACTGATCTCTGATTGGTTGATAAGCTGATCATGACTGTACAAAAACTGTTACAGTTCTACAACTGGAGCTGGAAAACATTAAAAATATGACAGCAGTGTTGATTTTATACTGCTCTGTGTCACCTCAAAAGCTTCACAGGACCCCTTTCATTTTGGATTCACACAAGAGCACCTTCCTGGAAGACATTACTGAGTAGCAGTTCTCTTAAAATCTTAAAAATGACATTAATCAGAATGATGTTAAACAGAAGCCGGATGTCCCCCTGAGCCCTATATAAACTGAACCAGACTACACAGACAAACTATAGATAGCAAGGCAGCCAGCTGTGTTCATAGATGAAAACAGGCATGCATCAATTCCCTGTTGCCCGAACAACCACGCCCCCTTTTTGAGTGAAAACAAACCCAGTAAGAGTGCTGGTGCCAAATTAGAAATATTAGTGGCACATGCCTAAAAGCTGCTGCGTTGCACTTTGCATGGCTAACAAGTACGGTTTCTTTGCTTCCTCACAGAGCAAAGGAAAGTGAGGGGAGAGATCTGTGGCCTCAGGCCATCCGCAGAGAGGATGAAAATTGTAAACTCTGGGACCCAGCCAGTCAATATGTGTATGTCTATGGCACTTCATCACAGTTAATGATGTTAAAGTCTAAGTAGTAAATGTTGATGCTGCATTGAAAGGGCAGTAAAAAGAACAAAGTGAAAAGGAAAAGGAAATCTCAATTTAATGTCAGCCTGTAACAAAAGATTAAGTTAAATAATAGCTAGCTTGCGAGCGCTGGGTGCACCCAGCTGGCTTTTTTCCCTGGTTTGTTGAAAAACAGATACGAAGTAAAAATGCTTCACCTGCCTGTTCCCAGAAGTGATTGATGCCCACTGGACCCGACTATGCTGAAAAAATTTGGACTGGTTTCCAGCTGCATGAAAAAGGCATGTCAACAGAGGAGCACCACCCACAGTAGGCAGGGTTTGAGGCATACCAGTATTGGGCTTACTCAACTTCCAAAACTGAAAATCAGTGCTGCTTCAAACCCACCTAAACCAGGCAGAGAACAAGGCAAAGCAGTCTGGCCCTAGGCTGTAACATAGATATGTTTTCACATCAACTATTTCAGGACAGCTTCTCAAACTGATGGTAAGTTAATCATAGGGTAACACGGTAATATGCTAAGTTCCTGAGTTTCGCTGAATGAGAAGCCTGGGGCTGCAAGCTACTTTTGTCTGAACTAACTAGGAAATCGGTTTGATACTTGTTTCTAAGTTTTTGTTTCAAAGCATTTTGAGAGTGATCTTCATATTTATGGTAACAGCTTCTGATGCATCATGAAGAACATCACGCAGATCATGACCCAGCAGCAATTGATGTAATTATCTTGGTAAAGACCATCTACTTAATACAACACAGTTTTTGTGGTGCTAAAACCTTGCACTTTTTTTTCAGCAGAGCCCGAGATTACAAGGAAAATACATTTATTTGCATACAGGTAAGAAACCTACTTATGTAAAGTATAATAGAGAGAATATTTAATCTTTGAGTCACAAGAAAAGTTCTTAAACTGAATGGTTGGTGTATCTTATGACAGGTCTTCATATTCATGGTTATGTGCATTCTATCTTTTTATATCTCCTTTTTCACCACCACCCCTCATAAAGATGCTAATACAAAGGTTTATGTGTATAAACATACAATATAGTGTCAAAGAAATCAGCAAAATCATCAACAAAACGCCTTGGATTTGCCAGCTTTGTTTCATTAATCAATCAAATGAATTAGATCCAGGCTTCTTGTTTGCATTCAATTAAGAAAACCAGACACTGTATAAATCCAGTATTTTTTCTGTTTTATATTCCGTTTAAACCTGCTCATGGCTAGATCTAAACACCACGGTAATAATCTAGCCTACATATTAAATGAGTAATGGGCCAGTCAGCCAGTGAAATGTTAGCCAGTTGTGTTTGAAGGATAGCAAATCTAAAGGGAAGAAAGAAGAATGGGCTGATCAGATGTTATTATGATATTAAATTGTACCGTTATTTTAAGCAACAAGGCTGAATTTGCCTTGGGGGCGCAGCAATTACATTCTGGTGCCTGTGCAGTGCCAGGATGTAACTGCTGCATCACTTAAGGTGGAACAAAAAATTTGAATCGGAAGTGAACCTAAACAGCAGCAGCACCACAACCAAAAGTGCTTAGAGCTCTGTTTACAAACCTCAGAAGAACAAAACAGTTAATGTTTTAAATGTAAACTGAGCAAAAACACTTCTTGATCTCTAGCTGCTAGCATACATGCTAATGATGTTAGCTTTAGCCTCGCAGCTAGCTAAGGTCGCCTCTCTGAACTCTTTAAAAAGCAATAGTTCTAAAATAGCCACAAAAACGCTTCTGGAGCTATCTTGATCAACAGTTTATGGCTGTTGGAGAGACTGTTATATATATATATTCCACATTGCTGAAAAAGACAATGCAATAGAAACATTTCTGGACGTGTCAAGTCATCAATTTTCGTCTGTTTGTTGTATCTACTTAACAAATACCTTTTAAATACTGCTGCTCTGTTACGAGAAAAAAAGAGTTCAGCTGGCCAAACCTGAGGCCTGTATAAGCTAAGCTGAGTTACTGTCCACAAAGGAGATCTTAAACTTACTAGTGTCTCTTGTGTCTAAAAGACAGTCATTTGTAATAAATTTCACCTGCTGTTTGTATTAGTTTCGACATACATGAATAGCAATGTGCCCCCTATCAGCCAAGCGAAATGAACAAGATTAGAAAGAACCACAACCCAATTAGCAAAGCAGTTAGCTGGAAATGTTTATCTTCCATTATGGTTAGCATAATGGAAAAATCTTCATCATTAGATAAACACATCCATAAATCTAATCTAATTATGTATGATGAAATGTTCATGTACAGATATACCACTATAGGAGATAACATTTTTTCTGAATATTATTCCTGATTTGCATAATGATGCACAGTCAAACCGGCATGCAGCTGCTTTATTTTTACTTACAGTACTGAGCAAATAAGCATTTATATTGGTGATATGTGTTTGGGCTTTAAAGGAATAGTTATAACAATAATAATGATGTTAGCCTAGCATCTCCCACTGTAAACTAGAGAAATAGACATCAAACATATCTTGGCTGACTGACTGCAAATGGAGTAAGTGATAAATCATGTTTATTTGATTTCTTGCGGAACTATTCTTTTAGAAGCATTATACAGGTGTTAGAATAGATGAATAGATGCAAATGAACATAAATATAGTAAAAGTAACACAAATTTCTTCTCGAAAATGCAGCTGATGTCTTGTGAGCTAGTTTTAAATAACAACGTTTGGTTCCATATTTACAGATTTGTTAAATTCCATCAACAAGATACTCTACTACCATCAGATGTGATGATTCTGAAAGCCTTGTTTCATCACAGAAGCCCATCAAAAATACTAGAAACTGAGAGGTTGGGGGTTAAGTGTGTGTGCATATTTAATTGGGAAATCTGTTGTTTGTATAATATGTATAATATTAGCTTTAGAATATTTAGTTTCACAGCCATTTTTGTGTTTGTTTTAATTACTTAACCAAAATACTCAATCCAAAAAAATATAAACATTGTTTTAGTCATTTTAATTGTTTAAGTTGTATTTGGTGAGAATAACCTGGAGGTAATGGGGAGAAACATAATTTAACAGACTGTAATGTGGACTATTAGATTGTTTAAAGATTGTTTTTAAGCTTTTTGTTTCATTTGACTTTGTGTTTGAGCGTCTGTGCTTTTATGCCACACATGCAGTGTATTAGATGCTATCAATGATTTGTTACTGCTGTTTTCTTGCCTCTTTTGTCCTGAGGTAAAGAAAAGCTTAGATAAATACAGTTTTTGTCAGCAGAGAAATTTGAAGACTACTTCAGTTCCTTTAGCTTACCACCCTGTGAGGTGAATAAAGTCTGTGTTAAGTATTGAAACTGTTGAAATAGATTTTGTAAGGTCTCTTAAATTGTCATAGCTCAAAGTTCTTTTTAAACACCATGGTGAATTTGTCCATTTTCTCTGATGTATATGTTGCTTTTAACTCTCTTCTGATTTAAAGATACCTGGTTCTCCTGGTTCTCCATCTGCAGTGAGTTCAGTGTAGAAGACTGGTTTAAAGGATCATTTAGGTGGACTTCCATCAGCGCAATTACCCTCCCACAATGCACCACAAGACTCTTACTGACTTGCTAATCTAAGACATAACATTTCATTAATATAATCATTAATCAGAAATGTTAATTAAAATAAGCCTTTCAAAGGTTATGATATGAACAGTCTTCTTGATGATGGTGAAGATAAAACAAGACTAAAATACAAGCTATTTCTACCACAACTGAGAAGACTAGTACCATAGAAGAAGTATCAGCAAAATAGCATGAAGTTTCTGTTCAAACTGTTCACAAAAAGTTTTTTTAAGATTTTCAAGTGCTCATATGCACTCTATACTTAGAGCTCTAGTGTCCACCTTCAGAGTGACATGCTGTCCCCTAAGCTTGAGGACCAACTCATTCTCCATTAGGCCTGAGGAACCTGCTGACCTACTCAGGATCAGGCCCCACCCACAGCAGGTGGAGAACAAGGGTTTGGAGTTTGAGCCAGCCCACTTACCCCTCTCCCTAGTCATTGTAGAGAATAAGGCATGCCTACAAAGGAGCTTTGCCTCTGCTTCAGCCCATGGCGAGCAGGGCTTAGGGCATGACAGAATGAGGCTTAACCCAAACACACCAACAGTGGCTGGAGAACAAGACAAAGTGAGCTGCCCCAAATTTATGATAAAAATCTGTTTTAACATTGCAACTATTTCAAGACTGGTTTTCAAATTGATGGTAGTAATGCGATTATATGCTAATTTTACTGTTATCATGAAAGAGAAGCCTGGAGAACCAAGCTAAGTTTGATTAGCCTATCCATGAGTCTGGTTTGGCACTTTGTTTACAAGTTGTGAGGGTTTGGCTTCTTCTGATTTGTTTATATCTATATCTATCATGTATATGTATCTAAAATCGTGATATGCAAAATGATTCTTGCTTGTTCAAGCAGTAGCTCTTGAATCAAGGTATGATAAGTTCCACCCATATAACACCTACAAATTTAAACAGACCCATTTGCATTTTTATGAAGTTCTAAGTGACTAGAGCACTAGTCTTCACATTCATGGTTTGAGATTCTGAGGCAATATGCTAATTTTAACAAGCTGTACAAAGTTATGTTTGATATTTAAAAATATAACAACATTTTCAAAGTTTTACAAAAGCAGTCCACAGCAAAACACTGTCCAGCTTTGAGTGAACAATAAAAACATAAGTTTGGACCAATTTAAATTTATCACGCATAATCATTTTAATGCTATATGTATTTTCCAAGTAGTTTTCACATTTATGGCAAAAGTGCTTGAGTTACATGATTCCTGGAATGTTGTGCATCATATAAGTCATAATTTTAATGGCTGGAATCATGGAAAAATGAAATCTCCTTACTTTAGATGCAGAACATAAAGTTTTAAAGCATGCTGTTCCTGTCCTTACAGTCCACATACGGAAACGAAGCAAACAGCCTGTTTTATATTTGCTGTTTTTGAAATGGCATGAAAATCAGTGCATTTACATATTGCATTAATACACGCCTGTACAGCCTACAGCAGTTTAGCCCCACCCATCATTACTAGATCCATCCACTGCATTTTGCCCAAAAAGAGGAACTAAAGAAACATTTCTTATGTGCAATGGAAACATTTTAGGTCATGGCATATCATCCAGTTTGAGATTTTTAGTTAATGGTGTTAAAAGTTTCAGACATAACACTCACTCTCCAGTCTATAGCATCGGCATAGTGTGGTGTTTGATAACTTTGTTCTCACTTCAAAAAAAAAAAGTGATGTCATGAGAACCAGTGCATTTACATATACCTGCCCATTCAGACTGAAGTCATAATTAGTGGTTTAGCCTAAGTCATAATTAGTGGTTTAGACTGTTTTTTGAATGACGTACATATCCAAAGAAACCTGTAGTTTAAATGTAGCATGTAGAGTTTTGCCCAAGAATTCTTACTGGTAAAGCATGACATTATAGCAGAGTTGGGAATGAACCCTAGTCTTTGTTACCCTATACACTAAACTAGTGTTTATATTGTATTTAAAAAAGTATTTAAATTGAATGGAAAACGGTTATGTAAAAATGAATTACGCCTCTTTTTTTGTTTTAATGTTAGGCCATGTTCACAAGATATTTTTAAATTCAAAAAACATGCTGATACGCATTGCTAGTTTGTTAGTTGCTAGTTGTGAGTGTGGGTATGTTTGGAGGCACAGCTAGAGTTGAGTGCAGTGATTAATTACCTCTCCATTTTGTTTAAAAAATATGAGCAACCAATATGAGATTGCCCCACAATCTCATATTGGTTGCTGCAGAAAAGGTCAGCAGTTATCATGAATCTGTTTGATGCCTTGAACTTAAATGCTTAATAACTACACTTTCAAACCTTTTTCTCTTCTCCACAGCTTCTCCATATGGGTAAGAGTAACATAATAATGAGAGAATGTTTCATGTTGGAGCAAGAAAAGCAGTATGGCTTTCTAGTTGAGCAGAAACTGAATGGTTTGTATATTTTAAGATAGGCCTTCATATTCATGGCTGTCACAGCTTGGCAAAAATACACATCATATACTCAAAACGTATCCAGAGAGCCCTTCTAGTTAGTGAATTCAGGCCCAATGCCAAGTGTGTGCTACAGGGGTATAAAGTGAAGCGTTTGTCATCCAGAACTAATCATTAAATATCACAATGTCATTCAACAGAAAATGCAATGAACATGTGGGTTATGGACCCTTGAGAGTACATTTACATTGTTCTTTGGGGGACTAAAATTGGCCCTTTTTTAAAATAAAATATATAACCCATGAACTGATGATATACCATTACTCACTTTCTAGTATATTTGCTCCATTTCAAAATTGAATACGAGGTTGAACTACCCAGCTCTGTATCATACATCACTTGATAATATACATTATTGCGACATCCTTGCCAGTTTGTCTGTATGTGCCAAGCAGGACAGGCCTTCTTGATACTCTACTACATCCAGTACATATTTTATTGTGGAATTCATCTTAGCCTTGGCTAATATAAAACGTATTTGTGATGCAATAGAGTAGAATCTACCTGCTCCGGTAAAAGCCCAGCAGTTTCAGACCTGTAGGCCATCTCTGGAGGAGCGATGCTGAATCAGTAAATGCAGCTCCTTTTATTTTTTTATTTTAACTTCTGCAGCTGTGAGCGAGTGATGAATTGAAAACTAATTCGATTTGTTCCACGCCGACTGCTTTGAAAGCCCACGCTTTGAAAGTGAAATTGACGAGGAGAGCGTCTGACAGTGACAAGCAGACGATATGGCTCAGATCTGAAAATGCAAGCCCAACGTTTTTTGAGAAAAAATACAGAGTCGGGAGTGCCACTGATCCACAAACAGTTCATGAATTTACAGTTGTTATGCAGATACCACGTCATACAACAATTAAAGGTGCGAATCTGAAAGAACTGTTGTGGAGATTTCTAGAGATAAATCAAAGGCAAGGAAACTTTCTGTCTTTGAATGGTGCCTAGATGTAGAGCTGCTTGTGTCTTGCTTTGTAGTGAAAGGGAATGAGAAAAAGCAGAGGGAGGAATGGATGGGGAAATACTCATTATTTTGTTAAAGCTTTATTCATTTCATATTCACTCTATAGCATCAGAAGAGCAGAAAAGCCCAGGCAGCGATGCTGAGGGAGTACAGAACTCATTTGCTTGTTGAAATTGCGCACACTGAGAATGAGCTGCTTTGCTCCGAGTGCAGTGATCCACATTCGCAGCACTGCCTTCTCTTGCTTTGTCGCCTTTTCCTTCTGACTTTTTTGGAAAGGCTCAGCAGCCATTTGGTCTCAGTAGACCTCTTCAGTGGAGTGTGTGTAGAGTGAAAAGATAATCAAATGATAATACTTTTATTTCTGTTTATACAGTAGAACACTGGAGGTTATGTGCTGTGGTGGATATTCTAAATTCCCATATGTTTGCAAACACTTGCTGATACAGCAGTTATGAAAACTTATGAAATAAAGGGTATTATAGGAATCGCAAGTCAATCAAATTTCCCACTTACCCCAGATTAAGAGGAGAGCAGGACACAATCTGCAATATGAAACAATATTTTGCTTGATAATTTTAAAACTGTTGAAGCAAAGTTTATTATTTTTTCACAATTCAGCTTGAAGCAGAGTGAGTGCAGTTCTATACAATGCATAAAAACGCTGTTTGAAATGTATATGGGGGTACACAGAGTTCTCTGATTGTTTACTTTGGGGGTCCCAGTTGTAACAGTGTGTTGAACTAACCTTGCCATGTGGAGGCTGCACTTTAGCCTGGCTAGCTTTAACTGTAAGTTGGTTATCTGCTTCTAAACCATGTGTCAGGCTCCAGTCCTTGCGGAACAAAACACTGCAGACTCAGGACGCTGCCTCATTAAACACACCTGATTTAGCTCATCAGCTAATTAGCTAGATCAGTTAATAAACGCTAATCTCTGCAGCACTTTGGCCCAGACTTTCCATAGTTTGACATGCCTGTTCTAAACAATGCTACATTACAGGGAGATTTAAAACTATATAGGAGTGAATTCTGTGAAATCAGTAATCAAAAAATGTATAAAAATGTCTTCAGGGTGAATCTGATTAAATATCTGTCATGCTGTAAACATTTAGAGATGCGCGTTGTACTTGAAGCTATTTAGCTACATAAAACATCAATGTTACACTAAACATGTCTTGGCTGACTGACTGCACCTGGGGTGAACACTCCTTTAATAGGGAGTTTGTTCCCCTTTGTCTCTAGTCTCTATAGTCTCTATTCTTCTGGGAAGGGTTTACACAAGATGTTGGAAAATTGCTGTGTGGATTTGACTGCATTCAGCCACAACAGCATTTGTGAGGTCAGATTAGTTCTGAATCATAAATGCCACTACAACTCATTCTAAAGGTACTAGATGGAGCTTCATCACTCCAGACAAGACTCTTTCACTGTTCCGCAGCTCAATGCCGGGGGGCTTTAAACCCCTCTTGCACACGCTTGGCATTGGGCATGGTGACCTCATGCTCAGGTGCAGCAGCAGTTTCTAGATCACAGCTGTGATTTGGCCATGATTACTCATCCCTCAGTTGGTTTATTCAAAACATAGTACTTTGATACCTTTTATTAAAATGTAAACAGTGTTTCAAATATAAATTTTCAACATTGCTGAGCTAACTGTATATCAGTAAATTGTCAAGAAGATTTAATTCCTAATTCTCTTTTTTTTAAGGTTTCAGCTCCTTTTAACATTGACAATGATGAGCTAACTGTATATCAGTAAATTGTCACTAAGATTTGATTCCTAATTCTCTTTTTTTGTTTCAGCTCCTGGACTGCTTTACTGTTGTTCACATGTCCCACTATTTTATCATTTTACTTTAGACCAAAAGGATTCAAAAAGAGATGAACAGACCCACGCAAACTTCAACTCCTATGCTGATACATACTGGACAGAATAAGAAGTTCTGTTACAGTTCTATAGTGGATCGAATGTCATTGATTGAAGATCTTTTTTCTTTTTCTAATTTCAAAGTTCTTCATTTTTAAAGCTCTAAATGTAACCTTTACCTGTTGTACCTTTCATCTCAGAGTGTCTGACAGATTATTCCAAATCTGATCTTAAACTCATCTGTTGCTGAATATTCCTGCAGCAAAACATAAGTGTTGAAGCAGCTTTTTGTTTATTCATTATCTGATCAGATCTGTCAGGCTCCTTCTGCTGACGGTTTAAAAACACTTTAAAACTTGATACGCTCCAACGTTTAGGTTTTTTCATCTTTATATTAAGGGTGTCGCAATATAAATATAATACCAGTATTGCAATTACATTGTTATATACTGTAATTTCATCTGATGTTATATTAAAAATCCATAGGTGAATCAATAATGTAACTGGGTTAAATATAATTTCTTTTGCTGGATTACACGAATATGCTGATTCATCAAAACATCCACAGAAATTCATCTGGGGCTGTGATTAGTTAACATGTTCACAGTACACAGTAGACACCACAGTGTTTGGTTAGAGGACTCTTTTTCATATCACAGCTTTCAGTGATGTCAGTACTGCAAAGGCCAACATCATGATTAACAGACCATACGTATATACTAACTATATATTGTTTCTCATTTTGTGCATACACTCTATTAAAGGGGAATTCCCCCAGTTTTTCAAAATCCCTGCATAAATAAATGCTTAAGATGTAAACAAAGTCATTCAGAGTGGTTTGGTGTGAAATGCTCTGTTCTAGAGAAACTTACCGAGTCAGAACTGTTCACAGTGGTGGTGATAGGAACCAGACGTCCACTTTTAACAGCTCCCCCACAGAAACTTATGAAACGATTAGGAATACATTGCCTGATGTCTGAAATATTTTATGATAATATTGATAAGATTTTTGCCTAAAATGTACATATTTTAAATCTATTCATGTTGCAGGGGTACATGTAGGGCGTTGAGGCAAAACAGTCCCCAGAGAAAACTTGCCAGTATTTTACCATTACCAGCTTTACATAGCAACACTCAGAAGACACGTCTAGATTCAATGGTGGTTTTGGATAGTAAATAAAATTACTATATTTGTGTTGTAGACATTATGACCCCTGGTTCCTATCACCACCACTGTAAAGAAATCTGAGTGGTCAAGTTTCTCTTCAATGAAGAATTTCACATAAAACCACTCTGAATGTGTGCATCTCAACAATTAAATTACAAAGAAATTCTGAAAAATTGGCAGACTTACCCTTCAAGACTAGGTATTTACTTTTTACCTCAGGACCACTTGCTAACTCCCAGATCCTTTCCTTCAAAAAGTTCCTTGAATGTGACCTCAGTTATTAAAATCAGGTATTAAAATTGGGACATGCAGCTGAGCAGCTGTTTCAAAACGATGCATCCAGTCATTATTTACTGCTAGTGAGCTCCTTGCATAATTAATTAGATCCATTAATGCATAATGTCTGAGATTAATGAGCTTTAATTAAGCAAGTGTTTTATTGTTCTGTTGATTAGGCTGCTGAGAAGCAGGATTGGGCGTGTGGTGCGTAAAGCTGTCACTGTGCACCCTGCTCCGTTACATACAGTGAAATATGACTCCACTGTTAGACTGACAGCTTTAGAGCTAACTGATAGTGAACCACAGCCTGAACTGCTAACCAGGTTCACAGAATTAGCAGAATTAGATTGAGATGAGAGGAAATGGGCCTGAGTTAATGTAGCTAACAAGTAATAAGACCCCACGCTAATCCCACTCCCTGACACACAGAACATCACAACCAACACATCACACATTTCAACAAACATAAACATAAACAACACAAACAATACCCCTTTTTTACCAGGGGAGCGTGCAAATTCTTTTTGTCTGCTCTGTGGTAATCTGCAGTTACTGCAACTCCTGAAAGTAACGCATATACTAATCCAAAGTTACACCGAATTCCATCTCAAAAGATTACTTCATTGTGGATAAAACTGCTTAAAATTTTACAAACAGAGTCTCTCACAGGAATAAAGAAGCTCTCAAATTGTGTTTAAATTCACAGCTGGTTAGAGTTGTAAAAACACTTTATGTGTCGAAACACATTAAAGAAATAAGACAGCAGGAGAGATATGAAGATCACAGCCACACTGCAGTTTACAGAGATGTAAACCCCTCCTACAGAGAACTTCCCAGACACACAGCAGAGGAACAAGATCTGTATTCACGAACAGAGAAACGATAGAGAGAGGGGACAAGAGAAAAGAGGTAGGTATCAGATGGTATTGGAGGCTAGTATCAGTGCCTTTTTATAAGTAAGTGAATGAGCATAGTATGAGTATCCAATGTCATTACCTGGATTGATGCATCCCTAGAAGAGAGTATTGTGATACAAGCCAAATTGTGTTCTGCAGTTTCTCATTAGGTTGAATGGGACTTTCACAAGCATTCTGTGAAGCTTGTCCAACCTCACAAGAACTTATTTGTGTGCAGAGCATGGAAACGTAATTAGCACATAACTCATAGAGCAGGGAGAACACCAAACTGTGCAGAGCTGGAGGGATCCAGGACACCTAAATAACAAAATAATAAAAGAACAGAAACATTCACTTAGTCTGTTTACCTCCTAAAAGTATAATAGAATGACTACACTAACCTATGTGGTCATCAGAGGTCAGAAGCATACAGAGATATGAGTTGGTATGCTGGACACTTACCTGGCCAGCCGGGGCAGTACACTGTGGAGGACAGCCTGAGGGCCATTACCCACCACTGGGATTTATCTTCACTCCATCCATAAATCACTGAAACTACAGAGGATCTGGAGCTAGAAAAAAGTCTGGATTGGGCCATTTATAAAAAGAACTTGAAGTTTTGGATATAGTCGCAAGATTGACACTAAAATATTTTTTACCTTTGAAAGTTTTCTCACCACTGCCCTCTAAATGTGTTAAGCTGGGGTTACACTACACAACTTTTACCCCGGTTTTAGCCCCATTTCTCCATCTGGCTGATTCTGCACTGATTGATTCTCATCTGCAGATTTTGTTGAATTGAGTTGGAAGAGTTAATCGAGTAGTGTGTGAGGGGCACAGACTCAGATTTTTTGCCTCCTGATTGCAGTTCAGACCAGTACGAGTATAGCAAAGATTTTTCTCACACAATTCTGAGCATAATCTTGCAACTTCATCTGAATGAAGTCCTCCAACAGGCAATGTGAAAATGTGAAAAAAGGCAATGTGAGTGCAAAGTAGAAATGCAACAAATAATAAAAAAGTAAAAGAGAAAACAGAGAAAAGACATGTGTAGCAAAGCTTTTTAATAAACTGAATTTAAGGCACAAACACAATTGAGTGCAAGTGCATCTAAAAATTACCACACTAATGACATCTTTACATTTGTTTATACTCACTTCACGTTTCTTTATTTGCATCTCTTAGTAAGGAGAGAACATGCGAGTTTGTGAGTTTGGTTCAGTTTAACAAGAACTTAAAAGTTGTGTAGTTGTGTAGTGTCCAATATTTCAGTCGCCAAAAAAACTCTGCAAAGATTATTCACCGCCACCCTTTAAATGTGTTAAGGATCATCAGATAAACACTTCTCACTGCGTCCCCTTTAAGACTGTTATTAACCCTCTGAGGTCTAAGGGCATTTTCTTGATTTTTGCATATCTTCTTAAATTCTTCTTCAATGGCACTTGCATATAAAATGATACCCATATGTTTCATATCAAAATGCTCTGTTATCTTTGTTGATACTTTCCAAATCCGCTGCAGCAACTTCAGCGGCTGTAAACTCTTTGCACGTCATATGTGTCTCCGGTGTGGACTGAATGAAGGGTTTCCAAAATGATGGATAAGTCCTGAGTGTCCATTGGTCAGTTTTACACATAATGTAGATGGACACATGAATCCACCAATTCCACACAGTGAGAGGCAGATGATAATTTTCAGCATAATTTACCCTTTCAGAGATATAATGTTACTACAGTGACAACATGTTGAATCCTTATTCCTACGTATTAAAATGTATGTTCTAATTGACATTAAGTCTCACTATATCTATAGAAAGGAAATTCCACTGATTTTTCAGAATTTCTGCATAATTAAATAGTTAAGATGTAAACAAAGTCATTCAGAGTGGTTTGGTGTGAAATGCTCTGTTCAAGAGAAACTTGCAGAGTTCACAGCGGAGTTACACGTCCACCTCTAAAAGCTCTCTCATAGAAAGCTGTTACATGAAATGGTCATGAATATTCTGCCTATGTTTTGCTACATTTTAAATAGTGAACAAAGCAACTATATTTGTATTGTAGACACTGTGACCCCTGGTTCCACCACCGTAAAGAAGTCTGAGTCTCTACAATGAACCATTTCACATCAGCAGCAGGTGATCAGGGAGCCCTAGGCTACACTCTGAATGGGCTCCCCAACCCTCCCACACACACACACACAAACACAGGCCAACAGAACCCCCAACACACAAACATCCTATATATCCACCAATAGAAAAATACAAAGAATACTGCCAGGTGAAAAGGAAAAAAACAACTATGTACACATACACACTAAAGCTTGGAAAGTACAGTAATGCAGCTGGTAAATCTGCACAAAACATATCACAGCAAGTTCATTAAACAAGAAGCTCTGAGACCAACCTTACACTACACAAAGGCTGGTGCCTAATAAACAGCCTGCTCTGATCCATTGCTGACCTCAGTTTATTATTTTTTTAACCAGCGGCAATTTTGAAAAAGAGTGTTACCACTCGCGTTGGTCCTAAGAGCGAATGAAACACTATTCACTGTACAATGAAAACAGTAGCCATTCTCTTTATACGTACATGCCATTTGCCAGTTTCCTTTATATGAGCGTTTTAAAGAAGTACATCTTCTGGTTTTTATGTTGATGTTCTGACACGATTCCAGGGCCCAGTGTGCCCACATCTGTTCATCAATTTTAATCTGCTATGCTGGAAGAAGGGCGAGCTGCTGTCGCTGTCAAGCATCTTTTAAGTTAGCTCTGCAGCAGCAGCTGGGGTTGTGGAGGCCACGATGGTTTTTCAGGTTGCTTGGCCTCTGAGTTCTTCGACTGCTTCAGCAGTGGGATCTGGCTTTTCATGATTGTGAAACAGTGTAGTTTGCGTCAGGCCTACAGTCAGCTGCAGCTAACCCTCTTAGCATTTAGCCAATATACACTCAATAGACCTTTGCGACACTTACTTCCAGGAGGAACAGTGCCATTGAATTTGCCAAAAATCAAAACTGGCCTACGAACCTTTCCAAACCAACCAATCCTGAACAAAGTGTTTAGCAGTTTTTTGTTAGAAAATTTTAATATTTTTTTCTGGCCAATCAGTGGGCCCCAATCCCTGTGTGGGCCCCTAGGCTAAAGCCTAGGGTAGCCTGTGTGTTAATCCGCCTCTGTACATCAGACCACTCTCAATGACTTTCTTTACAAAAAGGCCTATTGAAAAAAATATTGTTAAGGAATCAGTATCAAAGTCAATGTATCAGAAAATAGTAGCTACAAAAACTTAGTATCCTCCGATATTAAAAACTGTTTGCAGTCGGATGCTAACAAATTCATATCTTTGGATCATCTTCAGAGATGTGTGAATGCGCTAGCCTCATTTTTATACATACAGAACTGTGACAGAAACATCTGGGCTGTAAGTGTGTTTCTGCCTCTAAAACACTACATTACATTAGAATAAATAAATAAAGCAAACAGATTCAGTAAAAAGAATATTATTTTCAGTAAAGTTATTAAGATGTAGTTTAGAAAGACAGGACTGGTATTTCATAAAAGTAACTTTTTCCCTTGTAAGTGTTTTTGATTACTCGTTTTGATTAGTTCACAGAATTCACTTCTACATAATTTTAATCTTCCTCTTGGTGGCTGTAATGTACAACCCTGTTTCCAAAATGTTGGAACACTGTGCAAAATGTAAATATAAACAAAATGCAATGATGTGTAAATCACTTATCTAATTTTAACTCTATGTTTAATTGAAAATAGTACAAAGACAACATATTAAATGTTGAAACTGAGAAATGTAATTGTTTTTTGAAAAACATAAGCCCATTTTGAATTTGATGCCAACAACACATTCCAAAAAAGTTGGGACAGGGGCAACAAAAGGCTGGTAAAGTTGTGTAATATATCTGGTGATTGATTGACAACAGGTCAGTAACATGGTTTGGTATAAAAGAGCATCCCAGAGAGGCTGAGTCTTTCAGAAGTAAAAATGTTGAGAGGTTCACCACTCTGTGAAAAACTGCACAGGCAAAAAAAATATTCAATAATAACGTTTCTCAACATAAAATAGCAAAGAACTTGGACATGATTCTCTAGTGGAAAAAAATCACTGCATGGGCTCAGATACACTTCTGAAAAACAGTGTCTGTGAAAACAGTTTGTCACTGCATCCACAAATGCAAGTTAAAACTCAAAAACGAAAAGAAGAAACTGTACATAAACAGGATCCAGAAATGCTGCCACCTTCTCTGGGCCCGAGCTCATTTAAAATGGACTGAGGGGAAGTGGAAAAGTGTCCTGTGGTCTGACAAATCAACATTTCAAATTCTATTTGGAATTCATGGACACTCAGTCCTCTGGACTTACGACCACTCAGCTTTTTAACAGTGTACAGTTCAAAAGTCAGTATTCATGATGGTATAGGGGTGCATTAGTGCACATGGCATGCATGACTGGCACATTTGTGAAGGCACCATTACTGCTGAACGATATATACATGTTTTGGCAACATATGCTGCCATTCAAATGATGTCTTTTTTAGGGTAAGCCTTGATTATTTCAGTAAGACGATGCCAAACCACATTCTGCATGTATTACAGCAGCATTGCTCCATATTAAAAGAGTCCAAGTGCTAAACTTACTTGCCTGCAGTCCAGACCTGTCACCACTGATAACATTTGGTGCATTATGAAATGAAAAATACGACAAAGGAGACCCCGAACTGATGAGCAGTTGAAATCCTATATCAAACCAGAATGGGAAAACATTTCATGTATCCCCCCACATACATTCACAACAGATAATTTTTATTCACAGATTCATCAAACTCAATAATACAAATGTTATATTTGCTGTTCTATGTCTAAAATATATTTGCCATGTTCAACACAGCTACTTTCACTAATCATATTTATTTTGATGGATATATTCTATTTAGATCTATTTAGGTTTGAAAGCTTGTCTGGTAAAAACAACAGAAATATTTTTAATTAATTGTGCCCCTTAGTCCAGTTGCAATTCACCCTGCTTATAGGAGGTGTCATTTTCAGCTACATTGTTTATTAACAGCAAGAGAAATGAGAAATCTTGTTCAGATAGTTTAAAAATAAAAAAAGCTGTGCTAGGTTTCCCTCTCTCCTGTAATAATACAACATTTTCAGTTCCTTCTTTTTAAGTAAAATTTTCACTCCTGATGATGCATGAATAGTCTGATATTTTGTACCAGGTGAAGACCCAGCAATCACCCCCCACTGCTACGCTCCCACAAAAACATTTTTACAGTATCATCACATCTTCCATCACTGTCTGCTGTGGTTCCTCTGCTCCTCCAAACTCCAAACTCCACTCCGGCACAGACAACAAGTCCAGTGTGAAGAAGCACATCAACATTACAGCACCCGAAACACCAGCTGTTTCAGAAATGTCTCTGTGGAGGACATCCATCAAAACCAGACCCATCAGACACTCCAACAGCATCTTCTTCAGCGAGGAATCTCTAACAAACAAGACATCAATCATCAGCAGCTCCTTTCCATTCAGTTCTTCCAACTTAACCAGCAGCAAACATACTACACAAAGAGTAAAGGCTGTTACATGACATGAAAACGACATAAAAATGCTAAATATTCAAAAGTGATTTTCTTAGTGTCAAAACTAAACACAATGTGACACAAGTTCAACTGACACAGGTATTTTTTGCTCCTTACAAAAATATCACCAAAAACTTAATCTTAAATCTCACTTAATTTTAAACACAGATTAACAAATCTACAAGTAAAGCCCAGACCTGCCAGTAATTTTGACTGTCCTCCATGATGGTCTTGGCAGTATAAATACAAAGCAACAGTGTTTCTCTCGACACTAATCATTATCTAAACTAGCACAGGGCTACATCAGTAACAGCTCTCACAAGCAAAGAAGGAATTTAGACATTTAAACCATCTACCCTTATTAGACCCGGGAGGTCTGTGTCATGGGAAGCCATTTTGTCAGCACCAAGAACACCGCTTTAAATATACACAAAGCCTGTTGGTAATGTGAATTAAAATATTTTTAATATAAGCACTGTGTATATTACAGTACGTTGCAGTCTTACAGTTAATGCTTCATAAATACTCAAAACTGAAGCTTAATTCTGAATATTAACCTGCTAGCGGTTAAATATCTGCCAAGCTGGTCATCCCAGAACTAGTTAGACAAAATGAATCAACGACAAAGACATAAAGGGACAAAAATAACTGATAAATAAAATAAAGATTCCACCATAACATTAAATCTGATTTTACCAAAAAGTAATTCTGAGAGAAAGAGAAAGAGAGACAGGCAGAAAGAGAGAGAGAGAAGAGAGAGAGAGAGAGAGAGAGAGAGACAACTTATTCACAGACAGCGTGGTTTGCTTATAAAATGTTCCTTTTACTATTTGATGATCTGTCTTTGTTGGTGACTAACAGTCCTGTAAATAATTAATTTTCCATTGTTCTATTTCTGTTTCTCTTTCTTTCTCATATTTGTTTACTATATGATTATTTATTATGTATACAGCACTTACATACAATTTATTTCATATTAACTGCTGAACAAAAACAGACATAGAGACAGTACAGAGAGAGAGGCAGACAGAAAGAGGGAGTGAGAGACAGTACAGAGAGAGAGAGGAAAGAGAGAGTGAGAGAGAAAGAGAGAGAGAGAGAAGAGAGAGAGAGAGAGAGAGAGAGAGAGAGAGAATGAGATTGGGTCAGAGTGGTCTGGCTGTGAGTCCCGTCCCCATCCTAATGACTCACTGTGCGCAGCAGGGGCATGCTGGGATACTTGGTATGTGTGTGTGTTGTGGTCAGTGGGGCGGTGCATCTCTAAACTGACCTCAGGGCTGTATTTCTGTCTGTGTGCGTCATCGCTCGACCCGATGGCGTTTACAATCCGCCACAAATGAAAGGCTACTGCTACAGAAATAAATAAATAAACATACAGATATATACTTATAACCATTGACATTACATGACAGCAGAGAACCAGATTTACTGTGAAAAACACACTCACTGATTCACTGAACTCTACAGCTGCAAAGTCATTAAATACTTATGTAGTTATGACTTTGATACTGTACTTTGGTAGTTATGAAGCAGAAATACTTTGATACTGTATCTTTGTAGTTATGACTTTGATACTGTACTTTGGTAGATATGGAGCAGAAATACAATGATCCTGTACTTCAGTAGTTATGAAGTGAAAACACATTGATACTGTACTTTGGTAGTTACGAAGTAGATGAAGCTGATGATGTACATAAGAAATTATGAAGCAGAAATACTTTCTTAATACACTACATGGATTTCTACTTTGTTATTATAGTTATGTTGTTATGAAGCAAATACACTTTCTTACCATACTTAAGTAGTTATAAAGCAGAAATACTTTAACTCAATTGGAGTTACAAAGAGCTTTACAAAATACTTTGCTGCTATACTTAATGACAAAGCAGAAATACTATGTTTCTGTACCTTGTAGTTTCAAAGAAGAATTTTAGTATTTAAGTAGTTACATAGTACAAATACTACATTAATGTACTTAAATAGTTACAAAGTAGAACTACTACATTATTGTACTCCAGTAGTTACAAAGTGGAAATACTAAACATTACTAAAACGGTTGTGTATTCAGTGTTTTTTTAAATGTAAGTGCCTCATGGACCTGACTTGTAGGCGTGATAAAAAAAATCAGGGCTGAATTTAGTTCCCATCCAGCACTGCTTTATAGCTTACATCAGGGTGATTTATAGAACTTCGCTTAGTCCTCAACTAACTGCAAAAACTTCAATTTCTCCCAGAGCGTCTCCACATCAACATACTCCATTTTCGGACACTTAGTTGCCAATGGTAAGGAATTTGCCCGTTTGCGTGACATTTTACGCTTTCCAAGGGCTAAGCTACTTCTAAATCTGTTCAAACAAGGCGTTGATGTAACTTTGCTGCAATGTACATGTTTTTTAAAGGTATCTTGGGAAATGATGGAAAGGGAGGATATGAGGATCAAATACACTGGCATACTATAACTTCATCCGCTATATACTGCATGTATGACCAGCCACTTCATTAAGTACCTCTCACTGTTTCTACACTCACTGTCCAGTTTATCAGCTCCACTTACCATATACGTGCACTTTGTAGTTCTACAGTTACAGACTGTAGTCCATCTGTTTCTCCACATGCTTTTTTAGCCCCCCTTCACCCTGTTCTTCAATGGTCAGGACCACCATAGGACCACCACAAAGCAGGTATTATTTGGGTGGTGAATCATTCTCAGCACTGATGTAGTAATGGCACATTAGAGCATGTTGCTGTTGTACATGTGTATCAGACATGGCAGCACTGCTAGTGCCCAGACTTTTCTCTGGCCATGATGCTGTATGACTTTTAGATGTCCACAGCTCATCTAATCCTATAAAACCCACAGCTAAAATGACAGGACAGAGTTGTCTTGTTCTAGAAGTACAGCAGAGAATGTTAAAAACCTCTTTTTATTATTGGATAAACATTTTTCTATGTTGAACGTTAATAAATTTTCATTTTCCTTACAGTGCTTAATTAGTTATATTTATTTTGTCTTTCTCAAAAATGCAATATGCATAATCTGACATTACAAGAATGAATGTAGCTTAGGAAGAGTTTCACTTTCTCAAATTACTCTACCCCAACCTACATAAGTCAGTTGGGTTGGGGTAATGTCCAATGGCAACAAACAAACCAGAAAAACAAACAAATAAACACAAATGCTGTACTAAATGCTGGTGCTTCACATCAGTGATGTGTCCTTGTTTAAGCTTAATGCATACCAGAATATATAGGTGACTGCAAACTTTGCTTGAGTAATTTTCTGATATTGTATGCTTACATTTACCTAAAGGGTAAATTCCACCAGATGTTCAAAATGCTTGTTTAATTCAGTCATTGACATGTAAACAAAGTCATTCAGAGTGGATTGATGTGAAATGATTCATAGTAAAGAAACCTGACAAATCAGATTTCCTTATAGTACTTGTGATATGAACCTTTACTTTTTTAGTACTTGCATACTTTTGAAGTAGATCTCATAATTTTTACGTATTATTAAGGCTGTCACTATCATATTCAATATATTAGTAATCGAATACTATACATATTACTCACTGTTAATGTCTCAAAATGTATCATTCACTCCTCAATCCCTACAATCTATATATGGAAACTAAACTGCAAAACCACTCATTTTAAAATCATTATTTTTTGATGTCATGAAAAATCAAAATCATCCACCTATTCTGCCTACATCAGTTTAGCCCCGCCCATTCATGTGAGTTATTTGAAGTGTTTCAGCCCTGACTGCTTTTTTAGAGCTCATTTACATATATTAGTCTTAAAAGCACAGTAACAAAAACAGCCTGTTTAATTTTAGTTTTTCTATTTTTGTTTCACCTAAAAAAATCTGTCATTTTGAAATACAACATTTCATGACAGCAAATGACATCTGCCATGTTCAAGTCTAAAGTGGTCTTACTCATATTTGAAATATATGCTGTGATATATACCAAAACCGTTATGACCTGTCCAAGGTTTTTCCTGCCTTCCACCCAATTTCTGCTGCGATAGGCTCCAGCACGCCTCGCGACCCAGGGGGATAAGCGGCTTAGATGATGTGTGTGTGTGTGTGTGTGTGTGTGTGGTCCTGGTCATAAGGATCATTCTACTGAATTGGTTCAAAGTCAGTGTTCAAAATGGATTTGAGTGAGCCTATGCCTTTATTATGTTTATTTTATTAAAAACAATTTAACATTCCATTCTGTCAATAACAAAACAATCATAACACTACTGAAAACTTGCCAAATGTTTCAGTAGTGACTGTTTCGGTGACAATTTTAGCTAATTTTGAGCATAACCAATACATGACTAGCAAACATAACTTTGAACAGCTGTACACACATAAAATCATATTATTTTTCAGTAAAAAACAACAAAAAAAAAACTTAACAGCAGAAAATGTGCATTTGGCCAGGGAAACTTCTTAATGTTACACACTGATTTTCAGACTTTGTAACACATTTACTTCAAAACAGTGGAATCTAACTGCTTAACATGCAGTTTCACCTTGGGCTCTAAAATGCAGGGGTGTGGCTAAAATAAGGCTTCACCTATGGACTAAATCTTTTAGCATTTCAGTGATGACATGAACACCTGAGACAGCATTTTTTTAAATAAAGTTTTAATAAAGAGTTGCAACTTGGGCGTTAGGGTTTGGGACAGCCCCCAATAGAAAGTACCCTATAAATAATGATTTTGTATATATTTAGCTTTTTATCTCAATTAATGCCTTGGTCTTTAACAGGTCTTTACATAGTCCTGGTAAATACATAAAGTCTGTTTAATTGTTGTTTTTAACATTTGTTTTACTGTAGGACAGCAGTTTGAACTATTTCAGTAGTATGGTACATATTCTGGTTCTGCTCAAAGAGAACTAAACTATTATTTTTCCCGCTTCTGAGCTGTGGAGCATACACACCTGACTGTGCATCATGAGGGGCTTGACGTAGCTGAATCAGGTGTGCTAGAGCAGGTTAAACTGAAGTACTGCAACAGTGGATTAGATAAACACTCTAGTATCTGTAGCTGTTTGTATGTGTTGGTTATATTATAAAGTGCTATCAGATGAATGCTACGGTACACAGTGACCTTCACATTGCCATAACAGCGATTAAACCTGTGTGATAACTAATCTACTGATCTACTGCTGCCTCACTCACTGACAATGCAGTCAATCCGAGAGAGAGACAAACAGAGAGAGGGAAAAAATGAAGATTGTAAAGCCGCAGTCGCACTGAACACAAGTATAATCTGCCGGGCAAAGAAGCCAATTCGTCTGAACGGTGAAGGATGTGGGAACGCGAAAAAGGTATTTGCTTCCAGTAGCAGTTCATTTTATTTCATGTCAAGTTCATCCAGGTGAACTTTAACCTGCAAATTCGCGGGGAAGCGAAAGCCAATAGAAAACAAGAGAGTGGGGCTGTGGTATCTTATTTCTAAAAGGAAGTCGCTCATCACTCAAAGAAAATAGTGAGGCAAAGAAAATCATGAGGCGATAATTCAGCGTGTGGCTGCAGCTTAGGCTACGTTCACATTGCCAGGTTATAGTGGCACTACTTCGTTTTTGTTGACCCGAATGTAAACAGGTTTTTCTGAACACGCTCTTCGATCAGTTAACATATCAGACACATAATAATGTGACCAAAATGATGACTGGATCAGAATTCATGTGTTGTTTTTTTCTTATATTTGTTTTTTCACTGCACATGCTCATATCACTGCACACATCATCCAGTGTAATCCATTCAAGTGCTGCACGGATCCATTTGCATGCCATTTGGATCTAATTGCATGTTGGGTGAATTCCTTTACATGCTGGATGGATCATTCGCATGTCTGATGGATCTAATTGTGCGCTGGGTAGACCTCGTTGCACACTGGTCAAATCCATTTGCGCACCAGGTGAATCCATGCCGCCTGCTGATTAGATCCATTTGTGTACTGAGTGGATCTATTTGCATGCTGAGCAGATCCATTTTGAATTTGAATAGCTGCTTGTTTGATATCTTCTGTTAGACACAATTAAATGTACTGTTTATATGTTTACACAGCTCGCAAAAGATGCAAAATGTAACCATAGCAACAGGCATTTTAATGACGTTGCTGTTCCTGTCTGCATAGAATTGTGACGAATGTTGAGTCGCATGAGTCACATCAAACTTTTCAAGAGGCTGCTCTGCTGCATACAAGATATGTATTGAATGTGTGACAAAGAAAAAGACTGGATTTGAACTGACCAATTAGGCGTAGATTGTGAATGTAGCTTAATATGGGTCAGCTGAGGTCAGTTTTGGCGAGGGATACTGCAGTCCTTCTAATTAAGCAACATCAAGAGATTAGAGACCCTTAGGACCAGAGACACAATAATAAATTACACAAATATAACAACATACTGCAGTTCCTCTGGCAAAAAATAAGGGCACCCAAGACTGGTTTGAGGAGAAAAAGGGGCCATCCAAAGAAAATTTTCCTAGCTTTCTTAAAATAACTGGGCTTCATATTTGTGCTGTTCACTTTGCAGCCTCTATAGTCCATATAGCCTATAGAAAACAGGCAGCTCATATTGAATTCATTGTGGTTGTCGTGTAACACAACAGTGTAACCCCACCTATTTAGCCTAAAGCAGTGTAACTGCACCTACTCAGCCTACAGCAGCTCAGCCCCACCCATTCAGCCTACAGCAGTTCAGTCCCACCCATTCAGCCTACAGCAGTGTAACCCTACCTATTCAGCCTACAGCAGTCTAACCCCACCTATTCAGCCTACAGCAGTGTAATACCACCTATTCAGCCTACAGCAGTGTAACCCCACCTATTCAGCCTATAGCAGCTTAGCCACACCCATTTACAGCCGTTTAGCTTCACCCATTCAGTCTACACTGTGAAAGTGTTTTACAGTTCAACCTCAAAAAATAACTTATGTGGGAACAAGATATTGAACTACTCAACAAATTACTTTGATTAAAAGAATCATTCATTTTTATTGAGTATTTATTTAGATGAAACCAGTTAATTTACTTATTATACCATATGAAGTATTTTTTTTTAGGTTGAACTGATGAAACACTTTGTACAATCAGGCCACAGCAGTTTTGCTCCACACAAAAAATCCACACATCTGAAAGGAGAGGCTGAGGTTATTTTTTCTTAACAGTGTGTTACACTTTTCAGCCTGGACTGCTTTTTTGAGGACACGTGATACAGCACGGCCAATCAGAACAGAGCTCATTTACATATACCAGTGTTAAAGGCACAGTAACTAAAACAGTTTATTTCTAAGAGATAAAGAGAGGTTGGAAAATGGAATATGACGGCTTTTGGTACAAAAAAACACAAACGTTTTAAGTGGGCTTCAGGGAAAAATAAATTGATAACCTCTCTTCCCTGTCTAGGAACAGAATTAACGTGAAGCTCTTGAACTGATCAGGTAAATAAACTCCTCACAAGTGCCCTCAAGCACAAAGGTTAACAGCAGGTTAAGAGCGCTGCATTTATTTTTCACTCCTTTGAAATGCGACTTACACAAATGAAAGTCTAACGGTTCCTTTCTACCGCCAATCAGCTAGAAAGAGGTCAGTGACACCAAAGAAAAGGCTTTTTTAAAGAACAAATCTGCCTCATAACCTACAACTAGCTTTAATGAACCATTCCCTCAACAACACAGCATTCTCGACACAGTATCTCTATAGGATTGGACTTTAGCTTCAAAAAGGAGTTCTTTAGTAAAGGAAAGGGATCTAAATAGATCAATGACAACTAAATAAATGTTGTGGTTGTTGTTGTTATTGGCATCTCCATGATTGAGAACCTTTTGTATACAGGTCCTTAAAGAGCCTTTTAAAAATGGATCTCTACAGTACCGAATAGGATTCCATTACTGTTATAAGTTATAGAACCTTATTTGTGTACTGTGTAGAACAGTTTTTTGCTATGAATTAACAAATCTATAAATTATGTAACATTAGTGCAGCGCCCCACCCATCTAACATAGTTCAGCCACACCCATTCAGCATGCAGCAGTTTAGCCCCGCCCATCCAGTCTACAGCAGTTTAGCCCCACCCATTCAGTCTACCGCAGTTTAGCCCCACCCATTCAGCATATAGCAGTTTAGCCCCACCCATTCAGTCTACAGCAGTTTAGAAATTGTTTTCAAAATCCCAGTTCTAAGACGGATAAGACTAAATTATTTCAGAGTTAGATAGGCTGTGGCACCTGACTGACCAAGTGAAGAACAAACAGTGGCTGTTAAAGAGCAAAAATTCTCCAGTGACTTATAAGGTGAGCTTAGAAGAGATCACGAGATGGAGTGCAGAATGTGTGAGTGTGTGTGTTAATGGCCACTCTCCTAATGACCGGTTCTAGCTCAGCAAAGTCATTTTCTACTGTTTTACCACATTCATTATTTAGCGTGGGTTTTAATATTGCATGCTGCAGTGCTTTAGTCAGGGAATCAATGTTAATATATATTAAGGGTGTGCAAGTTATTTATTTATGACATGTTAATTATTTATTTATTTTTACATGGCTTTTTTTGTACCTGATATGGATATGCAACTGAGAGAGCATGACACATTATGGGGAATATACATTATATTAAATGTTACATTTAAATGACCAATCCAGTCTCAGCCAGCGAATGTAATATAGAAGTCAAGGCTGGACAAGCTTTACAGAACAGTAAATTTCCCATTCAACCTAATGAAAAACTGTAGAGCACAACTCAATTTATATCACAGTAACTTCTCTGTTCAACTTTCACTTAGTGTTGTGTATAAATGTAGATAACCATGTAAAAAGATAAATAATGTAAAATGTAGAATATCTACTTATAATAACGTAAAAGTTGTAATTCTAGGACGATTTATGTGATTTAGCTGTGTCATGGTTATATTAAGTTAAATTAATTGATGATCCACCTGTTCTTTTATGGATTTTAATGTGAACTGTTTTAAAATAAAAGACTACATTTTTGTTTATTAGTATCATGGCAGAAATTCCTGCACTGAGTGAAATACGGTCAACACAAAGCCAGCAGAAAAGTATGTGTGGTACGTGTAGCTTTAAAAAAGTCATGCTTTGTCAGTCAGGCACCTTTTCTTCTGGTGCTTTAGTACTATTCGTAGTATTCAGTGGCACCATTAAGAAGACCGCGTTGCCATGAGCTGTAACACTGACTGTGCTCTGATAGAGCTCGTCTCATCTCTGCTGCAGCTACTACCCTACAGGTGGGTAAAACCAAGTAAAACAGACCAGAATTACCATGAAAAAGATGGAAAGATATGTTCATGCTTTAGATGCAGTCCAACGAGATTAGCTAGATTGGTGGACTTGACCCGTATAACCTGCATTTCTCCAGATTTCAAAATGTTCCAATGTGTGATATTTTATAGAAACTGATAAAAGTGGCTACCAAAACTGCCAAAGCTCTTAAATAATAAACTCATCAAGCTTAAGCCAGCTTCTTATTTGCCAGCTTCTCATTTTGTTCCACCTTAAATGATGCTGCAATCTTATACATTTCAAAAGTTGGTGAATATGAAGCCAACATCAGCTTACCTCAATAAATGCATCAATTTTCCTCAATAAAGGCATTTCAAATAATAAATAAATAAATAATAACTTGTTCCACTATTGGTGTAAATAGTTCCTCCAGTTACATTTATGTTTTCAGTGTATTTTTAACAGCCGTGCGATGGACTGGCGACCTGTCCAGGGTGTATCCTGCCTTTCGCCCAATGACAGCTGGGATAGGCTCCAGCACCCCACCGCGACCCAGAAGGAAAAAGCAGTTTGGATGATGTCTGTGTGTGTGTGTGTATTTTTAATATAATTCTGAATCAGACCAAAAGAACTGAATCAAACTGAACTGTGATGAAATGTGAGATCCAAGATTAAATGAATAATTTACTAAAGAATCATAATCAAATAAATTAGTGAGGTCATTTACACTCCTAGAGTTAGCATCTGAATCAGCCAGCTTATATACTGTACTGTACTGTGCAGAAGTTAGAGACCACCTGTCATTAATTTAATTTCCAGTCAAAACACCCAGTAAGTACAAGTTCAAATCAAATCAAAGCAGGAAACATAAATTTAACAGCAAAGCAGCCTCTACAACTAAATATCATTTTAAATTGATTAGTACTTAGTGTGTCCACTCTTTACATTTATTGTAGCTTCCATTCTTTTCAGGACTCGCTTTCAGTTTTAGAAGTTAGTTTAGTAGTTTCTGCTTCTCAAAGAAACACCAATCATATTTATATACATTAAGGGTCAATCCAAATTTTCTTCTCCTTTCCTCAGTAATGGCTTTGTGACTGAGACCCATCCTAAAGTGGCAGTAGGTGCACAAAATTAAAGAGTGGACTAATTAAATACTGTTCGTGTTTCTGTTAAAGATATGACGTCTCTTTTTCCTGATGCTGAAAAATGAATCTCAGATTTTTGTGCAGTATTATGTATGAATAAAAGACACATAAAAAATGAATATTACAGCCAAATGAATATGTAACATTTGTAACGGCTACAAAAAAGAGAAAATGCTTGCTTGGTTGCATAAAGTATTTGTTTTTTTCCGGAACGTGTGTACTGCAGGTCAGGTGAGTTTATCTCCAGCGCACATATAACTCAGTGTACTCCTCTGTGCGTGTTTTGCAGGTGTAAAACAGTCACCGTAGTTCCAGCTGCGCTGTGGAGACTGCTGTGCTGCTGTGCAGTTTCTTGCTGACATAAAAGATTTACTGCCTACAGGATTACCCCCGCCCACCACAACCCCCAACAAATACACACACACACACACACACGCACACCTTCCTTCTTGGTATTAGAAATGATGACAGCTCATACACACACATACACACAGGAATCCACGATCGCCTCCTGCAGCACAACAGAATGTAATATTAATAACACTGTAAATAATGAATGTAGCAAAACAAAACAACAACACCTCACTAAGCAAGAACAGACAATTAATGCACAGTTACTGCAGAGTGCTTGCAATTAAAGGACCCAAATCCTGCATGTTTTATGGGTTTAGTTACCAAAAAACAACCATAAGTCATCCAAACTCTCTTTGCTTAGAATTAAACAGGCAGATTTTGTTACTGTGCCTTCAAGACCGCTATATGTAAATGAGGTCTGTTCTGAATGGCTCCCCTAATTAAGCAGTATTGAGTGAAACACTCTTTATAACTTCAATATGCATGGGCTACAGCTAAACGGCTGCCCTGCGATGGACTGGCGACCTGTCCAGGGTGTATCCTGCCTTCCGCCCAATGACAGCTGGGATAGGCTCCAGCACCCCACCGCGACCCAGAAGGATAAGCGGTTTAGATGATGTATGTATGTATGTATGTATGTATGTACAGCTAAACGGCTACAGCCTGAATGAGCATGGCTAAACGGCTGTAGGCCGAATGGGTGGGCCTAAAAGGCTTTATGCTGAATGGGCAGGGTCAAACAGCTGTAGGCTGAGTGGGCGGGGCTAAACTGCTGTAGGCTGAGTGGGCTGGGCTTCAGCATGATTTTATGACTATGTCTTACAACATTACGTGTTTTTGCATGCAACTTAATCGTCAATGAAGTGTCCCAAAATGGTGTAAACATCGTTCCTTGAACTCTTCTTATAGTCCCTGGGATGACGGGAGAGAGCCTTGATGAGTTAAGAATTTTCAAATATTCCAACATTGAATTACAGTTTTTGATTGACAAATGAGCTTCTCGGTAATGCTCATTTGTAATCTGTAATGCTCTCATATTCAAGAACCATGTGATATCTGAACTCTATCCTCCACCAGAAAGCAGTGTAGATCTGCATCTTGACTTTTGGTCAGTTTTTCTAAACTGTTTAGTATCCAAAGAATGAACTCTACATAGACTACTGTTGCCAGCTATAAACTACCACATACCGGACGACAAGCTCCAACCGGCCATGAAACTCAACATCTTTTCACTCACTATAGAAACTGTGCAATGAAATTTATGAAATGACACACCATTTAGTGAAGTAAGCACATGTTCTGTCACCTAACTCTTCAAAAACTCAGTTTTCCAGCCAAAGGGTCCAACGTGAAATACATAGTGACGTGGTAGGCTAGTAATGTTACAAGAGGTGAAGAGAGATGATTAGCATTTGTCTTAAAGACTTCAGACTGACACCGTTCTCTGTGTAAATATCCAACTGGATACTGGATTTTTTTAATGAAGGAAATGGCCAAATTTTCAAATGTTCAAAATAACTTTAGACCATATAAATGAATATTTTCTGAAAAATGCCTTTACAAATCCAAATATCTGCCCTTCTATGGCACTGTAACGTGACAGAACCACTCAGACGCTCGTGGATAAAAAGAACAAAAAAAGGCTTTACTGTTTGAATCGTCAATCAAAATCATTGTCAAGAAACAGGCACAGGTCAAATCCAGAAAGGGCAGCAAGTAAAGACACACAAACATAACAACAGGCATACACAATCCAAAAAGGGTCAGTCAAAAACGGGTGAGTCAAAATACAGAGGATAAGTCAAAACCAGAAAACACAACACAGGAAATAAATGTTCAGTAGTTCTAGAAAGAAGCAATACCTCACACTGAACTGTTCTAAAAGCCCAGGCTTTATACTAAAGCTAATGAGAGCTCAACAGGTGTAACAGATCAGTACTCAGGAGAGAGAGATCTGTGATAGGAGCATGATGGAGGGTCAGGAGTCATGTGATCTCCCAGAGGATTCTGGGAAATGGAGTCCAGGGAAAGCTATAGGGATGCGTGACAGGCACTTATACCCAGTTAATTAATTAATATTAATAATTAATGATTATTAAGTTTAGTTTAGTCATTCTTTCAGCTCCTAAACTCAATATTTAAGATGTAATTTATAATCTGATGGAGTAAACTTTAAAAATGAATTACTTAAAAAACATTTGGAGAACGGCAAGGTACTACAAATTTAATAGAATTTTAATTAAACAAAGTTTTAACTTCAATCTTTGTGTTAAAGTTCATGCCAGGCACTAGATGAGCTGGCATGATATACACCCCCTAATCTTTAAACCTTCTGCCTATGTGCAAAGTTATATCCAAAAAAATAAATAAATAAGCAAAGATAATTTGAAATGCCCTAAATATTTGAAAGCTCCTGGCTATCTCAATCTGTTCATCCGCCATGTTTCTATGATTCAGCTTGAGGAGTTATAGTCGTGACACAGACATTTTTCAGTCTGTTGAGCTTTGATGAACGAGGTGATAACAGTGGTCTGGCTGCCTAATGCAATATTAATGTGTTTTTTTATTCCTTTGTTCTTATTACTTAAGCTACGTGGGTTGGATGGTGACTAATTGCACACACAGGAGAGCAAAAACCTTGTATTCAATTTGCATCTGATAGCATTAAGGTCATTTCAGGCTGGTTAGGAGGTCATAGACACGAAAACAGTTTCATAGTTTTTTAAATGGTTAACTTGTCTTGTTTGGCCTATTATGACTATACAGACTGATTTTTCTATCAAATCGGTTACCATATTACAGAGTTCACATTTCTCCATTGGAAATACAGCTTTGCTCAGTACATCTGTGAAAGAAAGTGATTTAAGGGGAGCTACGCTGCAGCTTAATTTTGTATGTCATAAATAAGCTTGAACATATCAGTGAGTGGAAGCAGAAGGTAGGTGGTTCTGATTAAGTGGCCTGTAAGTGGAGGTACAAGGTAGGTGTTTCTAATAAACTGGCCAGTAGGTGAAAGTACAAGATAGGTGTTTCTAATAAATTGGCCAGTGAGTGGAGGTTGAAGGTAGATGTTGCCAATAAAGTGGGCAGTGAGTGGAAGCACAAGGTAGGTGTTTCCAATAAAGTCACCAGTGAACGGAAGCACAAACAGGGTAGTTCTAATAAAGTGGCAATTCAGTGTAGCATGTATGGTAATACTTCTTCAGTAAAGCTAACAAATATAACCAAATATCACGATATTTTGGGAAAATGTTGTGATATTGAATTTTATCCCTACAGTTCAGCAATAATATGAAGGGTACTACTATGTCCTGTCCATTTTATCGGTCTGAATAAAGTAAACACGTTAGCCGTGTCCTGACTGATAAGCGAAGCACGCTGATTTTCTCGCTGCCCTAATATTTCAAACGCCACTTTGGCGTGTCCTCCGCTTTGATCAGCTCTGTTCAGAGCATCTTATCATGCAAAGCATTTTCCATGACCAGAGGCGATCACGTTATTGCTCATCGTCCGCAGCTCACTGCGTCTTTAACGTGACCAGTCAGAGCAGCTCGCTCTTCGCTTTCAGAGAGCCGACGAAAGAGGAAGACTTCAAAGATCTTGTTCTTTCGTGGATTCATGACTGTTGTGTCAAATTTGCATGTTTTAGATCCACAAGTGGGAGATGATGAAATAGGGTGAAGAACTCTCACTGTTCATCAGTTGATGTTGTGTGTTGACTGAAATGTCCAGATACTCAATCAATACTCCAACGCTGACCTAGTTCAGCTCGCTTTGGGAGTCATTACAGGCACCCATGATACCTTATTATCACAGTTGTAGCCAGTGAGTAGAAGCACAGAGTAGATGTTTCTAATAGAATGGCCAGTGAGAGGGAGCACAAGGTAAGTGTTTCTAATAAAGTGGCCAGTGAGTGGAAGCACAAGGTGTTTCTAATAAAGTGGCCAGTGAGAGGGAGCACAAGGTAAGTGTTTCTAATAAAATGGCCAGTGAGAGGGAGCACAAGGTAAGTGTTTCTAATAAAGTGGCCATTGAGCAGAAGCACAAGGTATGTGTTTCTACTAAAGTGGCCAGTGAGTGGAAGCACAAGGTAAGTGTTTCTAATAAAGTGGCCAGTGAAGCACAAGGTTCTCATAAAGTGGTACAAGGTAGGTTAAGAAACGTAGACAAATTAAGAAAATTGAGATGATGAAAGTAGGTGAAGAACTTGCTGTTCTTTAGCTGATTTCGGACGTTGACTGAAATCACCACAAACTCAATCAATAACCACTACAGCAAATCACTTGGTTGTTGACCCAGTTCAGCTTGACACAGACGCTGGTGTTTTACCATCATTTATTTATATGATGTGCTTATAGTGTCTGTCAAATGTCAGTTTCCTTTTGGTATCAAGGACGAGTGCAAACATCCACATATTTTCAGGTTTGACATTATTTTCAATTTTGAGGTCAAGATTTGACTCAAGTTCTGATATTTTATGTTGAAAATGTCCTTTTCTTATGAAGAGCTCTACTGCTGTTCTACACAGGTTGGTGTGACTCAGATAAATAAAAGTTCTCCAATAAAACTTTTTCAGCACCACACTCTAACAAAATAAACCCCAAAAAGCACGACCTCTAGAACAGAGGTTTCCAATCTTATCTGCAAAGTGCTGGTGTGGCTGCAGGATTTCGTTCCAACAAAGCGGAAGCTCACATGATCAGTTCTTTGAAGACTGACTAACTGATTAAACAAGTGGAATCAGGTGTCAACCTGCTTGTTTGGAATAAAAACCTGCAGCCACACCAGTCCTCTGCAGATATGATTGGAGATCTCTGCTCTAAAATATATAAACTCTTCAAAAAACAGTTACCTGAGTGTGGGAGCATGTGCGGCACCAAAACGTTCAGAAAAAATGTTGGCACTTCTTGAGGAATGTTCCATTTGCCTCTAATGAACAACCTATTTTTGTTCTAGCTTTCACTAGTCCATCATGGTATAAACCCAGATCTGTCACTCACTTATATTCTTGATAAAATAGATTACAGAATTTATTTATTGCATTAAATTAAGACATTTAATGTATGCATGTGCTGCAATCCGCAAAAACGTTATTTCTTATCTGCTGTTATTAGCAGCAGCTTCTGCGGGAACGATATGGGCTTGTGTAAAGAATCAAGTGTGTCCTGACGCTAAATTCCCTCATTAGATTCAGACCATCATAAAAAAGCACTCACACCAGCAGCGAGCTGAACCACAGAGAGCTAGACTATTGGTCATTTGTTTAGTGCACACTGAAATACAGGTAGAGTATTCACACCTGTCAAACTGAAGAAAATGCTTGATTGGTTCAGGATACTTACAAAGAAATGAAACCATTCGGAGCGCTGTCCAACAGACACTAACAGAGAGAGCCAAAGGCATTGGCAGAACCAAGCAAAATCGCCAAAATCTCAGGGGTGGGACATTTTCCCAAACAATAAAACCATCGTGAGTTTGTGTTCAGTGAGAGAAGCTGCAGCTTGCTAAAAATGTAAAAACGTGTTTACTGTGATACACAAACTTATGCACCAGGTCGCAGTTTGAATTTAAATGTAATGTTTCTATAATAAGGTCTATGTCACACCAACCTTGTTTGGTGCAGACCTATTGAACTTTCAGTTCGGTCCATTTTGACGTGAAAATGCCAAACAAGTCTGGTGATCTCTGCTTGAGTTTGCTGCTGGTGGGATAGCATTTTTTCAATGGTCCACACCAAATGGAGAATTCAACACCTAATATTATGAACACATAATCTGCCCGCTTTAACATTTTAAAATAATAGCAAAGATATGCTTTTCATTTTTGGCACCTGGATCACTGAACATATTGTTGGCCAAGCATCAGCGACCTGATTGGTTATATTCAAATTGGTAAACTAATCATAAAGAAGCAGATATCAAGTATATTATTGCTTTGTTCTGTGATACACATAGACGGTAAGTCTCTATTTTCTATTTATATTTTCATGGTGTGAGACTAACAGAGGGAATGCATCCCTGCAAAGTTTCTGAGCAATAAACAAACACCCCCATGTGTAATTTGGTCCACTTTAGCCATTGCAGTGTGGAACCAACTGAACCAAATGAAAAAGAAACAATATCACAAAAGCTCTCAAGAATAGGTTTACAGGGACGTGTAATTAGCGTGACATGAAAGATAGTTTTAGTTCTCATTTAGTGGCCTAGTTGCATTTTGTCACTCAGCCAACAGTGTTTTGCCCCAGCACTTGTAGAGTGCCAGCCCTGAGCTGTACTGTCTGTATTTCTCTTCTTCTTCGCTGTACTGTCTGCGCAATCCACCTGTTTAACTGACTTTGTATAGACCCTCATATTATTCTTAAAGCAATATACACTATACTAATAATGGCAGAGCAATAAAATAAAATTATAGCAAAGCAATGCGTTTGATTTTGGCACATGGATTGTGGAACACTGAATCAGCAACCTGATTGGTTACATTCCACTTGACAAACCAATCATAAAAAAGCAGAAATAAAGTAAGTTTTATTATGAATAACTTTGACGATGCAAGTGATGCAAGTAGATGTTAAGTGTCTCTAATTTCATGTAAAGTTGGAGTTTTTACTCAAATAGTGGCAAATGTGAGAAAGACAGAGTTTCTATCCATGTAAAATTTCTGACCAATAACCAAACACTTTAGCAGCTGCAGTGTGAAACCAACCAAACCAAATGAAAAAGCTAGAAAATTAGAAAAACTTGGGTTTGGACTAAGTGTAAAAACAGTCTAAATATCCAATCTTCTCTGCACTGAATTCAGTGTGTAACTAGACTATGGGTCAGTGACTGTTACCACCAACTTCCCCCCAAACCCCCAGTGTTCACATACTGCCACCAACAACAGCCATAGGTATAGCACCACCTTCATATGTTTCATCGTCCCCTTAAAAAAAAGCCTGGTACTGCCCTATAGCATAAGCTCCAACCCATCCCCACCCACAAGACACAGAGAAAATGTGACTGGTAAAGCACAAAACTGTCACCGTCAGATAAATGGTACACATGATGACGGTTTACTGTAATGGCATGAACAGTACTATGCAAAAGCCTGAGACTACCTTTCATTTACTTTATTTCCAGTCAAAATGGCCATTAAGTATAAGTTACTAATTTTATAGGAGACATTTCTGAGAAAATAGATATAAGATAAATCACTTGCAAAATGAAGGAGAAAGTCAAAGAAAATAAATGAAAAAAAAAAACAGGAATTCCCAAAAATGGAGTTAAAAAAATAATTAAAAGGTACAAAGAAAATGGGACACAAACAATACTAAAAGCTTTCAGAGAGAGGAGAAAATCTGAAAAAATCCACACATGTTCCTGTCCATCCTTCCACTACCAGAGGACAACTCAACACTATAAGTCTGAAAGGATGTGTAGCTGACAAGAAGTTCTTACTGAGAAAAGGAAAGCGACAAATCAAACAAAGAAGCTGCTGGTGTTATAAAAAAAAACACAGAATGACCACCTCAGTCCAGTTCAGGAGTCCAGAACTCAACATCACTCAATGTGTTTGGAATTACTTGAATCATAATAAATAGAAAGTGCTAAACCAACTTCTAAGACTGAACTATGGAGGTATGGAAAATATCCCTGCAGATTTCTTTGAAAAGCTGAAAGTGAGTCTCCTGAAAAATAGGAAGCTGTAATAAAGGCAAAAAAGAGTGGACAAACCAAACACAGAAAAATGTTATATTAAATTTAGTTGTTGAGGCTTCTATGTGTTTTTTTCTTAGATTGAAACATGTATAACTTGTACTTAAAGGTTTTTCGATGGGAAACTAAATAAATGAAGGAGGTCTCTGACTTTTGCACAGTACTGCATGCAGAGAAATCATCTCCATAACAAATCCTCTTTTCTTAAACAGCTTAACTCCTAAGAGTCTTAGAGTTCATGTAATTTTGCTATACATTTACATAATTACATAATTAATGACATGGTTAATTATGTAATGAATTACATTTACATTCTGTATGAACAGGTTTAAGTCTGCACTTCTGACTTTTTCACATTTGTTTCAATGTGAGAATATACTGGATGGTAAAAGGTATAGAAGGAGAGAAGTCTTAAACTATGTAAAGTTAGGGATGAGCACAAAAAAATAAAACTATTTGTTTAATGGTAAAGGATGAAGTGGAGTATTTTTGGAATTCTGGAATCTATTTGTTTTTTAAAATGTTTAGGGGGCCCATACCCTACATATTTCTTGTATTTTATTTTCTTATGATATTTGTGTGGTTTTATGTAACAAAAACAGTCAAAACGAATTTTAACATGGTCATTTTCCTTTTCTGGACTGATTTCTGTTACTGTGCCTTTGAAACTCATGAAAATGAGCTCAGTTCTAAATGGTTGTGCCTCATTCTAAAAAGCAGTGTGGGCTGAAACACTCTTTATAACTTCAGTGTTAAGGGGAGGAGCCCAATTGCTGTAGGCTGAATATGTTGATATAAATGTATGTAATATGTAAATACACATTACAAAAACAGTGACTTCAAAATGGGCTGTTTTTGCAGCTTAGGTTCCATATATTGTCATCGTCACAACAAAACCTCACATGGTAACTTTACAGGAGAGGGAAAAACTAAACCTTCTAAACTTTGAATAGAGGTTAATTACATTTTTTAACTTTGGAGCATTTGTACTGGTCCACCCATCGTACAATTTTAACATCTTATAAACTGCTGCTGGCATTTTTATATTCTGTAAAAATATTTTTTATAAAATACAATGTTTTGTTCAGATATGACATGGACTAAATGGACTGGGTAAGTTTTGAAATGCTAACAATCAGGCATGCCAACAGGTAAGGCATAAAAAGGTGCACACACTGTGTAAATAGTGAAACAACTGAAAACACCTGCGGACCACTCTGCGTCAGTCCAATGTCAGATTAACAGACCCTATGTGTGATTTCTTAAACCAAGGAATATGTTTGTGTTTTTGTCATTAAATCCAACATATTGGGGGTTGACATTTTCACATTTCTCTACCACATCACCTTAAAAGAACTACACAGTTTCTAGCTAGCCTAAGCTAACTACCTACCCAGCTAAGCCAGCTATGCTGATCAACACACAACTGCCATACCTTTATTTAACATTACTGATCATTGGGCCTCATTCACCAAGCATTCTCACCAAATTTCTTATTAAAACACCTTTACACAGTTTTCACAAAGATTCTGACATTTACCAATGATGTACGACTTTTCTCAAAAATAAATTTAAGAAAAATCTTAGAAAGATATTGGTGAATGAGGCCCATTGTCATCAGAACCGGTCCTGACCTCCCTGGACCCCTAAGCAAACTTCTGCAAAGGGGCCCTCCTACCTGAACTGTGAGCCATGAAAACCATTTGCTACTGCCGCACAGTCCCTTGCTCAGTCTTATCAAAGACAGAGCAAGGGTGGGTCTTCACAGAATGCAAGGGGAAAAATGCAGTCCAATGAAAGTAAACAAGTCTTTAAGAACTTCTGCTGTTGTTAGTCACCAGACCCACCAACCCCCCTCTGATTGGACAGATCAGAGGCTCCACCTGCCCCTCCCCCCAAAAAAATTCTCCTTGGATCTGCACTAATTTGGCAGGTGACCTATTTTGATCTCAAAACAGCGAATTTTACCAAAAGCTGAGGAGTTTGCATTTTTGAATAATGTTTACATACTACATCTGAGTCGTATTATGCTAAACCTTTTCTATCTCAGAGTGATGCATAGAAACTTGTTCATGCATTTGTTACAAGCAGAGTTGCTTACTGTAATGCTCTTTTTACTGGAGAAATCACAACACCCTATACAACTCATATAAAATGCAGTAGCATAAATCCCAATTAAAATAAAACAGAGAGCTCTTGTCACTTCCGTTGGAAACAGCACTGACTGCGTGTATATTTTAGGACAGATTTTGAAGCTCTGTTACTAATTTTAAAAGATCTAAATTGCCTTAAAGCACCTGAGGGTCTGTCTGTTTCTGATCTTAGATCTGCGGATCCTGACTTTCTGCAAACACCTTCTGTAAATTCCAGAAAACGTTGAGAGGTCTCTTTCTGTTATTCTACTTCTCAGTTCCACCTTTTATTAGACAGTCAAGCTCAGTTCACACTTTTAAGAAACACTTTTTGGTACTTAATTTTTTAATTTGATCTGTCATTGCTTCATATGATTTTAATTTAATACTCTTTTTTAATTAAATATTTCTATTACTGTTAAGCTTCCTGTAAAGCACTCTGAGCTGAAAATAAATGAAAAATAATCTATATTATTATTATTATTATTATTATTATGATTATTATTGTGTTGGCGCCACAAGTACCTCAATTTAGACAGACACAAAGAGATACAGACAAATAGAGAGAGAATATGAGGAAAAACATCAGTAGACGTCTTGGCTGGAATAATAACACCATTTAAATCAAATTAAATACTTGTTTTGTTTTGAGCCAGCGGGTCAGCACTTGGCCACTAGTCACAGCAGAATCAATCAGCAGCAAAAAGTCAATTAGCCTACTAATTACCCGACCACTCAATTAGCGGAGCGCACAGACGCTGGCTTACAGCTAGCTGAGTGGCGCTGCCAAATAGCTTTCATATTACGTAGTTCTATAAAATCAGCAATCAGAGCAGAAATGACTGCTGAACGACAAGCATTGTTTCAAATCACCACAGAGTAGCAGCTCCACACGTTAGCCACAACCCTGCAGGCTCTGAGAACCGGAGGCCGGACTCTCCCTCAGGTCGTTGCGCTGGCTTTGTTAGCAATGGCTGAGCACTGCTGGATGTGTGAAACACAATGGAGGCTAAGCAGGGAGCCGGGTAGCGGGCATTTTTCTGGGCATGGCTGGGCCAGCTGGCACTGCGCTTTTGCAGGATCATTCTAAAGCAGGTCACGCTGGCTCCAAGCGCCAAGCTCCAAATGCTACGTCCCTCAAGAACAGAGTGATGGAAGGAAAATGTCACTCATTTGCAGATGCTCTTCTGCAGTTTCGCTCTTTACACCTCGATCTAAGACACATCTGGCTTTAAACACAGATACCAAAGTTATAAATAATAAAGTAATGCTCTTCTTTCATATGAATCATTTCTGTCCCGCAGCTCATTGAAACATGGAAAAATTATGCAGAAAGTGCAGATTGTAAACTTTCAATCCATAACACATTTGTGGTTGTAAGTACAAGAGGGGATATTTTATTATTTGAATTTAATGAAATTTTATGACTGAATTCAAAATTCAAAAAGCAAAGATGTTGGTTAAACCTGAAGTTCTCAAAATGTCTGCAGAATTCAGTGGTTGAAATGTAAAGTCATTCAGAGCGGTTTGATGTGAAATGGTTCACTGTGAAATAGAGATTACTCTAAGGCTCTAAATGACCTAGCACCCGCTTTCCTCACAGAATGACTCTCTGTTTATGTTCCAGCATGTGATCTTAGGTCTGCGGATAACAGCCTTCTGCAAACACCTTCTGTAAAATACAGAAATGAAGAGAGGCCCCTTTCAGCTATTATGCTTCTAAACTGCGGAACTCAATTTCACCTTTTATTAGACAGTCAAGCTCAGTTCATACATTTAAGAAACATTAAAACATCTCTTTGCTTTAGCATTTAATTAAATTCGACATATCTTTTTAGAGCTTTCAGAGGTGGACGTCTGGTTCCTATCATCACCACTGTGAACAATTCTGACTTGGTAAGTTTCTCTAGAATGGAGCATTTCACACCAAATCACTCTAAATGACTTTGTCTACATCTTAACCGTTTAATTATGACTGGCTGCCCAAATGTGCTGTTTTTTTGTGACATCACAAGAACAATAGATTAAAATAGGCTATACATTTCCATACATGGACTATATGGACTGGGGAAACAGTTTTAAAACTTAAACAATATTTAGATATGGCATAAAATTCTGTGGAAAATTAGTTTTTCCATGATACTGAAGCTCTAATTTTTTTTCATAGTGCTGTGTACAATCGCGCTTCACTTGGTATCGATATTAAAGCCAAAAGTCTGGTATGTTTAAGAGTTAAATCCTGTGGAAGCTGCAGTCCGACGAGTCCGACGGTAACGCTACAGATCAGTTCTCTCCAGTTCTTGTTGTTATTATCTGCTGCAGGGACATTGGATTAGACAGCTTAGTGGAGCAGGAGAGAGGATGATGGCGCGTCTCTGGGGTTGATTAGTCATGCCTGGCATTAGGGTCCGCAGAGGCGGCCCACTGGGGGAGGGGAATGAGGACACTTCGCATGCAATCGGCCTCAAGATGACCACCACGACACCTCTCATTCTCAGGCCATCAATCAGCCTGGCCCTGAGCGTCCGTTTCCACGGCGACGACAACGGCTCATTCTCTAGCAATTTGCCAGAGCTCAATTACAGACGCTCAAAAGTCTGCATCTTAATAGGTGTCTGGAGATCAGCGAGATAGTGATTGTGTTCCTTTTGATGAAGGGACGGGAAAAAAAAGCATGAGGAGAGCTGAATAGCTATCAACTAAAGGACAAAGACAAAGTACAAAGAAAAAAAGAGCAGCTTTCGCCTCTGCGGTGCTCAATAAGGTGCAGAGAACAATAAGCTTTGACCTCAGTATTCAGTACTTTGTACCACAGGCCTGAAAATCGAAGAATCTGCTAGAGTCCAGAAAGTTCACAGTCAATTATGAACTAATGGCAATGTGGGTTTTCATTGTAGATATGCTGTTTACTCTACAAAAATATAATGCTCTTCAATGTTCTTATGATTCTGACAGATACAGGAAGTGTAGGGGGCGATATGGCTTCTATTGTTTCATTTAAAAAGCGCTCTATAATGCTTTATAATGTTCATATGATCCACACAGTCATTCTGACAGACTGTAATACAATACAGGAGTAATTTGCTTTCAGTTTTCCAAAGAAATCTAGATATTTTTCTATACTTTCAAAGTTCAGTCTTAGACACTGAAACACTCTGTGTTTTTTTCCAGCAGTAACCGGTAGATCAAGCAAACATGACTGCAACAACGAGCCATAACGCCCATTAAGGACTCTCTAAATGATGATTTCACTGCTTTCTGGAATACGTCACATCACAAATGAAGCAGAAAACGGAGTAAACTGGTTTGAGAGAGAGTGTCCCTAACAACAACCAATTTCAATGTACATAACTGCATTAATAACATGCAGAACAAAGGTGGGGGAGCTTGAAAAGATCTTCAAAAATAATTATGTGTCTCTTTCCTGCAGGAGCATATGGATGTGAAAGCTGGTTAAAAATACCACCACTGGAAAGAAAAAGTGAAAAACACAAAAAGTTTAAGATGGAATGACGTAATTGTTCAGTGTGATTATTTTACTAAAATAACATTTTTAAACGCTGTATTATTGTGGTGTATGGGATGCTTCTGAACTAGCTGTGTTTTATATTGTTTATCTTTCAGGCAGTGCCAGTAGTATAAAACGAAAGCTCAGTGTAATATGTCTTTAAATCAAACATGGAATAGTTACAGCACTTGTTCATTCCAGTGTGCAATAAGAGCATCTATCTATGAGTTTACTTATTTTCATCAGCTAATCGCACATTTTCAGGAAATTGGAGACAAAAATGAAGACCCTAGACCAGCAAAGTATCTCACAGCAAGAAAGTATAACCTTCAAATGAAACAGGGACAGTTTCTTGAAATTTATACCCAATTCCCCCTTTCCCTCTCTTTCTCATCATCTTCCCAGAACTGTTCTCCATGTCTCCTCCACTCCCCATTCTTCTGCTCTCCTTTCCTCCTTGTGATGTTTGACCAATCCATGTACTGTTATAAGAGCACCCAGGACCAGGTTTGTTTTTTCTGTTATGGGGTAAATACTTAATGAAATGAGTGCGAAAAACAATGAATGACCCTTGATTTTGTCTTTAGCTGCTGCTAGCTTGGACAGTGTTATAACCATAGATATACACACCTAGATGCCCTGTTGCCTGTGGTTCTCTATCTGAGGTGATAAGTATGCGCGTCCGCCATGTTGGAGAGGTCAAGATCCGCTTGTGAACAAATTCACTTGTATTGAGAGATTATGAGTTCTCAGGATTAAATCGGCCACTACTTACTTATTACTCAACCGATTTTCACGAAATTTGTTTTGTTAAAATCCTTAGACATGGATTAATCTAGGTTGCACAGACTGCTCTCAGTAGCTTTTATTTCTTTAATAAATGGTTGTGATAATTAGCCGTCCGGACCAGCAGAAAAGTATTCAGTCTGCACCTGACGTTAAAAACCGAGTTTAGCGTGAGAAACATAATCAAACACACATCAGCAAATCCATCAATGTGTGAATCACTTCTAATCTTAATACACATAAAAATAAAATAAACCCCCAAAACACAGTAAGAAGGACAAGGCTGAAGTTGGCTTCCTATTCGCCAGCGTCTTGTTCTGAGTTTTCCCTGTTGGTGTGATTGTTTTTCCTCTGGTTCGAATTTTCCCGTTTCACTTTAAAAGGTGCAGCTTAAGACTTCAGAAAGTGACTGCACTGTTTAAGGTGGAATGGGAAAATTCGAACAAGAAGCTGGGAAAAAAGACGTTAACTTCAGGTTCATGTAAGAAAGTGCTAACGTTAATCTATTATAAATATCTGCACGGATTAAGGAATGCTATAATTTACCTAGCTACAAAGCAATAACCATCATTGTAAATAAATAACTACTACATAAAGTTAAGATTTCATGAATAGACTATTAAATGAAATAAGCTTAATGTAAAACCAGAGGAAAAACAATCACATCAACAGGTTCTTTGCGCATCACCAAAGTTCATCATCAGAGTTCTGGGAGTTCTGGGAGAAACAAGCAGCAGTTTGGATCCCACGCTGCGAGATAGCAGCATGCATGACACAAAGAACTGCTATACTGTTGCCTCACTTAGCCTCTCGATAGCAGCTAGAGCAGTGCATTTGCTTGAGAATTCGCCGGACACCAATAAATACGGCATTCCAAAGACTTATTTGTTAGAGACTTTTGGGCTGACTGAATCTGAACGAGCTCACCAGCTGCTCACTTTGCCCAGCCTCAATGATGCAAAGCCATTCGAGGTGATGGATCATATGCTGATACTCTTAGGTAACCACCAACCCTGCTTAATTTTCAGAGAGCCGTTTTTGCAGTAAATGCCTGAGCAAATCCATGCTACATTAGGCAATAAGCCGATCAAAGACTTCAGAGAGTTAGCTAAAGTGGCAGAGAGGCTATACTCAGTCACAGCGAGCTGTGCAGCCCCAGCTCCTTTTGCTGGCTCTATTAGCCCAGTCAGCAAAGCTATTCTATGGTCAGCGCCTGTCAGTCATAAAACCATAGGGTTGTGTTTTTTACCATGCTTGCTTTGGTGTAAATGCCAAAAAGTGCCATCCATATGTAGTTTTGACAAAGGGGACGATTCCGGATGCCAACGATCATGAACGCTGTAGCTGCCGTCCACTCATCTGGTTTACTGTTTATTACAGATGCCCTGTCGGGACAACGTTTCCTTTTCCTGACATGGGCACACAGGTGATGTTCATGCTAGACAGGAGGGCCCTCTGCTAGAGGCTGCAAATGGAAGCAAAATAAAGACATATGGAAAGTGATGTGTGTACTATGTATGTACTAGGTACGTTTTACCTGAGATTTTGCCTTGGCCAAAGTGTCTAGGCCCCTGCTAGGTGCAGACTGTCTGTGTGCCACTGGCCTTTTGGTAGACACTCAGAACCACAACTTTCTAGACGAGAGGTACTTTAACCCCTTAAAATCCCAGGATTGTTACATTTTAAGGCTTATGAAAGTGTGTAATAAAACGTTAGGCCCACCACCGGACCCTGGCCATTTAAGAAGTCAACTATTTCCCTTGCACACAGAGCAATTTCCCGACATCAACCCTGGCCAGCACACTCACTGCTGCTTGTGAGTTTTCTCGCTTACTGGGGGAATTCCCCGATCTCACCAAGCCAACTTTCTCCACTTCTGGATGGAACATTATATTACAACAAAAGGCCCACCAGTCCACGCACAGGCCCGTTAGCTTGATACGGAGAAGCTTGCAAGAGCTGAATTTGCAAACACGGAGGGCATAAAACAGAGATCGAATTCATTGTCAATGACGCCACCACTCTTGATATCTTCCAGTCCCTCACATACAAGATGTTTCAGCCTGATTGGCTAGAACTGTGAGTTTTTTTTAAGTAGAACTTGTCCGTGGAATATCACCAGTCTGCCCAGAGGATGTCCCTCAAAATGGTCATCTTAACTCCTTTTGGCCTATTTGCATTTCTCTGTATGCCCTTTGGCTTCAAAAATGGCCCCCAGACTTTTTAGTGATTTATGGACTTGGTCCTAAAGCATCTTAATTTTGTCTTTGTCTACTTGGATAATATACTTGCCACCAAAGCCTCTAAGACAGAACACCTGTTGCACCTTTCCAACCTTCTTTGAAAACCTAAGCCAGAGTGGCATCATCATTAACCCTGCTAAATGGCTATCTGGCCCCAAAGGAGGATCTGCAGAGCTGATCAACGAAGCCGGTGTATATGCAGACACTTCATGTGTCTGGAGATTTATTTCTGAATGCCACCACCTCAGCATTTTACATTTTGCTTTGCCCCTGTGCCCACTTTTCAACATGGCCCCCGTCTTGGGTTCCAGCTGACTTGCAGAAGGCAAAGTTTGTGTTTGTGTGTCATGATGCACATCAGCGCCTGTTGAAACCCCCATATGATGGCCCTTCCCATGTTCTGGAACCTGGTAGTAAAACGTTCATTATCGATATGGGCGGTAAGCCTGAATGCATCACTATGGACTGCCTCAAGCCTGCTCATTGTGACCATCCTCTCAGTTTGGTTACAGTTCCTCAGCGTGGTCGCTCTACAGCCATCACGCGACCACCTGGCCTTGAAGTCCCTGCTCAGACCATTGTTTCCCCTGTAGTATTGCACAGACTCCAGCTAAATTTACAATGCCACTTTCTGTAAATTCCGGGGGGACCTATGTAGTAGGAATAACATAAGTAATATCGCATAATTTACCCACTGGCATAGACAGTAGCTTTTCCTTTAAGTTTATGCTGTGTTGCTTGTGGGATGATGAAAGAGAGCTACCTTTTGGTTTTATATAACACTTTACACAAAAAATTGAAATAAAACAATGCAAAAAACTATTACAAACTATTATAAAGATCACAAACACACCAACTACAAGCTATGAACACCAGCAGTTCTCGTTTTAGTCTAATGGCCCCCTTCGATGGATAGTACGTGTCACTGCTAGGAAACAAAACTGTGCATAAAATGCTACCTGTGCAAAAGTTATGGCACATTCTATATTGTTATATATGTTTTACTTATATAATATATTAGACTCAGCAAATAAACAGAAAAATATCGGCAAATAAATAGAAAAATACCATATTTAAGTATGTTTTCTGTTGGGGATACTTAACTTTTCACAACACAATATGTAATTTGACCATGGGGCACACAAACTTTTGCATACGACTGTATTTTAATATTGTTTAATAACATCCAGCACCTTTAAACAAGTCCAATGTTTTTAGTTATGGCAAAACAATTTCTGAGATTTGGCTAAACAATTTTTATGCAGCTGCTTTAGCGCCCCCTGTCCCCGCTAGTTTAAGAAGTACTGCTCTAGGCATATCCTAGCCTAAACAAATGTACTTTCTTATGATTGAGTTTATGAGCTATACAAGAAAAGGTTCTTCAATGGAACCAGTGCCAAATGCTAAAAGAAGGGTCACTGTGACTGCACTGCATCTAAAGCCATTATGAATCATAATTCAATATGCCTGCAGTGCATGTGATTTTGTGTTATACAACAGTTAGTTCTGGCCACGCAAGCTGGTTGAGAAGCGTTGTAACCGTGCTGTTATTTTGCCATAACATCACAGGTTTTTCACAAACACTGTATCACTCCGCTGAGATGCCGTTGCTAAGCAATGACTTTGACAGCTGTAGGAGACGCTCAAGCCATTTGAACGTTTTCACTTCTTACTTTGCGCACAAACAGAAAATGGATACTTTTGAGATTACATTTGACCGACAGCCGATTTGGTCCGACTCTGAAGATGAGACTACACTAAATTCCCAAACTGTTAGTTGGTCTGTGTGAGGAGCTGGAGAACGAACTGCCGGCTGTGCAGTGAGTTACTCTGACGTAGCAATAAGCTGCTTGTTAAGGAACTACAATTTGGCGGAAGGAATTGCTAACATTAAATTATAATAAATGCCATGTTCACAGCCCAATTTATTAATGTCTTACTTTATATATTTAACTGTTGTATAAAAGCAATAGAACACTCGAGGTTGTGTGTTATCGCAAATAACATCACAGCTGTGATGTTATTTCGCGATAATACACTCCCTCTCATGTTCTATTGCTTAATAATACGGAGCCAGTATGAATCACCTCTCAGAGTTGGACTGTTGGTGCGGAATCAGAATTTGCTTTTTATGTATTAATGAATAGATTTGTACGGTTATAAGGTTCTTTTGTCAGCACTCTCAGTGTGAGGCTTTATATACAGGAGGTGAATGAAAAAAAACTCTGCAGATTTGATGAATGTGCTCCCCGGCCACTTTATTAGAAACCTCTCTCTTGCTATTGTCAGAGACTGTAACGTATCTGTAGTACAAGGTAGGCGTTTCTAATAAAGTAAACAGTGAGTGGTAGCAAAAGGTGGGTGTTTCTAATAAAGTGGCCAGTGAGTGGAAGTACAAGGTGGGTGTTTCTAATAAAGTGGCCAGTGAGTGGAAGTACAAGGTGGGTGTTTCTAATAAAGTAGCTGGTTGGTTTATATTCTGACAGAAAAAGAATCCTGTTGAGTTCAATTTGAGTTATGCATGTTTTCATCTTTGCTCGCACTCGTTCAAGGTGACCTGTGAAGTGTGTGTGTGTGAACTGCGCTTTGAAACACATCTGAATAGTCGCTGACTTCATGCTCGAGCTGTTTGTAAGCTCGTCAATTAAACAAACAATAATCAGCCTCACCTCCTGCACCACAGACTTCAATGGGTTCTAAGCAGAATAATCCAATTAGGAAGAGCAGTGAGCTGCATTCAGAGCATCAGAATGCGTTACGCTTGCTGTGTGCTGCATTCACAAGGACATTCTGGTATTCGTCAACAAACACTATGATGCATGCTGCTGGTTTGTTGAACCGCAGTGCTCTCTTGGCTCAACAGCTACGTTTGAAAACAAGCAAATCCGGCCTTTGAAATTTTCAAGCAAATGTGATTTTTTAACAGAATTTTCCTTGATTTCGTATGATATGTATTCGGTAGGTCAATGATGGATCACACCGCCTTACTGCCATCACTCCTACCACATCCATGTGAGAGCATATCACAATATTTAAACACCAGCTTGCAGACGTCTGGATTTCTCTATTCTATCATAGTAGTTTGAGGGGTGAAAGAACCGCAATATATCTGACGCTCGCTGTGTAAAAGCATTAAATGCAGTGTGATTCTCTGACACTAGACAAACAAAGTCCTCCTTTTAGGTGCGTTTAAACTGAAATCAGCACTTTTTTTGTCTTTTTTGATCTACAGTAACATCAATTCACTGTGCTGTGCGAGTGACAGAGCGCTGCTTCAAGTTAGCCAGCTGCTAAAAACAGTGGGAAGCCAGCGTTCTCTCACTCTCCAATGCCCCACACACAGCGTCCTCAGTTTACTTGTGTTTAAATTAGGCCTGTAACTTAGGACGGCATTTTAGGGCCACTGTTAATAAAAGTAAAAATAGTAGACTTCAAGAATAAAGGTGTAATATTTTGAGAAAAAAAGTTGTAATATTTCGAGAAAAAAAGTAATATTTAGAGGATAAAGTGGGCTAACTGTAGGGGCGCTGCCATTACGCGTTGGGGTCTCGGTTGCTGTACTGGTGATGCCCTCTTTGAATGGCACGGAGATGTAGCCACTGATAACCGTGTAGATGACCCTGCTCGGAACTCGGAAGCGGGGCCTCTCGTGGCAACAATAGAGTAGTGTAGTAGAAAACACCAACAGGGGCAGTCGCTAAATGTAGAAGTTTTTGAAAATTTACCAAACATTTCTTATATGTCTATCGAGCACGCACCGCACCCTCAGTTTAAATTCTTGCACCCTCAGTTGAACTTTGGGGAAAATGCATTTAGACAACCAAATGCAATCTAACTCCTTGCTAAGACCAGTGCTTTTTGTACACAGAACGGCTCTGGTAATTCAGTAGTTGGAAAGTTGGAAATGTAGCCTGAAATGTAGCACCCTCTGTGATAGCATACTGGATGTTCGCTGAAATCAAGGCTGAACAGTTCCAAGTTTGAACACTCCCCGGTCAAATTATATATTCTATTGACTTTGAACAGAATATGTGTTAATATATCCTCCACAGACAACACACTTAAATATGGCATTTCCCTGCAGATATAAGTGCACAACTTCTATTTATTTACCGACTTGACCATATTGGAAAAAAAATGTGCCATGACTTTTGCACAAGCTCCATTTTACATTTTATTTTTGTGCCAATATGTTAAATTTAACAAATAAAATGTAAATGTGCATTAAAATGTGCAGAAGTGTGCTCTCTGTAGAGGACATGTTTTGTTTTAACATATTGTTTTTACTGATCTCCAAAAATTAGCAAATAAGGTACAACACTGTCCAGTAAATTCAAAAAATTCAATGGCAGCCACATATTTAATTACATTTTACAATAACCATGCATTTTCCTAGCATGTACACCCTTTCGTTTCTGATGCATCCTCAGTAGGGTGGAAAGAATATATCAAAATAGCAATTTGAAATTGTGCACTGCCACGTGTTGGTGTCTGTTGGTCGTCCATGCATTATCCTCATTGAATTCAGTGGCGAATGCATGCTTTTTCTTTACGTATACCAAAATGCTCGTGAATGCAGCCTCAGTGAAAGAGGAGGCAAGTCTGATCTCAGAGCGGCTCTGTGGTGTTTCTAATATGACAGTACTGGTGTGAATGTGCTTCTTTGTGAATGTGGCCCTAAGGGCAGGTTTAAAGAACAAAGAGGATTCATCCTTCACCCTATATATAAAAACTCTCATCTTCACCGCCAAAACCTCTCTCTGAAACATCCCTCTACACTCCCTACCCATACTCCCTCGGCTCACTAGCCATCTCAAAAGATATCTGCATAATTAAAGGGTTAAGATGTAAACAAAGCCATTCAGAGTGGTTTGGTGTGTAATACTCTGTTCTAGAGAAAGTTAGAGAGTCAGAATTGTTCACAGTAGTGGAGACAGGAACCAGACGTCCACCTCTAAAAGCTCCCTCACACAAGTTACTACATGAAATAGTTATGAATACGCTGCTTGATGAGACATTGTTTTATGACAGTTTTGAGAAGGTTTTGATCTAAAACATATTTTTAGAATCCATTCGTGATGGAGAAGTACACCCCATTTCCAAAAAAGTTGGGATGCTGTGCAAAATGTAAATAAAAACAAAATTCAATGATATGCAAATCATTTAAACCCTATATTTCACTGAAAATAGTACAAAGACAACATATCAAATGTTGAAACTGAGAAGCTTTATTGTTTTTTGAAAAATATATGCCAATTCTGAATTTGATGCCAACAACATGTTCCAAAAACATTGGGACGGGGGCATGTTTACCACTGTGTTTCATCACCTCTTTAACAACATTCTATAAGCATCTGGGAACTGAGGAGACTAATTGCTGTAGTTTTGAAAGTGTTTTTGCTTGATATAGGACTCAGCTGCTCATCAGTTCGGGGTCTCCTTTGTTGTATTTTTCATTTTATAATGTGCCAAATGTTTGCAGTGCCACTTGAAGGCCTAAAGATCACGGCCAGCAAATACTGGTTTTTGGCCTTGTCCCTTGCAGAGATTGCTCCAGATTTTCTGAATCTTTAATGATATTATGTACTGTAGATGAAAAAGTTCTTTACTATTTTACATTGAGAAACATTATTCTTGAATTATTGCACTATTTGATCGTGCAGTCTTTCACAGAGTGGTAAACCCCTCCTCATCTTTACTTCTGAAAGACTCAACCTCTCTGGGATGCTTTTTAATACCTAATCATGTTATTGACCTGTTGCTAATTAACCACCAGGTGTTTTTTTAGCATTACACAACTTTACCAGCCTTCTGTTGCTCCCGTCCCAACTTTTTGGGAATGTGTTGTTGGCATCATATTTGAATTGGGCATATATTTTTCAAAAAACAATAAAACTTCTCAGTTTCCACATCTGATATGTTGTCTTGGAAGCATTTTCAATGAAATATATAGTTGAAATTTGCATATCATTGCATTTTGTTTTTATTTACATTTTTCACAGCGTCCCAACTTTTTTGGAAATGGGGTTGCACATGCAGGGTGTTGTGTTGCAAAGAAAACTTTTTCAGATTTATTACTTGTTTTTTTTTTTTGGAGAGTAAATAAAATGGCTTTATTTGTTTTGTGTACATCAAGTCTATGGTGACCCCTGGTTCCTATCACCACCATTGTAAAGACATTTGACTCTCTCTGAATGGCTATTTTTATCTCAACCACAGAATTATAGAGGATTTTTTTCAGCGTGAAGTTGAGCTCTGGTTAAAGCAGACAAAGCCTAAGTCTCTGACTTCGGTAAAAAAGGGTTGAAACTCGTTAAAGCCTGGACTTAATGACCCATATTAATATGGAAATAAATACTCAACTGCTGTCTTAAAACTACATTGAAAACCATCAACTCCCACCAAGAGAGCCGTGCTTCAATGAGCCATTTTCATTTTCAGTTTCTGATCATTAAAATGATCTGAGAAAAATGAACAATCCTCTTCATTAGAAGAGAACAGAGAGCAGTCAGGTCGAAAGCCAGGCTTTTTCTATCCTCACCCAGTCGGAGAATGTCTAGAAGGTGAAAGAAGTGTGTTCAACTCAACAGCCGCATGGAAACGTACAGTATGAGAGTGTAAATGATTGATTAAAGAAGCTAAAGCTAATTAATGAAATTGCAAGCTAATTAATGAATACACTAGAGGAGGCAATGCAGAGTCTCACAGAACACAGTGTAGCTCTAAACAGCAGCTGAAACAGCTCACATGTACATACAATGGTACAGAGACCACACTTAATATTTTCTGCACATTTTAGTGCACAATTTTTATTTATTTGCTTGTTTTGAGTTTAACATACTGGAAAAAACATAAAACAGATAGGGTGCCAAAACTTTTACACTGGCCATGTTTTTTTTCCCAATATGTTAAATTCAGCAAATAAACAGTAGTTGTGCAGATGTGTGGTCTCTGTACGGGACATGTGAACTTATTTTCACTTAAAAAACTATGGAAACTGACGAACTTTTGCATATGACTGTATAACTAAATTACTTCCTGTAGATTTATTCTGTGTAAATTTGATTTCATTTGATTCTGACAGCTCCCTGTAAACTCCTTGGCTAACAACAATGCTAATGACACTGTGAAGTTCTGTCATGCTACTTTGTGACAACAGCTGTTGCAAAAAATGCTACATTAATAAATTTGACGCATTACATTCACTAAAGACAGCTAGCTGGTAGATGATTAGGATAAGAACGAGTATGATAAATGTTTTCTATTCATGAGCTGCTGATGCTGATTATTAACATGTAAAGCTTTGTTGGTCCAGCAAGTAAATCGAGCATATTCTCCTATCTATGATTTATACACAGAATCTATCATCCTGTGTGAACTGGTTATAAACATTACAAATGTCCTACGGCAATAACAAAGATTTTATTACCTTTTTATACATATGTACAGCAGTGGTGTTTGGCCAGGGCAAGCACCTCCCCTGTCTCTTTTGTCTGGGCATATTGCGAAGTTACAAGGCCATAAAGACTTGGCATTCAGTTTGTACTGCTCGAGTATAGGCAGGAGTGTCTTAGCTGGGCTGTTTTTTCTTTGTAACAAGCTGTAATGAGGGAAAAATTGCCTCTAAAGCAGCATTTAAGGCAGAACGAAGTTTGAATAAGAAGCCAACTTTCGCCTCATCTAGTTAGCATTGTTACGTGTACAGGAATGTGATGCAGTTGACTAGAACTGAATACATCCCCCTAAGATGGTTCATCTACATCATTCATAAAGATTTATCTGCGTAACTCAACGTGTAAAGTCAGTGATTCAAACTTCAAACTAGTTCTGGGTCAAACTTCATCTCCTTCACATGTAAAAACTCTATGTTCTATGTATTTCCATTTTATTCATACTATATATTTATAAAATAAATTGACTAATGCACCTTTATAAGACTACATTCTTGTTTTCCTGCAATCCTCAAATAAAATGTAATCACTTTTGTTATAATGACTCTCCAATTATGTTTTACGTTTTTTGAAAATGGCATAATGAATAGAAATATCATTAATGGGGCACTCCAGCTCTGGTACGGATTTGTTTAGTTCCATCAGCAGCTCCTGGTTCAATTTAATGAAGTATTGATTAGATAAAGCAGGTACTGGATGGTAAGTGTAAACACTAGACTTCCTCATGGAGAGCTTTGGAAATAGTTACAAACATAAACTAACAAACATAAAATTACAATGGATTGTTTTTTGCTTTTAATTGAATGTTTTTTTTTTTAACAAACAATATTTACTGCCCGGATAAACATATTTACATATCATTTTCTCACATGGCCTAAGACTTTTGCTCAGTTCTATATGACCGGGAAACATACCCTGTCCGAATACTATGACTGTGGAATGAGTCACTGGATGATTTTACCAAATGGTTTCCAAAAGGCTCTGCTTATAGGCGACTGGCACACTCCCAGAGTTAAGGAACACTTCTGCTGATGCATTAATGTTTTTTAACTACTAGAGCTGCTATTTACTGCTAGCTTAAGGCCTTATTTTCCCTCAGAAGTGAATAAAAGAGGCGTAACATTAGAAATGGCAGCGAAAGCATATAATCCCAGATGGGGCTGAGCTGCCTGGCAGTCTTTTTAAGAACTCGAGGAATAATGGGAGAAAATGCACAACTGCTGCAAAAGCACAGAGTTTGGGTGAAATTATATGGGGCACAAAATATGCAAGAACTCTGCAGAAATGTGCATTAGTGCATGAGTCACTGTGCATATTGTCCAACAACACAAAAGGCTCTGATTTATACAGGAGAATTCATCTAATGCAAACAGTAGAACTCCTGCTAAGGGCTGAAGTGCTATGGCAAAAATATAACATCACACTACTTTTGTGCATTTTCACATTATGTTTGTGTGTATACCGTACCATTCTAAATCCACTGGCATTAATATGGAGTTGGTCCCCCCTTTTACAGCTATACCAGCTTCACCTCTTCTGGAAGCTTTCTACAGGATTTTGGAGTGTGTCTGTGGGAATTTTTGCCCATTCATCCAGAAGAGCATTTGTAAGGTCAGACACTTATGTTTGATGAGGGGGCCTGGATCACAATCACCGTTCTAGTTCATCCCAATGGTGTTTGATGAGGTGTAGGTCAGGGCTCTGTGCAGGCCAGTAAAGTTCTTCCATACCGAACTCACTCAGCCATGCCTTTATGGAGCTTGCTTTGTGCACTGGGGCTCAGTCATGCTGGAGCAGAAAAGGTTCTTCCCCAACTGTTCACACAAAGTTGGAAGCATAAAATTGTCCAAAATGTCTTGGTATGCTGAAGCGTTAAGAATTTCCCTTTACTGGAACTAAGGGTCCTAGGCCAACCCCTGAAAAACAACCCCATAGCATTATCCCTCCTCCACCAAACTTTACAGCTGGCACAAAGCAGCCAGGCAGGTAATGTTTTCCTGGCATTAGCCAAACCTAGATTCATCCATCAGACTGCCAGATAGAGAAGCATGATTCGGCACTCCACAGAATACGCTTAGCATTGTGCTTGGTGATATAATTCTTGCATGCAGCTGCTCAGCCATGGAAACCCTGCCATGAAGCTCCTGCCACAGTTTTTGTGCTGATGTTAATGCCAGAGGAGGTTTGGAACACAGAATTCAGCAGAGTGTTGGTGACTTTTATGCTCTACGCTCCTCAGCACTCAGCGTTCCCTCTCTGAAACTTTACATAGGCTGACACTTCGTGGCCGAGCTGCTGTGGTTTCTAAACTCTTCCACTTTTCAATAATACCACTCACAGTTGATCGTGGAATATCTACTAAGAAAGAAATTTCGCAAACTTGCTTGTTGCAACGGTGGCATCCTATTACAGTACCACATTCAAATTCAGTGAGCTCTTTAGAACGACTCATTCTTTCACAAATGTGTAAAAGCAGACTGCATGGCTAGGTGCTTGATTTTATAAACCTATGGCAATAGGACAGAATGAAACACCTAAATTCAATGATTAAGAGGTGTGTTCCTGCAGTTATTAGATTATTCTGTACAAGTAGCGTAAAGACACCACCTATCGGTCACCTCAACATGAAAAATTGGTAATCTAAGTGAACTGTAAATAATGCACATTTATGATTTCAAGGAGAGATATGTGTGTATCTTTATGTCCAAGATTCATTTGACCTCCAAGAAAAGATTTTTTTTCAGTATTGATGTTGTGTTAATATTCACTTTTTTTTTTATTTACATTTTTTACGCCACTACAATGATGGCCGCCCCCAACATCGGCCACCATTAGTCACTTCAAGTTTTCCGTAACTTTCCTTTTAAAAAAGAGTATTGTGTTTATATTCAGATTGTCCTCAACTTTGTCCTCTGTGGGCACCCTTACTCTGTATACATAACAGTAGTTTCATGGTTTCAAACACTTTATCTCAGGACAAAAAAGGTAACTGCTAAGACTTTTACACTGAGACAAATATCTGTCGTGAAATGGAAATAGTGTTGTATTCCTGCTGCTTTGTCCAAGCAGAATTACAACACTATTAGCGATACCTAATCATTATTTTTATATGTGATTTTTTTCAGTAATAAGGTTTAAATTGCCTACTAAGGCGGGAGTTTACTTTTTTCTCCTCACAGAAATTGGCAAAGAGAGGGAGAAAATACGCAACATGATAAAGTGGCATAAATACTCACTGTCTTGTGTGTAATCTCCAGGTGTGGAGGAGCAGGTCTGGCAAGTGTGGTCAGATGAAGCCCCCTATATACACACGGCATAGGCATAAATTAATTTGCAATTATTGCTATGACTATGTAGCAAATTTACAAATCATACCAAACATTGTTCAATGTTTTTTATACACAGTGAATTCAATATAAATCAGCCGAGTTCCAGAGGATATAAGGCTAAAGAGTTTAGGCAGATATACAGAATCATGCAACACACCTAAACCACTTACACTAAATTATTTAACAGTTAGCTAGCTACTTACTCTGAGCTAAATACAAAATGTTCCTATAAACACTCAATATATCTATAACTAACTTTACTCGGCATTAACGTGTGTACTCTACCAGAGACGTTATAAACAATAAACTTGTTTAAACCTCATAACTGAACTTTAACGCTGGCTAAGTGAACAGAATTACCGTATTAACTAGCATTAGCTACCTTTTAGCATTCTTCTGCTGTTGCTGCTACTGGGCTGCTCTCCTGCTGGCAGTTTTACATTGGAAATATTGTTATCCAGCAGTACTTTCTCAAAATTCTCCTGATTGGTCACAATCTGCACTAAAAACACTGCCCCACTGAATAAAGCATTATGAACAGAATTCTCTTCAGTAAAACTATAGGGGCACTAGGCCTGTGTAAAACTAAATTCCCAACTTCAAACTCCAGCCATTTCCTTAAACTCGTCACTATGGCTGAATCTCAAATGGCTCCCTAATCCCTATGTAGTGCACTAAGATCATGAAATTATACATTTTACACCCAAATAGGGCACTAGCTAGCTATGTTAGATGGGTGGTTAGGCAGTTGACGGTTGAAGATAAATGGCTTTATATTTTCTGCACAGTTTGAGTGTAGAAGCCGTTATTTCATGACCTACATAGTGAACTACACAGGGGTACGGGGGCATTTGGGATTTAGCCAAACTTTCTTGCTAGCTGAATGTTACACGTGCGACATAGTAAATCGTTATAATCTGCAGTTAAATCACCTCCGCAATGACTTTTAACATGGTTACAGTGAGAAATTTTGATGGTAACGACATATACATTTGGAAATTACACAACTGAAGCGAAAACAGTGCACGAATTTATTTAGGTTTATTTTATTAACGTATCATAACTGCCAGTGTTAGCACCAACCATTAGCCTGCAGGCTGGCCGTCTCCATAGCAACACTGAACAGTTTGTGCTAAGTAGGTTGATATAACCGCAGTACAGACCCTGAGTATATTTCATATTTTTATGAACAGTTTTGTTTATGTGTCTCACCTGTAACGTTATCTAACCAAAATTTTTACCTGTAACGTTAATACCCACAGAACAGCTCCATCATCAGCCTAAAAGGGGAACTCCACGAGTTTTTCAAAATTTCTACACGACGGTTAAGAAGTAAACGAAGTCATTCAGAGTGGTTTGGTGCAAAATGCTCTAGAAAAACTTACCGAGCATTACTTACAGTAGTGGTGATAGTGGTAATTGTAAAATACACCCCACCCCCCCCCGCCCTCCCTAAAAAAAGCTAAGACAGCTTAAAATATAAAATATTTATTATTATTATTATTATTATTATTATTATTATTATTATTATTATCGTTATTATTTTGTTGTTGTTGTTGTTATTATTATGACTATGGCTACACCCACCACTTCCAAGGTGAAAACCTTAAGAAAACCATTTTTATGTTCAGTTTTATATTCATGAAGTAGAAAAGGGGAAAGAGTGATAGTGAAAAAAGGGGAAAAGAGAGTGAGAGGAGGAAGAGGAGGAGAGAGCCAGGGAGGAGAGAGAGAAAATGAGGAGAAAGAGTGAAGAGGAACATAGGAAGAAAGAAAGCAAAAGAGATAAAGAGAAAACAGACAGAGAAAGAGGAGAGAGTGAGAGAAGAGAGAAATGAGAGAAGGGGGAGTATTACTGAAATTTATCAATAAAGCAAGTTAAGCAGTGCAGCTTGATCTCCCTTTGGGCATGCTCCTTTGGAAATGTTCGTCCACCCACATCTGGACTGACCTGAATAACTTTATGATAAGGATAATCTTCTTAGTTCATTTTAAACAAAATATTAATGCTGGAATAACATCTAATGACAACACTGAATAAATGAATGTGTTTCATTAGCTTTTTGATTTACAATAAAACTATTAAAAGAAACTGTTCATTTTAGAACATACGGGTTATTATTATTAAAACTTTTAAGTCCAAAAACCGAAGACATGAAAACTTTTACATGTAACATTACTGTAAAAAAACTGTATGAAAGTATTTTCTAGTATTGTTTTAATCATATTGTTGCCTTATTCTTTATTATGCTGCTGTTCAGTCTTTATTCTTATTATTGTACTTTTTTGTAGTTGTGAAAAAGTAAAAAAATATTCCACGTCATTGCAGTTGCCACAGAAACGAAACTCGGCTGCGTTGCTAAGCAACAGCAGAACGCAAACGCTCAGGCGCCACTGCTTCACTGGTTTCAGCACGAACGTGACGCAGCACACAGCTGAAGGAAGGATAAACAGATGAATGGATTAATAAATGAATGAATGGCCTCGTGTCTCCAAATAGCACAAACGTCCGTTTTCTTGCTGAGGATCAAAGCCAAACAGGTTATTTTCACATTTTCATTACATTTTACCCTCACTGGCCACTTTATTAGAAACACTGACCTTGTACTTCCTCTCATTTTGGCTGGAGTGTCCCTTTAAAGAGGAGTTTCATCGTTTTTTAAAGTTTTCTGCATGATTAAATGTAAACAAAGTCATTCAGACTGGTTTGGTGTGAAATACTCGGTAGTGACGGAAACAAGACGTCCACCTCTAAAAGCCCCCTCACAGAAAGTCATCACATAAAATGGCTATTTCACTGATGTCTGAGACTTTGTTTTACAATAGTTTTGGTCTAAAATATAATTTCTAAAGTCCATTCTTAGTCCCCAAAGATAACATTCTTATTTTTTATCATCAACATTACATATAAAAACTCAGAAGGCTCATATAGGTTCACTGATGGTTTTAGATAGTAAATGTCTATTTGTGTTGTAGACATCGCAACCCCTGGTTCCCACTTCACCTTCGTTGTAAAGAGTCTCTACAACGGGCCCCTTAAAGGGAAGCTTTTATGCTTAATATGAACCTGACTCTCTTGCCATTTTTGTAAAATAATCCATTCACAAGTACAATAAACCATAGAAGCTTTATTGGGCACATATGACACTTTCACACAGTGACAAACAAAGACAACCAAAAAAGCTTGAAATGAAAAAAAGGAAAGAAAATAAACCCCACATTTTTATTGCACTTAAGTTATAAGAAAATAAAAATTCTAAGTGAATCAAACAAACAGACAATCCCTTTAAGGTTTTCTTTTTTGTCTGTCTGTGAACATCAGGCAGTTTTACATGGACTGAGGAAGGGAAAAAAATATATAAAAAAAACAAAAAAAAACAAACAAAAAAAAACACCTCCAACATCTGATTTCTCAAACCAGATCATAAATAAAAGAGAGGAGAAAGAACAAGTTTTCTTTTTAATCGTAATATACAGTGTTTAAACCACTTTCACAGTTCAGCTTGAGTTGTGTTTGACGGAGAATGAGACGAATTGTGGTCTTTTTGGCGTTCTTTTTTTCTTCTACGTAGACGGCAGGAACGTCTCTGATGAAGCTTCGGGTGGCACGTTCTCCACATTCTCTTACTCCATCTCTGAGTGAACCCTGGAAGCGACCGGCTAAATTTATGTGGACAGACGATGTCTAATTTTAAACGCTGTATTATTTTCATAGATCTGTCAAATTAAAGAATTCCTCACAGAACAGGCTGATAAGCTTTTGTCCCAAGGAATGTGGTGCGAACAACATACACTCTCTCACACGAATATACACGCACACAGTCTTGCTAGCAAACACACACTGTCAAAATAGTTCAGGTTTTCTTGTCGTCTCGTCTGACATTCTCCCTCTTTTCAGCCTCGTAGAGGCACATTTGGCTCAAGTTTCAGTGGCAAAAAACAAACAAAAACAAAAGAAAAAAAAGTTTGTTGTTTACATATCTCGTTTTTTTTTTATGCATGTCTGTGTCATTTTTTTATTTGTAAGTCCAAACTTTAGAAGTACATTTATTTTAGCATCTAGTCTGGGACTAAAACGTCACAGCCAGCAAAAAAAAAAATCAAAACAAAAAAACAACAGTTCCACCTCATCATTTGTGTCTAGCAGCATTAAGTTCAGTTTGGCCACTGGGGGGGTGGAGGATATGGGGGGTACCCATGGGGATAATGGGTGAAAACAAAACAAAAAATTAACCAAAAAAAAGTCCCCATCTCCCATGAAGCACCAGTACTGAGGAGAGCCAACATGAGCAGCCTGGTTTGACACGTGAGGACAGCAGGGCACATCGTCTTTCTGCAAAGGAGGAAAAAAAATATGACAGAATAATAATAATAAAAAAAAAACAAAACCAGAGAAAACAGCATCAACAGAAAAAATGTGATCTAGCTTAATACTGAGCCTTGTTGCTAGTGGCAACAGTGGACTAAAAAAACATGAAAAGAATGGAAAAAAAAAAGTAATTTTTGAATTCACAGTTGTGTCGAACTCATGAAAAAAGAAAAACAAAAAACAAATGTGGGGGGAAAAAAATTTAACAATGACAACGCAGTGGGGAAAAAAAAACAAAAAAAACAAAAAACAGTGGGCTCCTGCTTAGTCAGGACTGATAAGATTGGCTTCCTTTGTTTGTTTGAATCCTCACATTTAAATCACCCCTTCTTCCATCAGTTCTGCTTTTTTTTTCCTGTTAAAACTGCACCCATTCACCACTGAGGCTCCACTCTCTCACCATGCATACAGTGTTGACTGTTTGTTCAGATTAAAAAAACAAAAACAAGAAAACAAAAAGAGGAAAGAAAAATAAGCTGTATGTTTGTACATCGTCAGGCTTGAATTTCACCAAGTCTCTGTGCAAGGCCGCTGCAGCTCCGCCCCCGTTTAACCCAGCATCCTCCTTGTCTGTGCCTTTCCTTTCCCAGAATGCTGTGCTGCTGCAGAGGCCCCACCCCCCTACCGTACCTCGCTGCATGGCGACGGTTGCTAAGGGGGCATCCCACGAGCGATGGCACGGCAGGTCGAGGAGGAGGATGAGATACAGTGAGCGAGCGAGCGATGGGTCCTGCCGCGGAGCTGCGCGAGGAGGCCCAGTTCAGGTTTTTTTGGACTCCTCCCCCTCCCGGTTCATCTATATATATTTTTTCTCTCTCCGCCAGCGTGGTGATGGATAATCCATAAATGTTTTCATTTCATGTCCACGTCGAAGTCCAGCACCAGCAGCTTGGTCTCCTCCGTGCCGTTTCGGCTGCCCACGGCGCACACCAGCTTGGTGTTGGAGGCGCGGATCCTCCAGACCACACCGCCGCTCCCCCCACTCTCCAGCGTTACTAGGTTCCGGATGAACTCGCCCGTCCGCAGATCCCACAGCTTCACCGTACCGTCGTCAGAACTGGTAATCACGAAGTTTTTGTTGAACTGCAGACACGTCACCGCGCTCTGGTGCTTATGGGGACCTGCAGAGAGACAGACAGACAGACAGACAGACAGACAGAGAGGGAAAGAGAGACTTTTTTAGTGATATGATGGATGGATGAGCTAATCAGACCTACTGGCTACAGCACTGACATTAAAAAATAAAAACATCAACTCAGAGAAAATACGTAACCATGGTTACAGAAAACACTGTAGCACTGTAGAATGGCTTTAGTGCCCTTGAGGTATCAAATCGAGACGGCTTTACTGAGAGACACAGTGAGAGAGAGAGAGAGAGAGAGAAAGGGACACTGGAGAAGAGAAAGAGTAGAAAGAGAGAAAGGAGAGACAAAATAAAATGGAGGGAGGAATATGTGTGAACATATTGTCCTGTCAGTGTGGAGAATAAAGTGGGCGTGTCCTGCTGCCATAATTGACAGCAGCGTCAACAAAGCTCATATATCCCTGTGTCTGTGTTTCAGTCAGGGCTCAGATCACTTGTCCATTTACTAATAATTATCTATAAACAGCCATGAGACTGAAAGTGGAATTGATTGTTTTTTTCTTTCCACTTTGTATGAGTGAGCTCTCTGTGCTCCAGTCTGTGATCTCTAATTCCAGTCCTGGTTTCACAGACACAACAGTGAGTTCCCAGTGAGCCGTGAGTTGTAATCTCATTGTCATAACACCGTTACAAGCACTTAAGTGTTCATTCTTAATTTTAGTTTAATATTTAGATATTGTGGGGACTTTTCACACCTGTTTTTTTATGGATGAAAACAGAGGATGTGTTTTTTATTGCACTGAAAACTTCACATCAAGTGCAATCTAATTTTAAATAATAATAATAATCAAAAAATAAATAATTTACATACTGAGGCTTGCAGCTAGCAGTAGCAGTAGAGGGGAAAAAAACAATTGTGGGGAAAAAAATATATCAATGACAACTCAATGAACACAGAGCTGAGGCTCTAAAGCACCGCCTCTGACAGGGATAAAACTAAACCCCAGATATACAGATTATGTGACTGTAACAAACCTGTATTTAACAATAAATTTGACCCCATTTATCGATATTCCAAACCCGTGTATCATCCCAGCCCCAGTTTCAAGCCTCTGTTCATCGTATTGATCCCTGTAAAACACTCAAAGCTCAACGCGTCTGCAAACACACAATTCTGATTAACAGAAATAAATGAAAACAGAGAAAGCCATTATGCAAATGAGATTATGAATATTTAAATACAGTGATTCAGTGTTGCTGGAGTCTACGAAAGATTAAAATGAAGATTTCCATTTCAAAGAGACTAAATCTACTAATGAAGCATTAGAGCATTGACTGGAGCTCTGAGTGAGTGAACGAGAAGACGGCCGACTCTAATCAGCTGTTTACATCATCACACAGTAACACACACTAAACACACAACACCCCGCCCCCCCACTCCAAAAAAAAACAAAACAAAAAAACAAAAAAAAAACAACCAAACACTTCTCGCTCTCTCTCTTTATCATCTGCTCTGTCTATCACTTCAGTGTTCCCTCAGAAGGAGTGCGTGTGGCGGGGGTGCAAATGTAATACAGCTCATTGTAGTATATAATATATATATAGCGAGAGAGAGAGAGAGAGCAACTTTTATAATTTTATATAGGACCTTTAAAAAAAACTAATTACAAACTACAAAGTGTTTTACCAAAAGATTAAAAAAGATAGGTTGACATACAAACAACATATGCAAAAGGGAAAAAACATGCTGAAATAAAAACAGAATAAAATGTAGCATTAATTAAAGAAACAAACCGAAAAATAAGATATGACTAAAAAACATATATGTAAAAATCTTTGTTATTGTTATTACATTATTGTTTTAGAATTAAAAATAAAATGAATCATATAAAATATATTTTCTTTTTATTTAATTCTTCATATATTAAAATATTATATTATATTATATATATATATATATATATATATATATATATATATAAAGTATTAATAGCTGTATTACTTTATTATTTCTTTATTATAGTTTCACTTCGTAAATTATCAAACAAAATTACTCTCATAAAATTCAATATATACTACATTTTCTATTTTAATTATTTAAAATATTTATTTATATAGGCAATGGTTCTATTTAAACACTATATTAAATGTGATTAAATGTATGAACTTTCAGAGCCACTGTTTCAATATTAACTGAAAGCTAATGAAGGTTAAGTGTTCTGTATTTAAAACAGTTTAAATTGTGCTGTTTTAAATGAGATCTGTTTAAATAAAGGTGAAAGGAGGAAATGCCCACTGACCCAAATACATGACCTACAAATGATGAAGGAGAAAATTCCTTCTTTTCTCTCCCTCTGGGGATCTCCACCCCTCCCCCTCCCCTCACCCCTCTTTCCACTCATCCTCCACGCTCTGTCATTCTGTGCTGCTCGTTAGCACACACGGCTTTGTTCGTACTGGAGTGAGTGTGTGTGATATACACACAGTGATATACACTGTAGACACGCTGACACACACAAACATACACAAGGACAGATGATGAAAATATGAACCCCACTCCCAAATGCAAGAGGAAGAGAAAGTAATAATAAAAAATGTCTTGATTGTGTTCTGTATCTTTCGTTCCATCAGAAATAATAAAGAATAATAATAAAGCTCAAACAAGACACAACGCATCTTTAGAAAGAAAAACTCAACAAAAAAAAAAACAAGAAAAAAAAATTAATTCATTTCAAAATTTAAGGGGGGGGAGAGAGAGAGAGAGAGAGAGAGAGAGAGAGAGAGAGAGAGAGAGAGAGTGATAGGAAAAGTGAGAGAGAGGCAGGAGAGAGAGCTAAAGACGGTGAGAGAAGAAAGAGAAAAGGAGGAAGGGAGAAAAGAGAAGACAGAGAGAGGCAGAGGGGCAAGGAAAAGAGATCAAGCAAGCTAGAGCAAGAGTGAACAAGAAGAGAGAAATCAAGAGAGAAAAAACGAGAGAATGAGAATAGAAATCGAGAAAGAGGAAGACAGAGAAAGTGAGAGAGAACGAGAAAAGAAATTGAGAAAAAGGAAGCATGAGAGAGGGTGAAAGAGAGAGAAAGAGAGTGAGAGAGAGGGAGAGAGAGAAACATGCAGTACAGTGAGTGGTTGAGTTTTCTCACCTTGTAGGGTCTGCAGACACTGGCCTGTTTTGATGTCCCAGATTTTGACAGTGGAGTCGGCGTTCCCCGAGACCAGGATGTTGTCCTTCAGCTCCATCCCGCTAGTCAGAGACTGATGACCTGTCAAGGTGTGGATGCAGTTCCCCGTCTCCACGTCCCACACTCGGATTGATGTGTCCAGAGACCCACTCACCACGTGAATACCGTCAAACTGCAAAGAGACAGCATGACTATCAATGAACATCTTCAATACGACCTAATGATAACGACACAAACACAGACAACGCGGCCTAACAATCATTCATATTAGAGCTTCAATGATTAATTTCTATTATGATTCGTTAGGAGTTGATTTAGTGAATCATGAAATCTCCCATTTCAGTATGATTCAATTTGTCTCCTTCGGTCTGATTCAGAATCATTTCTCAAAAGTACAGAATAAACAAACGTAACTGAAGGAACTATTTACACAGTTATGGAATACATATACACTAAGAAGAAGATTAATGTTATTTTTCTGTTTGAAAATTTTACTTTGGCCATAAAACTGAGCGCATATTTAATTGACTTTTAGATTATTAATATTAATTCCAACATTCCAAAATCAGTGCAGCTATACCACCATTCTCAGATCCGTTTTACACTATAATAATAATGATGGTAACAAAAAGAATAACATTTTAAGTGTAATAAATTTACACAGCAAAGATCTTTATGTGGAAATATATATATATGATATAAATACATAATATATGGAGCTCATAATATGGACAATAAAAAAAGTTAGAAAATCCCATTTGAGCCAGTCATCATCATGATCATCATCATAATAATCATCACAATAATAATAATAATGATAGTGTTTCTATGCATTGTTATGTTTATAATCAGGCTGAGACTTTTATGAATGCATTAAGTTATAAACAACTTGAATTGCCGCCTTAAGATCAATTACTTTTATATCCCTAATCTTCATACTAGGGGCACCAGACAAACAAAGGCTACATATGAGAATAATTGATTTGTTTATTAATATTTTTTGTGCCAATTTTCCAGACTATCTAGTGTCTTTGCCCACATTAAGCCGTTCTTTCGCTACGGAAGCTTTACTGAAGTGCAGATTAATGTAGGTTATTGTTACGAGGATTATTATTACAATACATGCAGTAAAAACTCGTTACTGAGTATGTATTCACAGCGAGGCGTCTTGTGTCAGTATTTGTGCTGTGAAAGGACCTAACGAGCAGTTCTGAGGAGCAGTGGGCGGACTGGGGTGGATTTGATTCGATTCATTTCACAACGAGACTCAATGGCCTAAAGCCCAGATCCGCTCACTCCCATTCTTATTGTATTAAATGCTACTTTATTTGATTAAACTTTTCTAATGTAATTGCTCTAAAGCTCTTAACAACCCAGACCCAAATGATCAGAGCAGGATGCTGGGGCTGAAACCTGGATGACGGCCCGAAACCCAAATGAGCCAACGCCACTTATCCATTGCGTTCTTTGGGATGAATGTCGAAATCGCCGATTCAGGGCGTTACGAAACAGTGGAAAGCAAATAAACAAACCCCCCTGCGCTGACATCAAACTCTTTACAGGAAATGTTAGAAGTGTGCTCAACATTTTACACCTTCAAGCAGGCCGGCATGACTGAGCACTCTACATGAACTTCCATGCTAACAGACGGAACATCAGAGAACGTTGCTGTATTCGGAACAAAACCCCATCTGCTGTACTTGCATTCAAAATAGAAACTAGGGCTGCACAGCATGTTATTGTATTATGTAATCTTTTAAAATTTTTCTTATTAATTGCATTTTCCATTTAGTTTTAGGGCTGCAATACGCAACTGAGTCTTCACAGAGCCGAATCACAGTGGTTTATTGTGTGCTGTGAGCATCCTGACCAATCACAGACAGTTTTGGTGAATCAAGGTATTCACAATAGACGTAAATAATCTAGGTGAAAAATATGTACACTGTCACCTTGCATTAGGGGTGGGAATCTCTAGGTACCTCACGATTCGATTACGATTCAGAGGGCTGCGATGCGATTATAAAACGATTATCGATGCATCTCGATGCATCTTTTTTTTCTATATAGCATTTATATTTTCTCACTGTGTGAGCTCAAGTTTCGAGTTCAAGTTTCAAGTTTATTTGTCATTTGCACAACATGTCAGGACATTTATGCATTGAAGTGCTTGTGGTGGGGGGGGGGTCGCTGTGTCAGTAAAGTATCTTTGAGACGGGACGTGTGAAACATAACGCGAAAGCCCTGTTTCGCAACGACTGAGAACCGGCGTGCAGACCGCTGGTCACATAGCAGCGATGCGTTATTCGCATTTATAAGCACTGCAGTTGATTTCCTGGTACGTTAAATCTGCAACGAGAGACTGTCACACACTGAAAAGTTGCGAAGATGAAGTCGCTTCTCTTTCGAATTCTCCAGTTCTACCTTAAACGGTTCAGTTAGAATTTACGGTGGAATGGGTAAATTCGAACAAGAAGCTGGAGAATAAGAAGCGACTTCAGCCTTGTGAAACAGTCGAACGTTGAGAGACTTTCAACTGATCTACTTCTGAGGAAAAGTTTTCTGGTGGAGATGGGAGGAAAGTGGCTATAGCTGAAGCTTAAAGCAGAGCAAAGTAAATCTGCGTTTTTGTTTATATTCTTTAGTCTATACTAGGAAATTAAACTCCCAAGGTGGTTTGATTTTTGTTGAAAGGACAAAATGGCTCTTCTTAACATTTGGATTGTGACTCCTGACCTAACCTGGCCTTTAATGCAGAGGGTGCCGGTCGGATTTCTCGCTCATCCAGTTGTGTTTTTGTTATGTGCCGCCACAGACTGTCCGGGTGCTGCCCTTACCCACTTCCAAGTTCCGCCTTTTGCGTTCCGTCAACATTACGTTATAAATTAAATATTTAGAAAATCGATTTAGAATCGTTCACGTCCGCATCGCGATGCATCTAAGAATCGATTTTTTCCCGCACCCCTACCGTGCATGCTAGCGGTTTCCAACCCAGACCTTTTTCCTTCATGCCTGTGCGTTATGAGGTTGGATGGAGTAAAAATCTGGACCAAATGGGTTGGGAAATGGTATACACATATATATGTATATGTTAAGGACATTTGATTGTGCTACTGAATAAAAAGCTGCTGTTGCACAGTACTAAAGACTATTTTTGATTGCACTCATTTTGTATACTGTATACATACAACAGAGCTCTGTATTTATGTCTATTAGACTTTGTCACAGACGCACACAGACTGCGTAGTAGAGACTGTGCAGTACTTACATATATTTTCTTACTCTTCAATATTTAGTTCCCTTTTTTACCTAGTATTTACATAGTGTTTACACAGTGACTTGTACTTAATTGTGTAGTATAATTGTTTCTCCTCCTTTGTGACAAACTCTTGAATATATTAAATTTGATTGAATTTTCCCTAACCTTGGACCTCACACAACCTTAATTAAAAGCCTAATTCTTTAACTCTGGTCCTAGTCCAAACCCTGCGTTACACCAGATAGTTTGGTTAGGAATTTTATACATCTGTAGAGTACCTATAGTGTTTTTCCAAATAAAATGAAACAAAAAAAAAAATCAAAGAAGTAATGTTAGATGTCCATCCAATATATATCTATACAAAATTCAGCACTGTAGATCAATTGTAAGTTTCTCATCTTTGCAAACTTAATTGCTGGGCAAGAACGATTTAACTTTGTTACCCCAGTGTGTTTTTTATATTGTTAAAGTATCTCCAAAATGGCAAAAAGGCAAAAATGTTTTAATGTAAGTTAAAGAAATTTTGCAGCATTTCTATTGCCCCATTTATCATGAAATTTTCACACAATGTGAAGAACAGTAGCTGTGCTCAAATGACATAAAAAAATGAGAATTATTTTTTTGGATATACTGCAAGATATCACAAGCACACTATACAGCAATATAATGATAATATGGTATTGTGCTTTGAGAGGAGCATGTAAAAGCCCAGAAAGCTCTCCTTAATCTGCCCACCTGACCAAACACTGCAAAAGTGCTGAAGGTCTGAGCAGAAGGCTGATCTGTCCTTTAATCTGCATTGCAGGAAAACGCCTGCTGGGGCCTTGAAGGTGATGCCCTCACAAAAAAAAAACAAAACAAAACTGCACAGTCATCGCATGCAGAAAGCTGCATTTCCACATTAGAGGGCAGGTAGGATAATGCTATTGTTTTTATAAACAGCTTAACTGGTGAATCTGGCAGTGGAACCTACTTATAAGCATGGACATTGAACATTTTAGTATTTTCTCTGTTGATTTAAGCCCTTCATGAGTTGGTGTATTAATGGACCATAAGCACTGCATGAAGTCTCCAGGAAACAGACTGAGACAGGACTGCAAAGATGAATGCTCTATAATGTTCATATGATCCACACAGTCATTCTGACAGATTGTAGTACCCTACATGAAGTGTAGGGGGCGATATGACTTTTATTTTATTCTAAGGGAGCTCCATCATGTGATCCACATGGTTATTCTATAGATTGTAATAGCGTGGGCATCTCACCTGTAATGAGTAGACTCTGTTGGTGTGTCCCTGCAGTGTATGTAAGCAGGTTTCGGTCTCTGGGTCCCACACTTTGACCATGAAGTCATACGCTCCGCTCACCACTCTCCGGCCATCATATTGGACACACCGCACCGCTGCCACATGACCCATCAGAACATGCAAACACTGACCCGTCTCTATATCCCACACGCGCAACGTCGCATCACGAGATCCACTAACCACCCTGAGAGACACAGAGAGAGAGAACATTAAATAATATGCATTTACATTAAGGCTACATAATATGAACAAAAGACCCTAGCATGATCTGATTGTGTATCAGCAATGTAACTTAAATGTAATTCAATGTAATAGTTAAAGGTAAAAGTAAAATCGCAATGATTTCTCCAAATTTCCACTTAATTAAATGGGTGAGATGTAGCCGGAGTTATTCAAAGTGGTTCTATGCGAAATGCTCCATTCTAGAGAAACTTACCTCATCAGAACTGTTCACTTATTTCTTAAGATTAACCACTGATTTAACATCATCAACGTTACAAATAAAAAACTCTAAATGACTTTGTTGACATCTCAAACACTGAATTAATAATAATAAATAAAAAAAAACGAGTAAAGCTGGTGGAATTGTTGGAATTGTTGGATTACACAAATGCACTGATTCAACAAACCACCCACAGAACTGTGTCGGGATGGTCGCAGAACATAAACAACATTGTGATTGGTTAGGGAGCTCATTTGCATATTGGAGTCTTCTTTTCTGTTTACTTTTAACATGAGCATGAAATGAAGGCTTTTTCCCAACCACGTCCTCCACCACCAATACTTACACTGGTCACAGGACTATCTGGTAACATATTACTAATGTGTTAATGCCTTAGATGGCCAGGGCCCACTGACTGGCCAAAGTTTTAATACACACTTCTATAACCTAACAATAGCTCAGCCAGTTTGCAATGAAGTCTCTGTAGTTACTGAATAATAAGCCTTAGTCTGTATTATTACATTAAGGGGTTAAAATCACAAATTATTAACTCCACTAACACAGTTAAAAAAACACATTTTCAATTTTTTTTTTATTTCGCTGATAGTAGTGCACTTGCTCAAATACAGCTTTTAAAAGGCTTTTAAAGATTAACTACACAAATCAATGCGATTAATCATGATTACATTACAATTTTAATAATCATTTGACGGCCCTTTCATTTATTTATTTATTTATTGCTGCGGCGTGCTCTTCATGCGAAAAATGGTCACCGGAGGGAATAAAAATGAAAATGACTCGGTGGTCAGTGAAGTGAGCTGGGCTTCAGGTCATTCAACAGAATGAGCAGTCACCAGATTCACACAATGGCCTGCAGGCAAGAGGGGCTGAACAGAATCACCGATGCATTTATGTTCTGTGTCTACAGAGAATAAAAGATGGCAATAAAAAAAAACACACACACACACACACACACACACACAAAAAGACAATGTGCGCTGCTGTAATGTGCGTATACTAACACACCAGCACTACAACCAGCCTTTTACTGCTCTGTGAGTTGAGGGGCTGGGGGTTTGATTTGGAGCAAAAAGGAGACCTACAGTCAAATCACATGACATTATACATATTATAGCGAGCATCCACTCAAAGTCAGTGCATTCTGTGAAAACAATCAGTTTGTCACAAGAAAACGGTCACATATATATGATGAAAACATGGAATCACTTAAAAATATAATTTTTCAGTCCCTCCTCCCACCCTCATCTATCATGTAGAGAAAACATTCAGATAGCTGAGACCCTCCCTGATACAGAGTTTCACTCTCAAGTAGAAGACTTATAATGTCCCATGTAGAACTAGTTGCTGTGTCATCGTTAGCATACCTTTTCTCATGAAGGTGCATGCAGCGCACAGTTGAGGTATGTCCGTACAGCGTGTGGATACAGTCTCCTGTGTCTGCGTTCCACACCTTCAGAGTTCGATCTGTGGAGCCACTGATGATGATATTGTCCCTCATCTGAGACGACCAGACGCCTCCGGTGTGACCAACTAACGTCCGCAAACACTGAACAGAGACAGACGGGAAGAGAAACAGAAAAACAGACCCGAAATGAATTGAGACATGCTTTGACAAACATTCTGGCAATTTAAATGTTAAATAACAGACAAACAAAGAAGCTCCAAATGAATAGTGGAGGTATTTCATTTTCTTTCTAACACAATTTAATTTATCATTCTGACTTTTCCTTTAAGATACAGTAATTACTGCTGCTCACGGAGCGTAAATCAAACAGCTAATATTCACAGTGATTCTGTAAGAAAGATCGGCCAGCTCTAATGACTCAGGAAACACATTCTTCTTCTTCACAGATGATAGATTGGATATTGATTGCTGTAATAACAGAAATCTCTCAGATTCATCTGTGAGACCAAAGACCATTTTCGCCTGATTTAATTAAAACAGCTGAATTCAATTTAACTTCGGAGGAAACTGGAACAAAAACAGTCCCGTGGTCATTCAGCAGGTTATAATCTGGAGGAGAGGTTATCATCTGGAGTCCAGAACTTCTGGATCAAAGGCAATAAAACTAGAAACAATTATAAAAAAAAATAATAAAAATAAAAAAAAGATAAAAATGATAAATAAATGAAACGTTTAGTATGAGGAGTAATAGGCATTACAGTCCATAATATAGCTGATTTCAGCTCTTTCTCTTTTCTTTTTTCATCCTCCCATCTTTCACCATTTTCTTTCTCTCTTCTATCAGTCTCATCTCATTCTATTTCTTTCTACTTTCATGTCTGTCTTTTTATCATTCTCCCTCTTCCAACTCCTTTCTCTTCTCTGATCTCACTCCCCTTCTTTTCTCTTCTCCATGCTCTCTCTCTCATCCAATCTCTCTTCTTTCTTAGCCTATGTATTTCTCTTCGCTTACTTCTCCTATTTCTAACGCTTCTACCTCTTTTCTTGTCCTATGTCTCATCTTCTACCATCTAGCTCCTGCTCTTCTTCTCTCTCTCTCTCTCCATCTCACATTTCTCTGCCCCTTTCTGTTCTTCTCCCATCTTTTCTTTCTCTCTGCCCCCCCCCCTCCCTCTGTTATGATCAACAGTTCTGCATCATTAATCTGGAAGTGGTGACTACCCCCTCCCCCCACTCTTTTCCTGTTCCGTCTCAGAACCGTTTGTGTTCCATTAAACGTCTCTTTGTTCCGTCGCTGTTCACCAGTTTGACTGAACAAAAGAGCAACTAATTAGAAAGTCAACCTAATTAACAATAATAGCTAACCATTACTGTACTGACCAAAGGGAAAGAGAGAGAGAGAGAGAGACTATATCACTAAGATGTAATGATGACATGCAATTTTTAAAAACATTGAGATCAAAGCACAACCATAAAAATCTCTTGCACAGATGTGGCCAGATAACAGAGCAGGCGGGGCAAACCAACTAGTGTGGTGACAATATCGGCAGAAACTGGAGGACTTGAAGTGTCCCAGCTTTAAATGCTAGGAGCATAACATAAGCTAAAGCAACTAAAGCAGCCACTTACAGCTAAAGGTTAACATAAGAACAATGGTTACCTAGCTAAGAATCACAATTGCTTTATTTTAAATAATCTTATTTCATGCAAATTTATGTTGTAAGCGTTTTTTTTTTTTTACATTTAGAGTTAATTTGAATCCAACTGTGTCGTATTGTTGGCATAAGCAAGTAGTAGAAAGTTTAAGCAGTTTACTTCTAAAATGACCACCTTAAAAGAAAATTTAACTGATCCTTCTAAATTTCTTTAAAATTTAAAAGAAAAAAAAAAATGTCCACCTCTCAAAGCTCCTTCACAGAAACCACTCTGAATGACTTTGTTTACATCTCAACCACTAATTTATGCAGATTTATGCAGAAAAGTGAGAGGGATTCTTTTAGTGAAACGCCCCTATTAGAAATAGACTAATTTATAGCTTAGCAGTTTATTGGATCAGTATTGGTACTGATCGATTTCAGTATCACTATTTGAATAGAAATTAATGCCTATTTCATGAATATTAACATATTTCTAACTAAATTATGCATGCTGGGGTCCATTTTGAAACAAGCATGTGTTACCAGGGTGATGGATCTCTCCTGAGAAAAGCCTGAAGGTTTAAATAAATGCTAAAGAGGCTGTAAGAGGTTTCTGCCTGTGTTTGGTGTTGATTACAGCGTCTGTCTGGTAAGATACAATTATGTTTGGTCTGCTTGCTCCAAAACATCTAGGCAACACTCAGGAGATCAGAAAAACCATGGCAGAGCAACGTTTCAGTCCAAAGACCAAGTGCTATTTTTCTAGAGGGTGGTATTTTACAGTCTTGTAAATGGGCTCAATCCCACAGCCAGGATTTGCCAGCTGTTGAACAGACAGACTGGAGCAGCTGGTCATTCTTCGTTTTTCTCACCAGGCTTGCTGCTGGAACATCTTCATGACCCCAGGCTCCTGTTGGCTCACAGTGGTTGAACTTCGAGCCGTTTAGTTGACCAATAAGTCGTATGGTTTTTTGATCTACTAAAATTGTCAACTGACTGTGTTTTTTACTCATTTAAATATTTGCTTGTATATATTTACAACTGTACTACTACTACTACTAACAGTAATTACAGTAACATGGCGACCTTGACCATGACCTTGTGCTTATTTAGTGGCATATTAAAAGGACTTTTTTCATTATTGTCCCCTAGTGATGTCAAATGTTCTCAGCCACAAAACTGAGTTTCCCCCCCACTCTCAGCTTTCAAAGGCAGACAGAGTTGTGGAAGCTGAAGACAATTTACTTAATTCTTTACTGTTTCAGGTGAAGAAAGTCACCAAGCATTATTACGTCACCAATAAGAGCACTGGAAGGTAAACTATAATTATATACTGATGTGTGGGCTGCTATTTTTAGAGTTATTACTTTGTAAAGATAATAAAAGCTAGTCAAGAAGCTAATGCTAACAGTTTATGCTAGCCTCCAGAGAATGACTGCTTTTGGTCATGTTTTCACATTCAACAGAATAATTTCAAAATTTGTTTGATTCTACACCTGACCGTGTGAATGTACACATTAATTTTGTGTGAGTGCAGAACAATGCAGTATTCTGCTTCATAGTGACTAGTAAGTTAAGCTCACTAGCTAGAAAGGCAATTAGATGCTTTCGAGTGACATAAAATGTCTAATAATTGCTAATCGTAGTCATTATAATGGTTCAGGCAAGTAGAAAATGAACTAGAACCGTAAGTTCTGTTGGTTCCAATTCGGGTCCAGTAGCATCCAGCTGCAGACCAAGCCCCAGGCTGGAAACCTTTCAGTTTTTCCCCACTATGACTTCATAGATCCAAATCAAAACCTGTACAGCTTTATGGGAAATGTAGTCCCAACTGAATTCTACTAAAAGGTTAGATGAAGGTAAATGACAAGGCAGGAAAGAGCGGCGTGATGTGGAGTGTGGAGACTCTAAATTCACTTAGCTATCATTAGACATCATTAAAGAGGAAATGAAGCAGAGTGAATGTTTCCAGCCGAGAGTTTTTACTGCACTGATCTGGGAACAGCTTCACTATTTATTCTCAATGGCTAAATTTATCATTTGTGCTGCAGTAGCTGTTAACAGATCAGCAAAAAAAACGCAGATGCTAGCACTGTGTTTGTGTTTATGTGTGATTACGGTACTGGCCGCAGGAATCAGCAGTGGGCGGATGAATGCAGGCTTTTCTTTTTTTTTTCTTCCCTTCTCTCCGTGTGCTGCAGTCTGCATGTAAAGAACTTGGTGGTCAGCCAAAGGTGCAGGCTGAGTCATGGACAGAGAGAGAGAGGGAGGGAGGGGACGGAGCGCGGAGGATGAAAAAGATGGACAGAGATAAAGCAGAATCAGAGATAAAGAGATAAAGAAGAAAAGCTTGAGGAGAAAGAGAAGGAGAGAGAACGTCAAAAGAATGAGAGAGAAACACAGATGGATAGACAGATAGATAGATAGATAGATACATAGATAGATAGATAGATAGATAGATAGAAGAAACAATAGGATGGAAAGACAGAGAGACAGAGATGGGAGAGGCAGAAGACGAGAGATAAATGAAAGACAAAATGAGGGAGAAAAATCAAAGACGAAGAGAGAGAAACAGATAGGAGAAAGGATATAGAGAAGTGAGAGAAAGATGGACAAAGAAAGATGAAAGAAAGACAGAGATAAAAGAGATATGGGCAAAGAGAGAAGGAGAAACAAAGAAAGAGACAAAGAAGTGAGAGAGCTAAAGAATGAAAGAACAGAGAGCAGAGAGAGACGGGGGGGGTACTCTGCAAAGGTAACAGTTAGCAAGACTTAAGGCAGGACTGTTTTGAAAGGAGCTTTTCAACACTGACCCATGATCACTTCACAACCCCCTTCACATTCCTATTAGTGTAATCTGATGTGAGATGTGGGTCTGAAACTTTTGCACAGGCCACACATTATGTTTTATTAGTATTCCAATATGATAAATTCAGCAGATAATTTTAAAATGTGCAGAAGTGTATTCTCTGTAGAGGATGTGTTATTTCCGCTTATAAAAGCAACACAATATTGAATTTGACCCGGCGCCCAAACTTTTGCATGACTGTAATTCTGTGCAGACAAATATAAAGCCCCTTATTGTTAGACAGGAAAACCTGCAGCTAACCGATGTCTCTGCTTTGATTAATGTAAACATGCTTTCCAGAATTCTTTTTTGTTCACTGATATTTCACCAACATCAGTTTTTTGCCAAGAAAACATACACTAACATTAAAAAAACAAGTTCTGGAACTACTGTTTTCATTAGTATATGACCAATGTGCTCACAGACAAATGTACAAAATTATTCAAATGTGTTAGTCCTGAGCAACTTCACAGATTTCAATAAATTAGTAAGAGGCTTTAAAGAATAACAAAAAGAAACTTTTGAGGTGTACAGGAGCTGCAGCTGGAGTTGTAAATTATAATGAATTAAAATGAACTTAAAAAATTATAATTGAATTACAATAAAAATTTTGGAGATCTGAAGTAGAAACTGTAACTAGATCAAAAAGTATTTTAAGTAGATAACAATCACATCATTATTCAATATCATTGAACAATTATTCATCTCTTGTTGTTCCAATATAGTTGAAATATTTAAAAATCTATCCAAAAATGTTTGGTCTCTAGTTTATGATATTTATATAAAGTATAATACATACGAATAAGCATGTTAAAATGTATTATTAATTATATATCGAGAACAAAAGATATGTATTATTAATGATCAATGATGTTTGCAGTTGATCTCAGTGATAAAGCTGATTCTCTGTTGTTCTGACTCTCACCATCCCCCCCCCCGTCTCTCACAACTGAGACAGATTTAAAAGAAAGAAAATAAAAGAGGAAAATAAGAGATGAAATAAGCGGGCAAAGACAAAAAGAAATTGAGTGAAAGAATAAAAGAAAAAAGGAAAGAAAAAGGAAGCAAGAAGTAAACAGTGGAAAAATACAACAAATAGAGAAAGAAAGAATGAATGAGAGAAGCAAAAAAAGAAAAAGGAAAAAATAAAGCAAGCAATAAGTAGAAGAAAAAAGAACCGAGAACTAAAAGAAAAAAGCTGAACAGAGTAAAAAGGTAAAATGAAAGAAACAGAAAAAGAAGACAAAAAAAGGAAAGAGAAAAAAAGAAAAAAGCAAGAAAGAAAGAAAAAAGAAAGAGAATGATATTGAAAAAAAGGTATGATTTTCATCTGTGGAACAAACTGGTCAACTATGAACATCTGAATGTACTCCAAGGTCCTGAATGTTTATGTTTACGAGCTGTTTGCATTTAGATCAGGTGAAGTTTGGTATAGCAGGAATAAAAGCACACAGAGAGATAACGATGAGCTGTTATGCAGGCCTGGCTGCGTTCACACCTTCGTCATTTAGTTGTTTCCCCCTTGCATGTGTTATCACGACACTCCCGTTTTTATCCGCGGTGTATTTAAATGAACAGGATTCTGCATTACAGCCTAATCTGCTCTCATAATCTCTCACAGCGTGAGTTCTGTTCATTCAGTGTGGAGACACTGCCAGTAACGCTGCTATCACACTCAACCACTCTAATCTCAACTCATCACAGATAACACAGAATCACTTGTTCCTCTTCCTCCATTCATCTCTGAGAACATGATCAGCCCACTGAACACTACAGCCTGCAATTTAAACATCACTGTAAATGAACTGCAGGTTAGCAGAGCCCAAAAAACACCTACAAACAAAGATGACAACCACATCTGTGCTTCTACAGTCCAACACTGGCTATACTGTTACTGACGTCTTAGACAAGCTGTTATCTAAACCCTGTCACTTGGAAATCACCTGTCAATCACCTGATACTCATAGACACTATAGGACAAAAACTAAATTTAAAAAAATCTAAATTTCTGCATAATTAAATGGTTAAGATGTAAACAAAGTCAATCAGGGTGGGCTGGTTTGAAATGCTTCGTTCTAGAGAAACTTACTGACTCAGAATTGTTCACAGTGGTGGTGATAGGAACTAGACGTCCACCTCTAAAAGCTCACTCACAGAAAGTTATTATATTAAATGTTTATGAATACTGATGCCTGAGACATTAGTTGAATCCAAAACCATACACCACTATACTACACACTACACTGGACGTTGCTGGTGAGCTACTTATGACATACATTTATAACATACTGTTTAGTACGGTAGTATGAGTTTTGGACGTAGCCATTGTTTTAGTTTTGAGAAGGTTTTGGACTAAAACTTGGTTGAGGGGTTTATGCAGGGTGTCATGATATAAAGAAAACTTGCTTCAGATTTACCATAATTTAACAGTCATAAAAAATTACATGCATAACCTGGAGGACACTCATTGTTGATTTAAGTACAGCTGTAATGATTGGCAAAATTCACTGATTTGATAGAATACAGGGGTGTCTCTACTAGACGCAACAATAATAAAGAGCGCCAGAAAAGGTGCTTTATGTTGAAGGGGAATTCCACAGATTTTCCAAAATTCCTGCATAACTCAGTGGTTGAGATGTAAACAAAGTTATTCAGAGCTGTTTGGAGTGAAATGGTTCATTGTAGAGACTCAGATTTCTTTACAGTGGTGGTGATAGGAACCAGGGGTCACCATGTCTACAACTCAAACAGCCATTTTATTTACTATTCAAAATAACCAGTGAACCTTAAACGTAATGTTGATAAAAAAATGTAGGTACCTATATTACAAAATATATTAGAAACACTGATGGATCTAATTAGTTAAATGTTAATGTGCTAAAATTCTGTTTTTGGCTTTGTGTTTCAATAGTAAACACAGCATCCTTTTACAACAGACCAGATCAGAAGCTCACTCATCAAAACCATGTTGTGCTGTCAGATGGCTGTATTAAAGGGCCCGCATCATGGAAGACTTAATTTCTCACTTTTTAAAAATAAATGATTATAATGCAGTATGTAAATATTTAACTTTCTAAATGTGCCAGGCCATCTACGAAATCTCAGATGCAAAGAAACAGCCTGTTGTGAATTCACTGTTTTTGTGATGTCACACATATACATATATCTGGCTACAGCAGTTTAGCGCCACACATTCGTGCTCAAGTCACAAGGAGTGTTTTAGCCTGGATTGCTTTCTGAATAATCCACAGCCAATCAGAACAGAGCATATATCAGTATTAGAGGCAAGAACGTTCACATAAAAAGGAACTGTTTTTGGTACAAACACACACACACACACACACACACACACACACAAACACACAAACACACAAACATTATAAGTGGACCTCAAGAGGACACTGGTCCTTTAAAGTTCAACCATTAGCAACCATTACCTCCAAGCAGTCTCAGATGAGAAGAAACAGTACAAAGGGAGAATTTCACTGCTCCAAAAGTGTAGCAAAATCTCCTCCTCAAGAGCAGAGAGATACAGAGAGACACTACACTAGGGCTTTGGATCTGTGGGGAGAACTCGAGCAAAAACAGAGGAGCACAAGCAGGCCAATTTCCCCTAATCATCCATGATCTCCAGTCAATTTATAACAGAAGCACTCCAAAGTAATGAGGGTCTACAGCGGAGTGTGCTTAATGAGCTCTGTGCACTTATGTGAAAAAGGAATTTCAACTATTCTCTTCCAGTGACATTCTTCAGCTCGCCTTTATCTCCAAAACAATCCCTGACCACATCAAATACAGAGAAAGAGAGAGAGTGGGAGAGAGAAACCTTGGGCAGCTGAAGGACAACAAAACAAGCAAAACAAATATATTGTGGTGAAGAAAGCATGGACAAACATGTTCATGTACCTTACCAGAACAGTGTCATATGTCTCATATATATTACCTATATACATATATACCTACGTACCCAGTACTTATAGGTGATATGCTCACATATATGTAATAATATGCTCACATATGTACACACACACACAATGTATATGTACGATATACTTAAGTATCTACATGGAGGTAAGACATATCTTAGCCTAATCCAAAGACTAACCCTAATCTTGACCTCAGGACCCAAAAAGAAATGCTTTTGCTTTTTCTGCTTTAAAAAAGGAAACACAGATCTTTGTAAAAGTAGTTTTTGGAGTACTTTACTGAGGGGCTTTTGCTTTCTTCTGGCATTACAAGGTCAAGCCTGTTTCAGCCCTGAAAATGTAAACAAAAACGCACACACTACAGGATTGATATCAGTGGAGATATGGGTAGAAGTTGAGGGACAGGCATTTGAAAGCTGGAGTAAGTCTCTTTAGATGGGTTTATTGATCTTTATCTGAGACTGTGTGGGTCTTGGTCAGAGAATATATGGGCAGAACCTGCGTCCATGGGGTTTTATGGCACTTAGCTGATGAACTGAAGAGTAACGAGAATTGAGAGAGAGCACACAGACCCACCCAAGGTCAATAGGGAATGGTGTATAGAAAGCTAGGATGAATGATGCTGGGAAAGAGTGGGGGAGGGAGGCACCTTGGCCTACACAGATAAGGAGAACAATCCACATTTAACATGAAATAACTTAATAACCTCAGTGGTGGCCATTAGCACTGTTAGTATACAGACACATTATCAAAAAGGGTGAATGATGTGGTAAAAATAGCATCATGACATTTTACTATATCAATTTTGTTTTTAAACAATCTTGAACAGGTAACATGCTCCAGCCATATTTCAGTTATTAAAAAAATAAAATGACACCATAATAGGCAGCCATCAGTATTCTAGAAGTGCTGACCATGCAAATCATAGACTCAGAAAAGCTAAAAACAGTAGGAGTCATTCTGAATTTAGTCCATGTTTATAGATGTGTGTCAGAGCCAGAAACCACATAATTAAGTCTATTACAGATTACTGAACAACAACACACCGTTTGTCATAATTTATGCATGCTGTTAGCACAATGCTAATTGACTGGGTACATGCTACCATTACATGTCAGCCACATTAGCCTCATAGCATCACTGCAAAAACTAAAGAAGCAAACTTCAGACAACAAAAACATCTCGGTTATCTGACTACATCTGTGCTAAGGTTTGGAAACTCAGGTAATGTGCTTTTATGGCTGAACTATCACTTTAAACATGGTGGGAGGGGTGGTTCTCAGGTCAGCATGACCTGTTGCAACCAACACAGGCAGTGCTATTATCACTGACCAGCTAAAAGAAAAGGACTAGCTTTTATTGGGAAAACCATCGGGTTTAGAGATGCACAATATATCGTTTTTTATTTTTTCATGATACTAGCCTTTGCAATACTGTTTTCACAGATGGCAAATGAGCCACTAACCAACCACAGTGCAGATTACTGTGTGCTGTGAGCATCCTGACCAATCACAGCAGGGAATATTCACCAATGTGTTTGAACATATTGCGAGGAATATTACAATATGTAGCAATATAATCACAAAACTCATTCTGTTCATACAGTGCAGCCCTCCAAACAATTGGTACGTGCTAATCAAGGTTAGCGTGTAGCTAAAGTCTGCACCTTGCTGTATCTGATCTGTGCACTATGGGGAATTCCTCAGCACCAATTAGGCTAGAAAGACCATTTCCTTTTGAAGTGCCTGTCAATGAAAGCCAGGACAGATTTCTTTGTACCCTATCGCACGCACCCGTCTTTCTTTTCCTCTTCTCTCTTTCGTCTTCACACCGCTGTCCCAGTTTGTGCTTCAGCCCTGATTTATTCCTCCCTGTGAAAGGCTTTCCTCCACAGCTGCTAATTCCACCTGCTCCTCACCGCTATCTTTTTTTCCTCAGCATCTACCCTTCAGGCTAAGAGGTGGGCAGTTTGATGATATGGGTTCATCACTGTGATGAATTACATTACTATCAAGGGTGACACTTAATATTTGAGATACTTGGTAGAATATTTAAAAACAAAAATATTCAATAATTAGCAGCCATAATATATAGAGCCTCTAAACAACCAGAAAATAATGTCATATTTTTACCTTACTCCTTTATTACCATGCGCCTTTTTTAAATGTGGCGCTTTTTTTTAAATGTTTTGCCCGTTTCAAATCGTAAACCTATAAACGTGGTCAAAAGTCTGTGGCATAGCTACACAGTAAAAACAGCCATCTTGAAGCCTGAATTTTGTGCGTACTTGGCTGATCGGAGTAAAGGAGGGGGAGGGAATCAGATTTTTCACCAAACTACAGCTTTAGGAATAATGAAAGCTGTTCCCTGATCAGTGTGAAAGAGCAGCTTTACCGCACGACCCTGTCTGACGAGTGGATGAAAGTGGCGGCTGGCCAAAAAGGCGGAGACGACCCTAGTCATCCTAGAGCGAGTGGAGCTGAAGCCATCTGCCACAGTGACGTATCCCGTCAGACAGCAGTGGCGACACTGCGGAACGAAAACATACACCTACGCAGCCCCTGCTGCAGCAGGAACACAGCCAACCTGCAAGAACATGAACTGCTGCACTGCTAATGTACACATCTGAGAGCTGGAGGTGAGATTTAACTATGAACAGGATTTAACTTATGGAGAGATTTTGGGTGAACTGTAATTTCGGGAGACGTATTCAGATCCATTACCCTCTCCAAGCTCCGCCCACAAACATTCATTCAACCTAAGGAGAAAATGTAGAACTAGTTTATGTCACAATACCTGCATTTAGAGTGAGTTACTCATTTACTGTAATGAGAAATCTGAGAACTAGAGAGAGAGAGAGAGAGAGAGAGAGAGAGAGAGAGCGAGAACATCTCTGTCCCTGAGTGAGTAGCTCTATCCTCTATCACTTGTCTGTCTGTGTCTGGAGTGAATAATTGATGAGGACAATAATGTGGAGTTTTTCCGGACGAGTTCACAGCCATGTATCTGCTGCGACACTAGTGTAACATGCGCAGGGAGAAGAACAGTGTCATGACACTCCACTACCGAGCGAGAAAGAGAGAGAGAGAGAGAGAGAGAGATTTACACATCATCTCACTCATAAAACTCCAGACATCCGGATGGCAATAAAACTACCACAGGACAAGCACGTTTGTAGAATGCAGAGTGTAGCTTTACATCTTTAGCATTACAGCATTACAACTGCTCATTATTTCTAAATAAGCTTTTTCTAAAAGAAACTTCCTAACAAAGTTGATATTGTGCATGTGAATATAAAGTAGGGGTGAGCAATAGGACAATATTCTATATCGTGACAAATGATGTCACATTATACTTTTCTAAGCATATTGCGGATATAGTCAGTACTAAGGGAACACTTGACTACCTGCTCCGTTACAAATTGAGCATTAATTAGTCTTGCTTAATTAGATTTAGTGCAGTGTGTAAAACACCGAATAAAAATGACTGTAGGTGTAATTGTATTATTATTATACAATTACTATCATAGTATTTTTTTTATATGTGGCACTACAGGTTCTATTTGTTCTGTTCCAATTATTATATTATCGATTTTTGCTAAGTGAAACAGATACATTTAATAAGTTAGAACAGACACAAAAAGCCCCAGCAGTTAAAAAAAAAAACTGTCAAAAACTTTCAATGATAATGATCATACAGTGATTTCACACTCTGCACTGCATTAAATCAAACAGGACTCATAATGGTGTCTTTGTAATGACTCATGCATTTGTTGTGTTCATGTACTGACACCATCCACAATATGCTCAGAAATACATACTATGACATAATTTATCATAATAACAATAAAATATCATATTGCACATAACCGCCGTGATAACTGCTCCTATAATAAACCTGCAGGATCTCACTTTTCTCATTGATTTTATTAACTTCTCCTGATGATGTTAGCCTAGTATAGCATAGGCAGTCGAAGTTTTACAACACAGACTGCAGTCAATGATTCAGTTATTCATCAGAATTTTTCGTTTTGCAATTCGGGAAGTGTTTAATATCTTTGATATGCACTAGGAGACCACTTTTGGTCAGAGCAACACAGAGTTTGGTAGAAAACAGTATTACAGCCTGTATTTATTCAAAGGAGGAGGAAAAATAAACACTGACGTGGCCGATCTGGATGACAATAAAATCACAGATGAGCACCTGTAAAAGAGGAAAGTACCCCAGCACCCCATTTCCATTTCATTCCAGGGCTATATACAAATTTTATATCAGTACATGTTAATTATATTTCTAATGTAGCTGTAACTATCAAGGCTTAACATAATATTTATTGTGGGGGAAAAAAGCTACATGTTTTAAGTTAAACTATATTCTCAATTCCAGTTTTTTAAATAGCAGTACTGAGTAGATAGCTAATCTTGAAAAATATGTGCAATAAAATAATTATTAGTAATAAAATTTAAAAGCTAAAAAAACTTAATCCATATGTTAATGCTCACTGTGTAAAACTATCATAGAGGACTATCTGCAGTTTGGACTGGAGCTGAGAACTCAGCACAGAGTACCATAACCTTTTACTGTGAGCTGCTCCAACACAAAATAAAACATGAGATATACCAGGCCTTTCTTAATCTTTTGAAGTTCTTAATTGTATAATCACAAATATACATCAGCCACAGCGTTTAATGTGGGAGCCTGTCCTTTGTGAGTAGCGCCCGTTTATATGCTCATTTCTACACCCCCAACGGCTCAATCAGTATCAAGCTAATGCTTCTGATATCATCATGCGCCCTACGATAAACTGTACTGTTTTAGCTTTTGTAATGTTTAGCTTACACTCCTGTAGAAAGCACTTTAGTAACTAAAATAAAATGTGCTGTAAATAAAGATTATCATTATTAAAAAAAAACACTAAACACAACAAAGGAATGCTTACCTTTCCTGTAAAAGCAGACCAGACTTTCAGCGTGTTGTCGTCGGATCCGCTCACAATGCGGTTTCCACAAAACTGTAGACAGGTGATGACGTGGTCATCGTGCCCTTTCAACACCTGCAAAATGAGGAACAGGAGGAAAGAGGGGGAGACGGGTTATTACAGTGTGAAAGATGATATCTTTTCATCTTTCCACACATTTAAGATAAAATACAGAGAAAATAAACATCTAGATGGATGATTGGGTGGGGAAAAGCAATTGGCTCTTAAAAGCATCACAGTTCTCTTGTGAAATGTTCAGTATAGTTACACAAGACACCATAATCTGACATTTTATGCCTATGCATAAATATTTTAATTGTTTCTTGATTGAAAAATGTATGGAAAAATAAAGATGGGCTGTATTGCATATAATGTGACAAAGAACAAAAACATCTAATCCCAAAAAATAATGATATATTAATATATTTAGAATTAATTCTTAAAATTCAGTAAAGTTTTAGGTATTAGACCATAAGAGTGAGAGTCAAAAGGATGTAATGACTGCAAATTTAAATACAACTAAACTAAGGCTTTGTGAAGGTAACAAAAATTCTGAAATAATGTGATAATGTATGCTATGGTTTAGTGGGCTGAGAGACTAAAATACAAAGCAATATACAGATACAGAATGTAGGTAAGGTTTTAAATAGAGTTGTACTTTATATGGATGCACAATCGGAATCAGTTAAGTTTATTATATGTATTGTGTCTGATCTGTGTCGCAGGTTTATGGTGTAAATAAGGCAAGGCAGGTAAGTGCTGTGTGCGAATGCTGCTGCTACACCTAAACCAAAATGTCTACTTGACTTAATGTGCTAAACAGCCAATTTCCTCTTGCTTTACATGTAGCACTTTATTTGATTCGCGTTACTGAAACAGGTAATATATCACTTAGGAATTACATTATATATTAATTATATAATAGTGATTATATATTGTAATTATATATTGTAACTTTGCCTACTACTGTACTGGAAATTTGACTTTCATACCACATAGAACGAAGTATTTTTATTAAAATATTCTTATTACTTTTCCTAGTATAGTAAAAGTTGCCATTCTGATTCTCAACAGGGCTGCACAATAATACTGGAATCGTACTGCTATGGGCAGATATCAGCACTGGACAGATGTTTAGATCTGGCTAATATTTGATTATGTATTTATTGAACATTTAGGTGACAGGTGAGTTACTGCACTAAAATATCTGCATTTTGTTATATAAATACATGTTACATTTCTTTGCAATGCGAGTGCAGGTGGATCTGGTCCCAATTTTCTTTTCAGTGCATCTCGAATTCTCCCCGTGTCCAGAAGAGTGAAGAGAAAAACAAAAGAGGAATAAAACAAAACCACAGACACAGATAAGGGATGTATGCATGAGACAGCATGGGGTCTGAAGACTGAAACGGTGTGCTGTGTTGGAGGTGGGGAAGCAGTGGTGGTGGTGGAAGTGTGTGTATCAGTGATCTGCTGATACAGCGAATGACGCAGCATCTTCATAACACTGGGTACTGTGAAAATACTGTTGCCATGGTTGCGTAACTGAGCCCCAGTCGTCTCAAACAGAAGAAGAATCACACCTGTCCAAACTTCCTGGGGACAGAAACTGAAACAGGAGCGCAATCTAAGCTCAGCTGTTTAAACTTACACAATTTTTAACAGTAAAATGGGTGGAAGTACATCAGTACAGCTAAAAATGGTAGTATCCATCTAGAAGACTGAATTTAGTTTGTGATTTATAGGTAAGTGTGTTATGCAGTTAGAAACTACACAATCAAATCTGTAAGGAATCAATGAACAACTCCACACTGTTTGAGGTAAGTATGTGATGATTTAGGCATGACAATAATCGGTGGGGTACAAACTTTCAATGTTTGTTAGCTACTTTAGCCTCATAGCTCTAGTGCTAAAATCAAAGAAGCAAACTTCAGACACCAAACATGTTTGGGCTGCTTGACTACATTTGGGGCAAGTTTGTGGGATTTTTTTTTCTTTTTTCTAACATATCTTCCAATAAATGAGATGATAGAAAACAGACATCCATTCATGGTGGAGGAGTATATGCAGTGTATTGTGAGGCAAAACAGTCCTCAAAAGAAAACTATGTAGATATTGTGACTCCTGGTTCCCATCACCACCACTTTGAAGAAATCTGAGTCTCTATAACGAACCACTTTACTTCAAACCACTCTGAATGACTTTGTTTACATCTTAAACACTGAAAAACACAAAACATTTTGAAAAAGTGGTCCTTCCAGATCTTTAATTAAATGTGCTAAATTTCCGGTTATGTGCCCAAAGAATGCTGCCTGACTCTGTACTCAGGAGAGCGAGAAAAATAGACAGAAAAGACAAATTTTGAAAGAATACAAGTGAACAAAATAAGAATTAAGGAATGAGAGTGGGGCAAAAAGCAAGCACATGTAGATGTTGACCTTGGGTGATTTGAGGTCTCCTCTCCTCCAGTTGGTGTCTATTCTGTGCTGTCTGATGTAAGCACTCTTCCACGGACTGTGGCTAAATCCGGGCTTTACCACTTTCCTCTTCTTACCGTGCAACGGCTCATCGATACCTGAACAAACAAGGCAAAAAAAAATAAAGTATAAAAAAAAAGAACTTCATGCGCAAACAGTGACTCACTTGATGTTAGATCTACAGCTAATATGTAATAATATGCAATGGAACAAAAAGTTTAAATATTAAAAGCATGATTAATTTTAATTGTCTTAATTCTATTGTCAATAACTGAAAGGGGGTAAAGATCAAATCTGAAGGTGGTTATTCTATTACATTGATTTATTATAATATTCAATTTGAACTTATTAGAATCTTATAATATACAACTGTTTGCAGAAGTCTGGCCAACCAAATTCCATGTTGCGCTGATTTTCTAAGGAAAAATGAACACATCCTCTATAAAGAACATACATCTGCACATTTTAATGAACAATTGCTGTTTATTTGCTAAATTTAACAAACTGAGAAAATTAAAACATTAAATGTGGCCTGTGCAAAAGTTACGGCACATTTTATATTTTATGTATTTTAGTTTCTCCAATATGTTCATTTAAGTGTGTTCACTGTAGAGGATGTATCAACTTGTTTTCATAACACGTAATTCATTCATGGGTGCTCAAACTTTAACAACTGGACACAAATTCTCAGGCCATTTTCAACTGTAAAATAAATAAATAAATAATTAACTAAATGTATTTCATAATGTACTGAATTGTTTTGTGACCTCAGGAGATTTACACCCCTAGAAACAGCACTTATTTGTTCTCTTTGTAAAACCTGTGTGGACACTAATAGTTTCTGTATTAGCTGCAGGACTCAGTAAATCTGGGCTTTGCTGCCCAGGATGGTAAATCATGTTATGTAAGTAAAAGTAAAATCTCTGTCCATTACATTACACCACTGTGTACTAACTGGAGCAGATCAGAAATTCTCTTGAATACAAACACTGTACCTGTTTTAACTGGTCCAACTCCGCTAATTCAACTCATTACACTAATTAAAATGGGTTAATTACTGAATTGTGTGTGTTGGTGTACAAAACACACTAAAATGCACAGCATTTCATAACCTCTATTGTTTCCTGCTCTACCATATATCATTTGCTAAATGTCTGAGTGGAATCAAGTGTTAAATGGTTGTAAAGTAACATTTTTGCTAACAGGGATACCACACAAAAGCGATCTCACATTACTGATTCTCACAGTTAGTTAATGTTAGCATGCTAACTTAGTTTTTACATGCCAGGTAACTGTTCTAACTCTTAGCAGTAGCTGCAAATCACAAACAGCCTATTGCAAGTAATACTGCATAAGATTTATTTATGGATAAAGACGTCTAACTCACATTTGAAACATCATCCATGTATTAACAGTACACTAACACGAGTGTGTTGATTTCAGTATAGCATCCTTTTAAAAAATGAGTGCTTGAAAGTGAATGAAAGCGTAAAACTGTCTGTCTGATAAGCCCCTCACTCTCTTCAGAGGATGTCTCATGTACTGTCTTTCAATGTCAGTGATGAAAACTAGGCATGTAGGTGGGTCTTGGACACACCCACACAATCTAATGACTGGGCTTTTTCTGAAGAGTTTATAAATTCTATTTGTAATTTTTGCTGTTTATTTTATTAGGCAGTGGCAAGGGCTGAGAAAGTTCTACTAGGAATCAGAGCTCTGAATAAAGGAATCAGAGCTCTGAATAAAGAGCATTTTTAAGATAGAAAAAAAATCTAATCTTGACCAATGTGAAAGCACTGTTTGCGCTACAACTACTAGTATGCTACAGAACTATGCGTTTTGAGACACAGCCAATGTGTTAGAGAACGCTGCCCTATGGCCAGGGGTAGTTATTTCTTTAAACTGTGCTGTCAGTCGAAGGTTCTGTGCTGTTTGGAGCGCTATGATTGGCTCACCTTCTTCTCTGCACTTTTCTCTCCAGAGGAGGTTATCTTCCGCCAGGATGCGCCAGTATCGACACGTCTGAGCAGCCTGGAGCAAATCCTTCGGCTCCAGAAACGACAACACGTACAAGGCCAACTGAGAGAGAGATCGAGAGGGAGAGAGAGCAAGAGGGAGAGAGGGGGAGAGAGAGAGAGAGAGAGAGAGAGAGAGAGAGAGAGAGAGAGGGATTCATACTTCATCCGTTGACAGTAACAATCCTACGCTTTAGGCCATTTCACAGAAATACCTTTCAGATTAAACTGATCGTCTGATTGTAATGCCCTCCCCAAACCTTTTCTCTGTACATAATTATGTATGTAAACACGCCGGCGGAGGAGAGACTTATACATGTCTGTGCAATCCCATAATTCTTTACGCTTATGCAATTACTTTCCACACCTGGCTACACCCACAGAAAGTACAGGATGTATTAAGTGCTGCAGTACAGCCTAAAGCAGTCCTGTATGCGTTTTGTACATTTTTACTGCAAAAGAAGTCCAGACTGGTAACGTCAGAGAAAACATTCTTATTAAAATGGTAATATTATTACACGTATACTTATTTACATAACACACACACACATATGTATATCTCGTCGGAGTACAATGTGTTCTATACATATTATATATATATATATATATATAGTCTATATGTGTATAGAGTAAATGTCGGAATACAATGTGTTCATGATTAACAGACCAGTGAAAAGGGTCCTTAGAACAAGACATAAGGTCACAGCAGTGTTATTTATAACATATGATACATGTACATACATATACATATAATTCATGTAAGGGGTATGCGCACAACGCCCTGGTGCAGACAAAATATAAAAACCAAATGTGAGTGCGTACGCACCTCTTTGGGGAGCAGGGAGATGAAATCTCGCTGGAACTGCGGTTCGATCACCTGCATCATGTGCTTCACCTGCGTGGGCTCACAGCTGTCAATCAACTCGTCCAGCGCCAGAAGTTTCTCCGGCCCACTCCAGCTCTGCACAAACGCACAGATTAGTCAGTGAAACGTATATAAACGCAAATAATCAAAAATGCAACCTAATATGAGGGTGTGTATTTGTCTCTGCATCGCTCTATCAACAACAATTAGTGAGAGAGGTTTGTATTAATTGCTGGATATGCATTTAGGAACCTATAAAAAGCTCTACAATCCTCAAATGCAATCAGTAACAGCAGAGCCCTTTCTATTCAAACCACAACCAATTATGCTTGTACTGTTACAAGTCAGCAGGCCATCAGACAGACACTGACCTAAGGGATCGATCATTTGGTCAAAAATCTTATCACAATATTTGTCCATGTCATTTGATATCAACAATAATCAATAATGATTTCATTCTGCCCTGAACGTAACATATTTATAAAAAAAGGCCTACAGTAGCTTAACTCCGCCCATTCACAACGAAATGTTTTGAGTCTGGACTTCTTTAAGCATGAGGCACAGCCAATCAGAACAGAGCTCATCTACACACATCGGTCTTAAAGGAACAGTAACAGAAACAGCCTGTTTAATTCTAAGGGATGAGGAGAAGCAGGAAAATGATCATGTCAAAATGAATTATGCTGTTTGGTACATAAACCTCCACAATTGTTATAAATTGACCTCCAGGGAAAAAAGAAAAGAAAAGAAAAAGGTAGGATATGCACCCTTTAAGCCACATAAATGTTCTAAGTAGATTTCAGAGGGAAAAAAAAAACAGAATATTGGCTTCTTAAAGTCTAATGGTTTTGATGTCCAATACCTGATGTTTATATGCTGCACATATAAAAATGAAATAGTAGTAGTAGTTTTGATGTTTATATGCTGCACATATAAAAATGAAATAAAGTCGTAAATAAAAAATACTCATCAACCTCATTTCAACACCAAGCTCGCATTAACATGTGCACTTATAATCTTATGATCGAATCTCTTAAATAATGCAGTATTGTCCATTATTCCACTTCAGACTGCACCAACACTGACTGTGAGTAACTGACCCTCATGAATTTCAGATTAGGATCTGTCTGCAGGACCACACCTGCTTTTTAACAGCTCTATCAGGACTCTCAGGATTCTCTGTGCTAGAGGAAAATGGAGGGAGGGACCTACACTCACTAGTTTAAACTGGACTGAAAGTAAGAAAGAATGTGAAGAGCGTGATTGAGATTCCTCAAACATGTAACTGATTTAAGGCCATGGCCTTGAGGCGGCTGAAGGACACTGTGGTTTCAAACTGTACAAACAGACCCTTTTTAAAGGCAGGTCTAATGAGGAGAACATCTACCAATGAGAAATATGAACTGTAATTGTTGTGAAATGTTCAACAGCAGTGATTCATGTTTGTAAAAATCAATTAAGCTACACTTAAAAAGACCTAAAAAGATTCCATGCACGCATAGGGATGAGCTATTGTGATAAAATTCAATCAATATTTCCAAAAATATCACAGTATCAGGCGATATACAGTCAAGTTAATAAGCTGGCATTAATTAAGTTAATAACTGGGTAATAATAAAGCTAATGAGCCTATTTATCAGTAAAGGTAATAGGCTAGCATTACTAAAAGGAATAAGTTAGCATTAATAAAGTTCATTTGTTGGTATTAATAAAATTAATATGATATCACAGAAATAGTGGATTCAAAGTGGACTGTTTTTGCATCTTTGTTTCTATGAAAGGTCTGTATGGACTGTGGAATGAAGGTGAAACACACTAGATCAACTCTAATTTAAAAAAAGAAGACATTCTGATGTCATCAAAAACTGTTTTTCCAATGTTACTGGCCCTTAAATAAATAAATAAATAAATAAACAGTACGAGCTGTTTTAGTCTGAAAAGAGGGTGAGGGGTAGATAAACAAACAGGCTACACAGGATTGTTGTGGAATATTGATTCTTGTCTGGGCTGCTGACTAATGACTCACGTCGATGCCATTTGATGTCGCCTGCAGGCAAACGACTGGCAGCTATTTCAGCAACACTTGTGGCTTCAATGGATTACTTTAGCAAACAGGAAGTTAGGCCTTTCTCCTTTACAAGGAGAGAATGGCACCAAAGGATGAGCGTGAAATAAGGGCTGGGTGATGCACATTTTCATCACATGATACAGATTACAATATTTCTGAAGTATCACAATAAAAAAAGGCTGAAATCTAACAGCCTACAGCTCAACACCAAAGCAACAATTCATCACATTCAACTGGGTTTTGGAGAGAGAAAGCAAAAAGCAACAACAGAGGAGGGTGGGCGATTCAGCAAAAATAAAACATCACAATACTTAAAGACACAATATTTAGTTTTTGTTTAAACAGAAAAACCAAAAAGAACAAAATAAGATGACATCAGAATGGGCACCCATCCAATCAGCTACACTGTTACTACGTATTTTACGCAGTTAATGCACAGTGGCTGTTGTTTACAGGCTCTATAACTGGTCTAAATCTGTCGGTATTATGACCCATACCGTTGTTCAGCGTATCTTAAAGCCACATCTCTCCTCATCCTATGTGGTCACGCAGGTGTGCGCTGTTCCACGCTAGGCTGGCTACGCTTACACAGAGAGCACTAAACAAGCCCGCAATTACCCACAACACCGAGCAAACGACGGCCGGATGGAGCTGCACGATCTGGCTGAGTCAGCAGGGGGTTAGGTTTTCAGTTTAGAGGGAAGGACACTCTGCTAGAGGCGGATGAAAAAAATAAGAAAAGACTCTGAACAGACACTTTTAGAATGACAACTGCAGCGCTGCAAGCTTGTACTTATGGGGGCTGCTTAAATCCCAGCCTGGAGGGCTGTGCTTTCAGACTGTGTAGCAGAAGCGCCCTTTTCTGATATAGAGTAAGAGCATAACTGGCAATAAAGGTGTCAAATATGTTATGTCATGATAAATGATGGCACTATATGCTTTTATTTACATTATGAAGCAGAAACTACTCATTTTCAGATGTAAAATAAGAGGATAACTTGCAGTTATGGTGTGTTATGATCACACATTTGTAGTGTAATGATGTATAACGTTATCACAAACAAACTATGTCCTAACACTTTTTCATTTTTTTACATTACAAAGTAGAAACTATTCCCTTTAAGCAATTTTCAGAATGATTTTAAAGAGCAGCGTTGCAATATATATATTCATCACAATAATTTCCGTTATACTAAAACTGTACTTATATTTTGCGGAAGAAACCACCCATTTTCAAAATTAAAGAGGATAACTGGAAGCACTGCAGTAGCTTAATAATGCCATCAACATATATTACCTTTAAGATACGCTTTTGTTCAAATTAAAAAGTATAAATTATTTGCAGAAGTACAATAAGGGAAAAATTGGTGATTACATAGTGCTATTAATGTTACTGCCAAAGAATTATGTCATAATATACACTTATTTATGTTACAAAGGGTGAACTACTCTTCTTCAGGTGTAAAATAAGAGAATAATTAGCAGTTGTGATATATTTGCACTGATATTTACTGGTAAAGCATTTTTAAAATGTGACACTACTGCTGTACCGCAGGAAAAGCTCAACACTGTGAAACATATTGTGTATTGTGATAATTTTGCCATATGGACCACCCTTAATTTCACCTCTATCACAGTGAAAGCAGTTTGAGGAGTTCAATTTACAGAAGTGGTTCCTCTGCATGAAGAAACTGCACCAACATCCTGCTACAGTTCCACAGGCTAATACATGGGGTCTCAGACACTGCAAGCAGTGCACCAGATGTTCACAAATTTCCTGAGGAATGCTGGCTAAACCTTTAAACAAAGCAAGCTGACACACTGAGCTACAACAGGTGTTACTTTAGCATTTTAGTCTGATGACCCACTGAAAGTGGCGATTCAACTGCACTGATTTTGGAATATTAAGATACATTTTTGTTCATGTGTTCAATAATATATGTATTCATTTTTGGTCAAAATAAAAGTCTCAAGCTATTTTCAAATGGAAAACAAGTGTGTAAGTGTTTTTATTGTCTATATTCATCTACTGTAAATAGCTCATCCCTTTTAAATCATGGCAAAATTTGAGACTTCACGATTTCACCGAATTGTTTCCTAAAGAATAGCAAATTAAATCAAATCAGAGGTTTACACCTGTAACTTACCTGAAAGGTCCGGAGCCACTCCTGCAGGCCGGTGGGAGGCTGTATGGAGGTGATGCGGCGTCTTTGCTGACCCTGACCATTAGCCGCCCGCAGGTCGCCAAACGTAGTGGGGGTGGACGGGTACGGGACCAAACCCGTCGGACTGAAAATAAAGAGAGAAACTGATGAAGCGGTGAGAGAAAGACTGATATATTATTTAGCCTATAATACCAGCTGATACTAAGGTCTGTCGGGTTTAGCAATACCTGTAAAAATCACACTGAAAAAAAGTTCTGCTAATTAATGGCTAGGCCTGTCACAATAGTGAATTTTAATCTGACAATGATGCACCACCTAAATAACTGCAATTTACAACTTGTGTTTTTTATACATTGTATGAAACTTTTTCACTACAAGTCTGAAGTGGCTAACTAAGCTGCCGATACATCACAACTCCCTGTTTACATTACTCTTACGCTTCCCTCTAAAGGCGTTAGAGTGAAAGTCAGACGTAAGAACTTTGATTTTCACAAGACACATGACTCAATAAATGTATTTTCTTCTATCCAACAAATGAAAATGCACCAAATTGGCATTTTGTTTGTTGTGACATAAACCTTAGTCAGCAGAAAATTACTGCGATCAGCTTAAATGTCTGCGATTAGGTTAAACTGCAATATAGGTGATTAAGTAATAGCTGTGACAGGACAAATTAATGACTTCTTATTATAACACAGAGTTTTGGAGGATTTAACAACAAATTTGATAAACGTTATGAAAACTAAGAGGTAATGAACAGATATCAAATAAAACTGCTAAAATACTTCAGTATGCTTCACCCTATGTGCTACAACATTTACATTATTTGAGAAAAAAAAAAAACGTACGTGTTGTTTATTTGACTTTTGACTATTTGAAATTGATTCAACCAGAATTCTTAGCTCATTAAAATGGGTAGAGCCACAATATTCATATCATTTGAGCCTGTGTGACTGTATGATAAGAAACAGTTATTGAGACTATTCGCCATGCTAATATTCATCCAAAAGCATCCAATTATGCATCATCTAAATTGTTTTTCCCCAAAGCAAAGTCAGATTTTCAAACAAAAACTATTACTCATACGGCCCCCAGAACTCTCATTGGCAAAAAACTAAAACTCCATTAGCCGAGCGGGCCTCGGGGAGACCGCCTCTAAAATCCCAGTAGGCACTGTTAAGGAGAATGTAATAAACATTGTTTCAAAGGCAGAAGGCAGAGGAATCATTAATGGATTGAACTGAAGGAATGAAGGTGGTGTAGAAAGAGGGGGGAGCTGCTGTGGAACCCCTATTTAATTACAACTGAGTTCAGCCTCTCTAGTTAAAATGGGTGAAGCTGAGGTGAACAGCCGAGATCCTGCTAAAAACAGACCCTTAAATACAAGAGCCCAACAGATGTATCCACTGGCCGATAATACTGGCTAATATCAATGGCCCAGGGCAAAGACACTGCTGATAACGCACCTATAACTATCACGGCATCAATTTGACTTAAGCTACAGATATGCATTCTGACTACTTTTGATATTAGTATTCATAACAATTAGCGAACAGATATTTGGTTATTAAAATTTTGTGGTAATACAACTGGAAATGTTTTATTATTCAAAAATAGCTGAAGGACATTGGTAGGCTTTTGTGTTGGATGAGCTAATGCTAACACTACAGCTAACAGGTACAACATGGGACATGGATTAGGACTCGTTATCTTCTACACAAGATCTTTTCTCCTTAGTGGATGATGTACCAAGAGGTTAGTTTTATCAGAGATGCATATTTTCACTGTTCCTGGATCTAGCTAACATGAGCTAGAGCTAGTTACTGAAAAAGCCACACTAGCACTGCTTTCTCAGGCACAACTGATTTTTCAGTCCCACTCCCACAAGATTTCATCCTGCTCCCACAGAAAACCTACACCGTTTGTCCCACTCCCACCTGCAACTTCAACGTTTTGACCCACTCCTGCTTGCAGATCCAAATACTTGTGTCATTCACAAATTAAATTGACTGCCACATGTCAGACTTGCCTTTATTTGGCTTGACTGTCGTGTATTTGCCTTTGTTAAGAGCACTTTCCACAGCTGCGGCCTTCTAACAGTCTGCAGCCTCCTCTGTTTCTGTAGCCTAAGTGAATGCAACTCGTGTGTTGTTCACATGATTGGTAGCTTCACAACTACTCAGAGTGAATATTTTTTATTTTGCTGTTAAAAATTACTTACATCTTTTAATTACTAAGTTAGCATTTTGTTTAGGCTATTTACTAATTGCACCGTGCTGGTTAACCCCCTGTTCCCACATGTGACACTTAAATGCTTCTGCACCAAACTACTCTGTTTACACCGCAACGACTGTATAACTTGTTATTTCTCATTCTTATATCAGCTTAATTACTCGAATGGTTTTTCCACTTTCAGAGCGAATTTTTACCTTGGACAGGGCTTTTTGCCTGAAGGGAAAGGTCGAACCTCGGAGCCATGGTCCAACTTCCTCTTCATCTGCAACACAAAAGAATGCAGCAGAGAGAGACAATGGTTAATTTAGTTTTTTTAAAACTGCAAAACAGCAACAAGGCAAAAACAGTCCAACAGCAGCATGTGAAGGTTCCCAGTCATTACCATCATCAGTAATAACAGGGTGAGGAACGTGCCTTGGAGCCATCTGAAACAAATGAGAGACCTTCCATGTTTTTAAAGCATTTCTAAAACATTCTTTAGTTCGCTGAAAACGCTTAAGTGATTCGGCCTGTTGGAGATTACTGTCACTAGACTCCACCTTCTTATAGTAAAAGTAATTTATATCTTGTCTTTAGCAGCTAGAAGCATTCTTCTTTCTTTTTAGAAAAGAAAACGCACCTGGCAACCAAGAGGACACAATGTTTCTGAGACAGCTCACTGCTCACCTCAGAGACGTTTTACAGAGACCTGGTGAGGCTAAAAAAACAAAACTAAACTGCCATCTTCACGTTACAGCCCCAGGGCAGGACCACTGACGTTTTTAGTAAACTGAGAGCAACTGCTGAGCTGGTTTTGGAGATTTTTCTCATCTTCCTGACTGAGACAGTAAAGGCAACACTGCATGTTGTGCACCAAACACCAAAAATCTCCACAACACATTCCACTAATTCTAGTAAACACCAATTTTCTCCAACTAAACATAAGCACATTCTCCAATAAACGCCACCACTATCCAGTGAACACCAACATTCACCAAAGACGACCCTTTCCACCAAAACACAAACATTCTCAATTAGTGTCACTGTTTTTCAGCAAAACACTCTCCTCCCAAATTCCATCATTCTTGCACTAATGCTAACACTGCCCCCCAAAACACCTACATTCACCACCACACACCACCGGCCACCATCATTCCCTGTCAGACACTGGTTTTGGAGATCTTCCTGACTGAGACTTTTAAGGTAGCACTACATCTTAGTGATGTGCATCATCATTAAAACACCAATAATCACCAATAAACACTATCATTATTTACCAGAAGCCCAGCATTCTCCACCAAGCACATTCTCAATTAAAACACCAACACTCTCCATTAAAACATTACACTTCACCCAAACACTGCCAATCTCCAACACCAACATTCTCCATCAAAATGACAACATTCCCCACCAAAACACCAAAAAATCTCCACCAGAACACTAATATTTATCCTCAAAACAGCATCTTTGTCCATCAAACACAAACATTCACCAATAAACATGAATGTTTTCCACCAAGGTCCAACATACTCCAACAAACTCCACTGACATTCACATCAAAAATATTCCTGAGAAAGCACTAAGCCAAATGAACCAGTGTGAATGTGGACATTGAATGAGAACAGGTAAGGCACAAAACCCAGTGTTTGCTTTTGTTGGTGTTTACTGGGGAATGTTGAGTCAGTGTGCTCTTGGCGTTGTACCCTTCTCTCTTTCTCAATCAGATTTACAGCAAAAGGAGGAGCTAAAACTATCTAAAGAAGGATGAATTAGACCTTAAGGAGTTCTGAAAGGCAGGTCTGTCAGGCTGGTAGATCTTTAAAGGCTGGTTGTGTGTGTACAGGAAACTAGGCCTGCGAGATACAGACATTTAATGTGAGGCTCGATAAAGCTGTTGAACATCACAACAATGACATAAGAAAAATTATGATTAAAATAGTGTCTGACTGGATGTTTATCCATTTCTTAACGTATCAACTGTTATTTTTAGCACTGTAATAAGAGATTTATCATTTGTTAATTGTTAAAGCAATACTTTGCAATACCGATACTGAAGAGGGCTGCAACAGGCAAATAAGCCTCTAACCATGAGCAATGTAAGCATCCTGACCAATCAGAGCTCCAGATGAGTTTCTGTAGGTGTTTTGATAAATTATTGTACTCATGTAATCCAACAAACGGAAAATTAAGAATCAAATGATTCAAAATATGCCCTTAGTATATTTTGTAAGATCTTCTATGATAAGCAATTAAGAGATTTGAACTGTTCTGTAATTGCAGCCCATAAACAAGTTGTTTATCAAGGAAACACGTATCTAAAAATGTGACTTATCGCGCACCCTCACAGGAAATAGACAGTCTGAAAGAATGGGTAAAGGGCATGAAAAGCAACAGCTGCTACGTTGGCATGAGATGGAGAAGGTTGATTTATATCAGCTCCAGGAGAAAAATAGAGCGACCCTATTCTTTACTGGCCTCTTTCTTCACCACCCTAACACCCCCCCGACACACACACACACACACACACACCCCACGCCTCACACATGAACAGACACACAGACGGGTCGAGATGCCCCTCTTTTTAGTGAATAGTTGGTGCCCGGCTACCAAGCATCTAGCCCGAAAAAAACAAAGGTTCAGTGTGTCCTCGCATAACTAGATCCTACAGCACATTTGAATAAAACTATTTTTAGGGGGTTTGTACAGTGTTTAAAATGGATCTGTGCTTTCGGCGAATTAGAAGCAGCTTTTTTCAGGAACAACGCAGGAACAGGCGCTCACAATAGGACCTCTTTGTGCATTGTACGCAGGGTTTAAAAGTCGCAAAGGATGTTTAGAGGAATATTGTTGAATAAGAGTGAGTAATGTTCTCACAAACAGGCCATGTTTCCATCAACGCTTTTCATTAGTAATTAGTCAAATGAGAACACTACACAACGGGGCCGCAAAAAATATAGTCTGTTAATCATTTTCACGATATTTTGCAAAACCACTATTGCAGAAGGCTTTAATAACAAAATAACCCCTTAACCAATCAAAATATTTCAGCAATGTGAGCATCCCGACCAATCACAGTTCCAGAGGATGTTTTAATGAATCAATGTATTAACGTACATTGAACAAAGAGAGACATAGGTGTAGCAATTCACAAAGTATCTGGTACAACACAACACAATACAGTATTGTACCACTTTTGTTTGCAATATTAAAAAATGAACTGAATCAAGACATTTACCAATATAACAAAAATGAAGATACCTAAAATGAAAATTATTATTAATATTTCAGAGTTTTCAGAGATAAGTATTGGCTAGTATGTTAACTCCAGGGTAGTGCGTTCTCCACGAGCTAATATATCAACCCTGAGATAACACTAGCCACAAGCTAATATGTTAACCCCAAGCTTACAAGCTAGCCATAAACTAGTATCTTAACTCGCTGGTCATGAACTAATAAGGAAACCCCAAGCTAACAGGACAGCCACATGTTAATATGTTAACCATGAGCCAATGAACTAATTATGAGCTACAATTTTAAAACACAAGCTAACTTGCTAGCCAGGAGCTTAAATGTTAACCTCAATGTTAACCTCAATACGATGGGCTAGCCAAGAGCTGATCCAAAGCTAACACGATAGTCACAAGCTGACATATTAACCATAACATACAAGTTACAAGTTTAAAACATATTAGCTAAACATATTAACCAGTGCACTATCCATGAGATAATATGCTAATGCTGTAGTCAAGAGATAAAATGTTAACCACAAGCAAATGCACTAGCCATGAGATTATAGGTTAAAAACAAGCTAACTCGCTAGCCAGGCACTGATATGTTAAGTACAAAGTAACGCACTAGCCAAGTGCTAAAATGCTAAACATAAACTAATGCACTACTTATGTGCTAATAGATTAACACTAAGCTAATTTGTTAGCCAGAGGCTAATATGTTCAAATTAGGCTAATGCGCAAGACATAACAGAATATGAAGTTAAGATACGATGATACAATATAATGGGTTTCATTGCATCACTCTGAATCTGTATGATATGCTCCATCATGTGATGTGAAGATACAATACGATGTTACACAATTAGTGGCAATATAATCGCATTTATGTTAGCATTTTATTTTATTGTGAAGTTCTATTAGACAATATTTTTTGCCTCCAGACACAGAAGGACAAGCTGAAACTGTGATGAGGTATAATTTTCTGTGATGAGACTAACTATGCAATACAGCCATCAAAACAGCAGTGCTCTCAGACTTAATTCTTTCATTTCCATCTGTCTGCCAAAACCAGCGGACCACTGAGATGAAGGTTATTTGCGTATGATGCAGAGCCTGGGGTTCTGATTAAGGGACCCCATGCTGTGAAGGCCACAAGAAGAGAAGCAGAGTGAATCATGCGAGAACAAACCAATCTACAGTTTGAAAAATAAAGGTACCTAAACGGTTCTTCGCTTTGACACACTGGAAAAGCCTTTGTATACAATATGTGGCGGTTCTTTAGCATCTGTGACGTCAGCACAAATCCACTAAAAGGTTCTTCATGGTTCTTTTAAGATATTGCTTTTGTTTAGTACAAATCAATACCACATTTTTTAAAAACGCAATCAAAAAGTAACACTGAGGACCAAAGACAGATATGTATTTGGATGTTTGAGTGTTGATTGGAATGCATGGATGTTGACCAGTGAGAACTGAAATAAACAGAATAATTTCTGAAGTAACCAAACCTCAGCAGAGGAGAACTCTCAAAAATCTGTTTTCAATCCATCTGAAAAATGTGTGCAGCTTCAATCCCCTTTCAGAACATTCTTTTATTTCCCCAAATGTGAGGAAGTGGTTTTGTTTTATACGATGGCTCTGAACACCAAATCCACAGTTGCTCTGTAAGTGGTGATCTCAGAGGAAAGGCACTTCAGGAAGGGTAAGGGTGTGTGTGTATATATATGAATGAGATTAGATAGTCAAAGGGTGGCATGTTGGATCAAGAGGGCGTGAATATATGAGTCTCACAACTGCTGCAAATGGAAAGTGCAAATGCAAAAGGCTAGAGAGTCAAATTCATTTCACTTAGAGCTTATAGTAAAGTATACCTTTATAAAAACATATGAATCCACTCATTAATAAGTAACTAATGGCCTGATGCATCCATCCACTATCAAAAGCTAAAAAAATCAGAGCATAGATGTCAAAAATCACACAAGGATTGAATGATTTAATTATTTTTATAATGAAACTGCATCTGATAGAGCACAATTTTCAAATCGCAAGAAATGTAATATTTAGCTGCTTTTCCACTACATGGTACCAGCACAACTCACTTTTTTTTGGTTTTCCACTAGGCAAATCTGGTACCTTGATACTATTTGTAGTACCACCTCTGTTGAGGTTCCAAGTGAGCTGAGCCATTACTAAAAGGTGACGTAAAAACGCTACAGACTACTCACTGGTCTGAAAGAACTGCTAAACACATATGCTAACAGTGGCTACCAGGTTGGTGTGCCTGCTTGCGTCAGCTTTGAGCAACCAGAACCGTCTTGTTGTCTGAACTTTGGTGTAGTATTTCCCAAACTCTCCTGTGTTTTTTAGAAGTATTTTTTCTTGCCGCCATGAGCCCCTTTGAACAAATATTCAGCTTCACATCTCGGCAGTTTCATGTGGCACTGCTACGATGTCCAGCTACATTAAGAGGGTACTACATCTGTGGTGGAAAACAAAGTAGCTGGTACCAAAAACGGGTCGAATCAAGCTGTACCATGCAGCGGAAAAGTGACTTTTATTATTGCTTGCACTATTCAATAACATCGCCTTAACCAGTTACAAGTGGAAAAATGTAACCTAATAACACAGAGCCGGTGACCTGCCTGTAGATGAGTTCAGAAGAAACCAAACACCTATGTGCTGTGACATCACAACCATAACTAACTGGCAGTCTGGTGTTCAGCATTCGAGCCTCAAGGCAGAAAAAGTGGACATGCTGGCCTTCATAGCCCAAAATGCAAGGCTGGACCTTAATTTATAGTAAATGACCACAGTTTAAAATGTAATATTAGTCAGAAAAGTTGAAATTAGATATTTTCTCCACATCGTGCAGTGTCTTTTCAAGCTTAAGTATTCACTTTGCAATTTTACGGTTGAGGTCAATTCTATACATCTGCTTAAAATTTAGAATTTCATCTGAATTGGCTAAACTGACTCGTTTGTCCATTCACAGACAGTATTGTTTGATTATTCACTGTAAACCCTCACGTATCTCAAAATGGTAACTTCAAAGGAGTTTTGGCCCATTCATCATGAAATATTTCGACAATGTAAAGGACAACTCCTGTGAGTGTGTGGGAAGACTTCTACGACATGTTTTCAGCCAATGACGTTCACTTACATTGCACTTCCATTAACTAATTCATTTGTATGAATACAGCAAATCTGGGGTACATATTTATCAATTTATCTCTAGTCAGTCAGTCAGTTTCCTTTCAGTTCAATAAGTACTGTTGAAATGTAACTCTTATCTGACATCCACTGATACATTATTACATGTAAATATTTAATTTACAGCGTGAATTCAATTACTTATGAAATGACCTGGAATGGAAAGGAATTGACCTCAACCCTGAAATACAAACCACTTAAGGTGCATGATCATAGCAACAGCAACATCTTTCTTGTGTTCCTCTTGCAGCATGTTGTGCCACATAAAAGAATATCAGACCAAAAATTAGTCTTTTCTTTGGTCTAATTTCTGAAGTTTGAGGATAAGAGTTTTTAACGGGCAGAATGGTCAACTATAACACAAAGATGGTAGCTTGTTTATGTTATATTACACTTTGTTTACATGTGTACCTAATTTATTAATATCTAACTATTTAAAGTACTTTCATTTACATATATCCCAACAATAACACTTTCATATTAACCCACAGCATGCATGCAATATATATGCTGGACATTAAGCAAAAATACTGTATATGTACCTCACAACTGCACACAATGTCAACCTGTACAATAAACCATATAACATTATAGCATAAGCACTTAGCAATTAAAACAAGATTTCCTTAAGATGCTCTTCGGTTTTTCTCTTGGCAACTTTATTATTTATCTCACAACGAGCTGTATAATCGTTTCCTTTCAAGATTTCTTAACAGGGAGGACACCTGACGCTATAGTTAGCGGAAATGCTCAGGAAGACCATCTATTCTGGCAAAATAAGCATAATTAATCTGCAAATTAGAGGGATAAACTGTCTCGTCACAGTCAGTAAAATATCTGTAGAAGATTAGGAGGAATACTCCAGCATTTCAACCTAATCTCTCTGCATTTTTTAGTTTTAATGGTTTTTATTTTTATAAATCTTTTCCACTTCATTACCCAGTTTTAAAGCAATACTGCAGTGCTTTTCAACCTTAAGCATCTGCCCACTTCTACTGCATGTATTTCAAGTCAATTTGTTTTCTGCTCTTTTCTCAGCACAGGGAAACGTGTTGAAATTATCATCAGTGGCAATCGACCGTATGCTATGGCTGTAGAGATTAGGTTGAAAGAAGCTGGACTAGTCCTTTAAAAAAAAAAAAACAGAAAAATACTGCGCTAATCAACAAGTCATGTAAACTAATGAGCAGATCCATCACTCTGCAAGCCACTTCTCTCCACCTGCCCCATCCTAGAGGAAAATAAGGCATTAATGGTGAATAAATGAAACTAAGCAAATATATCTCAGTGTGTTTGTTTATTGATCCCTCCTCTGTTCTGCCACTGGATCTAATGGAGGAATAAGCCCAGTCTCATCAGCCTGAGATGATTTTTATGAAGTGCTTTACTGCAGCAGGGGCGAAAACACACTCCTGGACTGCGGAGACAGAGCTCCAGCACTTACACATACCGCACTACAGTTCACAACGCCCTTTTTTGCTAGCGCGCGCTATATTTATATGTATAATATATAAATACAAGGAGTCTGGGTCGCCTATATGACACTATAGCGAGAATACGAGCTGACAGCACTGCTGAGGATTCTCTAGGATAGAATGAAGCGTAAGGCGCTGGAGGAGCCCCTGTGAACGTTATGCTACGAGATGATGGCAGCGCAGGTGCGTGGCTGCAATGCAAACTAATGCTCTTCAGCATTGCACTGCAGTTTATTTCGAGCCGGGTGCATTTCTAGCTCCGTTTGCATCCGAGTTAGCGAGTTAAAGCCGGTTTGCACGCGCGCACGAACACGGCTTCGGTGACGTGCACGCGCAGGACGCCTCAGGAACACCAAAAAAAGAAAAATGCAAAAGGTATGAGGAAAAAAACCTCCTCGTCCAAGGTGTGCGCTCGCAGCATCGTACGTTACGCCGCTAAAACCGGCCGCGTGCACGCACGAGCCGACTGGGAAATGCAGGGGTACAAGTTGGCAGGGTAGCCCCCCAAAACCGAGCAGTGCATCCGAGTGAGCGCTAGACCCCCCGTTTAGCACTAAGCTGAAGTCAGCTTCTTGTTCGAATTTTCCTGTTCCATCTTAAATGGTGCGGCAGTTACACAGGGGCGCCCGAGGCACCAGAATGTAATTGCTGCACCATTTAAGGTGGAACGGAAAAATTCGAGGTGGAACGGAAAAATTCGAAAAGGAAGCTGGCGAATACGAAGCCGATTTCAGCCTTAACTGTTCAGTCGCGTGCATGTTTGCAAAGGCGAAATGAACGCGAGTCCGTGTGAGAAAATGAAGAATTTCCTCCACCCTTCGTCCAAGGTGATCAAGCCTCCCTCCGCAGCCGCGGAGCCCGCAAAGCGTTTAACGGCAGCCAATGTCATCCTTCTAGTCCACAGCTAGTCATACATCCGCGTGCCAAGGGTCCAGAAAGGCAAGAACAACATAAAAAGATAAGATAACGTCCTTCCAGGGCTTAAACGCCGTTTTTACTCACTTTATAGAAGATCATCTTGAGAGTGCCGTAGAAGCCCATGGTTGCTGCGGTGGCGGCGCTCAGAGGAGCCGAGCTCCACCGCCACTCAGCCCACAGACGACGGGAAGGAGAGAGAGGGAGAGAGAGAGAGGGAGGGGGCTGAGGGACGTAGAGAGAGGATCCACACCGTACAGAGGAGAAAGGGAGAATGAAGAGGAGAGAGAGGAGAGGGAGAGGGAGAAGGAGAGAGCGAGAGGGGCGGGGCGAGGGAGCGCGTGAAAACCACTTAGCGCCCCCCTCTGGAGGTTCGCTAATGAAGAGCGAGCACGGCTCTGGACTGGACTACGGAAGCTCAGGATTTTGACTCTGTATGTTGAAATAATGACTTATTTTCTCAAGATTTTGACTCCGTATGTTGAAACAAAAACTTCTCACATTTCTGAGTTAAGTAAAAATAAATATTTTCTCAATAATGTCAAAAATAATGACTAAATTGCCCCAGATTTCGACATCTGGAGATTGTGCTTATTTTGTGAAAATACTGACTTGTTTTTGTTTTCCAAGATTTTGACAAATGTTTAAATAATGGCTTATTTTCTAATGACTTAGACTTATGTCAAAATATTGACTTAGCTTTTCAACATTCTGATCTAGTATGTCAAAACAATGTCTTATTTTCAGTAATAAGACAGTTTTTACTTATTACCTCAGAATTTTGACCTGTTCAATATAGAGCAATCAAATAATATATAATGAGTTACATTTTGAGAAAGTAAAAAGTCTAAACTGTTTTCGGACGATAAATTATCAGAGAAGTGAAGATTTTGAAGTAAAAATCTCAAGAAGTCATTATTTTGATACAATAAAAAAGTCATTATTTTGAGACACTATAACCAATCTTTAATCTAATTCACCAACGCTGTGGAGGCTGCTGGCTGCAGGTTCACTTCACAGTGCAGCCTATAACACTCATTTATACAGTAAAGAAGGTAGAGAGGAGACGGCGCTCTGCGCTTGTTGTGGGCACCCCCTCTTCACGTTATTTCCCCACGGCTGAGCATGCGGTATTTCTCACCCCAGGACGCTTTGTGTGGGTCTGCATAATTACAGATCACCCAGATGGAGAACCAAAGCTAGCGATTAAAAAAAATCCTAATTCACTACAATACGAACCAGAATGCGGGATTCTATGCATGTCCCAGATCGAACACTTTACTAGTACTAACTCTGTTAGACACTTGCTTTAGCGTTCGAATGTGCGCTAATGAGGCTAAATACATAGCTTATAGCCTAGCTGTGACTAGCCACAGAAACGGCTAACTCACAAAATTATTGACAAGAATGTTAAATTATTTGCTTGTCATAGAACAAACAACTTCAGAATACAAAAAGAAGTGTGTAAATTATGCACACATATATAAACACAATATTGTGCTAACTGTAAGAAACGGCTTACTTTAGTATTCACATGTGCACTAATGAAGTGACAGATACCCTGTCAATTTGCTTCCTGATAAATCAAAGTACCACAAAATCTGTAACAAGGAGCTTACTTTAGCATTCATATATGTGCTAAATCACCAAGATATTAACTAGCAAGCTAATTTTTTTTGTCCAACAAGAAATAAGCTTATAATACAACAGAAAAGCAATTGTTTGGTACATGTTTAAACATGAAATATTTCTGACTTTGTTAAAGTGAAATGCTTTAGCATTCAAATGCGTGCTAATGAGGCTGAATGCACTTGCCTCTTTGACTGGCGTTAAAAACTCACTAAAATGTTCACTAAAATGCTAAATTCTCTGCTAGTCTCAGAAAAAGCAAGCTTAAAATACAACTGTGTATTTATATGATAAATGTGAAATAGACTCTTAAACAGTGACTTGCTTTAGCATTCAACTGTACACTAATGAGGCTGAATACATAGCACGTAGCTGTTACTAGCGATAAAACTAGCTAACTTACTAAAATGTTGACCAGAATGCTCAATTCACTGCTAGTGTCAGAACAAACAACTTCATAACACAACAGAAAAGCATGGATGTGTATGTTGTACATATTTTAAACACAATATTGAACTGAATCTGTAAAAAAATGCTTACTTTAGCATTCACATTTGCACAAACAGAGCTAAATACATAAACTGTACCTTTGATTAGCAATCGAAAAAAGTGAACTGACAAAAATATTAACTAGACAGCTAAATTCTTTGCTATTCCCAATGGAAACAAGCTTATTATACAACACAAAGGACTGTTAAAAAGAGAAATAGCACTGATTCTGACTTGTTTTAGCATTTAAATGTGCGCTAATGAGGCTGAATACAACCTGTAAATAAGGCGTGGATCTGAAGTAGACTAAGGGCCCAGACAAAGAACATCTGAGGCTGGGTCTGATTAGTATTCACACGCTCCAGCAACGTCCAGGAAAACGTCAATTGATTTCATGAGGGTAAAGAAAAAAAACAAAAAGAGAAAGGCTGTGACAGGTAACTGCTTTTTCTAAGTGTACACGCAGCCCCGCTGTGCCACGACAACACATAAAAGGAGCTTGTTTGTTCTTATCAGTGTAGACAAAAAGGACAAGGAGACCCTGCAACATGTTTAAGGGACATCTGCAAGCGCGCTGCGTTTATTCCGGCAGCTCCCTCAACTTGTTCAGACAGCTCAGCTCAGCTCAACTTGGGCGACGTGCAGCCCTCCAGGCAACTCCACACTGCTCTCAACAGAACCCAAATCCTCCTAAAACACCTCGATGGACTAGTTTCCTGTCCATCGTAATCTCTTAGTGATAATGCTAAATGCCAATTTTATTCCAATTCTTAAAAGGGCATTTTTGAGAAAATAACAATGAAGATTTTACTTTCTTCTGTCTGAAAAAGTTCTATTTTCAACAGTTTCTACTTTCAAAAAACAGTTTTCTATTTTCTTTCCGTGTTATCTGCTAATTCAGTGTTAATCTGCTAAATGTTTTTTCCACTCTCACTTAAATCTCTTAAAAATCAAGCAGAATTTTAATTCCACTGTTAAAACAATTCTATTTCCAAAATTCTTTGTGAAAATTTAGTGCTGATTATGCTAAAACAGCTACTTTCAAAACTTTATATTTTATTACAATTTCGTCTCGATGAAAACCTTTTAAAAAAGAAACTTCTACTTTTAAGTTTGAATTAGTTCTATTTGCCTATTCACTTTTCTGAACCTAAAATCCACCAATTTTAATTTCACTTAATTTAAAAATGGAATTAAAATGTCAATTTGAATTTTACTTCCAATGTTAAATTAAACAGTTCTACTTCCCAAAGTCAAAAGAATCTTTTAGTGCTAAATATTTAGTGCTAATTACGCTAAACGCTAACTCCACTGTATCTTAGGAAAGGAACGAAATTTCTTAAAAATCTAAATTAGAATTTTACCTCCAAGTTTAAAACAGGGATAAATGAGGGACCTAAAGCTATGTGCAGGTTTCTGCGTGCGGTATCGGTCAGCTTTTGTGGGAAACTCATTAGAGCATAAACAGATGTGTCGTGTCTGAGTAAAGTGAGACCGCATACCAGTGAAAAACACAAAAATCAGTCACAATAGAGTCTTAACGGTGGGGCTCTTTGTAATTTTTTTTTAAATTCTCAGGTGACAAACCTCACAATTTCCCTGAAACTGGTTTCACAGTTCATTCAGATTAGTCAATCAACTGGAATAACCATTCTTAAGCAAATCTGTGTTGTGGAGTTTCATTTACGTCTTCACTCGCATTTGCGCGACGGTGCCAGCTGAAATAAATTGTCTATTGTGATTTAAGCAGAATAAATAAATAAATCTGAGGTTAGTGGCAGTGTTAGAACACTCATCAAGGCCAAATCAGACCAAATGAAAGCTGTGAACTATCAGTTAAGTATTAGAAAATGTGATATGTACAATTTGCTCAACAGCTTTCGTTACAAAGGAAGCAAACAAGCACAAACAGAGTCAAACAGGCCATTCACAGGTGGAACAATCACTGCTGAACATCAAACATGCTTCATTGAGAGTAAAGGGCTGCGTATAAATGCTCTACTCTGCGGTAGGCCGCGTTAAACAGCAGCCGTGATTACAACTAGATTGAGAGTCTGGATTTTAAAGTACAGATCTCAGATCGTTTACTACACTCCTATATAATATACTATATGAATACATACATACAGGATAGAAGGGCACAATGGGGAGTACAATGTAACATGGATATTTTATATAGCTAAACTGGTTCCAGTAAAATGCTCATTCAATTCCACTCTAACAGTGAATTTAAAACTCAAATTAAGGAAAATGAAGATTTTACCTTTACTTTTAAGTTTGAAACAGATGTATTTTCAACTTTTTTTAGATTCTGTAACCATTTCATTCACATTTTTTGCTAATCATGCTAAATTCTAATTTCACTCTGACTTAGAACTTCTATTAAAAAAACAGATAGTTTTAATTTCATTCTAATCTTTTTAATACAAATTTAGCTGAAAGCTAATTTAAATTACGCTTAAAATGGTATGAAAACACTGATTAAAATTGCACATCCACTTTTAAAATTAGTCATCTTCTCATATCACCATAGCAACACTATCTGCAAAAATGAACTACATTCAAAACTGTCTTCATTTTAAATGTATGCTTTAACATAGGGCCTTGCTATCAGAGCTGTGTGTGTCAAGTCTAGCAATAAACTAAACTGAGACTAGAAACTGGAATCTAGTTTACTACACTCTTCTATGCTATAAAAAATGATAAATCAATTCAAAAAATATAAGAACTTTAAATCATAATTTGAGCTGGGCTGGGTGATACAGCAAAAAACATCATATCATGACACTTTTCACAATACATGAAAAGTATCATGACATTTTGACACAGAAGAAATGCACTTTTACTGCCACATTTAAAAACAGCCGTCAAAAACTCTGAATACAATCATTTTTATTCAACGTTTCACATACTGTGCTGCACTAAATGCAATTAAACAGCACTAATTAACCTCTCTTTGCAATGTAACATGCAGTTGGTCTGTACTCCTTTAGTATGCCAATATCCACCATATGCACAGAAAAGCATATAAATCATTACAATAGTGATAAAATATTGTCATGTTGCCTAGCTTTACTTTGAGCTGCATTTTAAAGCTCAAAGCAAGTTGTGTCAACAAAATGCTAGTTATTATTTCTATTATTTCTACCATCGTTTTGAGGCATTCTAAAAAGAGATAGTACAGACAGTATTATTATTAGTAGTATTAGCAGGATTGAGTTGTTCGGTTATATATAATGATTAGTATGCTTCACAGAGATTTCCCCTGCAATCTGTAAAAGTGAAAGGCTCCTTTCAAAACAGGAAGAAAAGTGGTTATTTTGGATAAATGAAAGGCCATGTTCTTATCAGGGGTCCGGCGTTGTGTTGTTGAGGTCTGAGGGTGGTCTGAAAGTGAGCACCAGAATGACTTACTGCAGCCCATCGTTAGAGACAAAATTGCACCTGTCACAAGTTTCCAGGCAATCTGCTGATGAATGGCTAGCTCCACCTCTTCATCTCTTCTGGAATCAACTGCGAATCTTTGTGCTGAAGCTGGTGAAATGATGGTTATAAGGGTCTACAGACCAACAGCCTTGGCCGCAAGGTCTACATCGAGGAACTGTGGGCCAGGACTGAACTGAACTGAGCTGAGACCAAAAACAGAACTCAAGTTTTTTGCTTAAATATTGTATTTTCGGGAAATTGTTTATCACTGAACAAAAAAGCAACAAATTAGGCTAAAATAAGCTTGTTTTATATCACAAATCAGGCAGAATGGCTGCGATGGAATGGTTTACATATGATGCTTGCATATAAACGAATAAACATTGTTTTTATTCAATGTTTAACAAACTGCACTACATCCAGTTAAACAGGCCTAATTATGCTTGCATTGCAATGAAACATGTGGTCAGTGTTCTTTAAACTGATGAAGTGTATCAGAAAAGCACACTGTGGCTTACTTTATTGTTGTCGTGATGAACTATTATCATATTGCCCATCTCTACTTATTTTCTATTTATATATTTTTCAGTGATTTTTACGACAGAGTGCTACAGTCCAACAGCGTCCGCTCAGCATTGGCTCGAGGACCACCAAAGGGTTCGTTGTGGCCCACTTGAAGTCCATGGCCCAGTGGTTGAGAAAGACACTGCATTAAAACATTGCTGTGTTCAGTGGTGGATGTCGCAAAGCATAAGCTGAAATTCATTCACTTGGTGGCAGTTTAAGTTCCCACACTACTGACTAAATGCCAAATGTCATGTATTTCTTACTGCCACCTAAGCTGGACTCTGGTTCTTCTGAAATGCTAGCTAGTAAAGTTAGCTGTGAATCATGCAGGGTCAAAACAAACTGTTTATAAAAGGTTTCTGGAGAGATGTTAATACATTACAGCTTTGGGCTAGGCTACATATAGTGCAGGGATAGGCTACACGTAGCTGCCAGATGGCCCAGTTTAGAAAACAAAGGCTAAGGTCACACCCACAAGCCTTGTTATGATGTCAGCACTCAGCACTTTCAGGTGTTTATAGCACCTTTGGACCAAAAGAGATTCAATGTGGGCTTTTATCAATAGTTTGAAAAAGAAAATTGTCAAATAAATATTTAGGCAAAACCTGCTCTTTATATCAAGGAAGATATTTTGATAAACGAACATCTTTATGATCACCTTTACAAAGAGATTAATAACACTTAGAATACTCCACTTTATACAGGTACACAAAGTTAGGCATATGAGGAAAAAAAAAGCTGTTTATCTGGTCAGTAAGGGTTTATTTGTTAAAAAACACAAATATTACAATAAATACTATTAGCAGTAACACAGTAAGTAGTGATTTTATGTTTGTCATTGTTTATTTAGCTATTTCCAAACCTATCCTCGAGGAACTCCTGTACTATTTGTAGTTATCCTCCAATACCTGGTTTATTAAATTAATATTTTATTAATCTAAATCAGGTGTTGCTGATAGAATGTAATAAATCCATGTGATATCTGAAGGCATCCAGGAGAAATCTGGAACAAAACTTGGTTTTTCTAACTAAGCCAAAATTTATCGATTTATTCCAAAATAATTGTGTTGTTTTACTGTACTTATGTTTATTTGTGCTCATTCTAATGATGTACAATAGTATAATTAAGATAAATGGTTTAAATAATGTGCTCAAGTGCCTTTTGCACAGTGCTGCACATAAAATTGATTACATGAAAGAAAGGAAAGTGTAGGTAGAATGGCTGAGGCCTTGACCCAAACTCGTTCTTTTACTCTTTTCTATCCGTACATCGCCGTGGCAACCCCTAGCCTAAAATATGTGTATGTCAGGAGGCCTCATGGGACAGGTTTTTGTGTGTAGCGCTCTTTCTCTCGCCTTTACAGACAAAACCCCGGCTAAACTTTACACAGCGGATTGGAATGTGTGGTATGTGAGAAAGAGCCTGAGCTCTTTGAAAACACTGGAGAATTAACCCTGTCATAGACTTACAGACAGATCTCCCTTAAACAGGCGTTTCTCTGCACTTTAATAAACTAGTTCTAAAAGGACAGCTTTGGCACAGGAATGATATACACACACACACACACACACACACACACACACACACATACAGAGAGAGAGAGGTTTTTTAATTCATTCCTTCTTTTAGTTATTTTCTGTTCTAGAAAACCGTCAGAGTCAGAATTGTTCACAGTGGTTCTGACAGGAACCAAATGTCTCTAAACACATTCTAAACTGCATCACTGCAATGAAACTACAGAAATGTATATGGGAAGTGATAAAAGAGCAGATTTGAACCAGCAGATGACACTGGGGTTAACGAATTTGCCCACTGATCAGCATGTCCCCCTGAACACAATGTAACCATCTGCTCCTGACTTGATTAGCGGCTAGCGCTTAGCCTCCAACTCAACACCAAACCAACAATCCATCATAGTAGACTGGGTTTTGGACAGAGAAAGCAAACTGGGGCAACAGAGGAGGGGAATGTATCATGATATTTTGTGTTTGACTCTGTATAACTGGTCTAAATCTGACTTTATAATGTTCTGTGCAGTTATTCAGTGCTCTAGAAGTGCTGATCATGCCCATCATATACGCAGAAAAGAGTACTGCAATGCATTCATCATTACAACAGTAACATATCGTCATATAATCCACTTTTAGAGGATGGGTTGAGAAATGATGTTGTCTCAATTGACTTGATGACGAAATGAATGAAATGGGCTGAAACATGGTGTTGTTCAGGTCACTGTTCAAATTAGCATAGTGGACAAACAACATCATTGAGTGAATTGGGCCCAGATGTGATACATCATTAACTTTGAAAATGATTCACTATTTAGAGATTCAAGTCTGATTCAAAAGACACAAAACTAAGTTCATAAAGTATTTCCAAGCACTGCTGCTGTTTCAGGCCTTGTTGTATTAGCATAGAGAAACTAATTCATTCAAATGTATGTCTGAGCAGGAAAAGTGCTACAGAACATGTTCTGTTTGGTCTAAAGGGATGAAGTTTTGTCTAAACATACATCAGAAGACCATCTATCAGGAGTCATATGAATATTTTTGATTCAATGGCACTTTTATACTTTTATTCACAATAAACTAGGATTCTCTATTAAGAATAAAAAGCACCGTAAACACATACTATAGTCGTAAGCCAGTAAACTACAGTTTACCTATTTTAGAACAAATTGATGTTTTATACTTTCAGAAAACTTCACATGTGATGGTTTACAGTGTATTCCCATGTGACCGAAAGACTGAATTTAATGAGAAATGTGATTAAAGCTCACTGTGTGATGAATGTGAAAACTTTGGGTAACATTTCACATTAACATGGACATTAATGTGTTAAATATCAGTTTTCTGGGGGATCAAGGCTACTTTAACACGGCTAACATTAAAACCTCTGTTGTTGCTAACGGTAATATAGCTCCTGTAATGAGTCTATAAGTCAGAGCAGTAAAGAAAAAGAAATGAGTAAAAATAAATCAGTGGTGTCAGGACTACAGGCTGAATTTTATGACCTTTATATGTCAATATGCCACTTCAAAGACAAACGTAAAACCCTTCATAAACTCAGAATAACTCCACCAGACTACACACATACATATGCAGCACACAGTGGCTGATGCAATAATGGCATAATTTATCTCTGCAAAACTAATACCAGCTTTTATGTACTGTTTATCGTGCGGCAAAATCTAAATAGGACTTTTTATTTGCCCAGTGAGAGTGAGGAAGGTCAATTTTTATGATAATACCAGGAGGCTCTTTGGGATCCAGGAGCAGGCACGAACTGGCCCACTAAAGAGGCTGTTAAGACCGAAAGCAGATATTATTACTTTACGGCTGTTGCAGTTATTCGATTAAACTCTGTTACAGAAAATTTCATTAAAATTTACCTTTGCAATGAATCAGCAGTGATTACATTGTCATTTGCATTGTTATTTTTTTTGCTTTTTATTGACTATGATTTTCTTATTTCTTCTATGGATTACTTAGATTTCCTTATATAGATGTTTGAATTTCAAATTGTTTGTTTTTCTTTTGGTAAAAGGATCAATATATCCTATATTTCTCTTTTAATTTATTATTTTTCTCCTGAGGTTCATCTATAACGTTGTGTAGGTTTATGTACCAAAACCTTAATTCACTTTCTACGTGACTATTTTCAAATCTCTTTTTATCCCTTAGAATTAAACAGACTGTTTTTTTTTTATTGCTATGCTGATATATGAGCTCTGATTGGCTGTAAACATTTTTTTAACCACACTGTGTGGCTTATGTGTTTTAACAATTGCCTAAGTTATGTTTATATACTAAAGCATTTTAGAATCTTTAAAAGCCCCTACATGGTTCGTTACTGTACAATTGAGTTCATTGTTATTGTTTGGCCTCGTTTAAATGCTCTGATTACGTTTATTAATCCTCAAAATAACTGTCAAATTACTTATACCATGATCTATTTAATAGTGTCAGCCCTAATTCTTACACTGCAAATATTGCACAAGCTCCATAACCTGAACATTAATAAATAGTCATTCTGTTTACAGAGAACTCTGATCTGAGTGTGGTGCTTTGTGTTATAACGGTCTGATATCTGGGGAAATATATGAAGCCAGAGATAAGATTCTCAGTTTGTAATGAAGAAACATCTGATTAGCTTCCCATTTAATAAGCTAAATTACAGCAAACTGACAAGGACATTATCATTTGCATTAAACACTTTGAAAAGCTGGGTGACCGCAAACTTTTGACGAGCTAATTAGCAGACCTCTCATAAGCTGAATGAAGGTCTTGTTAGAGCAGCGAAAACACTAAACTGTACAGCAGGTCATGGCCTGGTGACCTCAGAGTACAGAACATGTGGAAAGGTCCAAAAGTCTTCAAAGAGTATGTGTGAAAGCGAGCAAGTGAACCAGGAAAAATGACATAAATCAGTCCAGAGGAACCGGATACATTAAATTAGCTGGACTGGACTTTACTGCTGGTGCTGGACCGTGGAAAGAGGGCAGCAGCACATGTGCAGAACATCAAAGAGAACGAAGCGTTAAAAGCTTGACTCCGAAACCTTCTGTCAGAGCGCGAAAGACATCTTTCTTCAAAGCCACAGTGACCTTCAGCTCCACAAACCCGCTCAGAAAAGTCTCTAACCCACTCCGGTTTTATCTCCGCTTACAGATCAGAAATTATCAGAAGCCTGGGCCAAATAAATAAATAAAACAAACAAGAGTTTGAAAAAAATACATTTAAGCTTAAAAAAAGTCCCTAAACATTTACAGACTAAATCCTCAAATTTTTCACTGAAATTAAAAAATTTAAAAAATATACACTCTTCAAAAAAGTGTAACAAAAGTCCAGAAAGCTTCAAATTATATGCCTAAGACTTGAAATGCAAACACACTAAAAATGCACTAAAACTGAATGTGAGGGTAACAATGTCCTTGCATGAATACTATTTTTAAACAAAAAAAACACGCATAAAAAATGCATGTGTATATGTACATGTTTATGTTTCAACCGTGCTGTTCCACTTATTTCCATAGAAAAAATGTTCAGTATTGGGGTGTAAAAATCTTTTAAGAAACATTGTAACTCATGATAACATTCAATAACGAATGCAAAAAAGTCAGATAAAAAAAAACACAATCACCTGCAAAAAACAAAGCTTAGCGTATTGGTTTTATTCCACAGCTGTGTAAATAGTTCCTCCAGTTACAAAAACAGAAAATTAGCATATCTAGATAATTAGATTCAAATGTTAGACTACAATTCACTGAATCATTTCCTAAGAAAGTTGCTTTGCAACTAACAAAACTGGTAAAATTTGAGCTTTCATGATGCACTGAATTGGTTCCCAAAGCTTTACAATCTAACCAAAAGTAATCCTTTTCGTTGAATCATTTTTTAAAGAATCAAACCAGATCTGAACTAAACTGGATGGTGGTGAAATGTGAGATTTCGTGATGCACTAAAGTGGTTCCTTAAGGATTAACTCGAGTCAAATTGCCGCTAAATTTAAGATTTCATTTAAGATTTAATTATTTTCTAAAGAATCAAATAAAGTGAAATCATGGTTAAATCTGAGATTTCATGATGTTTTGAATAATTTCCTAAAGAATCAAATCAATCAAATCGTGATTAAATCTGAGAATTCAAGACACACTGAACAGTTTCCTAAAGAATCTAAGTGAGCGGTGAATTGCTTCAAATGGTGGTGAAAACTGACACTGTGATTCAATTAATGGTTACTAAAGAACTGTAACTGAATCAAACGTGACAGATTAACACCTCCATATTGTCTGTATGTGTGGTGAGTCACACTGAATCTCAGTTACAGTCTGTCTGTCCTCTGTCTTATCAACGTCCATCTCATCACATACTGACCTTTCTAGCACTGACCGTCCACTCACTGACGCACACTGCGCACACACTTCAGAATCTACCGACACACACTCACCCACCCACACACTGCTCCACAGTGGGAAGAACAGCGCGGTGCCACTAACTGATAAAAATAGGCTGAAATTACAGTCCTCCAGTTCAGCGAACAATGCAGTAATATGCATTCTCCTGACTGAGGAGGACAGAGAGTCAGAGAGAGAGAGAGAGTGTCAGAGAGAGAGAGAGAGAGGGAGAGAGGGAGAGAGGGAGAGAGAGAGTGTCGGAGAGAAAAAGAGAGAGAGACAGAGAGAGAGAGAGAAAAAAAACAGGGGACGCATGTGCTTCTTTTCCTACATAATAGCAATATATTTCTTACTAAATATATAATAAAAAACTGATAAGACACTGTGACTGAAGTGGATCCTAACAACAGTACATACATATATGTTGATTTCAGAACCATTAGCCAAGTGTGTTTGCACACAGATGAATTAGACCTCCGCATTTAACCCATCCGTGCAGTGAACCACCCACATACATGCACACTAGTGAACACACACACACTAGGGGGCAGTGAGCACAGTTGGCCGGAGTGGTGGGCAGCCCTATCCATGGCGCCCTGGGAGCAGTTGGGGGTTAGGTGCCTTGCTCAAGGGCACTTTAGTCACACACTGTCAGCTGAGGGGATCGAACCGGCAACCTTCCAGTCACAAGCCTGGTTCCCTAACCTCCAGCCCACGACTGCCCCCCTCATCATTATATATTATATATTATAATACATATACACACACACGTACATATACACACACACACACACACACATATATACAGCTGTTGTCGGAAGAAAACCTCGTAAAAATGACATTTTTACAGGAGATGGAAAAAACCTACTTGACTTTTAACGTAAGTCAATGGAACCAGACTTTTTTCCAAGTCATCCTGGGTCATTTCTTTTAGTCCATTCATCATTAAATTTACAAACAATGTAAAGGGCAACAGGTATTTTCAAATTATGTCAAAAACTGAAATCAACAAAAATGGAGACACAAGGTTTTCTTCTGACAACAGCGATATATAGAATATAAAGAGAGAGAGAGAGAGAGAGAGAGAGAGAGAGAGAGAGAGAGAGAGAGAGAGAGAGAGAGAGAGAGAGAGAGACAGAGAGAGAGCTTATCAAAAATCTCTCGCACTCACACACACAAAGTTATCAAGAACATCAGGAGGTTCTGAAATGAACAAAAGAAAATATCCAGGTGGAAATCACAAAGGAAATGAGTCATGTTCAGAAGACTTTTTTTAAAGCGATAGTTCGCCGAACCCCCCCATCTCCCCACATCCCAAATGCAGTCAATCCACCAAGACATGTTCGGGAACTGAAGTTTGTTTTTTTTAGTTTTAGCACTGGAGATATGAGGTTAATGTAATTACTAAGTAATGGAAGCTTACATCCCACCAATTAGCATGGTGCTAACTGTACGCCTAAATCATCACACGCTTGTCTCAATCCGTGTACAGTTGTTCAGTAATCTCCAATAGACTTGTTTATGTGGCTTCTGATACTGTATGACACACTTAACTAGGAAAACTTCCTGTTTTTAGCTTTGCTGAATTACTTCAGTCCATGTTTAAAGATAACAGTGTCATACAGGGAAACTGTTTTGGTAAATTAGATTTTTTCACTCATCTGAGGTTTTTCTAATATTCTGGTATATTTTAGTCTGGTAGGAAGGAGTCAAGTGAAACACCTTAAACAAAACTACAACAGAGAGAGACGAAGAGACCGTGTTCATTGTGTTAAAACATGCTCTCGGTATTAGCAGGGCATGTTCAGGCATGCTACTGTCGTCACTGGTTTCTCCGTTCAAACTGTTCACTTCAGCCTGACTGGATCCTGTCAGATAAACTTTTGTGGTCGGAAGCAATCAGTTTCTGTTGTTAAAACTAATGCTACAGACTTCTGGGATCAGTTTTCCACTTTCCTGACCATTATTACTGCCATAGGAAAAAACACCTTTAAAAACTACATCTGAAATGAGATTTGAAGTTTTTTTTTCTAATACATGGGACATTTGGACAAAAGACCAAATCTATAAAGATTCACTTTTCATGATTCAAATATGATAAAACCCTAAATAAAGGCTACAATATTGATTTCAAACTAGTTTTAAAAGTGCTGGTTAACCGGCGTATGAGCAGGTCTCAGTGATAAGAGTGTGAGACTGACAGACAGTGGAGAAAAATGTTGCCACTGGTTGCTATGTCTGAAAAAACATGAATAAATAAAAGCAGACATAGAGAAAAGAGAAGGGCGAGATAAGAGTCAGGATCAGTGATTTCTGTTTTGGTTTGGCGGGTTGGCGGCTGTGAAACAAAGATGATGTAAGAGAACCGCAACGGAGCCCTGATGGTGGGTGTAGAGAGAACCAAAGACAACAACAGCTAGCATGAAGCTCCTCCAGCTATTAGTAACAGAGTGAATGTGGTGGTCATACATTAGCGTGATTTTTTCACTAGTGTTTTGCGCTGATGTAAACACACAGCTCTGCTGACAGCTAGTCTCTGCCTGCTGGCACTAACATCAGTACAGCATGAAGCGCAAAAATGAGCTTTGGGTCTATTTTGACATTCGTCACACAGGTCATGCTATTAGTTTCTTACTAGAAAATTCAGTACTCCTTCTACACTGTCAATTAGATCCATAATCAAAACAGCAGGCAGCTACAGTCGTATGCAGAAGTATGCACATCCCTGGTCTAATTCCATGTTTTGTTGATTTTCTAAGTAAAAGTATGTTAACATATCCTTTACAGAGAACACAATTAAGAGGGGAAAGTTTGGACTTCAACTTGGCTTGACAAAGCTGTTCCCCTGATACCCTGGTTTGTGTTACGGTATTACTAGGCCAGTGCTATAGTATTCCAGGTATTTGCTAGTGTGTTGCTAGGCCATTGCTATGGTATCCCACATGGTTGCTAAGGTGTCGGTAGGCCATCATTGCTATGGTATCCCAGGTGCACTATATCTGTGTGGGCTCTACAACTGTGCAAAATTTCATGGTTGTAGCTTGAAAACGGTACCAAAAAAAGCAGAGAATTTTAAAAATAATATGATTTTGTACAGAGTACATGTTAAATTCAGCAAATAAACAGCATTTGTGCATAAAAATGTGCAGAAGTGTGTACTCTGTAGAGGACGTGCAACTTATTTTCATGTAGAAAATCAACAAAATATGGAATTTAAACAGAGGCACTGAAACTTCTGCAGAAGACTGTATAATTTAAGTTGTACCACAGTTCCGACCTTGCAGCATAATTGGTTAAATAGCATTCTATGAGAAAATTCCATCTTTTTTTCTTTTCAAAATTGTTACATAATTAAATGGTTAAGGCTAAACAAAGTAATTCAGAGAGGTTTGGTGTGAAGTGCTCAGTTCTGAAAACTTTGAATTATTCACCATATTCATATTTACATTTATCCACCTATTCAGCCTACAGCAGTTTAGCTCCGCCCATTCACACCGAGGTTATGAGCAGTGTTTCAACCCTGCTTTTGAATGAGGCTTAGACAATCAGAACAGAGCTATTTTACAGATGATTCTTAAAGACACTGTCTAATTTTAAGGGATAAAGAGAGGTTGAAAACCAACACAAATGTGGAGCTCAGGGGAAAAGATAAAATGCAAAAAAATGCTAAATATTGGCCCTTTAATATGACTAAATTATAGAAAAAAAATAATAGTGGGAAGTGTTTACACAGTACTGGAATATTTGTATATTTTTATGTTTTGAGAAAATATATGATTCTTTAGGAAATGGTTCAGTGCCTTGTGAATCCTGAATATGATTTGATTTGTTTATTTTAATATAATTCAAAATTATGCTTAAAAATACACTGAATACATAAATGTAACTGGAGAAACTATGTACATGTACTATGTACTATAAACCTATTCAAGATTTATTTATTTTGACATTTGAAAAAACTGAGAATGTCAAAAATTGAATATTAATCAGCACTATAATTTTTATAACAACATTATATTAGTAAAATTGTAAAGTGGAGCTTTACAGTGAGCGAGGCTAACATTGAACAGTAGGGAAAAACAGAGGAGTGAAGAGAAGAATGAGAAAAGAATAGAGAGAGTTCACGGCCCATTCCTCAGATGGGTGTGGATAAAGACAGACCAGCGGGCACATCTGTCAGCACATGAGAAATCAACACAGTAAAGACAGAGAGACAGACAGAGAGACAGAGACAGAGAGAGAGAGGGGGGGGGGCAGGGGGGTGTGGATGGAGAGACAGGGAGAACAAAGACAGAGACATAGGGAAAGAGTGAGAAAGAAAAAGAATGTGAAAAGAGAGAGTAAAGAGACGGGCAAAAACAGAAACAAAGAAGGAAAGAAAGGAAAATAAGCGAAGAAAAGAAAAATATAGAGAGTGAAAGAAAAAGGAAGAGTGAAGGAGACAGAGAAAAAGAGAAACAGAGAGGAAGAGAAAAAGACAAAGAGAGAAGAGACAGAATAAGACGGACAGGAAGAGAAACTTAAGGAGAAATTCCAGCATAACTGAAAGTTAAAAGGGAAATTCCACCAGTTTTTTTTGCATAATTAAATGGTTAAACAAAGTAAACAAAGTCATTCAGAGTGGTTTAGGGTGAAATGCTCTGTTCTAGAGAAACTTACCGAGTCTGAATTATTCACAGTGGTGGTGATATGAACCAGACATCCACCTCTAAAAGCTCCCTCACAGAAAGTTATTACATGTGATTTGCCACTATTTTACCATCATCAACATTACATATAAAACTCAGAAGACATGTACGTTCACTGGTGGTTTTGGAAAGTAAATAAAATGGCTGTACTGTATATATTGTGTTGTAGACATTGTGACCCTTGTTTCTTATCACCACCATTGTAAAGAAATCTGAATCTCTACAATGTACCATTTCACATTAAAGCACTCTGAATGACTTCTTACATCATCACGTAGAAATACAGAAACACTGGTGGAACTCCCCTTCAAGTAGTGCAGTTGTCAATCAGAAGTGAAAGGCAGAACAACAACAAGTCCACATAAGGGTCAAATAGCGGTCAGATAATAAGCAGACGTGGCCTGGAGCCTTGTATCTGTCTGCGTGTGGTCTCAGTAATGGGGTTCCAGCGCATCAGGGGAAAACTAAAGAGGGGAGAAGATATGAACATTGCTGTTCAAAACCCGGTTCCACTGGGGTTCCTTTAGCTACGAGATTAAAATAAAATAAAAAAAAAACAAAAACTGCTGAATCCAAGAGACTGCAGAATAAAGACAGGACCAGAGGTGGGATAAACCTCTAATGAAGACAGCCCTGATGGCCATATTTAACAGCAGCTTAAATAAATGAAAAACATTCACTGTTTTATCCCTTTTATCTTTGAGTCACGCTGGGAAAGAGGGGACACTGGAGCATTCGGCCTGACTTTGACTGCGTTTATGCATTAACTTTTGCAAAGTCAAAACAAGGAGCAAATTGGACAAACTTTGTTGAGCTAAACTTAAAAACTTCCAGCAGATGATGCAACAGCTGTGTGCCTACACATACGCTGGCAGTTAAAGTTGACTCGAGTGGGTTAGCTGGCCTGAGGGTTTGCTGCACATCAACACCTTTAAGGACGAGGCCTACAGGGCACTGCAGACATACACCACACTGTGTATTATTTAAGAAGGCCAATCTGCCCATCATCAATAATACATGTCTGCCGGCGGCTATGGGGAGTTTAAGTGCTCATGCATACTTAAAGGCCCGAGGGAGCAGAGGGACACTGTCCCAGAGCACGTTCTAAACACCGGCCCGAAGGGAATGGCAGTTATGGTAGCCCTGTTAGCACGCGTCACCTGAGCTGCCTGCACACTTTCTCGTCCAGGACATCCGCAAATCGTCCACAGACGTGCATAAAGTAGGCTTTTATGATAAAATGACTACGATAACTGGCAGGGGAAACTTTGTGAATGCCAGCAAATAACACCTGAAAAGTAAAAGAGTTCTGTGGATTGTTTTGGAAAATTAAATGCATATAGTAATGATCAGTTAGTGGGTTGTTTATGCTCTTAGAGTTGGGTGGGTTATATAAAGTTATGTAAAGGTTACTCCCATACTGCAGAAATGATATATCTAGTCAATATATATATTCTAATTATAAGACTGTTGTAAGAAAATTGTAAAAGTTATTTAACCTGTTTCTATAGATTATTACTTGTTTATCTAGTGACTGTCACTTGCCATTTTATGGCAATGGAATTGACACGCACTAGATACAGTGACTTGATTAAAATGTCTAGAAATAAGTTAATTAATCTTATGTTCCTACAACAATCTTGTAATGAAATACTATTCAGGGTAAAAATTGAGCTTTAGAAAATGTGCAGAGTAATTATCAATAATTACAGATTATTTGCACAGCCCCGACATGTCAATTTAGAAATTAAGGAAACGGAGGATTTTAGTGATTCAGATTGGTCTTTGGGCATTTCTAGAGTCTTTGGGCATTTTCAGTTGTTTTAGTATCATTATTGTTCATCCTGTATTTATCATCCGCTCACGCAGTTTCTCAGAGTTCCTCTGCGGTGACGGCATTCAAAAATAATTCACAGAGGGACATTGAACCAAGTCTGAGGTTTCTCCAGGCTGCCAGCAGCCATTAAAACTGTCGCTAAGACACAGTAGCCCACGTATTCCACACCAGCATAGAGAGATGAGAGGAGGAAGAAGGGAAAAAAAACAAAAAAACAAGGACGGTTGCTTTTGAAAAACAGGCGAAAATGAAGTAGTTTCATGGTCTTCATTGTGATCCTTGTGCTGAATATCGTGGCAAGGCTGCATATGTTCTACACTTGTTGGCTTTACTGGCTGCTGGTAACTCCACCAACGATCGATTAGTTTTCTTAAGGCTGTGCTGAATGTCACCTGGCCAAAATGGGAGACCTCCTACCTTCAGATGCTCTTCAGCTGGTCCGGGGAGACGTCAATGTAACACAGATATTTCATAGTTAAACAGGTTCTGGTAGAACATATTTTTTGTCACCTTCTAATATTCTGAAATTAGTGTCATTGTGAGCTTTGACAGCAGCAATTTTTGAAAAAGTGTTTTTGATTATGGAGTATAATTTTAATCTCCCTCTCAGTGGCTGTAATATAGTATAATTAAAAAGCAAATAAACAACTCACAGCGAGAGCAAGCCAGGCTAAAGTACAGTTTCCCCATGGCAGGGTTAGTATAACTCTCTGCTATAAATAAGATCCGTAATGTAAATAATGACTCCACATCCCCCACATACATTGACAACTGTTTATTTTTTGGACATTTTTATTTACAAATCCATCAAAACTGCACTATAGCTTTAATGTAAGTAAAATATATTTCACTTGTATCAAGCTGTTGTTTGCTCTTGTACTTCCACTTCTATGTAACTTTGCCACACTGGGAAAAAAGTTATCTTAGCAAGTGAAAACATCTTGAGTCTAGTCAATTTATCTAATATTGCTCATTATGAGACTATCAAGAACGACATTCAAGAATATTAAGATTTTTCCAAACTATTTCTATCCATTTTTAAGCAAGTTACAATTTCAACCGTTTTGAAAAATGATGCTTGAAGCAAGTGAAATAAGACACTTTAACTACTACACAATTTCTCAAAACAAGTATGTCTACAGATGAGAGAGATGAATAAATACACTAATCGTCTTTGCTCTGAAATAGATACTTTTTTATATTTAGAACTTCATTTAGCTCAAACAACATAGATTTGTATCAAGTTAATTGTGCATGCATTGATTTACCAGATTGTCACCACTGACAATACCCAGTTTGTTATAGATACAGCCCCCATGGGGTAGTTTAAGTGTTCATTTGAAGCAGTGTGAGTATGAAAAATATATTACTCTTGCTCAAATTTTAAAAAATTATATGGCAAAAACCAACCATGCTGACTACATCAGGCAGTGATGTTTCTATCTACAGCCAAGCCCAGATTCTGCTTGTATCAAACAGCCGTGTCGTTCAGCTTTTAAGTTATATCTGGAGTATAAATATCAGACCATGGTCAAAACATAGCTTTACTAAGTGCCAGAAAAAGACCTATTCAAGAACATCTTCCGTCACTTTGTCTACTTCTGCCCAGGCCTTTTCTGAACTCACTCCAGAGCGTTCTAAATATAAAGTCTTTGGGCGTTTAATGATACTTTATGTCAAAGCGTATTAGCATGGTAGGAAGGCGAGGCTTCTGGCTCAAAACTGTCAGCATAAGCATTCTCTTTCAGATGAAAATGTACCAAACAATGCTTCCACCGAACTGTGGATTTAAACCTACCTTTTCTTCTGCAACACCAGAAACGGTCAATCCTGGATTGAAAGTTTTGTAGAAAGCAAACAACAGTAAGAACTCACAGGAAAGATATCATATGGGCAAGACAAATTTATGGGAACAGGCAAAGCGTAAGAATCTAAAAGGAGCAAAAGTATTAAAGAGCTCAAATCATTTGTGAGCTCCAGTCAGAAATCGCTTAACCTTTGAAACACTTCAGCATTTCAGGGAAATTCAGTTCTCTACTAGGCAGACAAAAAGTGCCAATGAGAGTCAACCTAACCAGTCATTAGCACACAGAAATAATCTGCATGTTACAAGAGGAACAATACTGTGGAAAAGTCTTAGACAGCCAATATAATATGTTAAAAATGTTCATCTGGACTGTAAGTGTGTTTTTGACAGTAAAAAAAACATTAGAAAAAATTAAAGGTTTAGTTCCAAACTGCAATACAGCTCACTTTCAAGAATTATTCCACTCTTGAGAGTAATCATACAAAACATATAAATGGTATATTATAATTGATAACACTTTTAGAGAAACAAAAATGTGTTTTCCATTATATATCAGTTATTCTTTTCAAAAATCTGTTCAATGTGTTCTCAGGCAAGTCATAAATATGTGGGACAGAAGAACACAGTTATCAGAACACAGGTTTGGTTCCTGACTTCTCGCTGCACTTCAGCCATGGCATGGATTTGTTCTATCTAACTATCTATTCTATCTCCTGATTTAATTTAATAAAGTACTTATTAGATAAACCCAGTATTAGATGGTAAATACTGGACTTCCTCACTGAGAGCTTTAGAAACAGTTAGGCTAACATGAACACATGAACACGTGCAGTCCAGATAAACAGCTTGACATCTCAGATGCCTTAGAATTTTGCACATTACTGTATTTTATGCCACATCCTTGCAGCACTGTAAGCTACAGCATGAGTGCACCTGTACTCTTCTGTGAGAGCAGAAAAACAGCTGCGTTACTTACAGTGAAGCATGAGGTGTGAACTACACATGCACAGCAGCTGCCAGCAGGCCTGAATTAGAGATGCTGATTAAGGAATTGGAGTCGACCTTGCCCTGAAGAAGGCTTCTCTAACATAAAGGCTGAGAAATGCAAACTGAAATCCATGCATTATACCAAAGGGCTTATTAGGTCACCGCTGCTGCTTCTCCATCACTTCCCGAAGATTCACTGCATTTCCACAGGCAGAAGGGAAGACAGTGACAGGAAACAGGCATTCTCTAATATGCTTATCCGACATGTAGAGCACAGAGGATTTATATGTGACAGGGGTGGGCAATATGACTATATTTTATTGTTATCGGGATAAATGTTGTCGTGTTAAACAATATGCTTTTCTGAGTATATCGGGGATCTCTTCAGTACTTAAAGACACCAAAACACATCTCATTACAAAGAGAGCATAATTAGTCTTGGTCAACTGGACTTAGCTGTGCACTATTTGAAATGTTAAATAAAAATGATTGTATTTAGGGTTTTGTTGCAGTTTTTAAATGTGGCACTACTAGTGCATTGTGTCTGTGTCACAATATTCTAATGCATATCATGAAAATGTCTTTAGGTATTGTGATATGATATTTTTGCCATATTGCCCACCCCAAGCATGTAGACTTCAAAAAATTATCAAGCGGCAAAGCCAGGGGATGCCGAGAAAAAACAGGTGCCTACAGTGTCTCTAAAATACACAAACACCAGTGAATGACAAACATTCCAGGTTTGGTGAAAATCAAATAAAATGATATTAATATCAACAAGCATTGGAAGCTCAGGGATGGATCATGTTCTTGCCGGGCCGCCTGAGCATTAGAGCCTTAATCGGGCCCAAGATTTTGGTCCGAACCTGAATACAGACAGAGAAGTTTATGTTCAAGTTCAATCCAATGTTTTCAGTCCGAACACGATCCCAAAAAAAATTTTTTTTCCAACAAAATTCTGTCCAAAACTGATCCGAACCAGCCCCTCACCAAAAGTGCCAAATAGAACGTTTTTAATTACAGCCATTTAAAATTACAGTGCAGCAACAACATAACCTTAAAATAATGAGACTGAACACAACTGCAAAAATAGTATTTAGAATTTGTAACATCTCATTTTATAACATTATTTCTAGTCGTTTTACTTGTTTAAATAATTGTGTCTGGTCTAAGAGACTTATTCCATTGGCAAATAAATTAGCATATTTCAAGAAATAATGCTTGAGACATTTTCACTCAGTACAATGACTAAATATAAGTAAAGAATCTAGAAATAGACTTAGCATGTCCTTACAATGACCTCAAAATGAGAAATTAGATATTTTCACTAAATTTAACTTGCAAAGATATCAATTTTTGCAGTGTAAGTGACATTAATTCAGTGCCAAGCATTGTTAAAAGCTCTGATTATGGCAATTTCAGGATTTTACATTTCAAACTATACTTTCAGCTTTGCTACTTCATTGTGTTTCAGAGCAGTTCTTTTCTGTATTTTTTTTTTCTGTAATTAGGGCTTTTAAGTATGAAGATAGAACAGAAGAGAGACACAGAGAGAGACACTCCTATCTTTCTCTACACCTCAGGAGCCAGAAAGCCAGCTGGCCATCCTCCCCTGAGAACCAGGCCTTCTCCAGGAGCCAGAAAGCCAGGGAGTGAGGTTGGAATAGCTTCCCAAAAATAGACATTCCTAGGCAGACAGTGCGTCGTGCTCTCATGCTGCAACAGCAGTCAATTTTCCAGTGGAGGATTTTGAGGTTTCCCGCTCGAAAGCCACGCTGTCTTCACACAGCTCCTCACATGCGTAAGACTTCAGATTTGGAAGACTGTCAAGTAGGAACAGAGTAATAAAACGTGCTGACGTTTGTACCACAGCAAGGACTCTGGTTTTAAGTCTCCTCCCTAACTCAGAAATGAATCAGCACAGCGGATGAGCTCCTGCTGCAACGAGATGGCTTGAACTGAAGAACCGTGGGAGCAATTTCTCAGATTCCTTTTGTCAAGACACACAGCCATCAAACGTATCTGCAGAACCTTGACCTTCGAGAAACACTGTTAATGCTGAACAGAGTCTTCAGGCCCTTGTTGGTGGCCTTTACAGAGAACACTACAGGCTAAGCTAGCAACTCTTCCACTGAGCTTACAGGTGCACAAAAAGACTTTTAGTCCCAGAGCTAGAACTTGAAATATTAGTCCAAACCTCAACTGCTCGTGCCTAGTTTGGACGTTTCTCATTCAGGTCAAGTTAAATTTTCACCTTGCATTCTCCTCTGCTTTAGTTTTACTCCTTACTTTATTTTTCAATACTTCCACTTTATTAAATGAATGAAACAACAGGAAATAAACAGTTTAGTGAAGCCCAAAAGATGTTTACTTTGTTTGGCTAAAACATAGTTAGTAATTACTATGGAATATGTATATTCATTAAAATAAGAAAATATATACGAAAACTAACACTTTGAGGGCATCAAAAACTTCCCTAGAGACGATAAATGAGCTCTTGCCTAAGCCTCAGCACAACATGGGAATGATGCTTAATAACAGTGTTATAAGTGAAAAAATGGGCATCATTTTCGTTTAAGGGACCTTTAGAATGCCCTCTACTTCATTAAATATGTCATCTTGTAATAACTGGCATAAGCTGTTCATAAATATTCATGTACTGCTTAAAATTCAATGCTTGTTACATGCATATGGAATCACTAAGTAGGCAGCAGTAGGTAGTAGGTTCTTTTTCTGGAACTTTATAGAGCAAACTGTCAACCTGAATGATGACAAATGGTAGACAATGTCGTCATAAAGACGTTTGGTGGAGAACATCAGTGTGGGGTTGAGAACGTCGGCATTATGTATAGAACATCTGCAATTTGATGGAGAATGATGGCGTTCAATGGTTAACGCTGTTTTGAAAGAGGATGTTGGTTAGTTGGAGAATGTTTCGTGTTTGCTGGAAAATGCTGGGTGTTTTATGGTGAGCGCTGGAGAAGGTCTGTGGTAGCTGGAGAACGTCAGGTCTACAGCCTGCGCTCACCAGCAGCCCACTGGTCCAAGTCTATTCTTGGGAAAGATTCTGAAGTGAAGTGATAGTAGAGAAAGGCTTCCTGCAGTGCAGGGATTCCTACTCTGGGACAGCTGTATGGAAATGAGGTAGGGTAGGCTGCTCTGTCAGAAGGCCCGCCCTGGCAGCGTCCAGAAACAAGGCCCCCCTCTCAGCAGCCTCGCTCCAGGCATGAGCTTGGCATATTAGCCATTCAGGAAACAAATAAGGCCTCCAACACAGACACCCTCCCCAGAAAGGAACAAAAAACAACCCAAAGCCATGAACCGGAGACAAGAGATTTCTTGGAGAGCACCAGAGTCACTCTCTCTATAGCCCTTTTGTCTGTGTGGGTGAAAACCCCCTGTTAGCAACCTTGCTGTCCATCTCTCCTTCCATCCCACACAAGGAGTGATAGCTATTTGTTTGGTGAATGATCAGACACAGTGCTCCATGAAGATGCGTCTATGTTAACACAGGACACACTGTCCCAAATCCTGTGCCCGGTGCATGGAGCAGTAACCCAAAGAGAAAACCCTGTATACAGCCAGGCAACGGCAAAAGCTATCCGACCACCCACTACTCTTATACTTGTGTGACTAATTCACTTGTCTGTTGTTCTGTAATGGTGGGTGTAGTAACAGAAGCTGCAGTGGGAGTGAGAGTTTATTGATCACAGAGTGAAGACCGCAATGCGTGGTTGGTCGAAGCGGGCGCCTCCGCCTTGGATCACTTCACGTAAAAATTCCATTGACCAGAGGAGCTGTGGATGGGTTACTGAGAGAGGCTCCGGATCTGAGCCCAATGACGGCGGGGGCGGCAACAGAGACCCTCACGACCTCCTTCCATCGGTACACGGTTGCCAAGCAACACCAAAAGGCCTAGCTGGCCAGGGGATAGAGTGCTATGCCTCTGGCCTGATGCTGGGAGGCTCCTACTAAATCTCAAGGGACTTTTCTGGGATTTTCTTGGTCAACCAAACAGACTGATTTTCAACTAGAAGTTGACACATTGAAGTTTCTTAAACTTTAACAGAATCTCGCTAGCTGCACAGTTTCATAGAAACATCGACAGTCTTATCTATGATCCACATGTAAAAATAAATAAGATAAAATTAAGTAAATTACATGACATGCATTACATAAGCAAATAAATAAATACATGTAATTATTCAACTGGCAAAATCTAAAGGCTACCGCGCACCTTGTAGCTTACACTACAATAGCTACAACATCAGCAGTTACATTTTAACACTCGACTATGAGGTGAAAATAATTAGGCTAGTGGTGTTACCTGACATTCCATTAGCATTTTTTGTTTATCTAGAAGACTGACTGTCTTTCTTGATATAAATGTAAAGTCACATCTCCTGTGGCTTTCAATATGGATGTAAAGTGGCACAATGGGATGCTTTGTGAAACTGTGAAGCGCTGGGAATTGCTGAACATAACGTTTGAGAAACACAGATGATCAACGCTTAAGATGACCAAAGGGCCCATCTGAACAGTGCATGCATTTAGCTATTTAGGTAAAATCACATCAGATCACTTGCAGTAAAGATAATAGCCTCTATAAGCTCTGCAAAAGCTCACTGAGGATCAAGGACAGATTCATAATTTAATTTAGGTCTTCAAATGACACAATGTGTTCAATTTTGGTCTCTTTACGAGCTGAAGCAGAAATGTACAAACTGTTAGATGCAAAGGAGTCAGTGGAATGATAGTTGTTGTGAAAAAAGAATGCTAGAACACTTCAAGTCACAACCAAATGTTGTATAATTGTATTCGTTGTAATTCGTGTTTTTTTCTGAGCAAATAAACACTCACTACCCAGATAAACAGCTTTTAAATCTAAATTCTCAGGTGCCTGAAACTTTTGCGTAGCACTGTAATAGCCTACACTAGAGCAAGAGCACGGAAGAGAGAGCTGAACTTGATGTAAGTGGAAAATCGGCCTGGACCCGGCCCAAAACCTGATATTTTGTTGGGCCCTGTGGCAAATCTCTAATGAGATGCAGAATCTTGTTTCTGAGCAATTTTCAGTTCCAGGAGTCACTAATGAAGCATCCTTAGCTCTGCAGTACTCCATCCTTAGAATACAAGTGTTATCTGCAACGTGACATGATTTTGGCTAAGCGATGTGAAGAGCAGGAGAAGAGCTGGCAAGAAAAAGGAGAATCATCACAGATGGCTAAGTGGGTGAAACTGCAGAGACGTCCGCTGGGTGAGTATACGTTAAAACCTTGCAGAAGAGTCGTGCTCATCAGAACTCCTTCATTTTAACTGAAAAATAACGTCATAGGCCTGGACACGCACACACGTCCCAACTGAACCGCCTGCAAACTGCCTGAACAGCTGATGTGGAAATGCCTCTCATAATCTGTTTAAGTGACAGCCTTTAAACTCGACCGTCTCTCTTTTCTGTCTTTACACACTCTCTCTCTCTCTGTGTGCAGGCCTACCATCTGTCTGGACTTCAGCCTGTGCTGATGTGGGTTAATTACTATTCAGGAACTGTAGGGTTCACAAACAGCCACACCATTTCCAGCCATCCGGCCAGTTTATGATGCAGTCAGATAGCATGCATTTTAATATCCTGTTCTTTCTGAAAATAAATAAAAGATGACACAAGCTAACACAATACAATTAAAAAGAAGCAGAGCATGACGCAGGTCGCTATGACCGGCACTGGACTGGCATCCAGCTAAAATGCAAAGCAAAGTCGAGAAAAATTCATGTGATCTGGCCCAAAAAGGCACTGATTGAGAAAGACACTCATACAGTACAAGTTATCCATTTTTCAAGATAACCCACTTGCATGCAGTCAAAGGCAAAATAAGTGGGATTCCAAGACTGGAATCTCCATCACAAACAGTACTTAAGGCTTTCATCTTTGAGAAAGAGGAGGAAAAAAAAGATCTGCTTCAGATCTGAAAACATCCACATGTGTTTCTGTCTATCCTTCCACTGTGAGAAGAAAACTCAACACTATGAGTCTGAAAGGATGTGTAGCTGTCAAAAGCCCTTACTGTGAAAAGAAAACAGACAAATCAAACAAAGAAGCTGCTGCTGTTCTCAGAACAATGAGCAGACCACACTAGAGTCCAGATCTCAACATCATTATTTTGAACGAGATGCAGAAAGTGCAAAAACGTCAAAGACTAAACTTAAGAAATTTGAAAAAAATACCCTTGCAGATTTCTTTGAAAAACTGAAAAGAATGGACGCTTTAGAATACATACATATCCATATATTCTTTTTGTCCTGAAGCTGGAAAACAAATAACTAAAATAATAATTACATAAATGAAGGGGGTTTCTGACTTTTGCTCAGTTTAATCCTAATAGAGCCAGAGACTGTAAACAGGAAAACTCATGAGATGTTTGCTTGAAGTGGCTTGGATCAAGGGCTGCCACTTCTGAGGAGGTCACCGATATATCTAGGATGAAAGTGAAGCTTCATGAAGACAAAAATGAAGACCTCACAGCAGGTTACATTATTAGAGATTCCTCAAGGAACAAGAGCTTCTTTGTGAATAAGTAGCATTGCAAAAACTGAGCGGACCAGCTACATCTATCTTTATTATTCCACTCAAAACATTCATCCACAGTTCCCCTGGTTCTAGGATTCATCTTGCCTCCAAACAATGTCCCAAGATCAGCCCTTCTTCTGAAATCCCAACACTAACCACACTGTTAAAAAAAAAAAAAATTGGTGTTTCAACTCAAAGTTAGTAATTCTGAGTGTATAAAACTTCAAATAGTAAGTCAACAGATCTTAACACAGATTCTTGTTCTGTAAATTCACTGTTAGTTAAATTAACAAAATTTTGAAGCAGCTCTAAAACATTAAAGATTTAAATTTACTATGAATTTTAAAACAAAAAACTTTGAAAAAATGCTGTCCCCTATTTTCATGTCACTGCCGAAGGAAACTATAGACCAGTATAGATGATAATTGCCCAATATCACTAAGCATTATGAGATTTGCACTTCTGCACCAACATCTACCCTACTGCACACAACGAGTGCACAGATTTTGTTTAAATCAATAAATAAATAAATAGATAGATATATAGATAGATTAGACACATACACAGACAGATAGATAAATAAATAAATCATTATCTTCATTGTCGTTAGAGTCTCCTTCAAGGAGGCAGGGCAGCATGGGACTTGATCATTTGGGTCATCAGCTATTCCAGCCTGTACTCCAGCAAAAAGCGCTGAGACAATCAAAAACACAGTCATGTGGACAAACTCAAAGAAGGGGAACAGCTTGGCGCCACGCTAACAGCTAACATTAGCCTGGACTGTGGTTTCTAATGAGGTTCAGAGAGGGAGGAAGTAGAGGAGAAGGCAAATTTCTCTTTAAGGAGCCTGTCAGAACATCCTCAGATGTCCAGAACAATCGAAAGGCTGGTTTTTAAAAGAAGAACGTGCCTCTGGAGGCCAGACGGAAAGCACAGTTTAATTAAAACACACCCTTAATCTTACAGCCTCAGCTACGGCTTTCATGCAGCAAATTTCTCTAAGAAGTCCTGTGTTTATTAATTAGACTGTCTTTCAGCAACTGCGGGAGTTTCACAGCATTTCCAACTGAGGAACATCTACATCAGAGACAATTCCCAGTGATCTGCTCAAGGTCGTGAAGAACCACCACTGCAGATGGGATTAAGGCGACCAATTTTGAAGAATAATAAATGAAAAGTTTCAAGATTAAGACAATTTAGTAACATCCCACCAGAGTTTAGATGATCTTCAGAAAAGCTGTCAGTCAACAGCTGGCCCCTGAAGAAATAAACAGGGGTCGATATTTTACATATATATGGTGCAGAGATCACCCTTTTTATATATTTCATATTTCACGTCAAAACAAGATGTAGCCCTAAATTGTATGATTGTAACAAAATGGATTATTCAGTCATTTATTTCAAGAAAATAAATTTAATTAAGGTCTTTTAGTCTAAACTTTTTTATCCTACATCATTTGAGGTCAGTAGTTGTAGCTGTCTTTCACATTGTGTGAAAATTTCATGATGAACAGATAAACACAAACACCCCAAAAGCACTTGGAAAAAGTCTCATGACATTAACTTATATAAGAAAATGAATTAACATCATGAGTAAAGAAGGTTTTGGCCATTTGCTGTAAAGTTACTATTTTGGACAGAGTTGTTTTAACAGTGATGATATGACACATGATAGATATTGAACAACCGCTGTTGCTCCCACTGGACGTCGGTGAAGAAAATGCATATTCAATCTTTTCTAATGTTGACCCTGTATTCATATGACTATGCTCAGGTGCATTCACATAATGAAAATGTTACTGAATTAATGAAAGCAATACGTTCTGCAGCTTTTTAAATGGAAAAAGATCTTTCACAATTTGACTAAGACAACTGCAATTCACTGGAAATAACTACATAAAAGAATGTCAATAACTGTGATTAATTCTTTTAAAATTGCATTTTTGCATGTTTTATTTAAGATTCAATAGATTATTCAAGAATTCTCTGAAAGTGAAAAATTACAAAAAATATGGTAAATTACTTTTTTTAGCACCATAAAAAATGATTACACTCAATGACTAAATACATTTGATAGCAGGGTCTGAGTGTGGCACTACTAGGGCATCAAATTGTTGTGATATATATGGAGTATTAAGAAAATGTCTTAAGGTATTGTGATACGATATTTTTTATATCACTGACCCTTAATCGGCAAAGGACTTTTTGTACATTTATCGACAACCATGTTGGTTTATGTTGTTGAAGACTTTTGAACAGTACTCCATATGGTAGGAGCTTCCAACAGCATGGCCAATGAGTGTAGGTGCCTGTAATAAAATGGTAACTGTATTTCTCTCATTAAGAGCCTCACAAGTCCACAATGAGCTGTATTTGGCTCGTTGCTAACAGATGAACTGTGTCTCAATGTTGGCAAATCTCACCTGAGCCTCATTAGGGAGCAGTCACACCTTCCAAAACCTCCTGCTCCTCTGGAGGATCTTCCTCTCTGCTGCTTGAATCTGCGAGATTACGTCGCTCTAGGTCTGTTTACACTTCACAGAGAGTTTGTTTGTTTTTGTTTTGTGCGTGTGAAGTAGAGAGCATGTGCTTTTTCCTGTCTGTGTTCAGGTACTTCCTGTTTACTCTGTCAAATCTAGTATCCGAGAAGAGGGTCTATTCCAGGGCTCCTCCGCAACGACTCAAAGACAAAAAGAAAGAGCCAAGGTTCTATTAAAAAGGGGATTTAGCTTCAGTGTGCCTCACCAGGGTCTGTGGGGACGATTTTAAGAGTCCTGTTAAACTTTCAGTTCAACAAAACATCACAGAAAGATGCCAAAAACAAGAGTTCACTCAATCAGATGAAAGCTAAGCCTATCCTCCCCCTCCTCCACACAAGACGCACAGTGCTCCAGTGCTGAAATTGCTGGTTATTCCACTGCAAAAAAATTGCTGTATTTTGTTGTATTTATTTTACAGTAAAATACTGGTTTATTATTTTACAGGATCATACTGTGAAAGATTGGGCATTTTGAGTGGTGCATTAGTTTACGGTAACATACCAGACAACGCAGTTTACAGTAATTTACTGGCAGCAAAGAGAGTAAAAAAATGACAAAATGTGTTCCGCAATTATTACAGTAAATATACAGTACTTTACTGGCAACTCTGCCGCGTGTAAATTACGGTAAATATTAAGAAATATTTTTACAGCGGGTCATCTATATATATATATTTTTTTACATTTCTTTACTGTATACCTTTTTATACTTCATTTGAGTTCTATTTTATAGTGTCCTTACATGCCCAAGATCTACAGAAAGAGCTACACAAAAAAAGTGAATAAAAAAACAAACAAAATAAATACAAGTATACAGTTGTATGCAAAGGTTTTGGGTCAAATTGCATGGTTGTGCTGATATTCTTAGTGAAAATAAGTTAACATATCCTTATAGATAAAACAATTCTGCACATTTTAATGAATGGTTACTGTTTATTTGCTGAATTTAATATGCTGGGGGGAAAAAAATCATGTTGCATTTATATGCGTACCTAAAAAACGTGATTGATTATTTGTCTACTGTCAACTAACAGTCCCAACACACACACAAAGACATTTTTACAAACTTCATATTGTCGATTTAATTTTTTTAAAACTATTATCCCTATTACCTTTTACTTTTAGTTACTCACATTCTTTTGTTTTAAAGTTCTTATGTTAACACATTCTTGCTGCTTTTATGTAGGAAATGTACTTTTTATTACTATTATATAACCATTGTGCATGACTGAAGTTTGAGCCCAGCAGCTGCCTAACAGACTGGGCTCTTGTTCTGTTCCAGCAGGGGTAACACCACACCCAAATAAAATATAAATAAATGTGGTGGATGGTGGGAAAAACCAAAAGAAACCCAACAGCAGCTGAAGCCCAGCAGAGCTCAAAAACATCAGGAGGATTATGATCAGCATGTTCCCTTCATATTCTGCATCTGAGCTCAGGGGAACCTGAGGAGGCTTCAGCTCTGCTCCCCCAAATTCTAAGCCCACTGAGCGAGCTGCCTTTTCAGTTCTACAAAATACACAGACCAGTGACTGAATTCTGCTTCAGTGATGAAGGGGGGCAGCAATGTATGTAGTTCACATCTTGTCCCCTTGCTCAAAATATAGTCAATATAACCAAGACACTTTAGTTTTAGCACTGGAGTTACAAGGCTAATGTGGCTAGTAAGTAATGGAAGCTTTTACCCCACCATTAGCATCATCCTGTATTCAGTATCTCTAACAGACCTGATTATGTGGTTTCTGACACTGTATGGCACATTGTTATCTATAAACATGGACTAAAGAACAGATCAGGCTTTATGATGGTTGCTACAGTTGTTCTGTTCTTTTGTCCAGTAGACTTGTAGCTTTATTGTTAAAATGAAAGAAGAAAACTTTAGACATCATACATTGGTTCATCGAGGACATTTGAGTAAAGGTTAGTAACGCGTACATTGTGGTACTGTGAAAACATCTACCATGGGAAATCATCTAGAGCGCATGAATAAATCATCATGTGTGTTTTGTACATTGTGAAATGACAAGAAACTGAAATTGATAGGTGAAATCAACCTTAGTTTTTGAGTTTCTGAACTCTCAGCCTTGCATATTCTTAAAAATAAACATGCCAAAGAGGGTTACCTGGGGTAAAGCCATGGAGGAACCACTTTTGCTTCCCTACAGAACCTTTCAGAGGATGAACACTTTGGTTAAAAAAAAGTGTAAAAAGCCTTAAAATGATAAGAACCTCCGCATAAAGCAAGAGTTCTCAAATAGTTAAACCTTTTTCCTGAAAACCGTATGTCCAATCCATGACCCATTCAGAAATCTTCATTTTCATAAGCGTAGCACTGGATGGTTCATGATTTGCTGTCTGTTTGAGGCTTTCCAGTCTTGGAACACAATGATTATTAATCCTGGAAATGGTACGTAAACATATGAGAGCTAATGAGGAAAGAAGATAATGACGGCAGGTTAATCACATCAGGACGTATTTAGGCCTTTGTTGACGCTGTGATGGAAGACATGGATGACGTTCACATCTCCATCCACTCTGCTAATGCAATAAGTCTTTTATGCTGATCCAGAACAAGAGGAGTACAACATCAGGCAGGCAGCTCAAATTAGCAAGCTTAACTCTAACCGTAGCAGGTTCTATAGTAGTCTAGCTTGTGTGCAGGTTCTTTAACATTGAAATCAGGTGATTTGTGCAAAAAGCAATATTCAAATATTCAAAACAATATTCAAATATGTATTTATTTAGCATTAGTCTACACTGCTGTCCTGGTAACCATAAGATTTTTTTTTAAAAACATTCTGTTTTTTCTATCATCATATTTTGTCTTCCAAATAAAGAAAAATGTATGGAAAATTACAACCAAACTTAACATCACATTTTAAAATATGAACTTGTAGACCTTTGAACATTCTTGAAATAGGAGATAAATGTTCTTGGCTTAGACATACGGTTCTAGGACAAACCTTTAATTGTTAGACAACCTTCATATTACGCTACAGTTCTTCAAACTTAGTTCCAAGAATTAGTTTTCTGACATTCATTAAGAGATACCCAGTCTTTATTGCTCCACAGGCTAAGCCTGAAGACAGCAACCAGAAGAAGCAGATTTATTTATCACCAAAACACGAACGTACAGGGTTGAAGCCTGAGCTGACTTCACTGATTGCTATCTACTTTTACGACACAGCCTTAGCCTTAGCTGATGTTTAGCTTTGTCAAGCTGGCTTTCTTCGAGAAATACAGGAAATGTTAGTTTGTTTTGTGGTACAACCTTAAGCTTTTACACTTAATATAGACTGAATTACCCCAAAGCAGGTTCACTGTGCAAGTGCATGGAGGAGAATAGCAGTATTGTGATAGTTTGACTGTATTCATTTTTTATTTATTAATTATTGCACATTTTTTAAACGTGCATTAAGCCCATTTGGACACCAAACTCCAAAACATTAATTTTTAGTCAGAAGTAATATTTTACAATATTTATATCATATGTCTTGTGTCATTACATCGTATCATTTAGCCTCTACTGATTCCCACAGTCACAAACTACGTTTATATAGGAAAACCAACCGTTGCATAGTAGTCTATATGTTAATGTAACTAGGCCAAGGATCATGTACACAGCATGTTTCAATTCTTACTCCCTGACTAAGGTCTGAATTCAAGATTGATTGAAGACTGCTCTTTGTAAAATTTGAATAATAATCATGAGAAGAATTTTATTTTGTATAGTGCCTTTCTCAAACCTAATGTCACCTCACAACAAAGTTTAACTCATGCAAATGTCTTTGCTCCAGTTTCCTAAATTTACTTGGGCTCTTGCGAGCATGAGAACGTATCTACAGGCAGCATTGCAATGTTTTGAGTTCATGTAATATAAAATACTTCCTAGAGAAGTGCTCTCAAAGCCTGCTTGTCCAGGCACATTTGCTCAGTGTGTTTTACTCAATAATAAAACGCTGCCTAGAGGGAAGCAAACACAGGTGTCAAACAGCGAGTTGATGTAGGACCCAGTCTGACTCATACTGGAGCTAAAGTTGAGCTTCACTGACTTGATTCAACATAATAATGCCTCTACTACAACTGCCTGCTAAGTAGGGACTGCTATCCTCTAATAGGGCTTTAATAATGGTGTAAATTAAAGAAAGATTGTGTACGAGTTTGTTAGTTTTACTTTTGTACAGTGCTGTATTCTATACACCCATGTAAACATTTATTTAAATTGATTATATTTTCATACATTTGTTATTTAGCCCAGCCAATCGCTTTGGTTTTTTTGGTTATAAAAAAACAATAATAATTGTAATGTAAAAATGTTTTAATGTAATATGACGTGTCTACACATGTCTGTCATTTTAGTAATAACTAATTCTAAACTTTTATTTCATTGTTAAGGTTTGGTTGGAGACAAAAGGGATACAATTTTGAAATGCCAAAAGTAGTATTTATCCAATCTGGATTATTTCCATAGTATCTAAGTAGATACAGTCTAGTGAGCTTCCCCATTGGTTAGGACTTCAGGAGCTGGATTATTTAAATGAGAAGTTCTAGATAAAAGTCACTAAACGAATATGGCGGTGGCGAACAAGGTCTGAGCAATAAAATGATAATTATCTAAAACATACACTTTTCAAGGTTAATAATACACCCTGTGGTATTTTAAATGCAATGTTTATGCCATTCTGACTAGGCCAGGGCGATAAAATGTTGGCGAGTCAAAATCAAATATTTTCTTAAGATTGATGCAAGCTGGAGAAGTTTTCAATAAAATGATTATGCCATGATGACAAGGCCTGGGCGATAAAAAGGCGATAATTCTCACATTTCGACAAAACAACTGGGCTTTTCTGGTCCTTAATCTGGTATTAGAGGAAAAGGATTAAAATTTAAATAAATTGTACACCAGGCAAAACAGTCAGGAGAGCTATTTTTCATGTTAAAATTATGGAGAGTGAAAAACCCCTTCTTGGAACTAATGCTGTAACACAAAAACATTGAAAATATGCTAAAAGATAAATTGTGAGAAGAGATTTTCAGTCACATTGCTCAGCGCATCCCTAGGTGGTATATATCTTTACTGCAATTAACAACTATAAGCAGAGTACAAACCAAAAATATTCGTTATAATACTAGAATACCATCTTTGAGGCCCACAGTGTCCTGCTGTAAAGCTCAATATGTAGAGGGCACAGAGAGACTGGGAAAGTTGAAAGAGCAAACAGTCTTTTTAGAACAGGGGGCGCATGTTTACTGAAGGATCGGCAAGAACAGGCCAAACAAAGACCAGCTGGAGAACCACCTACTGTATACATGCTGTAAGAATTATTACAAAGGAAAACCGAAGAGAAAAATATATCCTGCCAAGAAAATGTGCTTAACATGATTATTTCAGTATCTTCCACACAATGTAGGCACAAAAAGGCCCTGGACTATTTAACTGTACGGTATGCATCTATTCTTTTTTTTTTCCTTCGTCCCTCCCCCAGTCTGCTCTTCCTCATGACAAAAGCTGGTGCTGAAGTGTGGAAAGGCTCTGGCGGAGCGTGGAAAACCTCGCTGAAGCTGGGGCTGTTTGAAGTCCACCTGTTTCTCATTGATATTCCTCCGGTGCCTGAGCTGGGGGAACTCAGCTCTGGATGAATGAGAGGATCACTGGCTCTGCTGTCTTTGATGGGCGACACACTTGCAATGGATTAAGAAAGACGCAGCAATAGTGGCTCTTCAGGTCAAGGAGAAACCTGAGGGTGCGTCTGACGTAGTATGGGCAAAAGCTTTGATGCTGCCTTCATATGTTCCTTTCGTAGTAAGTAGGGTTGGGCAATATTCAATATAAACTAAACTCAATATCATGATACTGGCCAAAAATATCACACTTTCATTGTATCAGATGATAGCTAGGCATTAATGAAGTTTAAACGTTAGCATTTAATAAATTAATAATACGTCAGCATTAATAAAGTTAATAAGCTCATGCTTCCTAAAATATTGCCACTGCATGCTAAAAGAATGTTAATAGTTCCTCCAATTTTTTAGCTGAGGCAGGCTTATTGCAAATGTACAGCAAAGATCTCTTACAGCTCAGTTGGTGGAAGATGATTTTCTTACAGAGCTCCTAAACTCTGGAACAGCATTCCAAATAATATTAGGAAAGCAAACTCAATACATCCTAGCATATCGTCAAAAAAAAAACAAAAAAAAAAAACAAGCATCTCCCAAACGGTAAGCAAAAATTACTTTAATTACTTTTTTATTATTATAATTATACAAACCAGACACAGCTTGTTTTGATGGTTTGTTATACGTCTCTGCGTTGGTAATCCAGGTGGATTTACTCCCAGATTTCAATATCAATTTATGTACTGACATCAACATCTGAAGATATGTCCATTAAAACGCTGTATATCAGCAACAGCCCACAGTTTGCGCATCTCTGTTTCCCATTGGACAGATGAAACCCGCTGAACACAAGGATGTGCAAACAGCCAATCAGAACGCAATTGATAAAATGATTACATCTGAGGCTCAGCCAACTAGCTAGCATTAGAAGTAAGTTTTCCCTAAACTAGCAAAAAAACTTCCTGATATCCCCCAAGTTTTTGAACAAAGCTCTCTGTAATTATGATGCAAGTCAGAAATAGGACCATTACGCAAAAACGCTCAGGGCAGCATGAACGGTTTCAAAACAATTTCGAAAATAATTGAGTCCGTGTGGATATGTGTAGATCGTATCACGTTTCGTGAGATACAAAAGTCATATATACAAAGTTTTTCCACAGCAGCGGAAACAGCAAAACCCGGCGACTGGGCTTTTCCCATAGCAGCCGGAAGTGAAACATCAAACATCCATGGTTTGCCTTTGTCACAGTAAAGACTCAAAGAACCCGAGGCGTACCACACAGAGTTTGGCTGGAAAAGTTCAAAGACGGGGAGAGCCAAGAGATATGACTACTACAACGACAAACAACCTCCACGTTTTGAAGAGGCGCTTTTTGATGGTATGAAAGCATGGTGGTTCAGCTTGCCGTTTCACTGTAACTACTGGATCTGACAGGAAAGCAGGTATGTGCTTTGAAATGGCAGCGTATGAAATGCACACCTGACCCGACTGCACCTGTCTACAAAGCACAGGCGGAATCTTCTGATAGCTCATGCTGATCTATGCTGAACATTTACTTTTAATAAGCACGTCCTTCCCCAGTGAGGATTTACAGCAATTGTGCAGAGATGGCACAAATATCGTGTTTCCCATTTTCATTAGCAGTACGAAAACCTTGAGTATTGTCAAATACCAATGCAATACTTTTCTTCCTAGGCTTTATTTTTAAATCAAAGCACTTCATTTAAGCCGGCTGTCTAAGAATGCATTTTTTTTCTGTAGTTCAGTAGTCATGGTTTGCACCAAACAGGAAACGTTACATTGTCATATTCAAGTTCTGGTTCGCCTAGCCTTCACACGGACATATTTGAAATCAAACCAAAAAGATCAGATCAGAATCTGTCAACACTCTGTATTAAAGTACTTTGATTGGAATGGCTAGCAAATGAACTGAAAAGAAATGTCATGAACACTTGTAGATGCTGCAAATGTCAAAATGTAACTGGGACCAAAAACATCCCCAAATTCAACATTTAAACAGCTTAAAATATTAGCACAGGGGCAAAATTGCCCCAAAAGCAATGCTTATTTAGCTTAACATAATTTAACTTCATTTATTGTCATTACTGGCAACTCAACAGAATCCACTTGTGTAAAGATGCTTCTGAATTTCAGTCAATGTGGGTAAAAACTGCCCATTATTATGATTATTATTTCCTTCATAGGCTACATACCCATACTCATCCACCATTTTGCAATTGACAATCTGGCCGAAAAATAGCAGGAGAACTAGCAACAGAAGGGGATTTAGCCACCATCTTGTAAATTCAGAGCGCTTTTGAAGCCACGCCAGGCTCCAACCCGCCCAGCGCCGGTGACTTTTGGCCCCAGGACACGTGTCGGACGCTAGGCTAGCTTGGCCTGTGCCACAGAACGAATAAACGAATACAGTGTCCCCACTGTGCCACCACAAAGCGCTCAGCAGGGAAATTCAGTTATCTGATGGCTCCCTGGCCTCGGATCAGTAACCCGCAGCCTCAGGTTAACATAACAGTCCAACACTGCAGCCACCAGAAACACAACGCCACTGCAACAAACAACAGCCAGCCTGAACCGCAGCCAAGGCCGGCCACTGCAGCAGCAAATGCTGTCCAGTTTAGTGCCCTATCATGTTCTTCTGTCTGGAGATCCTATCTGCAGCTCATTAGTGGTCTAACTCACTTTAATTGATAAGACTTTCCCATTTGGGCTAGATTAGGGTATTTCAGACGGACTGAAACAGATTAATGAAATTTGGAGACTGATAGCAAGAACTGCTACCTAGAGCTCACATTAAAGCCATTCTGTAGATCTAACGTTACTTTTATAAGCAAAAACACATTAGAACATACCCACAAGAAAGTAATATTGTGAAAACATACTTCAATAGATTCTATGTACATTTTTTGAATATACTGACCACACAAAACAATTCAACTGGGTTACAAAGATAAAAACCTTCTAATTAAAACAACACTCTTGCTGCTGTAGGAGGGTTTCCTCTTTTACGCCTGAATAAATTATAATATCCCTACACCTAAATATATGAACCTACAGAAACTACTAATGCCCATTCAGTGTTCAGTATCTCATAACTAAGAATTTTACGTATAGTATAATTTATTATACTATATCAACTGACAGTGCATATACTACAATACGAAAACTACAGTGCATACATTACACTACAAACATCACTACGATAAACAGACCACTAAAATTGCTCCAAAGCTATGTTATTCATAGCTATGTTCATTTTATATTATATAAAAAAGCAAGCTCGCCATTCTAGGCTTTCTGAACTTTTAACACTTTTTTCTTTGCACAAACAGCCAAAATATGAAAGGCAACGTCCATATGATAAGACAACATTGTCGGTATTCAATTTTATACTGGTAAACCTGCCCCCTTTTATATGCTGTCACAAATAGTGCATTACTAATGCACTGATGTAATAAAGTATTAACACCACTAATTTTTTAAAACCCCTCAAACGCAAGTTTAACCCCCATAGATGCAGGCTAAAGCCCAGCTGTGGCGCATGATTGCTATGACTCTACAACTGCAGCCCCCACATTCAAATACAACCTCAAATGTCAAGAACATCCCTTTATGGCTTTCTTGATAAAATCAAGTTATTTCCAGCTACTGGTGTGCTGTGAATTTGTTTGCAATCACAGAGAAGTTAGAACCGTCGACTGTATAAATGACACAGAAGAACATGCGGCCGCACCCACTGGATGTCAGTGGTGAAAACTGGAACTTATTTTCATGTTCATCACGTTCATGTGATTTTATGTTCATGCTAAATTATTCAAAGTAATAAACACATTAAGATGATGCACATGTAGCTATAATAAAACACTACTTTTTTAAAATGGAACTTTCTTTACGGTCTACTTTTGAGCAAGTGCAAAATAAAAAATTATTGTAATTAATTATGATTACACAAAATAATGCATTTTTAATCACATCATTTTAATCAAATAGGCAGATTATGTATAATACACTGATATTTTTGCCACTCTGTGCTGTACCAACATGACCTGAAGTGTCAGTGTACTGCAGGATGTGACCTTGTCTAATCAAACCACATTAAGCCCCCTCTACACACAACACCACTACACTGATTGGCATGAAGATGCCAATTACAGGGCAAATGTGAAGCGATGCAAATTGTGGCTGAGAATAAATACAGTGAGGACAAGGAGGGGTAATTATTCAAGGTGCTAAAAGAAAAGAGAAACGTTGAGGTGAGCTTGTAGAGTAATGGGTGTGCACTGAGGAGCGTTAGACCTCAGCAGTATTACACTACACTGCCACCTACTGTTTGTGCACGGCAACTGCATGACATTAAATACAGCCAGCTATGATGAATAACCCTGAGTGCCTGATGGCAAATACCAAGGACAAGAAATGGGAAGTCATACAGAGAAAGTAATTGGTTTCTATAAGGTGATCGCTCATAGATAGACAGAAACTCTTCTTACCTTTATCAGGCAAATCCAGCGATGGCAGCAGGGATGGCATGAAAAAGACAGATCTATGAGTTTGCAGAATAAAAGTTCAAGACCTTAACAATGAGTTAAGCAAAGTAAATACATCTACAAGAGATTTCATAAATGTTTTAAGGTGGAAGCAAAGCATGTCACAGCTGTTATACCAAAAACTCTCCTATCTTAATTTGTTTATTGATTTACTTACATTGTTTAAAAATGCCAGCGATTCCTTATGCTGTGTGAACATGTCATGATGAACAGACCAACATACACGGTCAAAGTTTTGAAGGGGAATTCTGTCGATTTTTCAAAATTTCTCCATAACTAAATGGCTAAGGTGTAAACAGACTTGCAGAGTTAGAACAGTTCACAGTGGTGGTGATAGGAACCAGACACCCACCTCTAAAAGCTACCACACAAAGAGTTATTACAGGAAATGGTTATAAATACATCTGAGACATTGTTTTACAATAGTTTCTGAGAAGATTTCGGACTAAAATGTATATTTTTAGACTTATTTTACAATTAAAACTTATAATGATTTCAGATTTATAGTGCAGAGTAAATAAAATGAATAAAATGGTTGTATTTGTGTTATAGACATGGTGCCCCCTGGTTCCTATCACCACCACTGTAAAGAAATCTGAGTCTCCACAATAAACCATTTCACATCAAAGCACTCTTATTGGAAAAGAGTGCGGACGCCTCAGCCCAGACAGGCTACAATAATTAAGACAATCGCCACATTTCTAAACTTTACTTATTCCACAGCTACTGCATTATGATCAATTGTTAATTGTAGAAATGCAGTAATTGAGGTGTTTCAATTATCAGTAACATGAAGAAATGCTGCAAATGTACTTATTGCACTTATCATCTGTTGACTGCATGAGTGCTGCAACATTGATTTATTGTGTTTTTATTTCTTAATTATCCTCCCATTTATTGTTATTGAGGTATTTTGTTTAAATATTAACTGTAATATTTGTTTCCCATATCACCAAGCTCTACTCCTAAAAGACTCTCACAAAGTCACAGCTGTTTAATTCTGATGTTCTTCCAAAAACTGTAGGGCGGCAGGTCACCTCATTAAATCTCTCCGCCCTTCAGCAGGTTCAGAGATGGAGAGGAAATCCAGACAAACTAAACTTCACTCCAAAAGGCTGGCAGATCTGATCAATAGTTAACCATCTCCTGTGCCAGGATCAATAGAGAGGCATTGGATATTCTCAAAGTAAGCTGAGGAAATGTGGCTAATGTATCACTAACAGGACAGGACACTAGGGAGTTAGGATGCACTGGTGTACGAAATGTCACCAAGTTTTTTACTAAAGATTTTCAGCTCCAAATGCAGCCGTGTGCTCCAAACAACTAAAAACTAAATGAAAAAACAAATGAAAATAAACCAGTGCCGAATATGCAGTTATAAGCATACTTAAGAACAATTTGAGCCATGTGAGGAAATGAGTGAGTGAGTGGAAACTGGACAACTGGCCCTCCAACTGATGACCACCTTGTATTTATTGATCAAAACACATCATCTGGCTTTGAAAACATCCTGACTTCATTACGGGGAGAGGGGGTGGTGTACAACACAAATATAGCCAATTTATTTACTATTCAAAACCACCACTAAACCTACACATGTTTTTAAATGAAATGTTGATGATGGTAAAACAAGATATTTTGCCTCTATTGTAAAATATTGTAAATCAACATCTCAGGCATCAGGTAGTGTAGTCATAACCACTTAACAGAATAACTTCACATAATCACCACAACTGTTAACAATTTGGACATGGTAAGTTTCTCTAGAACAGAGCATTTCACACCAAACCACTCTGAATGAATCTGTTCACATCTTAACCATTTTAATTTTCTAGAAATCGGTGGAATCTCCCATTTAATGCCAATTCATTTCAGAGTACACATTCTTTCCATACAATCTGCAAGAGGTTTATTACTTCAGAATGAGTAACCATGAGGGAAATGGTTCGTTGTGAGGTTCTAGCTTACTACAGGCCAATTTATTCATTATCCGTCACCATTAGTGTTCATAAATCTCATTCGCAAACTTTACAAACCACTCAAAGCACTGGGACCAATATTTGGCCAATAACAACAACAAACTGAAGACTGTCTACACTGATTATACTAGTAACCGAGTAATCTACTTTTATAATATTTTGACAATTCATTTAGTAGTGAGAGTTGTGAAAATGGGCAAACAACTTAATTGAACAACAAACGATGCACAGAATTTCAAGAATTCCAAAACTTTTTTACATTTACATTTCAAGAGAAAAAAAGTGTCTAAAATTAATTGCTGATTCATTGTGAAGGTATATTTTAATTATTTTTTTATTAAATAAAGTTTATTCAAGCAACTGTGACAGCCATTCTGAGGACAGAGGAAAAGGGTACTGCGTCAAACAGTTTGAAAAGAAATAAGAAGGATTTACAGAACAAAAAACACACTATAATTCAACATAGGCACTGTGACAGTTTTCAAACTTAGGCTCAACCTTAGGAAGCCTTAAACAACCTAATGCATAAACATAGCGTGGATAAGCAACTTTCTAAGTCTCCAAAGCCCAGTGTTTGAATTCTCCACCTCAGCCAATTCCAATTTTGATGTAAATGAACCTGAGAAGGACCAAAACTCTTAAGGAAACCTTGAAGTGCCTCACAAACCTGCCAGAAAAGCTCTCGCCCCTTGAGATCAAAATTCACACCATTTAATTAAAGCTAACACTGTAGGACAAAAGTCTTTGAGATGTGTTCCTCTGCAAGTCAGTGTATGGCAAATCCCAGGAGTTACAAACAAAAACAAACAGCACTGCACATCAGTGCATTAGACTCCTGATGCATGGCTATTCAGAATACATAAATGTTACTATGGTGATACTTCAATGAAAAGAGTCCTTATTCTTTCTATAGTGTTTTTACAGGTAAATCACTACAAAATGAATTAAAGTATTAGTATTCAATCAGGCGACCGAATTGGTTATAAAAAAGTTGATATACAGTAACATTATTTCCTTTAAAATGATCTGTAAACATTCCATGTTTTGTGACCTCTCCCAGCCCAAATAAAATGGCAAAAAAAAAGATTTAGCACCATCTAGCTCTGAGAAATCTGTGATTTACAGCTGCGATGGCCTGGTGGTGATTACTGACTCTCAGAGGCCACTAATAAAAGTCATCGATCGAACCTGAGAAAGGAGGACAGTTTGTACTGGACTCACTGTAAATCATAAACACAGGTCTAATGCTGGCCTTACACCAAACGACTTTTCAAGCGATTTCACCGTTGCAGACAAATATCCATGTTGGGATAAAATCATGAGAGTCTTGCTAGAGTTGCGTCGCGCTCGCATCATCTCGATCGTTTAGTGTAAGGTAGTCAAGATGGTGGTCTTAAGTCAGTCCTTTTCTCGTCTTGACGCTGCGACAAAATCAACCGTGTTTAATATTATCTAAGTTTTAAGTCTTGGCTCATGCAAATAGTGATTATCTAAGTTTTAGTGAGTGCTTGCGGGCGAGCGCATGCACGCGGCGTGACAGAGAGAGAGAGAAAGAGAAAGAGAGAGAAAAAAAGAGAGAGAGAGAGAGAGAGAGAGAGAGAGAGAGAGAGAGAGAGAGAGAGAATGTACGTGTGAGTGCCTGAAATCTCTAAAAATGGCAAATCTGCTCCACTTTAATACAATAATCATATTAACTTACAATGTAAACTGACTGCTTTATTTTTATTTATTTATCCTTTTTTTATTTTATTTTTTTTGCTTTCTGTTACACTGTTTGTTTCTTATGGTTTAGTGCATAATATCCAACCAACAAGGCTGATTCACTGCATGGTGTGTTGATGTGTAAATCTTTATATCAAATTAAAAAAGTACCTGCACATTTTACAGGTTAATTAAAAGATTCTGAGTGATGATCTGCCAGAATATACAACTCTACAGTGACCTGGGCTGAGCCCCAGATCTTTACATGCTCAGCCAATGTATCTTCCCATGTGTACCACTATAGAGTGGAAGGAAAAGGGTTTCTCTGCTTGTATATTTCCACCAGGTGCATGATGGGAAATAATCTCAAAAGTCTAGTTGCAGTCTTGTAAATAGTGACACTGCAGGATTTCCTGTCTTTTCAAAATCATAATCTGTGACTAAAAATTGTGACACTGTCTTTAGATGTGAGAGGGTGTCAGACTTTAGTCTTTCAAAACTCTTTTCAAAGTCTTCTAGTGTATGGTTAGCATAAGCAGAAGACATGCCAACTCAACGTTTTCCCAAACACCAACATTCTCCACCCAAACACCAACACTCTCCATCCACCCAAACACCAACACTCTCCATCCATCCAAACACCAACATTCCACAACCAAACAGCATCACTCACCATGAAGCACCTTCATTCTCCACCAAAAACCCAACAATACCTCAACACTACCAACATTAATACTCAAAACACTATGGTCTACACAATCATTTTCCACCCAACTTCATTATTCTCCAACAAACACCAACCGTCTTCACACAAATACCCGTCTTCACCAAACATCAATGTACTGATGCTAGTTCTAAAACCAGCTGGCTTTACAAAGTTTGTGATAAATAGCATTGGGGACATCTTTCTGAAAGCTAAGACAAAAACAAATGTACAACTCTCAAAGTTTGGGTTTATTGATGCTACTTTGGTGCGGTCTGGGTTTTATGGTGAATTACAGTTAGCCGCATATAGTGACAGTCTTATTAGACAGGGCAGTGCAGCCTGCAGTGATTACATGCTTGGATAAGCAGCGGTGCTCTATTCATAAAGAATTCAGGACAGTGATGCTGACCTTGGAGCAGACTCACTTCTCATTATGGTATTATACAAAGAGAAACACAAGAGAAGTGCTGCTCTAGGAACAGCTTTTCTATGTCCACACAGATTTGGACACTCTGCCCTTCAAAACAAATACAGATTCACAAGAGGGGTAGCATTTCATGCAAAACTGTTATTGGATTTTTAAGGGATTATTTGAAAAATCTTTCTGTGAAAATTCAGTTCTAATGTTTAGCAGTTCAGTTCTGAATTTACCAATAAAGGATGTTCAAGTTTTGCTTATAATCACCAAAAACACATATGGAAATATGTAACTATTGGGTCTAAAAATCCTGATCTTCTGACTTGAGTCAGCATTAAACACCTCAATATCAACATCCAACATCCCAGATGACAAATCACGGAAGTTTAATATTAGAGTTATGCAAGACAGCAGTACATTTCCAAGTAAAACTGCCCAAAAACTGCTGCTTTTTCCCCCACCTCAGTGTTTATTTTTCCAATGAAAAGTGGACAGATCAAAGAGCTCTTGGTCCAAAATCATGTAACAAAGAAAATCTGATTTCCCAAAATGTCTCCAAGCTCTAAGGTGCGACACTAATTGCTAAAAGTGCTCATCATTCTGTTCAATTAAGTTCACAAACTTTCTTCCCCATTTTCTTAACCATTCTGAGGCATACAATTCTGCGAGTATCAGCAATGTGGTATTCAATCAATTCTCAATTTAAAGTCCATAATTAACAGTCTCTGTCGGAGTAATGAAGCTCAATCCTATTTAGCAAAACATTCCTTCAGAGAACAAAAGCCAAAATGGAAACGGCCAAGAAGCTCTGGTTCGTCTGCTAAGTTCAAGGATCAGTCAACAACACTGCCAAAGAGTTGCCTGGAGATACACAAAGTTTGGGAGATCTGGATGGGATACGATTCTATGCCTGAATTCTCAAACTAAACTTAGAGAAGAACTACAGAGGCAAAGTCAGACTTTTCCCAGGTGAAACTTTCAAAACACTAACTAATTCAAACAAAGTGATCTGACCACAAGGTCAAAAGTGGCAGAAATAGAAAACGGTCACCTAAGGGAACGCTTAATTTCAGCCACCAGCGAGGGATGTAAAGCAATTTAAAAGACAGAATGAAAGACCTGATAAACTGATAAATTAGGATCTCGGACCTTAAAGCGATCAGACACTTGAGACTCAATGTGGACTCGCATCCCAGAAACTTGATCTATACTTGCTCCACAAAGATCCGAGACTCAACTCAGACTTACACCTCAAAGACTCGAAACTCAACTCGAACTCGCACTGCAGAGACTGGACTTAAGACTCAACACTGGATTCGAGACTTGACTCCATCCCAGGGACTCAAGACTAAACTCGAACTCACGCTCCAGAGACTCAACGTCGGACTCCATCACCTCGAGATTCGACTCAGACTTGCAGCCCAGATACTTGAGACTTGACTTGAAACTTTCATCTCAAAGGCCCAATCGAGACTTGCACCCTAGAGACTTGACACAGCACTTGCACTTGAGTGACTCAATAATGGATCTTTTTTTAATGAAAAATAGTATTTAGATTACACAGATTCGATCATGTGTCTAAATCCCTAGCAATCAGGACAAAAACCAAACACATTCCATTCATCAAAGCGTTCACATTTGTCTTTTAAAAGCGCAATTGCGCAACAGCCGGATATAGAAAACAGGGCCTGTGGGCATTACGGAGGAGCTAATGAGGAGAGTGGCCACAACAGAATAAGAAGATGGCAGAGAGAGAGTGAGAAAGTGAGAATAAACTAAAAGACAAAAAAAACAAACACACAAGAAACAGCCTTCCAGTGCTTGAATCATAAGTGAGAAACTGTAACTTCTACTTTCAGTGTTGCATCAACACAACCACCCACGTCCTGCTCAGCACATAGCAGAAGATCCGGAGGTCTGTTCTAGAGCCAGAGTGCATATGGAACCACAGCTGAACTCCATTACATCAGTGAGCTTCCTCTCCTGCAGGCCTGGACTGTTTAGACTGAGACAGCACTCTTTACTTTCACACGTGAAAACAGTTTGGATCCAAACAAACTGTTTGTCTTCCCCCTCATCAGTGTAAAACTGGGGAGACAGGATCTAAACACTGCTGCTAAACTTTTCCAGAAGCTGCAAGAGGGAACCCATGTAAACAAATAGTCTCCCCATCCAATAATAAAACAGTTCTAGCTGGAAAACTGCAACCAATGGAAATGGTTTATATAAAAAAAATAAAAAAAAAACACAGAAACTTTGTAGGACCACAGAACCTCCACAAGAATAAATATCTTGTGCTTTCTGGACTGACAGCACATATAGTTTTGGCAAAGTCACACACAGGAAATAAATGACCGAATGTTGTCACAAACAACCTCTTAGCCACACCTGGGACAATATTTCTTTTCCCATAGGAAATGAATGGTGGAATTCAGATCTAACTGCCACAAATGATGCCACAAACAATGTCACAAAGGATATCACTCACACTGACACTCAGATATTAGGTACAAACTAGCCCTCAAACACACATACTGGCAACCACTTGGGACACCACAGCAATATCTAACAACACCTAAGCAACCACCTGGAAATACATAGCAACAGCCTAGCTATACCTGAGTAACCACCTGGGATACCATAGTAACACCTTAGCAACCACCTGGATAAACACGGCAAAAGTCTAGCAACACCTTAGCAACCACCTGGGATAACATAACAGCCTGGCAAGACCTTAGCAACCACCTGGTTCCACATCAACGGTCTAACCAACACCCGGGATACAATAGCAAAGGCCTAATATCTCTTTAGCAAATACCCAAATAACACAGCAACAGCCTAGAACCACCTGGGATTCCATAGCAATGGCCTAGTAATACCTTAGTAACCACCAGGAATTTCATGAGTTTCATTTTGTTCACAACCTTTCATCTTCTAATACTGTATTTATTATTTAAAATTTTAGAAAATTGGCAACCATATATCCATGTCCCAGAGGAAAGTGGATGTACTGTACCCTAAAGCCTTAATTAAGGTACACAAATGGACCTTAAGACTACTGTTGCACAAATAAGCTAGCACAAGTTTTACTTTTGCCTACATATGAAGACATGAGACATATTAATTAAGCTGCCAAAAATGTTTTTGTTCAACCCATTATCTGTTTGTTCAAACTATAAGGAGTATGTTGTCATTTGTTACTGAGCACAGTCATAGTACATTTGGCATGGCAATCAAAATCAAAAAAATTCTGTTACCATGACAACCCTAATTGAGACCTAGTCGATAATTGAGGTACTGTGATAATTTTGGTAACTGACAGGGAATTCTCGTCCATAAAATAACTCCTCTTCCTCTTACAAAGACTGTTCAGTTTGGTCATAGTGATGTACAGTGTCCGAAATCAAATGAACAGTAGACAGTACTGGTTTAGTGTAACAGCTGGAACTCCAGGAGCCTAATAATATCTTGCTGAGTCACTGGTGTATATAAGCACGAGTGAGTCTCCACACGAAATGGCAGTCCGTCCACTCAGCACCTTAATATAGCACCACTAAATTCTTCAGATGAAAACAGTGCTAGGAAAGACAGAAAGAATTCAATATTGCAGACTGTTTTCAGCTGGAAAATGACAGCCTGTTGGTGAAATCTGGATTAGTGCAGAGAGACTGTAGTCAATAATAAATGATAAAGCAAAGAAAGTGCAAGACATAAAAATGTTTGGAAAATGGAACGATATTAGAAACAACCACATATAATCGATAACACAGAAGCAAAGTAGAAATCAATGAGAAAAAAGTAATTATTTTTCTGTTTTATTTTCTTTTTTGCTGCTGTTTATACATCGTCTGAACATTTCATCATGAATGGACCAAGAGAAAAAGTCCAAAACTCCTAACAAATCGTTTTTCATTAATATATTCTAGCATTCACATTGAAACCAATTACCATATTAATAACTGATATTAAATATTAATTTATACAATTTAGATCGAAATGTTCTAAATATAAATATAAGACAATAAAATGCAGGCCAGGATCATCATTATGGTCAAAAGTACATTCTCAAGAATGCTAGCTCACTACTTAAAAGCCTTAAACCTTGATTGAAATAACAGTGGACAGTTAAACAATTGCTAAGCATTGACTGGAGGAGAAAATGAAGCACTGGATTATGATTATGATTAGTTAATTGTTGGTGGGTCAGGCCCCTGTGCTCATGGCCACAAAACCCATGATGATACAGCCCTGCAAAAACATAAGCTGATGGTTTATCCACAGTTGAAGTTATTTGATTACAAGAAGAATTTATGACCAAGCAAATATAGTCCATGTTGGTAAATAATAGTGAAATTATTTATTTATAGCAATTTTCAAAACTAAAAAAATCTATGAACAGTTATTTGATTAACAAGATTTGGTCATTGCTTTTTAAATATAAAGCATTCTGGATACTAAGTTTATTATAAATTTATTCTTGTATTGGAATCTTTTACAGATCCATTCATTAGTGAATATTTCTTAATTTCTACAATTTCCTAAAAACATTTGGAAACCTACAGAACATTGTCATTGTATTACAATCGTTTTACACAGTTGTATGCAAATGTCTGGGTGCTCCTCGTTTATTTCCACGTTTTGTTGCGTGAAAAAAAGTTAACAAATCCTTTACAGAGAACACACCTCTGCACATTTTATTGCAGAGTTACTGCTTATATGCTGAATCTAACAGACTGGGGAAAAAAAAAAATAAAATAAAACCCAGCCTAAATTATCAACAAAACGTAATTTGATCAGGGATGTTTAAACTGGTTAGAATGTTAGTGATTCCAAACTTTTGAAGGTCAGTATAGAGTATACAAGTTATGACCGTTTTTCCTCTCTCCTGTAAAGTTAGAATTTCACAGATACAAAGACGCAGCAACAACAACATGCAGCTGTTTCACACGTCTGTTTCAATTTCCAAAGCAAATCATCTCACTTATAGACAGATAGAAGAAAAAGTTATCGCGCTACACTTCAGAATCCACAGCACTTTCTTAGAGAGAGGAATCTCGGCCTGGTAGCTCCCTCTTCAGGTAGGGTAAGGTAACGCAGGCTGTTGGGCAGCTGGTGCTACTCCGCAGGTTTTATAAATAGGAAAAGTCCACATGATCTGCAGTCCTGATCAATCTGGCAGGCCAGGTCAGGAGCGTCCGCCTAACACGACGGGAGCCCTGTACTATTAATTTCATCAGCAAACATACAAGACAGAATCAAGATTTCGGTTCCGGACCACTTGCCATTTGTGATTCTCCTGAAGTATCTCAAATCTTTATGTTGCATTGAATGCTTTGTTATTGTTTGGGGGAAAATAAATAAATGAATAAATAAAAATTAAAATAACAAACACAAAAAGAATTATAAAAATTTCAACGTTTCAATGATGTAAAATTTAAGAATGATTATATCATGCCAATGCAGGTGGCTGTAAAACAAAATTTTGATGGGAATGGAGCTTTAAATGATAAAATGTCATTAGCTGTAGATCACTAGGAATGAGAACAAACTCTAGTATGTCCCTAATTTGGCTCATCAATATAGCTATTCATAGTTATTTTTTTTACAAGAAATTATTACAATTAGGTAATCATTTATTATTTTACATCAATAACATTTGTTACTTTTTTGTTTACTATACCATAACCTTGTTCTTGTTTATCTGTTTACACTTTGTCTGATTTAAAACATTTCATTCTACACTGTTTAAGTTTCAGTTATAAATACAACACGCGTATCAAATCCCTGATGATTCTCCACATCACACTGTATGTAATATGTAGCATAATGAATGAATTTCCCACACATTAATAATGCCCCCTGGGTTCCTTTCTGCCCTCACACATACCCTATTCTTCCCCATCTGTGCACCCACATGAAGAGTAAACCCCTTGAACGTAGAGGTAAAATGGAGAAGATCCATTCTCCTGCTCCAGCTGTAAGGCCAGTGAAGAGCTACTCCATGTGCCGAGAGGCCTCGTATGCATATGAATGCTCAGAAGAGCAGAACAGGTTGGAGTACCTTTTATTCTCCACTAATGTCTGTGTGTAGCCGATTGTTAAACGGGACCTTCCGTTGGAGCACTTCATCAATTCAGATTGGACCACAATCTGGCCCTTTCACATCAAGGTAACACCTTATTTCAAACAGAAGTAGCATATAAGATTACTAAAATCCGGCAACAATCAGGGACAGCCCCTGGACGCAAGAGTCTTTGCAGGCCCCCAGACTCTAACAGTAACACGTTAGTAAAACAGAAAAAGGACTGTGTAGATACCTAAACACATTATTTAAAACCATTTAAGTTGGCATTTTTGCTAGTTTTTACCAGTAAAAATTGTATTCCAGGATTCAAAGTTGACTTCATAACAAGGCCTTCTTACATGACTGACCGTTACAACCACCTTTATTTCCAAGATAAATCCATCTACTGCCGTCAACATCTCTGTTGTATTTTAGCTTTTTGGCCAAAAGGTGACAATCGTAACAGACACACCCACTGAGGGAGTTTGGCAAAATAAGAGATCCAAAGAAGAAAACAAAGGAAAAAGAACAAAAACACTACAAATTATCAACCTTGACATAAAATTCCATAAGCCTCGCAGGAAAAGCCCAAAATCTGCTTCCTCATTCAACTCAGGTAATCCTAAGATTCCAAATCAACACATAGGATATTAGGATATCTAACCTTGTTACCAAAGAGCACCTTGCTGACTTTCCATGATAAACCTGGAACTAGTCACTTGAGTGTGCCAATAATGTTCCCATGTTAATTTTATTTATTATTTTGAGAAAAGTAGTTGTGAGCTCACTTCTCCACACATGGATTTGTTCCAATTCCATCAGCAGCACGTGATTTAATTTAATGAAATGTTGATGACAAAGTTGGATAATAACTACAAATAACACTGGGTTTCCTCGAGAAGAGATTTGGAAATTGGTAAACAAACATGCAAACATACATAAAATCACTACGTTAATGTTATTTATTATAACTTTTGCACAGTACTCTATATACGAAAGAAAACAAGAACTGAAGTGAGATTAAGCAATATTTTAAATTATAAACAAATTATTAAATTATAAAAAATATTATATTCACTTTGAGCAACACAAGAAATATATTTTAAAAATATAAAATAAGTGTGATGTCCTACATAGTAAACATGTAACATCTGAATATTCCAATCTTACTTAGAAATCATCATTTTTCAAGTCACCCCATATTAATGGCAAAAACAGAACTGCATAATAATAATAATAATAATAATAATAATAATAACCTCCAGAGGAATAGCCAACATTCTTTACTCTTCACCAATTGAATTATTTGTACATATTTAATTGCTGTTTGTTAAACAAATGTTTATATCCCCAGTGGACAGTTCTAAGTAACTGGGCCCCTCAAGCCTTGCAATCTAATGCCCCCCCAGCAGACAGCTGAACACCGGCCCCCCTGGACCAGTCATTTGTTCAACCCTGTCAATAAGGTGAATAATATAGGTTTTTTTTTCCACTAGCACCAAGCAGATGGGAAGTATTCCAGGTATAGGACACCACTAGCGCTGGCACAAGTCTGCAAATATTAAAACGGGAAGCCCTGGCACTCCAGCAATGAAGCCATTCCAAGTCACGCACCTGATAAAAATGTTCTACAGATGGCCAGAGATAAAACAGCTGCAGTAGCATTTAAGGTCAAAATGATACAAAGTTTTCTAACGGTCTTGGAACATAACAGAATGACCGGCAGCCACCAAGCCTGAAGGCATGCTCAGTGAGCTCATATTCATAACCTCAACCTTCCCCGTATCACATGTAGAGAGATGCAACTGGAAAGCAACCAAGGAAGGGGCTCATATTAAGGAAGGATATCGTGCTAGCCTGTGCCACAGAGGCATGACCATTTGTTAGAAGCAGTTACAGATTGGCAAGAATGGAAAATATCAGAAAGCCTGAAGAGGAGAAGGAAGATAAGAATCAGCTTCAGTGATACACAACTTGTTTGACATGACAGCATGTGGCCAGTCTGTTAATTACCATGTCACACTGACCAGGCAAAGTCACAAGAAATTAATAAAATTGCAGCCCAGGGCTGCACATTGCAAAAAATGATATCGTGGAGAGATATTTTATATTTTTATATTTTTTATTTTTATATTTTCAACTAGATCCTGAATCTAGTTGAAACATCTAATATTTCTCATGCTGAGAGCGTTAAAAGATAATTAGATTGTTCAACTTCTTTCTAAACATTATTCTTGTTTTAAGTAATAATCACATAAAATGCTAAGTAGTATACTGGCAATAATCTTGCTTGTTTTAAGAAACAAGCTCAAAAAGCAGAGTTATCTGCCAATATAGTGAGATCATTTTACTTGATAAAATTACTTAAAACAAGTAAAATGTCTAGAAAAGTTAAATAATCTTATAAAAACTTACAACCTCAACATGAATAAAATTACATGTATAGCATATATGGCAAGCAAATACATTTTTTTCCAGATTTATCACTATTTTTACTATCAACATATACAAATTTGACTCATATCGGTTCACTGGTGGCTCCCGATTGTAATTTTTTTTTTTGTAACTTATTTGTGTTTTAGAGATGTTTTGTAAAGAAATCTGAATCGGTAAGTCTATTTGGCTTCAAACCACTCTGAATGACTTTCTTTAACTCTCAAACAATGAACTGTGCAGAAATTTTGAAAATTTGGTGGAATTCTGGAATTGAAAAAGCCTCTCTGGGCAGGCCACACATAGCACTGCACACTATGATGATAACCACACGCTTTTCACCCCAGCTACACACTCACGACCCCATTACGATCCAAACTAACAGAGAAAGGATGGCTGGAACAGGGGTTTGAGGAAGCATTTGTCCAGACGAACAAGCAAGAGGGCCCCCACACTGGGAGTGAAGGCAGTTTAGCAGCTAGCATTTAGCAGTCAGACGGCCAGAAGCCAAGCCCCAAGCTGGGTTTTTAAAAAGCCATGGTGGGGTGGGAGTAGGAGTGCCACTTGCTGTGAGAAGACGAGCACGCCAACGAGAAAAATCAATCGGATAAGAAAATCGAGTGGCAGCTGGCGGAGCAGCTTAAGGCAACTGCAGACACCGGTGATCAATGGGTGAGATTGATCGTGCTGTGCAGTGCCTTGTTTTAACAGGCTAAAACTGTGAGGCGTTCCACATGAGGCCTCACATCGGTTCCTTGGTAACGAGCGTTTGATAAATAAACAGTGCTATTCATCATTAACGGAGCAATGAGGGAGCTCAGTCTGTAGCCTGGAGTCCCAAAAAAAATTCTCTCATGCTGCTGCAGACAACATGCACTGATGTATAGGAACTATTCTACCAAATTAGTTCAAACTGTGGTGAGACAGTAAATTTAAAACAATTAAGTATTCAGACCAGATATTTACAATGAATGTGTTGAATGTGTTGCATTCAAACCCAAGGTATTAGTTAGCACCAAGCTTAATATACACAAAAACATTATTTACAGGGTAAATTTACTGGGAGGTCACTGTCAGAAACCCTAAGCTGTAAATTTCAACTTGTGTAAAATAATACTCATTTTTTTGTATTTCAATGCTTTCAAAGTGGAAAAATTTGGATTTATCAGGAGTTTAATTTTTAACTTATAAAACCCTTGTTGTTCCACATTTTTATGTCGAAACACAATAAGTTTTAATTCATAGGGGGATCCTTATTTTAACTAGGCCTCTTCATTTTAGAGCAGGAAGTGAAAGTGCGTTCCTATCCCTTAGGGCCACGTGATGAGCAGTTAGATCCCATTGTTTTGAAGTAAACGTGTTCCAAAGTCTGAAAAATCAGTGTGTAACATTAAGAATTGTCACTACTGAAACACTTATTTTCTGCAATTAGGTAAACAAGTACTGGCTAGTGTTTTTGAGTTATCCTGAAAATTAGCTAAACACTACCGAAACAGTCACTATCGAAACATTTGGTAAAGTTTCCGTATTGTCATGATTGTTTTGTGAGTGACAGAATGGAATGTTTAATCATTTATTTCAATGAAATAAATGTATTTAAGGTATAGGGTTAGTAGAAGCAAAAGGATTTTAAGCCCAAGTCAGTTAAAACCAAAGTGGGTTTTGAACTGTGACTTTCAATCAATTTGGTAGAAGGATCCATATACTTGAGGAGGCTGGCTCACCAATACCAAAAGCTCTGTTTGGAGTTAACACCACAAATAAAACACATCGGATTGCAGATGTTTACTTCAGAGCTGAAGCCACTCGAGAAATAATAGGATCTCGTTTAGACCAATTAGGCTCATATCTGCGGAGAGGCAAAAGAGAATGACATACACGCAGGGAGACGTGCTGTAGGCTTCTGCGAGCGCATGCTAGCCTCGAGGCTAGGCCCAAGGCAGGCGGGACACAGAGCGCTGCCGAAGCTCTGGCAGCTCTGTAAGCAGCCGCAATATTTCTTCTGTCTGAACCAATCACTGCTGCCCAGCCCGCTGTGAAATCCTGTCCAGCCTTAACAGCGTTTGAAGCTCCGGAGTTGCCTGCAAACAGAGCGTTGCTGTTGGTGGTTTGCTATACAAAGCATAAACAAATGGATTTTCTTGCTCTGTAACAACAAAACCAACTTCTTGACAAGATACTCTTCACATCATTTTTTAATGCCATGCTCCCTGTAGATTAAAATGTAGGGGTATTTTGAGCTCGTCAGGATCATCTTCAGTTACTCCTTCTGGCTATGAGGAGATGCTGAGGGCCCGTGACACATTCCTGAGAGAGGAGAAAGCCTCTCGCCCACACTGGCAGACTAGCAAGAAATGTCAGCGCCTCCTGGCAGGCTCATAGCAGGTGGTCTCCTGAATGCGGCACTGATAGCAACTGTCTCGTTTGCACTGAGTGGAGACCACTTTTGTGGTTTCCCCTTTTAATGATTTAGAATAAGAGCCTGGTGGCCCATAATGGGTGCAAAAGGACAGCTAGTGTCCAGAGCACTGTGCAAATGTCAACAGCCCAAGGCAGACTGGTAGCATGACCACTAGCCCGTAGGGCTCGAAAGGATTGCTGTGTGTTTACGTCACAGTCATCCTGAGCTCGGCTAGCATTTGGATGAGATTCTGCTCCGGCCTGTAAGGTCAGCTATGTAAAGGAAGCACGTGGAACAGGCTGCTCGGTCATCAATTGCACTTGATTACTTACTGTGTTACATGAGGTGAAGGTTTCAAATTCCATGCATATCACTTCGAGCCACGGCATTTGTGCTTATCAAAAAGAAAGTAGCCCGTAAAATCTTCAGATTCTGCAGAATGTACATACTTAAGCTGGGGTTACACTTAGGGTTGCCACGGTCCTGTATGTCTCTGAACAGTCCTGGATTTTGGCTGTCTGTTCAGGAAAAATCTTTCATTTCAGGACACAAAATGTCTCAGAATTCAAGTATTTTCATAAGCTGAAATAGCATGAAAGCTGCATTTACTGCTGCTGGTTCTATTGCCAACTATCCATATACAAAGAATGGGCTTGATTGGTTCAGTTTACCTCAACATAGGGTCAGTTGTTTGGGAAAGGTGCATTGCTGATAACGTGTATGCACTAGGCAGCACTTCAACATGCAAACGGAGAAGCTGATCTGAAGATGATCTGAAATCTATCTGGCTTAGACTGCATAGCTACCCATCCACTGAATTCAGTGAAAAATCAAGCCACAGTTTGAACATTCGGGAATTTTACAGGGCTTACATGGCAACCCTAGTTACACTACACGATTTTTACTCAGATTTTAGCTCTGATTTTCTGTCCAGCACAGTCTGTGCTGGTTGGCTGCAGATTTTGGGGTTGTCAAAATCAATAGCCTCCCAACAGAAGTTTAGACCAACCCAGCTCTGGAAGTAATCTAGTGGTGTACACTGGTCAACAGTACAGATATTCAAGTACTCTGTTAAACATTCGAGGTGCCATTATTCACACACTGAATTCACTATTCAGTGATTTGTTACAGGAAGACAACTAATAAAGACAAACAGTTCTGGGAAAATGCAGATACTATAACAGAACTGTAAAGCGCACAAGTTTTGCTGAGTATATTCTGTTACATTTCGCTACTCCGAAACACAAGTGCCTTAACATGGTATGTCTTGTTAAGGACGTGACTGTGACAGCAGTCGCTTTTATCACTAAAACGGCTGAAGTTAGGTCTATAAACAGTTTGAATAAATTCCTATGACAAACTAACATGGCAGCACATCCACTGAAAATAAAAAAACCTGTAGAATATAATGAGTCTCCATCCAGTGTTACCAGCTGTAGTTTTAGCTCATTCGCTCGTCCGAGCTTCCATTATGTTACTCATCTGACACAAAATGCAGCTCCATTTCCATGGGCTATTTTTGGATGATAAAAAAAAGTTTTGAAATATATTTTTCTGCGTGATGCAACACTAGTGCTGTCACCTAAAAAGGTAAACTCTGAATTACTCCAAGTTACCTTCAAATTTTCTTTTCTTTTTTAGCAGTTTTTTTTTCCTTCTCCATGGTTAATTGGATATCTGTTTACAAACGCTTGCAGATACTCAAATATCAAAATTAGTTATAATGCAGTGCCAGAATAAAGCAAACTTTGATCATACGTCATTTCCACAACCTCATGCAAATATGTTTTGCCTCTTTCTTCTTCACTGTGTCAGTGCAAATGGCAGCAAAAACAGAAGAAGTTTGTTTTTCTACCAGGTGCAATCCAGTAATGGGAAAGTGCATTTGCGAGTCATGCAACAAGTATGGTTCGTTTTGGCAAAAAAGTTTACAAATTGTGTAGTGTCATTCAGTGTATGACCCCAATATTTCAGTCTTTTTATAATCTGTAATGATTTTAAAAGTCAGGAACTGCATGTGAGGCTTTACAAATTTGCCAGGAAGACAACTTGCTTTTTGAGTTTCTCATATAGAGGCATAGGCCTTAATATGTGGCCACTCTCCCTTGCCCTGGAATGGTTCTGCTCAGAATAGCTTTGGGCAGATGCCTTAGGCCGGCGTTATTTGGAGCCCAAGGGCAATGGAATCCCGTCACCTCGCTCACAGGAGCAGGGAGGCTCTCTCTACTGGAAGAACGCATCAGCTGTCTAGCCATTCAGAGAGCGTCCTAACTCTCAGAGTCGTGGACAACAAGGTGAGCGAAAGGCACCATCGGTCAAGTGAAGCTAGTCCTAATTGGGACAGTGACAGGAAACTCATGCCGGCATCCATGTATTCTGGCGTGATCGACAGGATTAGGGTTGTGCTTCAGTGGGTTTTTCGCAGCAGCTGTGCATTCGCAGTTAGGCCCACTTCAAGGCTGCCTCTGATAAGACAGCCATGAGAACGTGAATTAGCAGAAGATAATAACAACTACTGTAATCATCCCGTATTATACCGCACAAGTCTGCTGCCAAACGATACACTCACAGCATCAGCCTCATTCTTCACTCACTAACAGCATTCGCATGAAAAACAAGCGGCCATAATAGAGAACTCAGAGTGAAGTATGCCCTACATGGAGCTCAGTTCCGGTAGAATGATTATTTTAAGAAGAAGGATAGTGTTACAGTTTAACACATTTTCAACTATTTTACAGTGAATGCTATGTGACTGTTCTTAAGGACAACAGACCCCAGATTAAGGGCCGTACATCCTAACTCTGAAATCTTCTCTCTTTAATCACCATGGCAACTTCAGTTAGGACACAATTTAAGACAACAGCTATTAAGTTCATAATCTTATTTGACCTCCAGATTAGAAAACAGTATTGCAGAATCAAAATCTTCCTAAATACTGTCCTAACTTCAGTGATGTCTGAACCCCTTAAACCTTCTGCTTAGCTATTCTATTAAAAAGAAAATATTATTGTTTTAGGCAACTGTTACAGGCAGCATAAGCTTACTATTAATAATGGCGCAACATTTTTAGTGCAGTTCAGTTCAGATGAATGTGTCGGCATTTATTAGGAGGAATATCATTAGTGTAGCTCGTACGTTGGGTAAAGTCTTGGTAAATGGAAATGGAAAACTGTGGAGCGGTGACTTGTTAACAGCAGGGGGCACGCTCACAATATTTGTAACTTTAAAACTTTCAAATCATCGCACTTTAGTTTTGCTTCATTACAAAAATAGCTAATTAGCATTTTTTTAATGTTACTTTTTATCATGCTGTGTATCGTCGGTTGCTAGGCAACAGACATAACCTGCTCTCAACCTCGATAGAGTAGTTTAGGATTTCTTAAAGAAATTCAATTTTAAGCAATTCGGTCAGAGTCAAGATAAGGAAATGTGGCACAGACATACTTAGAAAAACATAACCTTTATACAGTACTGTTTTAATGGAAAAGTTAAAGTAACTTTTTATTCATTTGAGGTTGAAATCACAGATTTAGGACCAAAAAAAAACATGAATATGCTTCATAAATTACATTAACTCATTTAATTTCACAAATGTCTATGCTCCTGTATTTTAAAATGTGTTATGATGCCAATAAACTTCTCTATGCTACATATTAAAAATGGTAACATATCCAAAAATCCACTGCAGGACCCAAACGTGTCTACAGTTGCAGAAATGCTCTAAAACAAGACTACACAAGTCTTGCATTCTTATTATTATTATTATTATTATTACTACTACTACTACTACTACTACTACTATTATTATACAAGAGTACACAGTTGTTACATGCTAATGTTGAAACATTCTCAATGCTGAGAGCAAACAGAGATGGAAATCATTTAATAGTCCAAGCTGAGCTGTTTTTTTTAAGTTTCACCACAAAGGTAGCAAAAATGCACTGACAGCTGGGTAGCAGACCCCTCACTCTCAGGGGGATATTATACCAACAGAACCCCAGTGACACTGTGCCATGTTCCCGCATCCTAAGAACATGGCCCCCCTCCCAGAGACCACTTCACTCTGTTGGGAACTTGCTGAAATCTTGCTTTCTTAAGGAAACCTGGCTGAGGCGAGGTAGCCGATTAGAATAATGTTTGAACACAGTTTTATCATCATTTAATAGGTTAAAACCTAGCAAATAGCTGCAAATGACACCAGCGAGCTGAGGCTTCCCTCACGCTGCCTTTCAGATGATTGCATCAGTGCACAGAACTTCAGCCTTCTACTCTCAGAGAGTCTCAAACATTTCACAACTGCCTCTGCCACTTTGCCTTCTCTTCATGATGAGGACGACACAGCCAAGTCGCTGTTAAATATAGGAACGGCCAGCATGTGGAAACCTCTGGAAACAAAAGAGATAACAGTGACTGGCAAAAATGGCAGCATTGATAGGTGGATTATGAATTTTACTAAGTTGTTCAGAAAGACGGACTACAAAACAAAAGGAAGAGGAACAGAAATTCTGATGCCTTCATCTGTAGATTTGGGCGGAAAAGATGGGTGCTGCTCTTTGGCATGATGGAAGGCCCTCGGGGGCCAACAGAAAGAGATAAAACTTTTGTTCAGCTGTAGCTCAACCACTAAGTGCCCGTTGTCATTACATAGATTTTCAATGCTTAATCAGGACACACTTTACTAGCTACCACACAATAAACTTGCTACTAGATGTATCAAGCTAACATTAGCTTGCAACACATTTCAAAGGTTACCTCTACTTGGCTAGCTTAAGTATTATTTTACTACAAACCTAAAGGCTGACATAAGGAGTGCTTCTAAACTTCTAAAGTTTGCTCTCCTATTGGCTGTGTTCAATAGGTGTGTACACATGATGCAAAAATTTGATAATGCGCACCGCTGAAATATGACAACGCATCATAGAGAATGAGTATTCTATGAATTGTGCCATCAAATGTAATGAGCTGTTTTAGAACTAGATGTGAATGATTAATTGTTCAATATTAAAACTACAACCTGAAGTGCATTTTTCAATTCATGTTCTGTAGTTTTATCTAGAAGCTGGCTGGATAAAGCCGTTGCTAAGAAATCTTAAGTGGCTGCTAAGCCATTGCAATGGAATTCCAGGTGGTTGCTAAGGTGTTGCTAGGCTGTTGCTGAGGTATCCCTGCTGGTTGCTAAAATGTGTGTGCATATGTGCTAGTATGTATGTGAGTCTGTATGTAACATCTCTGAGGGTCAGTGTGAGAGATGTCCTTTGCCACATTTGTGGTAGTTAGATTTGAATTTTCCTCAAATGTCCCACCATCGTTTTGCTTAAAAAAAATCCAAAAATCTACATCTATGTTGTGCGTCTCACTGAAAGATGGTGTGTTTGAAAGCATAACAATACATTTTCTACAATCTATGTGAAAGCAACTTTATCACCTATAGAGAAATCAAAACTGACTGTGGATGACTGCAGAAGACTTGCTTATAAAACTTTAATATATTCAAAAAAACAAAGCACACCCTAAATAGGTAATGAGCAGAGCCTCAACACAACCTGCGTAGTTTTACCTAAACCTTCTGGAAATGTGGATGAGATGTAAAGTGAGGAAGTGTTTTTTGAACTCAAGGAGACACATGACCGAAACAGCGATCCGTCTGCAATCTCCTTCTCCAACAAGAGCCAACGCCAGACCTTCAAGGAGTGTCACATTGCCCTCAGCAGATGCAAGCACAAGTATGCCATCCTGAATCCAACTAAAGCTCAGCCTCCCGGCGAGTCAACCTTTGTACACTTAAACCATTTGCATAAACAGCACTCATGTACAGAGAAACAGTGTACAAAGGCTAAACAACTTTTACAAACCGGTATTACCCATATTCATATACACGGTCGATGAGTCCTGAAAGTCTGGGTAATAAGACGATATTTTATCATCATGCAAAATTATGCTTTCTGCACCACATCGTGAATATCATCCGTACTTACATTGACCAACTACGTTTCGTTACAAACACAGCAAAAAATCCTAAATCTAGTACATCTAAGATTTCTTAATATGACATTGTTGTGAACAATCTAATAAGATTATTTAACGTATTTCTAGACATTTTACTTTTTACATGTTGTAATTTGATCTAGAGAAGGTGCCTTATGGCAGATCATTTTACTTGCTTCAAGGTTTATTTCTCAAAATAAGCAAAATGACCTATCAATGCCATGAGACACTTTCACTAAAATTAATTAAAACGTAAAAATGTACAGAAATGGGTTGAATAATCGGATAATATTCACACAACAATCTCATGATGAGAAAAATTAGATACATTGACTAGATGTTTTCACTTCCTAAGACCTCATTTTCTGAGATCACAAGAAGTCCTGTTAAGGTGGATTTTGTGCAGCACAGAATGTGGACTGCTAGATTAAAACTATTGTACTCATACTATTTTGTAGTATATTTCTAAAAATGTGGTGCACTATGCATATTCCAATTTATCAAACTTCAAATTAAATACGTATTATAATACCTATCGTGTCATCTTCAAGTATCATGATGTATCCTGATATTAGTATTGTTCACCTCAAATCATATGGTGCAAGCACTCATACACTCAAGTACACCAACGCACTTCACTTCTCTTCCCTTCAACCTTGAAAAGGCCAGAGAATGAAGAGAAACATCATAGAGAGCATAAAGAGAAAGTACTGCAGTTTGAAAGGCATGCCTTCCTAAAGATCATCACTGAAGAGAAATAATCCAGGCGCCTGTTCTTATTTTAGAGGACATATGAGATGAAACACTTTCACTCACTCCAACACTACTTAACTTTTTTTTTTTGGAGCCCTTGAGCATGCATTTTAAGTTCACCTGCTTCAGGAAATCCCTGAAAATAAAGCAGTGAAAGATAGTCCAGGGAAAGAGCTTGAGCGGCAAATGGCTCTGGAGAGGAACTGCGGATGCGACATAGCTGAGATGGGCAGGACCAGATCACTTTACTCAAATGGCATGACATGGCATGGCATGGCAAGGCATGGCAGAAGAGGAAACCAATATGCACTCCAGAGCGAACCTGTTGTCCATTCCTGACGACCACTCTCCGCAACAGCTGGATCTCTGCACACTCATGGGAAAGGTGGAGGGTTTAACTCATGGGCATATTTGAATTGGAAAGCTAAGCCAGGTGCCAGCTATTTATACTTGAGTGTGCTTATGAAGAAGGCTCTAGAGGCAAGAAGAAGTGATACAAAAACTCAATACAGTTCTATGTTAAAGTTTGACTGAAGAAGCCATTTATGAAGGGCAGTATGACAATACTTATCGTTATTGCAATAAATAACGTCACTGAGCATATTGTGGATATTGTGTACTGCAAGTCTCATTACAAAGAGTGCATAATTAAAGTCCTGTTTGAGCGTTTTTGATGGATTTTCTATTCGGTTTTAGGTGACACTTCTTTGGCTTTTTTTTTAAAAACACACACACATATATATATATATACATATATATATACATATATATATATATATATATATATATATATATATATATATGTATATATATATATATACATATATAACACACACACACACACACACACATATATATATATATATATACACACACACACATACATAAATATGTATATATTCAAAAATCCAGGCAGATCTGCTCCAAAATTCTACATTATATAAACGTCTTTGTTTCAGCCTCAGCAGATACATACACAGAAAAATATCAGATATCGGCACAATTCCCATATCAGTGTTGTAACTACCCGAAATGCAAGCAAGTCTCATGAGGAAACAATGAATATTTGAGTCCCATGAACATCCTCAAGAACATCATCTGAACTTTTTTGCGATACTTTTCTTGAACTACAAACGCCAGAGCAATGTCTTCTTTAGGCTCGGTGGATTCTGTGGAATGAACTTGTGGAGCGGTAGCTCTGGGGATCCCACTTCTATTGGCCTACAGAGACCAAGAGAAATTCAAACTATTCCATTCACTGGAGCCAGCTGCTGCCTCTGAAGTCAGTCAGCACTTTCATGACAGTCTGAGAGGAAGCCCCCCTTCGGCAGCTGCTCCCCCAGCGTGAGCCAGGGGGACGCCTGGCTTTCACTGTGGAAAAGTCGGAAGGGGGGAGGCCGCTACAACAACAGCATGGCACTCCTTATTTCCTCAATCTCACTCCAACTGGAGCCTCTCCCAACAGCTTGCGCCTGATTGTACAAGGCAAAGATAAAGTAGAGGGGAGGAGGAACTCTGTTTCTGAATACAGTGGCTAAAAAACAAAGATTTTTCTCCTCAAAAGCTAAACTTTGCACACAGGTGATACAGAGGCCATTTTATTACACTACACCCATTTCTCCACTGCTGGGATTTGCAGTCGCTAGTACAGGACAGCTGGTATACATTAGGAGTTTTAACTATAGACAATGACAAATTTACTTCTACAGAATATGCAATGTTTATCCTTTTAAAGTCACACAAATTACTAATGTTCAAAAGTCTGAAATCTCGGCTTTCAGTAATATAAAACTAATTTGGTTGCAATTAAAGGTACAAAACAATTTGAATCTTCTGAGGTTTCAGACAAATCAGTAGGAAGCTGTAAACAAAAATATAAAGATGTTAAATGCGCCCAGAATGATGAAGAGGGCTGTAAAATGATTCTGAAATGAGTGAGAAAGCTGCAGAACATCAAAAATGAAGTTCTAACTAAATAAACTTTCAGAATTCATCATATTTCAAAAATGAAGATCGATTTTTCTTCAGAAAAAACATGCTATAATTTTAATACGTAGAAGAAGAAGTTTTTCTCTGGCTCCCTGAAGAATCATGTTTAAAAAAGAGATTTGAGAGTGTCAGGAACCTTTTAAAAAGTTCCATACCAATTTGAGGGTTCTTACAAGAATGTTTATAATATGTCGAGGCTTTTTGGGGAACCAAGTGTAATTCTTCTATGACATTGTGCAGCAAACCCTTTCCGGCCCTTCTACTGAATAAAACATCTAAAAATACCTTTAGGCAAATAGTGCGACATTTAAACGTACACTGTAAACATTTTTGTTGTATATAAAATAAAAAATATAAAGAAAATATATTTTCATTTTGAGTGTTCTATCAATTATTTCAATCTTGAATCTAGTTTATACATGTAATATTTCTCACCGAGATTGTTGTAAGAATGGTAAAACATAATTTAACCTATTTCAATACATTTTGTATTATTTTATTATTCTGAAAGTATCTACATAATGCAGATAATTTTGCTTATTTCAAGAAAAAATATTTGAGTGTTAAGTTTTAGATAGCAAAACAAGTAAAAAATGTTTGGAAATATGTTGAGTAATATTCTAATATTCTTAAAACAACAATTATTGAATTTTATTGAGTATTTTTTGCAGTCCTAAAGTGAATACCAAAACTGTTACTAAGGCAAGGGCCTCCAAACTTTTGAACAGTAGTAAAAGTAGGTTCAGCATAGAAGTTGCCCATGTTCTCCATCCCGGTTTTGGCCTCTGAACACACAGGAAGGGCATAAACACTGCTAATCAGCCGGATCGCTCCGTCCCTGCACTGTCCTACATGTTTCATTCTCCCGTCCACCTACACTTTTCATTCTCTATTTCACCTGTCACACACTTCCTGCTCCTTTGTCCGCCTCCCACCTCCCCTTTTTTATGTTCCCTGCCCAGGTATCACATTCTTTCAAAACAGAGATGCTTTCACTACTGCAACCGTTCATTATGTGGACCTCAGTTCAGAAAGCCATTTAATGGATTTCTCCTACACAGTCCATTTCTATAACACAAAGCTAAAAGCATAACCACTGTCCTTATCTGAGAACGCAATTAGTACCCATGTAGAGAAATAACTAGAGATTCAGAGCATAACCTAATTCTGTTTAACAGTGCAACGATAGCACCAAACCAGTTCTATTTTTCTTTCACTCAGGCTTTCACTTCAGCGCAACTATATAAAGCTCGCTGTGGTACGCGTTCCAGAGGACAACAACGATTTCTCAAAATGGTAAACGATTTCGCTTGGTACCCTTCGTCCAGCCCACGCTTTCGCTCGCTATCCAGTGCTTTTCTTTTTCCACTAAGATGAACGGCTTAATTTAGGTTCCGGTCACAAGCAGCACGGTAAGCCCAGGGCCAGTTGTCGAGGTGTAACATTGCAACAAGTCCTACACCAACACGCACTCGACTTTGACCGTGGCGCTTGCCCTCTTTTGACCACACCCAGTTTAAAAGCACCTGTTTGGTTTAAATGCAGTCTCGTTGGGGGGCATAAAACTTTTTGGGAAGCTAGAAATTTAAGTAAATTAAGTAAATTTTGCACTGCTAAAATGTTATCTTGGCAAGCAGAGCCATCTTAACTCTAGTCAGTATATCAAATATTTCCTCATTTTGAGATTATTGTAAGAATATTGTGAGATATTTTTACTTTAGTTTTAAGCCACCTTGTCTCATAAACGTAAATTAGCGCTGCTTGTTTCAAAATAAGCAAAATTATCAGCGTTGGTTTGGAACAGAAACCAGTTTCTTTAGATAAAATGTACTTAAAAACGGTAAAAATAAGTTTAATAATCTTATAATACGCTTCAAGCAATTTCATAAAGGGAAATATGACCTATGCAAAAAATTTAGTTCCCCTGGTAAAATTTCTGTGTTCTATTGATTTTCTAAGAGAAAACACACTTCTGCACATTTTAATGCACAATTACTGTTTATCTGTTGAATGTAACATATTCGTGAAAACATCAAACATAAAATGTGGCCTGCATAAAAAAATGTATGGTACATTTTATAGGTTTTTCCAATACTTTAAACTCGACAAATATATATATAAATTGTGTAGAGATAAGTGCATTCTCCGTAAAAGGTGAATTCACTTAAATCATTAAAACATGTTATTTAATCAGGGGTGTTATAATGTTCGCATGTGGCTGTATATCGACTAAAGACCTTTTCACTTGCCAGTTTATCTTTTTTTTTTTTGCAGTGTGGCTAAACAAACATAAAAACCTTAGCTAAAATTAAAAAAAAAAAACTTCGGGAACTGTTTTTAATGTCTTAAGTTAAAAAACACCTAGAAATAAGTTGACTAATCTTGTAATATTCCAACAACCATCTCAAAATTAGACATATTAGACTTATTGACTCCGCAACAAGGCCTAAAGATAGTAGCCTGTTTGCCAGTCTTTTTAAGGTCACAGGTTTGGGTCTTAGAGGCCAACGAAGGAGGAGCTCGGCACGTGATGCCCAATCAGTGCCAACACGGTTATTTTGTTCTTTCGAGAACATGCTGTTTGGCATTAGCTCCCACCAGTAACACTGTCTGAAACACGGTCCCTCTCTGTGTATCTGTCCATCCATGTCTAACCCTTGTTAGAGCAGACGGCTTCAGCATAAATGTTGACATTTGACATAGCCAAACTATCTCTGGAGGACTTCGCAAGTCCCATTAAAATGACAGCAATGTAGCACAGGGTGACAGCTTATAACACGGAGGAGACTAGCGGTGCTATATTCAGGCTCCTGCCTGCTGTACCAATTGCTGTCATTGTTCGTCTCAGAGTGACAGGGACAGGGAAGACTGAAGGAGAACCATGAATCATAAAGCAAGAGTTTTTCGTCCAACATGAAACACTTCACCACTCTAATTTAGATACGTCACATCTATTCAACAAGAATAAGTGCTCAACAGTAAGGGAAAAGTAGAATTTTTAAGACCCTGCACCGGCACTACAATAAAACTCACTACAACCAAACTAGGACTTGCGGTCACTTGCTTAAAACGTTAACTTAAAAAGTTAACTGTGGTCTTAAGTTTTCCTTTCTCCATAAGTGAGCCATGTAAAACGGCTTGTAAATTAAATTTTAGACTCTAATATTCATCGTTTGTTTTTTTTGTTTTTTTTAAGTTGCAAAGCTTAAATTTCAATGTTTTGCTTTAAGCATTTAACTTAGGATACATACGTAAGTGTTATTAAAGCAGCCCCTTATTTACTAGGGTTACTTTTCTGTAATGACTATCACATAACAACCTCATTTAATTTAACAAGTTTACCAACCAAAACAAAAGATATATGTTATATTTCGCAAGTACTGTTCAAAGGCTTGAAATCGAGGGAACATAAAACCAATTACGTTAAATAAAATAATTTAGTAATAATTTCGTAATCTCATAGCTTTAAAGCAACTTTGAGGACAGCAGGAAACAGAACAAAAATTAATTAATAATTAAATACTAAAAGTTCCACACTTGGCGTGAGGGCAACTTACAATTGCTCAGTAATTCAAGCCACAAAATGGCCACTAGCTTGACCTATATAACTTCCATGCCGGGAGATGGACGCGCAAAATCCCCTGAACCCAGACTTACCCGTCTGCGACAGAAGGGCAGGCCCTGCGCGATGATGTTAATGCTAAAGATTCTCAGCACCTTCTGCGGAGGAAGCGGCTCTTTGGCCACTTCTTTGGGGTCAGCCAGCTTGAGCGCCTGGCTCTCCGGCAGAGCCCGAGGCGCCTTCTCCTTGCCCGAGGCCTTGGGCATCTTCCTCTGAGGGCCGGCTGATGAGAAGCGAGGGATGGGGCAATGCCGGAGCATTGCCAGTACAGCAGGACCTAGTGGGTCATATCCCCAAAGACCAAACTGATAGGCTTCCACTCAGCCAAAGGAGAATTGGTTCACTTTCTCAGGCAGACTGTATGGTTCCTGAACGTTCTTTTAGACAGTCTGGTCTGGCTTTGCGTGGTCACAGCAAGCTCCCCTTGCTCTCGGCCCCTTTTAAAATATCCGAGAGTGTGATGTCAGCATTGCGCCTGGCAGCTGCTGTCTGTACTGTCTGAAGTCCTGCTACCCCCTCCAGCCCCAGGGTTTGATCACTCTGACCACCAGCAAAGAATGTAGCCAGGCGCTTATCTGATACCACATGTAGACGACCACTGAGCTTTCTCTCCACACACAACAACTTCAGTCTAATGCAACAAGGTGGTAGTAGAAGTGTTCAGATTTGTATTGATACACTTAAGCATGTACAACGTGGCTAACACTGGTCAAATGCCAAAACTAAATCTAAATAAAGCAATATGCTGAATTTAGTTTTACTTGTTGGAGTTGTTGTTTCTTCTCCTGATAATATTTCAACAATAATGAATGAACAAATATCTGAACATGTTAAAATACAGCGGCATGGCAAAACAGTGATATCACGTTTTTTACCAAATTTCTGTAGGTTAACGAGTGAGCGCTAGATCAGTCAAAGAGGATGTTTAATTCTGCAATTCAACTTTTCTAAATCATCCAAGCCCTTAAAGACTGTATTAACAAAGTTATTTTCAGTCATTCAGTATTTCTGTTTTATGTAATTAACAGAAAGTAGCAGTTCTTATAAGTTTGGTCTGCAAGTCTGTTTTCTGGACAGCCAATTCTTATTTCTTTCTGATGTCTCCATGTTTACTGAAATTTTATATGATTTTATAATATAATCTTTTTTTGTGAATAAGAAATGCAACTAAGACTTGGAACTTAGACAATAGATTATATAGTTAATCTTGGAATTAAAAAACTATCAGTGCTACCAAATAAGGAGCCCTTTTGGAGCTGAAAGAGTTTGTTCTCATTGGTGATCTGAGTTGTTTAAGGTGACTCACTGAAAAGAGCAGAGTGTGTATGTGTAAGGCTGCTTTCTACTGCAGTTTAATGTAAAACATCATGATCCTTACAGATATAAACTTTACAAAACACATTTTCCTCTAGTTTTAACTTCTCAAAGCAATCAACTTAGATCCATTAGGGAGACGCTCTTGTTGTGTAAGAGGGCTGTTTAGCTTCTGGTTGTTTTGCTTAATGTCCGTTTCGGTACCCTTTTTAAACACTAAATGCTAGCATGCAAAATCAGCACGCTTGTCTTTAATTAGATGGGGCCCCACTGGCTAATAATGCTGGTCAGTCCATTGCAAATACAAATCTGAACTCTATTGGCTAGTTCTGTGATGCCATTGTGAAGTAAAACAACATTCTTAACCCATGAGACTGAAATTCACTGTCATGAGACCACAGCAAGGCAAAAGACACACAGTCTTAAGGTAAACCAGCAGTTCACAACTAAACTTTTAGACCTGACAGCTGTGAAGGTTAGTAAGCCTTCTTGTTATGCCAGTGGGCTCATTGTCTTTTCATGCCTTGTAAATATATTAGCATTATTGGGAAAAAAAAACCTGTATGTACTCGCACAGAATGATTTGGAATACTACTCAGATCGAGGCCTAAACTCTGGTTGCATTAAAAGATAATGAACACGTCAGTGCCATATCCCAAAAAATGGTTAACATATTCAAAAGACAGATTTTGAGGCACAGAAGTTTCCTCTAAACTGCTATGCCCATTTCCCAAAATAATCACAAATGCTAAGTAGACGTGGGCAGCCCAAACCACACACTGTGAGCAATGTACATGCACCACATAAACACTGCCTTCGGTCCTGCTGATGACTGTTTCCAGCCGATGACTCAGCCATGTTCAGAACGGCACACAACATGTGACACTTGACACCCACACCAAGCAGAGGGCCACTAAAACTGTCTCATGGTCCTCCTTTGTTCCTTCTTGCTCAAATGCAGTGATGATATTTGTCCAGCAACCACGCACTGTCAGGTTGCCATGGCACTCCAGTCATGTCCAGCCCAGCGATTTAACTGCTCTGATGTTATTTAGAGGTTGCTCGTTCTGGGACAGGTGTCAAAATGTGTGACAGCGGCCTCCTCTCCAACACGCCTCTCTCTGACAGGCTGTCAAGATGAATGCATTGGTTTTTTTTCTTCCTGTACTCCCCTCAGACTGCTCGCCGTACATAAAGACCAGAGGAACTCTGATGAACTCTGATAGGAGTTCACTAACAGATTGCTTGAAGGTTAAAGCGAAAACCAGATTCAAAGAGGATCTGCCTGATGATTAAACGTCTATGACCATTTCCGGGCACACTAGGTCACTTCTTTGCAATACTGCTAATGTATATGTAAACAAGGCTTCTAATCAATCACAGTTTGTTTGAGCCTGACCACTCACAACACCAGATGAGTTTCTGTGGGTGTTCTGATGAATCAATATGTATTCCTGTAAATGATACTGAGCAAAATGATGCAAATATTTTTCATGTACATATCTGCTGATATCATGACCGATATACATAAGTTTACAAAATGTAGAAACAGGAACTACACTTACTTGCATGTATTTTAAGTTGGGTAGTTGGGAAGTTGGGAATTGTGGGCCAGAGCTTATATTTTCATGTACATATCTGACAATGCTGATACACAAATATTTATAAAGTGCTGAAATTGGGACTAAATCCACAGAAAAATATAACATTTATTTCTCGAGACTTACAAATATAGTACAACGAATAAAATGTAGATATTTCAGTGCAGTACCTCAACGTCACCTGAACATTCTGCTCTTCCGGAGTTCCATGAGCACATCATAACATCAGTTTGAAATCTCAGTCAAACCTAAATATCTACTTCATTGTATAATTTTTTTAAGGCAAATATCCGCCAATACCAGTTTGTGTCTCTAACCGATGTTGTGTTTGTAATCTACTGTAGCATTCAGGACTTCTGCATCAGTAGTTTTAATAACATAAAAGCAGAACTAATCTAAAAATTTATCCTAATTATACCACCTCTGGAGAACTTCAAAGGTTTACATACTTAGATATAATAGAAGGTAAACGAATAATTATAGAACATAAATAAATAAAGAAGAAAATGTTAAATGTATCTAGAACAGAAGGATATTTCACAGAAGAGCTAAGGAAAATTCCTATTGGACAGGCTTGTTTTTCGGCTTAAGTAATCAGGCTAAAGAAGAATTCCCGCTTTGCACCAAGCAAAATATAAATAAAACTGGTATTGGAATTGCCCATAAGATTGAATAAACATTCATAAATGTTATCAAGTACTGCTATTCTCCGCTAGCAGAAGTAACCTTTTGGGGAAGTACATACATACATAAATAAATAAATAAGAAACACAAAAAAGGAGAGACCATTTGTGGAGCAAAATATGCCCTAATGGCCAAAGCGCCACAGGATTTACTACGGCTTAATTGAGCATGGACACCTGCAAACTGACTCATTTTTAGCTCTGGCCTGGAAACCTAAAAGTGGCTCCTCTGTCTGTACGCACAGACCTACATAAGCGTTTCCTTTAATCTTATAGTACTGAAGAATGTGCCTTATGTGCATAGCAGGGCGTTAGCCCCTTAACATGATTGGAGTACGGTAATTGGCAAGAATGTGGGAAATGCTGGGGATTTAACCCCGCGTCCTGCAGAACGCATATCTTGCATGCCTCAGTACGGTTTCCTCGGGGAGGACAGGACCAAACAGTGTGGCTGGATGACCAAAAGTGAATGTCAAGAGGTAAAAGTTAGGATGAATAATTGCAAAGAAAACAACAAAAATGTCTATGGTGGGAAATATGAAATTTTATAGCACATTATTTTTCCACTTACTGGACAACAGCTAACCAATACTGCAATCTGCAAATAAAAGAGGTGCAATAATTCACAAAACTCACAACGATATTGGATATTTTAGCACTGAACAGCAGAGTTTACTCTGATACTCAGACTGACTTCTTAGCAGCACAAAAACACTAAACCAAAGATTTACAATAAAATAAATATAATGATTTTTTTTTTCATTTTCCCCCATAACGCATAGCCAATTTTAACTATCAGTTTTTAAGGGGAGCATCAGACACAAGACTTATCTTTGTTCATGTGGAGTATTAAGACACCCAAGAACTTCTCCACTGCAGGTTTAATCACACCTGAATCAGCAAAACAGAAGCAGGAAGGAAAGCCCCTGCAAGCACGCTGATGGCATCTGTACGCTCAGTTTCTTAAATGATGAAAACATTCACAAACCACAAACAAAGAACAAAGAATAACTAAAAATAACAAGGCTGAAGCTGCCTTCCTATTCGCCAGCTTCTCATCTGAACTTTAAGTGGTGCAGCAGATACATTCTGGTTTTTAAGTGCTGCACCATTTTATGAGATTATCACAGTATCTGTAGTGTGGTAAAATCCATACCATGACACAGTAACAGTATGTACTACCAGTTCTAACAAAGAAGCTGTAAAGCCTGGCTGCAATAGATACACAGTGATGTTAAAACATACTTTCCTCTCAAACCTGTCCAGAAATGATTGGACTGCAGGGTCTGAGATTATGGGGGTGAAAGGGTGACTGATGTGGGATGCCTGGGGTCTAAGGTCAAACACTCGAGTGTCCGGTTTCCCAACACACTTGCAATCATTCATAGCTATAAATGCAAAAGAACAAGTGCTCACTGTGGTGCGACCAGACAGTGAAAACCCAACCAAAAACTTCAACAAAAGGTGTGACCAAATAAACACGTTAACAAAGCACTACAGTAACATCAAGACTGCAAAGACTCTGTATGGTGAACATTCATTTTGACAGGGTCACAACCTTATACAGTCTCTATCAAAAAGGCTTGGGTGATATCTAAAATAATTATCACGATTAGGGGTGGGAATCTCTAGGCACCTCACGATTCGATTATGATTACGATTCAGGGGGCTGCATGTGATTATAAAACGACTGCCAATGCATCTTGATGCATCTTTTTTTTTTCTATACAGGATTTCTATTTTCTCACTGTGTGAAAACTTTGTACTTTTAAAGCAAAGTATTTGTAATGATCCATAACGAATTTACTTCCAATATCTTTTATTAATAAAGCAAATGGAAGTGATGTGGCAAGTGAACTAGAAGGCTCTCATTCACTGCTCTTGTTTGAAGCACATGAGACGCTGGCTGCCACTCATCTGCGATATAATGCAGTTACGGTGACAAAAGACTCTGTGGCAGTGGATCTCCACGCAGCACATGTTCGGTTTTGGTCTCGTTGTAGAGAGTGGGGGTCGCTGTGTCAGTAAAATATCTTTGAGACGAGACGCTGTATCTCGGCTCCAAAGTGTCCAACATAGCGCGAAAGCCCTGGTTCTCAGCGACTGAGAACGGAAGCAAACCCTTGGTAATAAAAGTTGCGATAGAGTTTGTAATTCGCTTACAAGTTGGGTAGAAGTTTCAACATCGCTTACTCGATGATCCTCTGGTTGTCAGCAAGTACAACCGGTAGGAAAACGGGTGGAAACATGTAATATGGTTTCTCATGTTTGTCGTTTCCAAAATATTTTAGTTTAGTGTGACACAACTTGCATATAATATGGCTCTTGTTCAGGTCCCTTTTCCCCCGGTATGCAGACTGCAGGTCACCTAGCAACGCAGTCTCGCCTGGCTAGTAATGTTAGCTAACGAAAAGGCACAGATTTAAGACGAACATTTGGAGACGAATGGATTTATTCGCATTTATAAGCAACGCAGTTGGTTTCCTGATATGTTAAACCTACAACGAGATACTGTCAAACACTAAAAAGTTGCGAAGCTGAAGTCAGCTTCTATTTCGAATTTTCCCGGTCCACCTTAAATGGTGCCGCATTTACATTCTGGTGCCTCAGGCAGAATTTTTGGTGGAACGCGAAAATTCGAACAAGAAGTGATTTCAGCCGTTTTCCAGCGGAGATGGGAGGAAAGCGGCTAAAGCTAAAGCTTAAAGCAGAGCAAAGTAAATCTGTGTTTTCGTTTATATTTTTTAGCCTATACTAGGACATTCGCACATACTGAGACATAAAATGTTGTGGCTCCCAATGTGGTTTGATTTTTGTTGAAAGGACAAAATGGCTCTTCTTAACATCTGGGTTGCGACTCCTGACCTAACATAGCTTTTAATGCAGATGGAGCTGGTCGTATTTCTCGCTCATCCAGTTGTGTTTTTGTTCACAGGGTGTCCACATTTATTTTAAATACGCAAAAAATTCAGTGTCCACCACGAATCCGATCAATGATATAGCAACATGTGGAAGAGACGAGCTAGCTTGTAGTGGAGGAGCAGCATCAATCTCTAGTCTTCTAGGCTCTCTTCACAGTAGACTATGAAGTAAGAATTTCTAGGAACTTAACCTACAGCCAGGCGATATTTATTTTTTTCTGATATCTGATACATTGACAAAGCAGTGCCACATTTAGAAATACTATTAAAACAGTTCATACAATAATTAATTTTTAATATTTTACTATCCAATAAAACAGGACTCTTGGAAATCAAATAAGCAGTTCGAAAGTGTTTAAGCATATTGACATACTACGACATAATTTATCACAATAACACCAGTTTAGTCCCAATTTTATTCCCAGTTTAGTCATATCCAATCCCAACAACTCCTCCAATCACACGATACCACCAGTGTTAGGAGAGCGAAAGCTAGCATGGGCTTCTTCCAAGACCTGCGAAGCGCCACCATGTCCCTTTGAACTGCCACCAACGCAACGTCGTTGGACAGCTAAACAAGCTCGGAGGAAAGCACAAACCAACAGTTCTATTACATCAGCTAACAGACGCCGGCACTGGCTAGCATCACACTGAGTGATCGGGGAGACGGGGGGCCATTCTACTCACCCAGGTACAGTCAGGTCAACTGTGCTCTCTTGGACTCCCCGCCACGGATGGCTATAGCATCACCAGGAATCGAACTTGCCATCTCCTCATGATAGGGCCAACGATTAGATGGTTGTGCCACTCGGGAGCCCAATTCTGTCGTACTTGCATGCCTAACTTAACCCCTTACCTGTTTAATCTGCTCTTCTTATGTAATGCTCTTCTGCATTACAACAGCAAATGATCTTTTATGTAGTGATAATAAATATGGTAGCGCAGAGACAGCTCCAGTATAATTTATAAAATTATGTTACTGCTGCCAACAGGGGTGTCCATGTGACGTAACTCCTCTAGTGTCAGATACAGAGTGGCGTTATAGATACATACACATACACACACATAAAATGCAGCAACATACACATTCACTCGTTCACTCAGAGAAACATTAGAGGAACTGATTCAAGACCTTTAGGAAGAATAGTCGTTATTCACCAAATTCACTAAAACGACAAAACTATACCATTAGACTGCCACACACACACACACACACACACACACACACACACACAGACACACACACACACACAAACAGCAAAAGCTCCGTATTCCTGCCCTCGTTCGGGAGTAAAACAACCAAATGAGTGGTTAAAATTTCAGGCGTGTATGAATCATTTATGCACAAGCTGCTTCCGGGAGAAAAGCATCTCTCAAAAGGCATCTTTAGGGACAATAAAGCGGCAGCGCAAGAGAACACCTACAAAGCAATATTCTACAGCACGTACTTCATAAATTCTCACACACAGTAGGTTATACATGTGAATACTTGCATTGTCCTTCAAATAAATAAATAAATAAATAAATGGTGGAAAATAGAAGCTGTTGGTCACATCTTTGGTAGGCTTTCCTGTCATGCGATTCCCAATCTATAAGAGGTCATTTCAGCTTTTATTTCTGAATGTCTCAAACTTGAAATTTCACCCAAACAATTAATTTATATCACAAAAAATTGTGTTTTTCTTGAACATTGTTTACTTATCACCACTCACCCCTTGTCCACATATGCAAAGTATGCTGCGAAAACCACCTGTTCTGAATTTTTCATTTTCACAATCATGAACACATCCCCATATAAACAACCATTCGCGCTGAAGTGATGAGGATAGTGTTGCTACTGCATATCTCAGCCTGGTTTGGTTTTTGAACAAGGGTCACTATACACAGCAGCCAATCAGAACAAAGTTCAGTCGTAAAGCGGAACTTTCCTCAAAATTTCAACGTTCAAATTGGTTTGGTGTGAAATGTTTTGTTCTTGAGAAACTTACCCTCATACCTCAGAAGTTGTTTTATGATAGTTTGGGAAAGTTTTGGTCTAACACATTTTTTTTAAAATCTATTAATGTAGGAGAAATACATGAAAAGCAAATTAGTTCCCAACAAAAGCTTATTTTTTTTATATTTATCACTATTTTACCATCAACATTATATATAAAAACTCAGAAGTTACATTATGTAGGTTCACTGGTGTTTTTGGATAGTAAATGAAATGGCTGTATTTATGTTGTAGACATGGTGATCCCTGGTTCCTGTCACCACCACTGTAAAGAAATCTGAGTCTCTACAATAAACAATTTCACATCAAGCCTCTCTGAATGACTTTGTTTACATCTCAACCACCGAACTATGCAGATTTTTTTTTATTCAAATAATTTCCCCTTAAATTCACACCACCAAAAACAGCCTGTTTAATTCATAGAGAGGTTTTAGGGGTAATAGACAGGAAGAGAACGTAAGACATGGGCCCTTTAACATTTGTGCGCATGTGCTTTTGTGGTGCACTGACAGCTCATAAAGCCCGAGGACATGGCTGAGGCTCAGTAGACCTTTCTCGCTCCTCTCCAGGATGTGTTAGTAGAAGACGCCCTCTAATACTGCTGGACTGATTCTGTTGTTTCTCCTCCAAACAGTTTAGTGTTTGGATGTGTGTGAGAGGAAACAGGTCACAGATCAGAGGAGAAGCTGCGTGTGCATGAGGGTCTGGCCCAGGTCCAGGACGCAGATGGGAAATGGCTGATTAATGAATAAGCCTGGGATTGCTTCTGGCACAGCTGCAAAGGACAGGTTCTGCATTAAAGGGGAATTCCACCAATTTTTTAAAAAATGCTGGATGATTCAGTGGTTGAATTGTAAACAAAGTCATTCAGAGTGGTTTAATGTGAAATGGTTCATCGTAAACATTTCTTTACAGTGGTGGTGATAGGAACCAGGGGTCACCATGTCCAGAACAAAGTATTGTCATTTTATTTACTATCCAAAATCACCAGTGAACCTACATGAGTCTAAGCTTTTACATGGAAGGCTGATGATACAGGCCAACCTGAAAATACACATTTTCTCTGTAAACTATTTTGGCCTGCATGTACCTCTCCTATCATAAATGGATTTAATTGTATTCTATTCTATTTTAATCTATTAATCTAAAATTTTAAAACCATTGTAAAACAATGTCTCAGACCTCAAGAAGTGTATCCATAACCATTTCAAGTAATAATTTTCTGTGAGGGAGCTTTTAGAGGCAGCTGTCCGGTTCCCATCACCACCACTGTGAACAATTCTGACTATAAATAAGAATGGAGCAGTTCACATTAAATCACTTTGTTTACATCTTAACCATTTAACAATTTCAGTTGTTATAAATTCTGCTCAGGTCTGCTGGAGTGCAAGCTCTTCATAATAGAGCTGATCCAGAATCAGCTGTTAAAGGTGGAGAATTAGCTTTGGAAATTGGGCCACTGGTGCCCTCTGGTGTTTTCGATTGTGGAACTGCATGAATTCTTAACATGAATGCAGACTAGAAGACAATATTTCCACATCAAAAAGTGTGCCGTCATTTGATATGATTTTTTTATGTGACTCTTGGTTCACTGAAACAAGTGTAGAAATTGTGTGGAAAGTGCAGATTCTAAACTTTCAATTTATGCCACATGTTTAAGTGAAACGTGAGGTATGTTAATATGTTTTGAATTGAATAAAAGGTTAGTGTGTAGTCTAGTTTTGCATAAAAAAAAACATCCTTTTACATTTTTACATGTTGATGTGACAAAGAAATGGGGAAAGAGTGACAAGCACCAACTTTAAACTGTTCATACAGAATATAACTAGAAAGTAAACGAAATTCATTATGTAGTTATGTAATTACATTTAACTTACTGTTTAATGTGAAGAGAACAGAGTAAATGACAGTAGCGCTATGTCTATGGGTTTAGATAGACTCCGTTAACTGCTCTACAGCAGCCTCCAGCCACGGCTCACCTGCGTCCTCCTGCTCTGTTCCGCTGTATCCCCGTGGCGACGAGGGGAATAATGGGAGTTGCATAGCAACAGTTTCCACGACTCCAATGAGAAAGTTCCAATGCAGAGACGGAGAACCAGACTACTGTCTCATATAAACATTTCAAAAACATCTTCTGCAAGTGTTTAAATGTTCCAACTGTCCACACATGTAATGCAATATTTAAACAAAACCAAAAAACTTGAAAATCAGTAGTAATTTGTAACACTAGGCCTTGAACACAATTGAGGCTGTTTTCTTCTGTCAGCCTCCTCTGAACAGAGTTACACAATTTACCTTGCAATAACTAAAAGGGGAATTCCACTCGTTTCTCAAAATTTGGCCATAATTAGATGATTAGGAAATGAACAAAGTCCATTCAAAGTGGTTTGATGTAAAATGGGTCGTTCTAGAGAAAACTGCTGAGTCAGAATTGTTCACAGTGGTGGTGATAGGAACCAGACATCCACCTCTAAAAGCTCCCTCACATAAAGTTATTATATGACATGCTTATGAATACACTGCTTGAAGCCTGAGACATTTTTAATCACAGTTTTAAGAAAAGCTTTTGGTCTAAAGCCATCTTTTTAAATCCACTTGTGGTGGATACATGCAAGGCACTGTAAAACAAAATTTTAAATTTACTACTATTTTACCAATATCAACATTAGAAAGACACACTCAGGACGTGTGTAGGTTCATTGGATACTAAATAAAATGGCTATTTTTATGTTGTAGACAGTGCAACCCCTGGTTCCTATCACCACCATTGCAAAGAAATCCGAGTCAAAACACCAAATGGAGAACAGCAAGGCTAAAAATCCACCATTAGGAGGCAGCAGAGACAAAAATCCACCAAAAATAGAACGACACAGCTAAAAATCCACCGACAGGGGAACTCCGCTACTATGAAGAAATTGTGAAAAATCAGTGAAATTCCTCTGATATAACAATGTCATTGACCCAAATGAGATGGAAAAAGGGGATGACAGCTTTAGAAGGGAATGAGTTTTCTTTTTTGCTCTGTTTTGTTTTTCTGACCAGGTGAACAAGAAGTGCTGAGTTTTTAATTCACAGTACAATATGACTAATCTCACTCTGCTCATTGCCCACAATGTATAATCAGCACACCATCTAAACAACTGCTGCAGTATGCTGCAGCACATCTGCTCAGATACTCCACAGTATTAAAGTCTGCCTCTTTACAGGCAGCTGTGCTAATTAAAGCTAAATTAAAGCATATGCTGATGGATCCTGAGAATAAAGGTGACGCACAGCCTTTCCTGATTAGTAAAAACGCACAGCCATGGAAAACAGAAGCAAGTCAGCTATACGTACGCAGAAAAAAATACTCAACAGCTGCAAAAACGTGAAAATAAATAAAGAAATAAATAAATAAATAAAAACGGCAACTGATTCAACACTTATATCCTCGAATATTAGCAGCAAAAGAGGTCTACTGAAAACTGTCCAGGCTCCATCCACAAACATGTTCTTTTGCAGTTACTGCTATGAAATTGGACAAGCTTTACAGGTGAACACATCTGTAGGCAGGTCAATAGAGTTAAACTAAAAGCTTAATGCCAAAAGTTTGTAGCAGCGTTTCTTCTGAAATCAAGGGGAGTTTGCTCCCCCTTTGCTGCAGTAGGTATTTCACTAATGTTGGAACATTACTGTGAGGATTTGGTTGCCACATGAGCATTGGTGAGGTCAGGTACAGATGTTGGATGACTAGTACTGGTTCACAAATACCACTTCAACTCATTCCAAAGGTACTGCATGGATCTTCTTCACTCCAGAGAATGCAGTTTCATTGCTTTAAAGCCCTCTAGCCTATGCTTGGCACTCGCCATGGTGACCTTGGGACAGAGGCTCGGGAGAAACTGTTCTATGGAGAAGATAAAAGCGGTGTCAGCGACAGGGGACCTTAAAGTAGCTGAATTCACTCATTAGAAGTACTGCCTGGATACTTTTGGATACACAGTGTATGAAAACCATGAGGAAAATAAAGAGTTTCTGGGAGAAATCAGTGCAGATGGTTTTCCTGTGGAGTTCCCACTGGAAAATACCAAAACACAGCTGCTCCACTTCCACTATCTGGGCCACTTTAGTGTCAAAACACACACACAGACACGTGTTTAATATCTGTCATACTGTTCTCAAAGGATCTACAGCTCTACACAACAAGCTGCACATTTAAATAGTTGCCTTCTTCAGGCACAATAACACATCGCTAATACATTAGCTTTAGCATTTACCCTTACACTGACTCCATCCAAATGCCAGTAAAGCAAACGCATTAATGAATAAATCAGCGTGTCTGCCTGAGGCATCAAAATACGCACCATCTGGCACCACCACACTGATTCTGTAAACAGAAATCCAAATACAGAAAACGAGTTAAAATAAGAACAGCAGCACCAGAATTAAAGCCGATAACATGGTCTTTGATACGTTTCTATCAGCTTATTTAACTCCACTGAGCCACCGAGGTTTAAATTGGGCCAATTCATTAGCACTCAACAGATCAGTTGACCAATATAATGGCTGACATTGATTAATCAACAACGGCAAAATTATCAAAAATAATGTGCTTACAGTAAGTGTTCAATTAAGAATCACTTTATCATCTTTTGTTTAATTATATCAGAGCAATCCTGAAGTAGTAAATCCAAACACAAAACAATCATTGTATAAATAACAAAAAAATGTACATTATATCCAAACCTTACATTTTTCATGGTAATAACATGTTATAACACACACAAAAAACACACTTTCTATAAAGAAAACTAATTCTGGGCAGCTCCATCCACAACAGGAAACCATCAGTTTCAGCTGACTCAGTTGCATTTAGACCTGGGTGATATCTAAAAATAATCAGCACAATATTCTTTAGTTAAAAATTGTGATAATATCGTCCCTAATTTCGTACGAATTTGCTTTACATTTCATTCATACTGCTGCTCGAGCCTGTACCCTCCTTAAACGTGAAACCCAGTTTCCCAACATATTTCTCAAGCTGTTTATTGGTAAATCAGTCCTCTCTAATTCTCTCTCAGTTCTTTTACCAGAACAGTGATTATCGTCTTTTACACATCATCATCGGGTTACTTGTCCATCATTGACGATATTTGATTCGCCCTATCGCCCAAGCCTAGTTGCATTAGCATTTTAGAGAAATATAACATTTATTTAAGGTTACAAAAGCAGTGAAATTAATAAAAAGCACGCATTTCAGTTCAGTAACCCAGTGTCATTAAACATTCTGCTCTTGATCAAATATCAAATGAAATATTTGGCTGACTAAACACTTGCCAGATCCTGGTCATTTTTTTAAGCAATTATCTACAGATACCAATACGATTCCAATATTATCATACATTTCTAATAACTCAAATAATAATTTGGCCTGGGCCTGGCCCTAGCATTCACATTTGAACTTTCCATTCAGGGTGCAGTATCAGTATGAGAACTGGTTTGATTACTGATATTTTAATTATCTGATTACTTTAGAAATTATTTTTGGAGGTATACACCAAAAATCTTCAAATCCAGATCCCGAATCCAGTTTCCAGTCCTGAATTTTGGTAGACAAGATACAAAGGGGCCAATTAGTAACATTAACAGCTTAGTTCACAACCAGTAATCACAAAATCCAGGAACATTCTGAAGACAACAAAAGAAATCACTGAAAAGCAATTTACTCAAACATCTATTTGAGGCATGTCTAAGACAGCTGTGCTTAGTCCATTTAGGGCACATGATATATGACCTATGAGTTCTGTGAAAACAGAGACAGCTGTCCACCACAGCTTCGGTTCTTTCACTCACTTACACACAGTCATACAGACACAGCCAAGTCGTTTAAGGACATTTCTTCAAAATACTAGTACTGTTATTATAATCCAGTATAAATGCAACAGCCTTGCAACCCATAAAAAAAGCACAGGTGCAATGTTACAGTAGAGGAAATGCACTTACTGAAGAATGTATATTTGTAAGTACAGCATAGCCTGTATTTGTTATGTAATTATGTATATGGGTCTTTATATCTCAGCTGCACTTACTGCAGTTATTCACTTCAGTTTGGATTGACACCTGGTTAATACTGGGCACCAGTGCTCAAATTCAAGATTAGTCGGCCAAGGGAAAACAGCATAATATACAACTTAACTTTAATATACAATTTTTTTTTTTTTGAGGGTTATCCCATTTCGTAAAGGAAGATTTCAACCACTACCCCTTGTACCTCAGTTCCAAGGGGCAAGGTGACACTCGAAAACAAGGGGTAGGAGTAAAAATAAGAAATGGGATTAGGCCTTAGTGGGCCACAGAGGCTCTGAGCAGTACAAACAGTGAGAGGCATGTGAACCCAGACTGTAACACAGGAGGATTGTGTTGTGTCCTCAGAAAAGGCATATTTAATTAGGAGCAGCTATAAAAAATTCAGCTCTTTTCCTGCTGCAGCTCACGGCTTCCAAATCAGACACACAAAGCCAGACAACCCAAAACAGTGCAAGGAAGAGCAAGGGTTTACCTGCACTAAGCTGAGGAACAGGTGTCCCCTTCTCTTTCATTCAAGGCCCATATTCGACATTAGTCCTGTATAATAACCCTGAACTTAAAGCAGAATTCTAGAAGCTTAATTAGAGCTGCAACAATTAATCAACAAAATAGCCTACGAGAAAAAGTCAACGATGTGTTGTTTACTAAAACAAATTTGCTCTTAAAAACAAGATCCACATGGTCATTCTGACAGAATGCATAACACTGCAGGAAGTATGGGGGTGATATGGCTTCTACTGTTTCATTTTAAAAGCACGCTACATTACAACCTGTCAAAATGACTGCGTGGACCATATGAATTTTACAGAGCATTAACGATATATAATCAACAATGATCCTTGATAAATAAAGCTTGATAATCAGTTGAATCTGCTTGGTTGAAGCAAGAAAATCACTAAACTGTGCAATGCTGTGTCCCTCTGGAGCAGGAGATCGAGAACGCTGCATCAAACACTAATCAAAAAGTGCTCTGGAGAACATATGGGCAATCAAAAAGCCACATCTGAAAAACACTGAGAAAAAAAAAAGTATTTTGATTTGAAAATCATGCATAAATCAAACTCTACTCACTAATCAAACAGCATGGAGCACATGGTAATCAAATTTACATTATTTGAGCCTTTAACACATTTGGAATGCTTTCTGATGAATTTCCAATGCTTCCTTCTGCTGGACGGCTAATTGCCGGGACACTGGATGGAGAAAGGCAGGGGGAAATATACATTTCCACTCCACAAACTTGAGTTTAACTGCTTCAAAACAGCTATTCCCCAAACAACACATTTCAAACACAAAACCGCAGAGAAATAACTGCTCTTTAAAAGGAAAAATGATTAAAAAACCCAAATTAGTCAAGGCTAATTAGGAAAAGGACACAGGCACTTTAGAGGAGATGTTTGGGATGTTTCATCCGGTGGGTATTCCCCATGTTTTGGGATGTTAATTTTCAGGCTGTTTATTCCAGTCCTGTTAAAGGAGAACTCCAGTGTACTAACAATGTAATCTCTTTCTGCTTTATCTGTGACGTACGGTCAATTATCACAGATGATAATTTCAACATGTTTCCCTGAACATGGCAATGGGCAGCTGGTAATAAGTGTGGGCTTATAATTAGGGCTGAGTATCAAAATTTGAAACTTTGATGATCTTGAGCAAATTCCTCTGGATATTAGACTGCACATGTTTTGAAAAGCATCTAAAGATGCCCTTTTATACTCTTGCCTTCGATGGTTTTTAATATTTATATATTTATATATATATATTTTTTTTAAACTGCATTAAATTTTTACTACACTTTTAAGTGCATGTTTTGATATTTTTGTTTATATTAGTGCTCATTATGTTAATATATTTTTTTTCTTGGCATTGCATCATGTGAAGCACTTGTTTTAACTACAGATGTAAAGCAGTGGTGCCCAAACTTGATTGTCTCAGGGGGCCAAACTGTAATGTTTGTGGTGGGCTGAATGGGCTTGCCAGCAACTCGCTAGCTTTGTTTTCGCACATTACCTGTTTACATGGAGAAACTATGTTCTTTAAATAGTCCAAAAGATATTCTTCACTCTGGCGGTCTCTACATTTCCCCATCAGTAAACCATCAGCTATAGCACTCTGTAAGCTTGTACCTGCTACTACAGACAGTCATTTGAAATGGTCATATGTTCGGTTTGGGCACTGCTGGTCAAATGACATGTATTTGTTGATTTTCTAAGTGAAAATAAGCAAACACATCCTCTACAGAGAACACACTTTGGCAAATGTTAATGCGAATTACTCACACCACAAAATGAGCCTGTGCAAAAAAGTTGTCCTATTTGACATCTCACGTATTATTCTTTTCCACTATGTTCAATTCAGCAAATAAATAGAAATTGTACACTAAAATTAACTGTATTTTTTTTTCTTTTTATTTAAAAATCGAAGAAAAAAATATTTGATGAGATTTAGTGAGATTTACTTTTTTTGTACAACCCCATTTCCAAAAAACTTGGGACGTTGGGCAGAATGTAAATACAAATAGAATGCAATGATATGCAAATCATGTAAACGATATTTTTAAAGGAAACACTACAAAGAAAACATATCAAATGTTGAAACAGAGAAGTTTTATTGTTTTTTGAAAAATATATGCCCATTTTGAATTTGATGCCAACGCCACGTTCCAAAAAAGTTGGGACAGGGGCAACAAAAGGCTGGTAAAGTTGTGTAATGCTAAGAAAAAAAACACCTGATGGTTAATTGGTCAGTAACATGATTGGGTATAAAAAGAGCATCTCAGAGAGGCTGAGTCTTTCAGAAGTAAAGATGTTGAGGGGTTCACCACTCTGTGATTGGGCAAATAGTGCAACATTTAATGTCATTAAAATATTCAGAGAATCTGGAGAATCTCTGTATACATGGGACAAGGCCAGAAAATTTGCTGGCCATGATCTTTGCGGCCTTTATCAGTGCACAGTTCAAAAGCCAGTATTCATGATGATATAGGGGTGCATTAGTGCACATGGCATGGGTGACCTGCACATCTGTGAAGGCACCATTAATGCTGAACGATATAAACGTGTTTTGGCAACATATACTGCCATCCAGATGACGTCTTTCTCAGTGAAGGCCTTGATTATTTCAGCAAAACAATGTAAACCACATTCAGCATGTATTACAACAGCATTGCTTCGTATTAAGAGTCCAGGTGCCTGCAGTCCAGACCTGTCACCCACTGAAAACATTTGGTACATTATGACATAAAAAAATACGACAAAGGCTGAAAATCCTATATCAAACAAGAATGGGAAAACATTTCACTTTCAGAAATACAGCAGTGTCTCCTCAGTTCCCGAACGCTTACAGAGTGTTGTTAAAAGAAGAGGTGATGAAACACAGTGGTAAACATGTCCCCTTCCCAACTTTTTTGGAATGTGTTGTTGGCATCAAATTCAAAATGGGCATATATTTTTCAAAAAACAATACAATTTCTCAGTTTCAACATTTGACATGTTGCCTTTGTACTGTTTTCAATGGAATATAGGGTTCAAATGACTTGGATATCATTGCATTTTGTTTTTATTTACATTTTGCACAGCATTCCAACTTTTTTTGGAAATGGGGTTGTATTTAAAAGCAGGTATTGAGAAGGTATCATTCAGAAACGTGTACTTAAGTCAAGATATCAGTATTGGGCAAATCTAAAACAATACTCAGCCTGCAGCAGTGAGAGATCTGGTGGAAAAATGCAGGTGTTTTCTTTTAAACCAGGCTCTCTCACTCATACCCATCTCCAAAATGCTATCTGTTCTTTGATTGGACGATATAGAGGAGCACCGCACTCCCCAGGCTACCTCAAAACCTCTTTCATCTCCACTCGTAACCGCCAGGGAAAAGCCCCTCCACTCACTTATCAAAATGTTTATCACTTTTACTGAGCTTGCCATGATGTTCATCACCATGAAAACAAAACAAAACAAAAAAAAAACCTATACCTGCAACTGCGCTAAATCTCAGGTGTTTCAGGTCGCAAACATCTCCAAAGTCAACAGCACTAAACACATTCCTCTAAAAAATTACCCCTTCTGTATCTGTATGTGTCAGGGCACGGTAAACAAACAGAAGAAAACCTGTTCACCCTTCACTACAGATTTTCTTCTGTAGGTTCATCATTCAGTTGTGATTCTTTAGGAAACCACTTAACTAGAAATCAACACAAGTCGTCAGCTCACGACGGCTGATTTATACTTGTGGGAAGACGAAATCCAAACAGTATTCGATCTAAACCAGATGAATGTCAAAACATCTGCAACAACAACAAACCCGGATATGATGAACTACACAAACTCTCTTTAAACTAGCAATGATATCTTGCTTCGAAATGCACACTGTTAATTTTTTAATTTAATCTAACTTTGCTTTTTATTGTATGAACGTAAATCAATGGCAGAATTTCTCCTAAATTAAATCAGAGACATTAAAAAGGAGGAGACAGTTCACCGTTTTAAAAAATCAATGCTTATAACACTCAACATGGATTTATGGGGAAAGCCAATTGCCATTTGGCTTGCTGGTAAAGCTGTAAGTGGGAAAAACCCTCTCTTGTTGTGGACATATGCACATGCACAGTAGCCAGAACAAGCTATATTAATGCAGCTTTCAATGTGAGGTTTAGAGGTCTCTCCTCATTCAAAGAGACAGGTGTCTGGTCTTTCATAAGTGGACATAACTGCCCATGTGCGTTGACAATATGGCCACAACGCAGACAGACTTTCCTATAAGGACTTTGATTACATTCATCATTAAAACTCAAAGTTCACAATTATCTGAACTGATTATTTCAGTAAAATTTTGAATTCTTTTAAATAATACACTGAATAAACAAGCATTACTGGACATTAACTGTGTTAATGATTTATTGGCCATTTCATCAAAAAAAATCAACCATATAGTTGTACTTTGTGGGTTTACAATAGGGGTGGCAATATGGCAATAATATCAAATCATGTATATCAAAAACATTTTCTCAATAGACGAGAGATCACTATTTTGGTACACAGACACAATGCATTAATATTGATGTTTAAAAGTAAAAAACCCTCAAACTTGGCACAATCATTTTACCTTATACTTCACAAACAGTACAGCATTAAACAGAACCAATTACGTTGCCTTTAGTGAAACACGCAGTTGGTAGGGTTCAGCAAAGTTCATCCGTTGGTGCACAGTTTACTAGCCCCCCTCACATTCAACACAGGAAAGGGCCCCCCACTTCCTGTTGATCAAAAAACAACTCTACTCTGCACCCATCTGTCAATGTACAGGAAGTTGCTTACACTCTCCAAGAGTCTCCACTCCACAGACACAGGTGCACCAACAACTGATTTCACTGCTCAACTAGGAGCAAATCCACACCGACAAAACCACAGAGCGATCACAGTCATTTAACAGATTACTGAACATTTCAACAACTACTCAGATTTTACTACAGCTGCAAACCCTGACATCATCCTGATTTGATTCAATTTATGTTTGAAAATGGCCTGATAATTTTATTTCAGCCATATAAATGACTATTATTATTATGATCTAATATAACTGATTCCAACATTTCAATACTGATGCAGATGAATCACCACGTTCAGATCGATTTATTTTACACCCCTGCTGTGAACTCCTGCAGGTTATCTCCGGCACAAACTCAGCCATTCAAAGTTCAGCTAAATCCCACACAACACCCCCGACAACTCCCCAAACTCCCCCACTGATCAGATCAGCTATTCTTCACAATCACTCACCAGCAACAGAGCCACTTTCTTCATGGTGCGATTTCCCATAGCTGATCATATATACTCAACAGAGAGAGAGACACAGAGAGAGAGAGAGAGAGAGAGAGAGAGAGAGAGAGAGAGAGAGAGAGAGAGAGAGAGAGAGAGAGAAAGTGAGAACAAGGAGAAAAGGAAGAAAGAAGGGAGAGAAAAAGAGAGCAAAAGAAATGACAAAGTGAGGAGAAAAGACAACAGAGCAAGAAAAAAAGACAAACAGAAGGGACAAAGAGCAAGAGAGAAAAAGATGAAAAAGCAAAAGAAAGAGAGCAAAGACAGATGAAGAAAAATAGTGCAAGAAAAGAGCGAGAGAAGGGAAGGAAAAGGAAGAAAGAACAAAAACAAAATAGAGGTAGAGAGATAAAAAAGAGAAAGAAAGAAAAAGAAAGACTGAAAAAGAGAAGGAACTGAAAAAAGAGAAGGAACTAAAGAAAGAAAGCAAAGAATGAAAGAGAGAATGCCTAGTTGATCCACTGCGCTGTGATCCTGATGATAAATCCGTGTCAGTTCTGTCTCTCTCATACGAGGATGAGCGTATGATGAGAGAAAAGCTTGTGCTTTCTGTCCCTCGTTCACTCCTGTCCTCTGTTCCTCCCTCCCTCGTTCGCCATCACCTCCCTTTCACCACAGAAGGCTACAAACGCAAGTTAACTCCCACCACGGAGAGGAGGAAGAGGAAGAGAAAAATAAAAAAAATAAAAAAAATAAATAAATAAAAAAAAAGACACTGCAGACCCCCCGAAGGCCCACAAACCATGCAACACACTGGAGACCATCTGTTACATGTATAAGACAGAGAAAGCACGTGCTGCTTCTCCATCACTGTCAGCGCAGCTGTATGATACAGTCACTCATTATTAGGACTAATAAAACAGGAGGAGTTCTCTTTCTGGACCACACATAACTTTATATTAATATTAATCAGTTGGAAGCATCACTAGACCCAGTTTACTGAGGCACGTGTTTGATCTTCTCCCATCTGGCTTTTAAAGAGGAATCTTTCACATTTTCTGTATAATTCAGTTGTTTAGATGTACACAAAGTCATTCAGAGTGGTCTGGTGTGAAATGCTCCATTCTACAGAAACTTTCCAAGAAAAATTGTTCACAGTGGTCGTGATAGGAACCAGACGTCCACCACTAAAAGCTCCCTCACAGAAAGTTATTGCAAGAAATGATTATGAATACGCTGCCTGATGTCTGAGACACTGTTTAACAATAGTTTTACGAAGGTATTGGTCTACATTGTGTATTTTTAGAATCTATTCATGGTGGAGTGTACATACAGAGCATTTTGAGGCTTTTTGAGGCAAAGAAAACTCCCCAGATTTTCCACTAGTTTACCATCACCAACATTAATTATAAGAACTTAGAAGACACATGTAGGTTAAAGTTTTAGACAGTAAACAAAATGGCCATATTTAAGTTGTAGACATCATGAACCCTGGTTCCTATCACCTCCAGTGGAATTCACTTTAATCTAGACCAGAGGTGCCAAAATCTTATGTCTTGCAATGCTCATGGTGGGACGAGGGCCAAAAAGACAAAACACTGTACAAATAAAGAGTAGGTAGGTATCAAATTGCATTTTTAAAAATAGTGTGTTATAACATTAGACTATATTCTGTCACTAACATTATTTAGAAATGTATATAAAAAGAAAAATAAGATTGTAATATGTTATACATAAAATATTGGTTCGCTCATTGGGGTGGGGTAACAGTAACTCTCTGGCATGCCACTCCAACATTCACAAAGGCCAAAATTAGCCCATGGGCCACACTTTGGGCAATCTAGAGTTCCCAGTGCAGCAAGGTTCACTATGGTTAGAAGCCAAAATTGTTAAAGTTTCTGGCTACACTAATATACTTTTGTCCATGTTCATGGATACTAGTGGGTAATACAGTGTCAGAAACCACATAATCAAGTCTATTAGAGATTACTGAACAAGAACACATGGTTTGAGGTGAGTGTGAGATGATGTTTCTTTTAGCACCATGCTAACAGGTAGGGTATACCAATTGTTAGACTACTCGTTAGCTACATTAGCCTCATAGTTCCAGTGCTTGAAATAAATAAGCAGACTTCAGACACCAAACATGTCTTGGCTGACGGTCTACATTTGGGGTAATTAAAATTCGCATAAACAACTGGAATAAAGATTGCCTTTTGGCTGTTTGCACCTCGTCCGACTGCAGTCCATCAATACGCCAAGTTAATATTTATAGGATGTTTATAAGTGGTCAGTTTTTGTGTAAAGTACAACCACTATAAACTACTGAAGTGAGGTCATATGTATCGAGGGACAGTGATTTCAGCAAAGCACAGTGGGTAGGATAGAAAAGCAGGCCATTCAGAGAGTGGTGACAAGATCAACAGTGTAAAAAAGAAAATAATCCACAAATAAAATAAATACTGAACATACTGAACATTTAAGGCAAAATAAATTCAACAATCTACTCTTTATAGCTCAACAGAAAAGCAATGAATCATTTATTAATAACATCACATATCAAAACTGTGGCAGTGGAGTTATAGTACAGTAGCTCAAAATATAGCCCATAAATTTAAAGCCAAATGTCAAACTGCATTCACATAGACTCATCTGGCACAAGCTTTAAACCCCAGATTAGCTCCAGCAATTCATCCCTTTAAACTCACTCACACTGTATCCATCCTGACAATATTCACAAGACATGTCCAGAGTGCCCTGAATGTTCTTATCCACAGTTTGACCAGCAGAGGGAGACATACACCACAAACCTGCAGCACTGAATACAGAACTGCTTGAAATGTGCACACATCAGAACAGCTTAGAGCTTTATGGCAAATTTCTTAGACCATCATAGAACCTGAACTTCACCAAGACAAATTCTTCCATTAACAGAAGTGAAGATTAAGAGTGTTTTCCATTCTAGAGACGAGGATTTCCTACACAACAAAATAACTGGATAGTCCAGCGTCATCCAGAACACAGACTAGGATATAAAATGTTACCAGTGCAAGTACAGGAACAGTACAAGGCCTGACTGATATATGTTTGTCTGATGAACTCAACCAATATTAAAATTCCACAAATGGAGGAAATTCTTCCGACAAAGTACCAAAGTCAAAGTACATAATGGGCCCGTATCCTACATTTTACTTCCATTTAATTTTTTGCCCCCCCTCAGTACAACATGATGTTTGTGTGGGTTACCAAATTCATTCGTCTGTTTTTCTTACAGTGCCTTTAACACTGATCTACGTAAATGTGCTCTGTTGACTGGTTGCACTGCATTGTGTCTTACTTTAAAAGCAGTCCAGGGTCTGAAACAGCCTTTGTAACTTCAGAGTAACTGGGCGAAGCTAAATTGCTGCAGGCAGATATATGTGAGTGACTTGGTTTTTCACGACATCACAGCAGCAAATTTAAGAGCTGCTTTTAAGACTTCGTTTTTGTGTATGCACTATGGCATGAACGTTAAAGTTTCAAAACGTACCAGTGTCTAAACTGTTAAACTTTAAACTCTTGAAACATCAAACACCTTTAATTTGAAAAAAAAAGTAACGAAATTTACATTTTGCATTTGGGCCCTTTTAAACACCCACTGTGAGATCGACATTGTGAGAATGTGTTTTTTACAAAACAACTGCACCCAAAGAGGACAACTTCATTCATCCTGACGACAGCCACGCTATCACTAAAAAGTGTTTTTAAATTTTGAAAGGGTTTTTAAAAGGCTGTCCTTTACATTTACCAAACATTTCAAAACAAACGGGCCAAAATAAATTTAAAAAAGTTGTCTCAAGTTAACGGATGTGATGGTTAAGTTGCTTTTTTAATTTCTTCTAAAAGCATTTCCGAATCAGACATACGAGGTTTTCCTGACAGTACACAACAAAAAAGGCATAACAAGTCAAAGAACCTAGTCTTGTATATAAAATGTTAGTAAAAAGTAGGGCCTGACCGGTATTTTGTTTGGATTAAAAACTCCACCGATATCAAAGCAGCATTGTGCAAGAATGGTATTTTTGCTCTTGGGCTCCCCCTAGAGTTGGAGAGTATATTTCACTTTTACACTACTGTTGCAAATACAAATGGCACTGTGAGCCTTCCTTATGTACCAGTGCGTTTGTTGAGCTGGAGGATACAGAATCGGACTCCTCTGTGTGAATGCGCATCACACAAGCATGTGGATGCTACACTTACGATTTCTATGTTTTGTTTTGTAAACTGAAATCACGAGTGTAATCTGGAGTTGACCGGCTGACTACTGGAGTTGCATTTCTGACTATATTAAGTAATATACTGGTTGATATTATCAGGTATCAGAATTTTTGGATCCTTAAATCATTATCGGTGATAAATTTTCGTAACAGTCAGGCCCTAGCAAAAGAACGTAAAAGCTGTTTGATGCCACTCATGAGGAATTGACTAAAATGGCAGGCTCACCTGAGGATGTGTCTGATGAGATGAGGATGAGCTTTGGTTCTGTCGTCCTGAGGGGTGGTCCGTGTTATCATTAGGGTCCGACATGCTGGTCCTGAGTGAAGGAGAATGGAGGCCACCTTCTCCTTCTTCATCCTCCTCTCCTTCCTCATCCTCCTCCCTTCCACTGTCCTCTGATGGTTCAAACTCATCACTCTCCTGGTCCATCTCCTCCTCCGCTTCTCTTTCCCCATCCTCATCTTCTTCTGGCCGGCCATGGTCTTCCTCAGACTGAGGACCTACTCCTACATGTCCCTCTCCTCCACTGTTATTGTTCTCCTCCTCTTCCTCCTCCTCCTCTTCTTCTTCTTCATCCTGTTGTCTTTGTCTTTGTCTCCTCTGCCTTTGCTCTTGCTCCCACATCCACTGGGCTCCTTTCTCTCCTCCGTTCACCTCCTCCCTCCTCCTTCTCCCTTCTTCCGCTCTCTCGTTCTCGCCCACGGACTGGTTCCTCCCAGAAGGCCACGGTTCTTCCGCCTCTTCTTCTTCTTCTCCCTCTTCCGCCTCTCCAGAACGTTCTCTCTCCTCGTCGTCCTCCTCCACTTCCTCCCCTCGCTCTCTCCTCCTCCGTTGCCGTGGCTCCCGGGGTTGGTGGCCCTCCAGGTTGACGTGGTGTGGGTGTGGATCAGGCTGGGCTGGAGGCCGCTGCTGCTGCTGCGCCGCCCTGCTGCCGCTGCCCCCCGACAGCAGATCCTGGTTCATCTCCAAAAGCCAGCTTGCTACCTCCTGAACCTTCGCTAGGCTGTCTGAGGAGGAAAAGGACTTCCCAACATTCTGTAAGGTGAAGAGAGATGACGATGTTAGATATATCTTCATTTCTTAAAAGCTTATTATAGTATAATATCAAAATAATTACAACTTTAAAAAACTAATATCAATGAACCATAAACAGACATAATAAAAAGAAGTGAGAAAGAGGAAAAGGGGGAGCAGGAAAATTGAAAAATCTTTAGTTGTATTGCAGCTAAACAATTCAGGGTTTTTAAATTACACTGCATATTTAAAAACCTGTAATAATTCTGAGAGAAGGGAAAAAGCGAGAGAGGAGAGAGGAAAGAGTGAGGAAGGAGAATAAGGGATGACATAAGCTAAAAGTGAGTGAAGAGAAATTCAGAACAAGATAGAGAAGGAAGCAAGGAAAAGAATTGGAACAGCATGATAGAGAAAGCAGAGAGAAAAAGGCAGAGAAACCAGACGGGAAGAAAGGAGATAAGAGTGAAAAGAGAAAAGCGGGAAGAAATGAGAAAAGGGAAGGAAAGGAAGTAAGAAGGTAATGGTAGAGTGAGTGAGAGAAGATAGAAAGGTGAGGAGAAAGATGAGACAAAAGAAGGGAGAGAGTTGGTGTGGGAGAAGATGGGTCTGAAGAAGATGAGAGAAATAGGGATAGAGGAGAAAAGAGAAGAAAATGAGAAAAAGAGGTAGAGATTAGTTCTCTGTCTCCCTCCTGAGTGTTAAAGTTGTGCTGAGAGAGGGAATAACCCTCATCTTTTATTCATGCATCCCCAAATAAAACAAAGGACATTAGCATTTATGCAGGCAGAGATTCAATATAGGCCACTTTCAGACAATTCACCTCATCGCGCCAGCAATAATAGCTTACTGCTCTTTCAGTTCTATTCAACACACAGCAAGTGGACAAGCAGGAACTAGACCAAATTAAGGCTGACCAATGATCCTTTCCATCAGTTCGCTAATAAGGATATGCACTGTGACCAGCCGAGGGAGATCGGTAGGTTTTCACGTCAGATAAGAACCACAACAGGGCCTCAGATGAAGTAATGAGCTAAAACTACAGCTAGCTAGCTAACACTGGATTATGATGTCATCTTCTACAGGTGTTTCTCTACCTCAGTGGACGATGTGGCAACACATTACTTAGTCAGAGATTTTTATAACTGTTCTGTTCAAACATAAACTCAGCGTTTTACTGAACTGTTGGGCTGTATATTTTCTATCTTCTCATGACGAAAAGTAACAAACATCAAAGTAGAGATTTCAGTAATCAAACCCTGGAACCCTGAATGAGTATTCAAGTACCCATAAAAATCCCTAATCACAATCACCCCACAAACCGGCCTAGTTTAAAGCAAAACTAGCCTGGCCCAGATAAGCAAACTAGCCAAGCTAAAGATAAAAACAGGCTAGATAAAGATAAACAAGCCACTGTAATGGTCTGCTCAGAATAGTCATCTTGAATGTCTGGTGAGTTTGGACTAGCATTGCAAGGTCCTTAATTACTTCCATTTCTCTTCTTGTGCACCAAATGGCTAGAGTGAACAGCCATTCAGAGAACTCTCTTTTACCGCCAACATGCTCAAACAGCCAAAACAGTGCTGACTAGGGCCAGTTAGTGCCAACAGTGTGGGATATAACGTGAAAACTACGGGTGACCATTCGCAGCAAATGTTCACTGCCGTGTTCATGTTACTTGTGTTACATGTGACGTCAACAAGGGCTTCAAATGTCAAGGGCTTATCTACCTGAAAAATTAATGATGCCAAACCTGAGCAATTTTGGAGAAAATAGTGAGATTAAATGATACAAACTATGATGTGATCGAAAAATGTCAAATGACAAAAAAGAAAAAGTGTTGAAATTTACCTAATAACACAGAGCTGGTGAACTGCACATACATGAGTTTAAACCAACCAAAAACAACCAAAATTTCAAGTGCTGTGACATCACAACCACAACTAACTGGCAGTCTGGCACACAGGATCAAACCTCAAGCCAGAAAAGGTGAATCTGCTAACCTTCTTGGTCCAAAAAAAACAGGCCTGTAGATCTAATTTATATGAAAAAATTGCACTGAGATCACATTTTGACTGAAATTATTTAAACTTAACAAATAGGGGAGCATAAATGTCTTTCATGTGGCAGGAAAAGGACACTCAGAACAAGCATCTGATAAGAGGTACATACAGTTCACAAAACTAAAAATGAGATGTGTGTATTCATTTGCCAAGTGCATTATTCTGCAACTTTAGATTGCATTAGAGTGAAAATTTACACAATATGTGGCAAACAGATTTTTCAAAACGAAGTGAAGAAACAGAGTTTATGGACTCATTATAGGTGGTTTCTGTGATTGGCCAGCAGGGAGCGTTATTGTATAAGAGAAAGGATTTAACACTACATAACATCTTAGACTATGGGAGAAGGCGAGAGAGTGTGACAGAGGTCATGTCGCTGAGAATGTCGACTTGATGACTAAATACTATTAATTTGAAAAAATATAACACTGTACATGGCAGATACAGCAGTAAGATGCACTTATGGCTCGCTGCAACTGCGGAAGGGCAGTGAGGGACATGATGTGCTGAGTGCGGACGCCTCTACAGCTGTATTAGATAATCAACCTGAAGAGAGAAACTGATTAAGGTAATGGAGAGACAGATGGGGCACGCTAGCTCGGTCTGTATGCTTGTATGTGTTTATGGACAACATGAAGCTAGAGAAGGCTGTACCAGGGAGGAGAAGGATGAAGGAGACACAGTGGGAGCAGACAGGAGCAGTAACGGTTAGGAGAACAATGAGAGAGAGTTAAGAGTAAACTAGATTGACTGAATACATTTTACAATACGGCAAAAATGAGCAACTATAAATGTGCCTTATTGCAATATGCTGAGGTTTTCATTATTCATTTATTAAAACAGGGGTTCTTAAAATTGTACTGAAACTTGAAACTTAACCTGGCAATCATGAGAAACTCCTGCAAAACTACAATACTTAAAACAAAAGTTGTGCTTTATAGCATCCCTAATATCTTAGTCCTAAGCTAACACTAGCCACAAGCTAACATCCTAGTTATGAAACAGCAATACGGTACAATAACAATACACTGCAATATAATTCAATACAATACACTGTACTGTTGAACTCATAATTGCATGGCATACTGTTATCTATAAAAATAGAGAACAGTACATTATCACAGCTAAAAGCAGTAGAAGCAATTAGGGTTGGGTGGCATAATGGTAATAAGGTGTACCAAAAATTATGGTATTTCAAAAAAAACAGCTCCACACCACAGGACAAACCCGATTTCAGCATTCCCTACAACAGCAGTCACTTGACTTTGTGCTCTCACGTATCATCTAGCACCCTTTTAGCACCAGTTGGCTGGAATCAAGCCTGTGCCGTGGTGTGTGGCACATTTGGCCTATATCTATCATTAGCTTAGCCCACACGCTACAGTCCCAGACACCACAGAACACTCCACTTTTGCCCCAATCAGAGTTTTTAGTTTTTATCACCTACACTTGTTTCAACAGCAGTTAGTAGTTAGAATCAAGCCTGGACTGTGGTGTCTGGCACTGTTTGGGTCAGCAGTCCGCTTGCTAAGCTAATGTAAAGTTAGTCGATCAAGCAACAAATTCAAACACCACGGAACAGGTGTTTGCTTTGCTGTTCTGTCCCTACAGCACTAGTTGCTCGAATAGTTCACTCCCTCAGATTTGAATCATCATCATCTAAACTTGTGTTGGTGCTTGTTAGTGTCCTGATCAAACCCAATTATCTGCAAATGCTGGTGTGATTCCAAAATTATCTAGCACTAGTGTGTCTCTAGCGCTAACCTGGTGGCTATGAGCTTAGTCACTGTTGGATAGATTAGCTTCACAGCTCCAGTGTAAAGCTAAAGAAGCAAACTTCAGAAACCAAGATGTCTTGTACCATTGACTACACTTCAGGTAAGACAGGGATATTTGGCCAAACAATCTGAACTCAATCTAGCTGAAACCTGCATGCAGCAGTTCCACCTTCAGATCAACTGCTCACAGGTTCACTATAGCACTACCACAAAACACTGCAAAGTTCTGTCTAATTTAACAACATGATTCTACACAGATACTTATATTACTACAATTACACTGTATATACTTTTACTAATAAATACGAATCAAATAATGTGATAAAGCAGAAGTGAATTATACACGCTTCCCAGGACCAATAGTGTTTGTTTTGCCCAGGGATTTCTCTCTCTGAGCCCTGTTGTTTTTTCTGACTACCAGTCATTACTGTTAATGGTCTATTTATCCCCTCATCCTCCCGACCCTTCAGAAAAGGAGCTGATCAAAGCAAACCACTCAAACTAAAGACAAAGCTCTGCAATGCAGCCCTCTGGTTACATTAGCATGGAGTTATTTAAACCTAGTGATATTGTTGTGAGCCTAGCAGAACAAAAAGCCTAATGTAGCATGAGACGATCACACACCGAGGCGATGCTTTCAATTAAGAAGAGAATCCTCAACTACAGTGTTCAAGGTGAAGCTGTTCAAAGAAGGATCTATAGCAGACTGGGGGTTATATACTCTGGGGTTAACCAAACTACATGAAACCAATCAATATGGTAAAAGGATTGTGAAAATATGATGCATTCTGGGGCTGGATGCACTAGTCATATATTAGTCCAAGCATTCGCATATGCTTTCATCCAGGTTCAAAATTGTGCATTACTAGACTACAAAGGGTTGCATCTCACACATTAGTTCTAATTTTGAGCTAAGTATGATTAAATATTTACACCCCCACCACAAGCAGGTATGTGTAAGTAGGTGTAAGTAAACCAAAAGAAAACAACATACAAAGCACGAAAAATACCAAAACATTACTTCTTTGGTTAACTAAGCTGATTTTACTTCCAGCTCTAATCCTCATCTTTGGTTTTAACTTTGAACATGAAGCTAACAGGCACAGTTCTCTTCTATACTCCATTTTGTTTCAATGGAAGAAGTCAGCAGAGGGTGCCACTGTATTTCCACAGCAGCACATTCATAGATTGGATCTGAACATGTTATCGTCAAGTTGAAGTCACATCCACACTAGACAGCTTTTACTACTTAAGACATGACATGAGGATTTGTGGCGCATTCACATATAGTAAAAGGCCAGTCTGAAACTAACGAGGAATTTATGTAAGTATAAACATATGCAAAACCAGTACAACCCGGTCCTGGAGTACAACGAATACATCATTCAAATATCAGTTTGAAAAATCAGCCACATCTAAACATCTTTCCAATCCCAATATGTTTTAATGCAATTATCTGCCAATAATGATATGATCTGTCATCACTAAAGATCAGGTACTGTTCTACAAGCATCTGCACCTCGACGGTGAAAAAACGGTATCACTGCTGTCTAATTACTCACTGTAAAATATTTCAGTATTTCTCCCACACATGCCATTCAATCTGCATTGGACAAGCAGTATATTTAATGTCACAATGCTGGCAAATTCACCAATTCAAGGAACAATACAGACTACATAAATAAAGATACACCATGCCATGAAAGTGACTAAGCACTGTGTGCAAAAATGTGGGTACTGTCGAAGCAGGCTTACTGTGATAAAATTAACCTTACAGGATCTGAGGAAACTGAATCCTGCACTGTGAGCCTTCTGCAGGATACATGCCCTATCCAACAACCAATTTGAGGGCAGACTGCAAAGACCCAGCCAATACTGCCCTCTAAAAAAGCCAGGGAGGACAGCGTGCTGCCAATCACCTCATGAAAACACAACTACAGTACCATCCTAGTCAAGCCCGGTACTTAAGATTTCAGGGACAGGTTGATCAACTTCCTGTGTGCTTTAAAGCAATTTCTGACAAACAAATAACTGTCCAGTCCAGCCAGAGCAATTCTCTCTTATGGAGATAAATGACTTCGGCAGCACTTAGGACTCCATTACAGCCTGCTTCTCACACTCACTGAGCTCAAACACAGGGTACGATGAAGGAGTGCTCTAATGGTAAACATGAGCCACAACAAACAAACAAACAATCAACCCTTCAATCAAACCACATTGGCCTATAGAATAAAAGCTTGCAGTAACGATAACCTTTAACTAAGGTGCAAAACAGGAGAACACAAACGACAACAAACTTCTGCTTTAACATTTTTCCATATCAGAAGGGCAAATGTTAAGAAGGAGAATGAAATGTTGCTTTTAAAGTTTGGACTCTGGCTGGTTTCCCAGGGACCAGTGCCAGACTGGAGTAGTTGAACAGACAGATAAGGAAGCCAAGCAGAGAGAGAGGCGCATCATTTCTTTACTTATTACCACGCCGTACACTTCAGCGACAGCCCATTTATCTCCATCTACAGCAGCAAGGGAAAACGCCAAAGCCTCCAAAATGCTTCTGGCACCTCAACTCAGTTGGAAACACAGAGGGGGAGGTGGAGCAATACAAGAGGCCATATTGTTGGTTAGAGAAGGTCATTTCCTGCAAAGCTGACAGAACATCATCTCCCTGAAAGACACCTTTGTAAGGAAGAGTACAAATACATGAGGAAACCTATAATACTGTCCTGAAAGAATTCTTTTAACTATAAGGGATCATGCAATAGCATTTGTTCCTGTTCTGCAACCTTGACGAAAAACCAACATTGACTTTGCTGGGGGTGTAACATTACCCAAGGCCTAAACTTGACCTTGAATATGGTTAACGCAACTGCAGAAGGTCAGGAAAGTTAATGTACGTGCTCTCTTGCTTGACCTTGGTGGGTGGGGATGGCTTGGCCGACATATCCTCTAACAGCATCGAAGTGAGACATCAGACCGGACTCCGGTTGCAAGGCCATCCCCCAGGGACCCACAGTGGAGTGCAGCATGCACACCGGCGGAAGGCTATGAATAGCTGAATTCACCAAACGTCCTCGTGGAAAAACAAAGCTTCCGCAATCAGCCTCTCCGGCCCAGTGTGAATTATGGTGTTTGTTGTTATTGTTTGTGGAGTCAATTGTGTTTGTTGACACACCAGTGAATGAATGGGCTAGCATACACAAATAGCCTTAAAACCAAGGAAATGACCACTGACGTAAGTATGAAAAGCTATTTTTTGCCTGCAAGTTTCATTAAGGGCAACTATTGCAAATATTAAAACTCAGTGTCTAGATTATCATGAATCAAATTTAAAGAAAAAAATCCTAAACAATTATGCAAATGAAATTAAAAGCTTGAAAAGCTCAAATTCTCTGCCTGACCACAGACATGCTCACACGGTGATTGACATTGGTTTAGTTAGCATTTTTCTTTTTTAAGCTTTTATTTTCTGGCAGAGGTCAGACTTTGAATCAGTGCGACATATCAGATTACGAAGGTAAAATCACATTAAACCCAGAGGTAACCACAGCAGTGGTGTTATTGACTAGCCCATCCAAACACCGTTAGCATTTGCTAAAGCATAGCAAAGTTACTGTGGCTAGGAGGCTATGATGGGCAACAAATCATTCAAGCAATGTGAGAATTTTTCAGCTAAATTAGACTAGCCAGCTGTTATGCGAAAAGAACTTATTTTTCACTTGCACAGTCATTTTACAACAGTGAAAGGAACAATGCGTCATGTATTCACTATACTAAATTATGAAATGACCATGAGGTGTCAGAGGTTAATGAAAACATGCCAATTTGAGATACTGGCTTCTCCAACAACAATGCTACAGCCAGTGTGCTCACCTTTGAAATTTCCATTCTGAAGCAGAAAGTCTGTTTGTGTTTTGGCCTGTGATCCTGCCCACTACCCATTTCCCAGCACCATTTCAACACCCCAGGTTGCCTGATATGAAACAAACTGGCAGGCGAACACAGTGTGCTGCAGCCATGAAAGCAATGGAACTGGATCCCGACCTAAAAATCCTTGGCATCCTTGTAAAAAGCTCCATGACTGGTGACATAGTAAAACAGGAGTAAATATTTGGTGATGCCTTTGAAAGATGAAGACAGCTTAGAGCCCCAGAGGACTTGGACAGATGCCGAGTTGGCTAATTTTCTCCTGAACAGGTTAGCATTGAGCTAAGGTTAGCTAACCTTTACTAATTTATCACGGACGGGGATGGGCATTTTAGGTCATGTCAACATTCAAGTACTCACATTCATAACCTGTGGTCCATGTGTAGCTGGGTTATAAGGCAGATGAGGCTGAAGGTGGCTTTCAATTCGCCAGCTTCTTGTTTGAATTTTCCATTCCACCTTAAATCGGTGCAGCAGTTACATTCTAGCACCTCAGTTGCCAGAATATAACTTCTGCATCATTTAAGATAGAACAGGAAAATTCAAATTAGAAGCTGGCAAATAGGCTGAGGTGCCAGAATATAACTGTTGTATAATTTAAGAAGCTGAGGTCAAGGCAGCGAGTACTTTCGGAGCAGTGGGCTTTTGTTTTCGGAATAATGGGCTTAGATTTGACTACCATATACAGTCAGCCATGCATCTAGCTAATAGTGACAGATTTATAAAAAAAAAATCCATGAGCTGGTTACTAATTCACAACAAATAAAACACTGCGAACAAACACTTTAGCTGATCAAATTACAGTATGTGACTTTGAGAATGACTTTGACTCATTGTTAAAGTTTAAATGTTGCACTCGTTCTTGTCTGGTGAGGAGGGGAGCAGGCAACTCTCTCCAATATTTTGAATTTGGACTGTAGTGTTCATTTTAAATGCTTTCTGTCAGTATTAAATTGTTCCTTTAAGAGAAGCTTTTCAAATGCTAGCTAGCCTGCTCACTGTCAGTCGGTCAGGCTGCACAGACACTTTGGTTTGGGGTGGGGGCTGTTGTAAGTTAAAAAAAAAATATTTAATAATAAAAAATAAAGACCTGCCTTAATTCTGATTGGCTCGAGGAATGACATGACATCCACAATTTCTAACACAGTCCCACCTTAAATTCAAAACACAAAAGGCCAAAACCTCTCAAATGGAATGACCAACTTTGTTCTGTATTTGGTAGTTAAAAATACATTAATGCAGGATCATAAAACTAAAATCAAACACAGATGAACAAAATTTGTCCTTCAAATATTGCCAATGGTATGAATAGCGTTGCCCTTTGGCCTTGTCGAGACTAAAGACAGGGACATTTTAAGAATCGAGAATCAATTTACTGACATTTAGAGTCTGTGCCGACTCCATGGTAACTGAAAATCCCTGCCTGCCAAGTCAATTGTCCTCTCTGACATCACAGCCCTCTCCATTGCGTCCTGGAATTTTGCATCATGATGGAATGACGCTGTACTGTAAGGCAACGTCTGCTACCCTTGTCTGTAGATCAGCAATAAAACTGTCTGGAGGACACAGCCAGAGACAGGTGTGAACACAGCATTAGAATGACAGAGTGAATCAGTCAGTGCCTCTAGGGTCCATCAGACCTCATTCACAACAGGCAAGAACAAGGTCACTGGAAAAGAGCTTGCAGCTGAAAGACCTCAAGACAGTCATGTGTACAACAGTGGCCAAGCAAAGTAAAAAAATTCTAATCTAGTAAGTCAAAAAGAACAATTCTGCATTCATCCACCACCTTAGACTCACTCTCACAGGGCTGAATGTGACCTGCTAACAATAACACCTGGGGACAAGCTTCAGAAATTCTGAACTAAATGTAGGTGTGAACTTACACTTATTAGGATAGGAACAAATTGAGTGTGAAATTTCTAAGCCAGTCCAAGGATGGGGCAATGGTGCACTCATCAACAAGCCCATGGACATAAAGTAAGTTACGGCTAAAAAAAGTCTTCCAAAAAACTCAAACAGAGGGCCTATTCACACCAAGTACATATTTTCGGGCCGAAAGAACAGATACAAATTTTTAACATAGTGGGATCATTGCGAAGAAGAAATGGATTCCTTGAGAGGCAGCGATAATGAATGATGTTTCAGACTCTGTGTGAAAGACGGCATTAACGTGCGCGCGTTCGTGTTCTAAACCTGACATGCATTTTTTTTGTCCGTAAAAATTTAACTCTTAAGCAGATTGATGTGGGAGGAGACATCACAGGAGACATAATGAACAAGACAACCACAACTAGCCAACTTTATTATAGCTAAAACTTAAGAACACTGCCAACCAGTTACAATAATTAGAGGGGAAAAACACATTTTTGAATATTAAATGCAACGCATGGTCCATTTTATTGGCAAACATGACTTAATATAACAACTGACAGAGGGTAAAGTCTACTAAACAGAAGTCTACATTTTACAGCATGAAGTGTAAACATCTATGGTGAATGGCTGAAGGCAGAGATGTTCCTTATGCGTTTTCACCTGCCACTGTCTAATACTACCACTTGCTAGCAAGGTAAGTGGCCTAGCACAGCTCAGCTAAGTTCTTACCATCGGGAGAAACAGTGGAGCAAACTAATGCCATAATTAAGGAAGGCTATTACTCATTTAAGGTGGAAAGAATCATTAGGATGCAAAAATACCAAAGATACAAACTTCACAATATTTTCAGTAGCACTGGAGAACTTCTTATTAATGCTCAAAAATCGTAGCTAAGCCCCTATGTTGGACAACATTTTTCACTTAAACCTTTCTTGCCTTCAATATTCGCTTATTTAAAGAGCCCACATCAATGACCAGGCCTTTTTAGCATCAAGCACTTCACAGCAATATGGGCCAAGGCTGCATGCCGAATGCAGCTGTTGATAAGGTCGCTTGGCCTTGCTAGCCTCAGCTCAAAGTTTGGACATGCCAGACAAAGCCACAGCTGTGGATGTTAAGCACTGCAAAAGCCTCTTTTTGGCCTGGTTCTGTGGTAGCCAAAAGCACAGGCCTTGCCATTGAAGATACAGGCAAACTCTCACACCACTGGCAAATAGCCAGACAGCCATTTAACTGCCATAGGGTGGACACCTGCTACAACGTCCACTCAAGAGGATCTCCAAAGCTCCAAACCAGTATACTCTAAAAGGCTACTTTGCATGGGTGAAAATCAATAGCAAAGCAGGAAGCAAGCCTGCTATCAAAGGCACAGAAGGGCAAAAGCAGGAATGATGTGGCTGCAACAATATGAAACCGAGTCCCATGGAGATCTGTGCTTTTGCAAACGCAAGCAGCAAGAAAGGATGTTGGAAAACCATTTTATAGTGAAGCATCTTCACTCTTCAGTCATCCTTCATTAGGAGGAAAAGATGACTTTCAGATTTAAAGCTCATTGTGCAAAAAACTTTGTTTGACACATGAATGCATGAAATAAGTAAGGACTCACCAACAGGGAAATGCCAATACTGGACACTTTACGTACATATCCACCAATGCCAGAGCATAAACATTTATAAAACACAAACTGGAATTTACCTTGACTAGTGTAACAGGGAAAAATTACATTTATTTTAAGAAATGCAGTAAAATTAATAAAATGCAGACATTCAGCATAGTGGTCGAGTGTTGCCTGAATTTCTGGTCTTCTGGAGCACAATAAATGATAAACTACCAGTTTGAAATATCCCTCAGACAAACATCTGTCTAAAACTGATAGTTTGCTGATACCGTTATGATTCCGACTTCATCTCGCATCTCTAAATAAGATCATGCACAATGTCCATCTGAGAGGAAAACAAAAATTCCAAGCAATTCAAGCAAATGTAGGTTAACAGTGTCATGAGTCAAAAAATTCATAAACTGATTCCACTCGATATTGTGGTGTCTCAATAAGATAAAGTGTGGCTAAAAATGTTATGTTTATATGTTAATAGTGCCGAACTAACACAAGCCACGAGATAACATGGTAGTCACAATACTGTACGTTGTATTGTTACTTTCTTGAATAACAGCGCTCAGACAAATACTCAATTCAATTAAATCCAGGATACGTTACTTTAGAAACACATTTGCTGAATGTCCTCAGGATGTCCACTGATAAATTTTAAATCCCTCAGTCGAAGGCATAGCTGATGCTTTTTAGGTGACTCAGCGTTTGCGCATAACACCTACCTTTCCACAGGCAGCAGTGGTTCAACAAGGCAGGTAAAAATGCATAGAGGGGATCAGCTGGGTCTTTAGGAGCCTTTGGCCTTGTACTGCATGACATCTTTGTTTTTTATGGTCCTCATTATCGGAACGCACCACTGTGTAAAAGGAGTCAGGATGGCAAACAGGGATTTCCCCATTTAAAGTCTTTTCAACTTTCCACATAAACCCCTGATTCATCAATAGCACAAAGCAACGGGATACTGGCTGAGGACATTCAGCAAACACAAACAGGAGTTTATTTGCATGGAGATTTAATCGCGGCCCCCAAGAGAGGGAAAGATGCCAACACAGCACTCTAGCCGCTCTCATCCGGTACTCCCAACATAAAGGAGACAGAAGGGAGGAGAGAAAGGAAAAAAGTAAGAGCAGAGAGCAGGGACGAAAACATTGGCATCATTAAAAAAACAGACTGAGCAACAGTCTGGTGATTTGTTTCCACCCTGCAGCATGTGCTGACACAGGCCGTGATACGGCAGTGATGATCGTCAATCAAATCAATGCTGATCAGACTAACAGCGTGGGAAAAACTGCAAGGGAGGTTGAATACCTCAGTTTGATGAGTCATGTGAAGCACGCTCAATCATGCCATGCCTGCAAAACACCCTGTGGGAGCGCCCCCTGATAAAGAGCGACCATACAAATAAAGAGGTCAAGCACAAAGCCAAGGGCAACATGCAACATTTTTATTTAATAAAATCATCATGCTTGTTGTATTTCTACTATGCAATTACAGCAGTAATACTCTTATTAAATTGTAATGTTTCAACTGGAAATGAGAAAGTTAAGATCTTGAAAGGCCCAACGGAAAACTGTCCAATCAGGATTTTTTTCCGCAGTGGTATCTATGTGTAGTAAGCCAAGTAAGCTCTTCCACTGGTTCAAGAGCTGGACTGAAGGCCTTACATGTTAAATTAGCTACCAACGTAATTAGGAAGTGACAGAACAATCAACTAACCACCAATTTCATTAGAAAGAAACAGCACTAGGCTTTCTGGAAATTTTAGATACAATACTGACTGTGAATATGAGCCTTAGACTAATCAGATTTTAGTCAGTTGTTAGAAATGAAACAGTGCCATGCCATGACTCTTGACTCAAAGAGTCACTGCAAAACTGATGCATACAAGCTTACGTATATGCTAATGTCTGTTACAAGCTTCGCATATAACATGAAATGTCTTTTACAAGGTTCAACTGTTTATGTTCAATCCAGAATGTACCAAAAAAGATGAGTACTAACATTAGCTTAGTGCTAATACTACTAGAAGTCCCACAGGGGCACTAGCACAAATTAGCATTATCGTAGAGGTTTCTCACTTTTGACAGAGTTCTGAACAAGATGTAGGCCTAGCTTTAACAGTCATGGTTTGCCACTGAGAATTAGGATATCAGAGAGGTCTGATCAGCGATCTTACCTCTGTTCTTTCAGATCTACACTTGCTTAAGTAGCAGTCAACCTGCTACTCTCTTGAAAACTGTGGGACAAAAAAAATTAGGACTTACAGGATGACATGGTGCAAACCATGATGGTGTGGCATTTTTTAAAAATGTCTCCATAATTAAACGGTTAAGATGTAAACAAATTCATTCAGAGTGGTTTGATGCAAAACGCTCCATTCTAGAGAAAGTTAGAAGTCAGAAGAGTAGTGATAAGAACCAGACTTCCACCTCTAAAAGCTCCCTCAAAGAAAGCTATTACATGAAATGGTTACGAATACGCTGCTCAATGTCTGAGACACTGTTTTACAATAGTTACAAAAAGGTCTTTGGCTAAAACCCATTTTAAATCCATTCATGGCGGTGAGGCACATGCAGACAAAATAGTCCACTGAACTATTCCAAATCAAACCACTCTAAATGACTTTGTTTACATCTCTGCCTTTCAATTATGCAGAAATGTGGAAAAATCAGTGGAATTTCTTTAAGGCAGCTGAACAAATAGGTGTCACAGTATCCTCCCAGAGGAGAAAACAAAGAAAGAATCCCGTGTAGTGTGCTAATCAAACTTCTCATCACTCTTGGAAGGACATGCATTCCTCTTGAACCAGAAAAGGAGACTCCATTCAAGTAAAATCACTGAAAATACTTTCTGCTGAGTGTAGTCTTGATTCAAAACGACTCTTCCACAGGGAAGTGACGCGACAATAAAGGGCAGCAGCTGAATTAGCGCAGCATCAGAGCACCGTCTTGCAGCATTCCGTCCGAATAATAGTTCCTGCCAGCAAAGTAATTAGCTTTATCTCATGACGTGCCGCACTAATACACGATATTAAGGAGGATGCTAATCTTTGTAATTATATATTTTTTTTCACAGCAGCACAGGGCGCAGTACCAGAGTCAAGTCCTCTTTTAGCCCAGTAATCCCATAAATACATGGCTAATGCTCTCTCATGCCCTTGAGTCTACATTTCATTGAAGAAGGTATTAATCGATACCAGCGCTATTAAAGGATTCAGGCCCCAGTCAGTTCAGAGGAAGGAAATTTTAAACCTCTTAGAAAAAGGTTGGCAAGAATGAGGGGGGGGGGGAAATGCCCTCTTCAATTATATATAGGACTGCAGAAAAAGTTCTGCAACTGTCTGATATGTACTTCCTTTCCTCACTTCATTTGCTCCCAAATGAACAAGACTATACAGTACTGTGCAAAAGTCAGAGACCACTCTTCATTTATTTAATTACCAGTCAAACTGCCAGGAAGTACTTGGGAAGGACCTAAGACGATAACTTGCATAAAGTCAAAGGAATATAAGTAAGTTTCCACACAGAGAAAAATGGGACTACTAACAACCGTACGAGACTATGTAGGCCACTAAAACTGGTCCCGTCAGATAAACAGTACTTAACGCTTTCATCTTTGAGAGAGAAGAGAAAAATTGAGCTCCACTCTTGATTCAGATCTGAAAACATCAACAGGTGTTTCTGTCCATGCTTCCTCTGTGAAGACAACACTGTGGGACTGAACGGACGTGTAGCTGTCAACAAGCCATTACTAAGAAAAGTAAATGGACAAATCAAACAAAAAAGCTGCTGGTTTTCTTAGAAACAGCGTGACAACCCCAGAGTTCAGACCTTAAAATCTGCGAAGGTGTTGGGATTACTTGGACTCTGCTGATTTCTTCGATAAATCTGATAAAAATATCATAACAGGATGCAAATGATCACACTGTGGAGCCAGAATTTAAGTGGCAAGCAGCCAGAACTTCTTCAGACAAGACAGCATCTACATTATGACAGATCCAGACAGGAACAGTGTCGAGTCAGGTGGAACTAGAAGAGAATAGCCTGCCAATCAGAAAACAGCTCAAGAGGGTCAACATCCCTACATTTTCTTCCACTTATCTGGTGAAGACAAACCGTTCCACAAAATAAAAGGCTTTTCACAAGCAGAGGAGAAGAGCTGTCACAGGCAGCCTTTCAAATGGTGCCCATTCACAATGCTATCCAGTTCAAAGCGAATTTCTGTGGTTGTCAAGGCAGCAAGACAGCCATTAAATCACCTGGTTCCATTACAAAATCAATTACTCTTACATGGTCTCTCAGGTCCTTCTAATGGCTAAATAACATCAGAGAAGCAAACTGCAAGGTTGGTCATGCTGAGTGGAATCAGAGAGACAAAATCTTTATTAGAAGCTATTACCAGAAACTTCTCTGTCTGCCTTGGCCACAAGATGCAGAGTCATCTTAAACCACAACCTAAATGTGTATATGTTCATCTAATGAAGCAAACAAAAGCACAGTCTAGAATCAATAACTGTCTTGGAGTAGGGCTACCCCACTTGACAAGCGAAGTAGCATGATGCAGAGATATTCCAACCAAAACTACCAACGTTGCTAGTAAGAAACTAGCACAAACTGTTAGTATTAAGCAAATAATGTCACAACAGTTGTGGATGAAGCATTCATTTTTAGAACAATGGTCCTGGAGTACCCCTTGCCCTGTGTATTTTTGGCATTTTCAAGCCCTAACGCATCTGATCCAACTGATTAGTATGCCCTTACTGAGTTAAACTGTGTGCGTTAGAGCAGGCAAAATAGTGGGCAAAACCTTTTCTCAATACAAAATACATTATCACAATATTTAAGTGTTCTGAGGTTGAACAAGTTGGAAGAGACAACATGTCCTTAAAAATACAATGAAAAATTCTAAATATAATTTATATTCAACGCTTCAAATACTGCAATGCGCTAAATGCAACTAAAGAGGCTATGAAACGGAAACAGAACCTTTGAAACAGAGCATGGACAGGGTCAATATTCCTTAAGTTCTGACAGCCACAATAACAACAAATACAGTGACACTACATAATGCAGGGCAGAGGTCCTCCAGAACCGGGCTTGGTTTAGAACAAACCATCTCCACATGTATAGGCCTACAACCCAGCAACACCCATCATCTTTACCTTGCGCTGTGGGGGGCAGCCAGCAGCCAGGCGCTGCAGGTGTTCAGAGGTGTGGCTGCAGGAAAGCAGATCTGAGCAACAAGCCGTTCGACCCAGCCTCTTCATTAGCGAGGAGATGATGCTGCAGCCACAGCCACACATTGACTTGCTCATCAGACGCTAATGTTTCAGACCAAGATGTGAAGGTATATCCCTGTCCCCAAAGGGGCAAAAGATTTCGAAGAAGTTCAGCTTCTCTAATAAAGTCCTACAAGGTTGAAGGAACCACCTGGAACTCAGGAACCACCTGGGACACCACAAACAGTGGTTCACTTCTGCAAGTTCCAAAGGAGGCAAAAAAAAACATCCATATTACAGGGCATACTAGAAACGGGCTGTGTCTTCTGATTTGCAGCTATGTGATGATGGCAGCTGGATAAACCTGTATAGACCAGCCAACTCTTCTCCGCAACTTTCTACAAATCTTGACAATGCCTTCAAGATAAAGATGAGAACGATCACTAGATCATTGGAAGAAGTCCTGCAGGAACCAAGGCTCTGCAGTGTCTGTAGCAATACACAGCCTGGAGAAGCACTTGCAGCAGGTAGTTGATCTCCAAACAGCTTCTCCAAACATCCGGCGAGTTGCAGCTTGTTAAAAAAAGGTCAAGTCTACCCTCTCTCCACTTACCACTAAGCAGCTAGAGATGCTCTGCACCTTCCCCCTCTTGCCTCTTTCTCCAATACAGCTTTCTCTTCCCAGCATCTTGTCGCACGGCCTCTCTCCAAGCCCCTCCCCTCCTTCTCCCTCTCTCTGCTCTGGACTACGGCACTCTGCTGGCTCCACTGACTCACAATCAGGGATAGTGCTTCTACTTCGCCACACATACAGGTCCTCATCACAACACCGCTGGATATCATAGTCTCTCAACAACGCCTCGCTGCCGTCTCTGACTGTGACGCAGCTCGCAAGGACATGATGACTGCAGTATTCATTGTTCATGTTACTGCAACTTCACCCCCTCCCTAACCACTCAATGCAAATACCTTTTAGTGAAATTACAACTCCAACTCCAACCCACTTGCCAGACAGTTCATACTGGACACTGAATAGGTGGGGCGAGCAGCAAGAATTCAGAGAATGTGACTGAAGAGTAGGCACAGTCCAAACTGTAGCAAATACTGCTCGTCAGACACCGCGGGGGAATCAATACTATTCACAGCACTGAAATGAAGAGAAATAATTGAAAGAAAATGACTTAAGTGCCGTTAAATTGCTTCTTGGACATAGTATGGGAAAGACCAACACTTTCCTGAGTGGTTACTCAACCACTTACGAAAGCTGGGAGCTAAATTGTCTGCATTTTACCAAAAAAAAATAAAATAAATAAAAAAATAAAGTACAGACCGGTCAAAGCAACTAAGATGATCGCTTCTGTCTGAATGAAACATTTAGAAAGGCAACAGCCCCTGACTCATTCATCATCCTCCCCTTTTTCATTCTTGCACTTTTCTTTTCTACCTCTGTATCTCCCCTACTCTTCCTTTATTCCCTCAGAACACTGAGCTCAGATCAGATAGGGATTCCCCAGAGCCTCGCGGGAGATATGCTAATCATCCCATTCATCAGCCAATCGTAATGAGCTGATAAAGAGAAGCCGATGAAGACTTCAAGCAGCTAGATGAGTGGAAGAGTTGGTGTGTGCTATGGGGTTTCATTTGGGACCATATCAGGCACTTCAGCTCCAGGCACCCAGCCAGGCAGCTATAAATAGCTTGAGAATAATAATCAGCTGGATCACCTTTCATGATAACAGGTATCAACAGAAGCTAGAGCTCTACAAATGAGTTTGGGCAGGGACGGACTAGGGTAAAGCTGCAGTTTGGGATAAAATTAAGCCATGCAGGAAAAAAAAAAAAGATGTGACTGGCTAGGAAAGCAATGGCTACTACAGAATAAGGAGTTAGCCAGGGAAGCGTAAATGACTTAGCAAGAGGCAATTCTGCACCAAATAACTGCTGCTGTGATCCCACAGACATCCCTTCCTAAAGACAGTTTTGTTGGTGCATCCCGTCTGCTCAGTATGCAGCCAGTCAGGTGTGCTCAGTCGAGCATTGAGTGAGGAACGCGTGGAAGCACACAGGCCTGAAATCACTGAAAATTGACTGCAGTTAGCATCTCTCAAGGTGAGGGCTGTGAGTAAGAGGCGTGGAACAACTGTCACCCACGACTGGGAGGTGGAACAAAGAAAGAAAAAAAGGGCAGTGAATATAAGAGATTACTGGTGGTGCTACCTAAGGAGCAGGCTAATTACCAGAGTAGACCAAATCTTTCAAAAATGAAACCAAAACCAAAACACTATTTCTTTCAGGTTGACACCAGTGGGGAACCCTCAGGGCCTTCTCAAAAATTCTGGTCAGTAAAGAGTTTAATTTGACCTAAAATAACCTAAACTCTGCAAGTACTATAGTACTACTCTCATTTCACTGTTTTGGTTGGAAACATCATAGTTAGATTCTTGAAATGCCTAATGAAAACTGTCCAATCACAACTATTTTCTCCATGGTATCTAGGTAGATTCAGCCAAGTTACCTCTCCCATTGGTTAGGACTTCTGGAGACGAACTGAAGGCCTCACACATCAGATTACCAACTAACAATTCAGATGTGACGGAGGAATCAACCAATCATGTTTTGGTTTTCAATGGGTGGAGCACATTTAGTGGAAATAATTACTGCAGGCCTTCTGTAAGTTCTAGATATGTCACTGACGCAATACGCTTCATAATTTAACCAAAAACTGGCCAAAAAAATGTTCCTGTGCACGAGTGTGCAAAATGCTTCCTGGTATTCAGGGGGCTAACTCACTCCTCATAGCAACACTCATGCTAGGTTCAGTGGAAATGCTCTTTTCTAGTTTGGTAATGCACTCTTCCTTGAATTAAATAGCGTCTTTGATTTGAAGAATGAATAACAATTTTAATAATTTACTCTTTACACCAACTTCTTGGGAAATTGGGAAAGTTTTCAGATTTACAAATATGCTGCAGCATATTGTAAAGACTTCATAAGGTATCCCAGGCATGGTTACAGTTGCTAGGCTGTGAAGGACCAACTGGGTGAACCAATGTTCTATAGTGCCACCCTGAGGCGGACCACTGCTGCATCTGTAGTTAGTTAAGAACATTAAAGACAGAAGTTTGCTGATTGTGGGTGAAGCAGCTAAACTATGAACTTTCCCTGAATTTGTATTTTTCCCCCTAAGTCAGCATAATATTGATTGAGACATTCAAGGGGTCCAAAGAGTTAAGGGGACCCTGTATTTCACAGGCTGATGTGCATCATTAGCTTTCTAAAAATCAGTCTTTCTGTAGAGATGGGTATGTTCTCAGGTTTTGACATTTATAGCTCAAACTGAAGGCTAGCTCTAATAGTCATGGTTCACCGCAGGATTTCCAGTGCTCAGAGAGAAGGGAGAAGATAAGAACTAACTTCTGGTTGTTACAGACGTTGAAAGTCTCTCAGACGAAAGCCACTCCAACATTTTAGAAGAGCGCAGCTTAACTTTTAAGAGGTTTTGGCACTATGGTTCATTACATTTCCAGCATTCTTAAAGCACTGTTAAACCTCATTGCCAGTGTAAACAGGCTAAATCAACAAAGCCCTGGAACCCTGACAACAACTGATCCGAGTCTTCCAGCAGGAAAACAGTAACTGATAAAGCAAGACAAAGCAGAGAGCTCACTGCAATGCTTAATAACATCAAAAAGACTAAATAGTTTTCTTCTATTAGGACACTGCAAGTAAATAAATACACATCAACATGAGCTTTTCAAAGTAGCATAAGACTGGCAAAAACAGCATTAATAAAATAGTTAGGAAGGCTGTTAAAAAAAACAGCAATCAAACGGTGAAGTGCCTTCACCTCCTATCTAAAAACTCTCAGCAATGTGAGAAAGCATCTTTTAGTCTGAAAGAAGGCAATGCTTAAAGCTCTTGAAAGATTTTCTGATCCATAGAGAAGAAAGTCAAACAGCAATTCAAAGCCGAGCAATTTCGAGGTCCTCAGCGCACTGCTTAAAGATAAGTCTGTGAAAAACAAAGTAAAAGTTTCCTGTTAAACACAGATGAGGTATACAAAATGATACCATCATGCAATAGGGTTAGACCAGCACCTCCGTATTCTAGTGATGTCTCAATCCAATTTAGTGGATTGGGATCGCAGCCAATTCAGGCACATTTAATGGATCTGGTATTGACGAAAACAAGCCTGATCCAATTCTGATCAATATTTCTTTTTTGCACTCTAGAGGCACCATAAACAGACATGATCATTCCCTTGCAGCAATTTTCAGAAGAAATGTTTTAAAGCGGGAAAACTTTCATCCTAGATAAACTTTGCAGTCTCAGAGTTTTAAAGTTCTGAACTGAATTTTGGTGTAAAAATGTGCATGTAAGACATGAACGTACAGCTCTTGCGCTTAGTAGCATAAGTCTGGGAAATGCATGCCTTAATAATAACTGAAGCTGGTTGGAATAAGCCTTTATAAAATGTTTTTGCAGGCTTATGTCAGATGTAATTAATGGCCTATGTACGTAGCAGTGCCCATGCTCTGCTTCTGGCTTAAAATTTCAAATTATATCTGACATTATTCACAGTGATTTCTAAGTTTTAAATGGAGAAATATGAACTAATAACATTGAGCCTGGGAACTGTCAGTCTGTTGCATTACATTCAGTGTTCAAGCCTCAAGCCCGAAAAAACTGATGAGCTGGTCTTCTTGGCAAAAAAGTACTGAAGTACTCAAATTAAGAAAAATTATTGCATTTAAGTAGCAAAGAAACCTTAAAAAAAATCGCAATTAGATATTTTCCCCAAATCAATCAACTGTAATTTAATACAATAAAATATTTCACACATAAATATTCCAAAATAAATTAGTCCCAGGGTATATATATCCACACACACACACACACCCACACACACACACCCACACTTTCTGCAGAAAATGCAGAAATATTTTCTGCAGAATATTAAAGTAACTTTAATATTTATCAGGGAGATGAATCAAACTGGATCATATTCAATATTAAACAAACCATAAAACTGACGTTTTAAAAAAGTATGCCAAAACAAAACACAGTGCAGAATATCACATTATGCACATTTTAAAAACGAAGTCATTTTACTACAGTATTAATTTTACATCTGACCTAAATTATGCATTTATTTTATGAATTAAAACACAAAAATAAGATCGGTCAACACTCAACGGTAAGGTACTCTGACTACACAGCAAAAAAATGAATTGGGACATCCCTCCTGAACTCCATTCATTACCTCTTCCAAAACTAAATGAGAAGTGATTTAAAGTTAGTCTTTGTGGTGGTGCTGATCCCATCAGGACTCGGACGCGACCTAATCTGTGGCAAGGTTAACTCTTATTTGACGAAAGTCTTAAGTTCAAAGACGTAATGCAGGTCTATGCCTGAATTTCAGAAATTTTAATCTCTTTTGGCATAGGGAATGACGACCGAGGTGAAAGGCTGCGCTGTTCATTATTTATGAATATTGCTTTTCACTGTGTCAGCTGCCTGCCTTCCGATCGATCTGCAGAGATAAGTCTCAGAGAGGCTTTCAGACCCAGAGAAAGAGACAGAGAGAGAGAAGGAAAAAGAGAGCAAGAGAATGAGTGAAAAACACCTGGACAGCAAGAGAGACCTTTTCTACAGTTCTACTAAGATAATTGGGTCTAGATCTGCAACTTATTATTTTATTAATCAATTCAACTACAGACTACTAATTGACTAAAGGAGTCACTACGCCTAATGCAATTTAGCTGCCATCATTCACAGTTCTGAGCACTAGATAATATTATAATTATATTACACATTGTATTTGATTGACATCACACTTGTTACTGCCATGTTGTTGACACCACTGGTCAACATGGTGATGACAGATGCAACAGCTGCGCTATTTATCATTAATAAATTACCTGATAGATAGAGTATAGCCAAGGTGTAATGTGTGGATCATGACTATACTAACAGCCAAAAAACATAAATTAATACAATAAACTTTTATAGCATCTGTGCTCATGAGGGGAAAGAGGCTGAAGAGCATTAGAAGAGAAAGAGGTAGAGAAGGAGAAAAGAAAAAAACTTTGTCATCTCCCTATACCAAAGTTTACTTTCATCAGTCTGTTACAAGTAGACAGTAAGGTGGAGGATGAGTTCTGTAATTTTGCCCTTAATCATTTTGAGTGTTGAGAATTGTTCACAACTGACACTGATAATTGACTTTAAATCTAACTATTTATATGTCTTGAGCTTTAGCTAGTTGAGAGAACGTCAAACACGTTAGCAGAGAGTATTGCTTAACTCCCTTCAAACAGATTCTCAGTTTTGTGACCACAGTGGTGTTGATACAGTTTTCACAGTGTAATTATGTGCGTCTGGATGTGTGTTTATGGGCAAAAATGCACAGGACTTACCGATTAGCTTCAGATTAACACCCCCGATAAAACTGACTTTCTTAATATCTTGATTTGGAATCATAGCTGGCATTGACTGCTCTACACATCATGCTGATGGAATGGCAACAACTTTGTTGTTTCCAGGTTTAAATTTAACAGAATCTGTCCGAATGACTGTGTGGATCATATGAACATTATAGAGCATCACAGAGCGCTTCAGAAGTGAAACCAACGTTGACACTGGCCAAGACACCATTGAGGCGTAATCTCTTGTGGAAGAAACCTTTAGAAAGGATTACTTTTCTCTAAAGGCAATAATTGATTTCATTTTTGTAGTGAAGTGTTTCCAGACAATACGGACATCCAGACATCTGGTCCACTGAAGATGAATTTGGAACCAAAAATTAGTGTCAAATCATTCTTCCACTAAGAGAACTAATGATCTAGTCTTGCACGTTCCTTAAATAAAGGGCAATGTTGTGTGTTTTTGGATTCTCTGAAACACCATTAGAATTGATTCTGTAGGTCAAAGACTGCAGGAGATAAATACAAGACAATTATCTACGCCTATCTACCTCTTCAGTGGACTTTTCAACAAAACATCACAGAAGCAGCTGAATGTGTAAGCTTTTAAATAAAGCCAAACAGGGTGAAGATGAGCGATGTTATCAATCTCCAGTAATTAGCCATGTGGTCACACACTTATCACCCCTATTGTTCATCAAAGAAAGCAGCAGAGCAACCTGCACACAGAAGAAAGCGCATTTTAACCTTATAAAAACCTTATAAAATCTTTTAAACGTTCAAAAAAGGTATATTTAAAAAGCCGTTTATCTGGTCAGTATGTGATTATTCCCTCAGAAAAACACAAACACTAGACATATACATACATAAGTGCATGTGTGTGTATGTAAATTGTGTATCTGCTATAAAATAAGGTCAAGACAACTCAGCAATATGTTTACAAAACTTTGAGTGTTTTAGCCCAGACTGCTTTAGGTACCAACCCAACTGTAATCTCTAATTCACTCACACATGCAATTTCCTGATGATTCAGTTCAGCCAACCTTCCCTGAATGGGTGGTTGGAATGAGCGAGTGCTGGCACACAGGTTGGCACAGAGGGGATGCCCAATGGTGCCAGGAGCAACGCAGCAGGCCTGCTGCAGCACTGTGGCCATATGGGGCTCAACACAGAGACATCATTACCTGCATTTAATGAGCAGAACGAGCCAGCAACACCAACACGCTGAACTACTGCAGCCCTGAAAGCACAGATTAAATTCCACCTTCTGAGATACGGAGCAGTGGGGGGCAAGGAAAGAGAAATGAAGAAAGAAAGAAAGAAGAAGGTGGAAGGTAGAGAAAGAAGAAACAAAAACTGAAAAAGAGTAAAAAAGAAAGAAAGAAAGAAAGAAAGAAAGAAAGAAAGAAAGAAAGAAAAAGAAAGAAAAATATAAAGGGAAACAGAAAGAAAGAAAAAACAGAAAGAGGAAAGAAGGAAAAAAAAGGAAAGAAAGACAGAGCGAACAGGGCAAAAAGAAAAACAAGAAGGAAGAAGGAAGACAGTAAGAAACACAAATCAAACAAACAATAGAAGAAACAATCAAAAACAAGATTAAAGAAAAGAAGTGAAAGAGCTGACAGACTCTCTGAATCACAGATCAATGAGCTGAACTCTTAATACTCATCTACTGCTTTAAACTCCATTAACAGCAGAACAACAGAGGATCAGACTGAAGACCGAAATTCATCCAAAACTCTTACTTGACAGTCTAATGCAATATAATACAGTATCATATCCCATTACAAAAACCATATTACTTGTAGACTTTTAAGAGCAATGCTTTGTCTCAAAATTCTGAAAATAACTCAGCTTTCAGCTTTCTGAAAACATGTCTTCTTTAAAGGGCCCATACCAGGGGAAACTGAACTTGCCTCCCTTCCTTTTTGACTTAACAGTAATTCAGTGTGTAAACAGTATTGAAGTTTCAAAATGTATCGTTCACTCCTCAGTCTACACAATTAATCTATGGAAACCAAGCAGCAAAAACAACCCATTTTTTGTGATGACAAAGACTCAAATATCTGCCTATTCAGCCTACAGCAGTTTAGCCCCACCCATTCATGCAGACTCTATAAGGAGTGTTTTAGCCCAGACTGCTTTTTGAACCGGAACAGCCACAAGGAACAGAGTTCATTTACATATACAAGTCTTAAATGCAAAGTAACAAAAACAGCCTGTTTAATTTTAAGGGATGAAGAGTACAGTCACAAATATAAAGGATGAATGTTTTGGTACATAAACTGTGGCAAGTGGATAAGAAAAAGGTAAGATATGGGTCCTTTAATTCTCACAACTGACAGTATTATTATCATACATATTTGAAAACAGTTTCAAAAAAGAAAAGCTCTATTTCCTATAGCACTATCAGTCTCGCTGAAGGCCTAACTGCAAGACAACATTGCCAAATCTGGAAATCATTTTTAATAGTTTTAACATTTTTGAAACCAAAAGTCTTCTCTCTGAGTGAATGTCTGTCCCCCTGCTGATTCACATCCATTTAAAATGCACTGCTGCCTTGACAGATTGTTCAGCAGGCTCTGTGTTCTAATCTTTGGAGCGGAGGTGACTAATACCTTAAAAGACATCCACTTCTTTTCAGATTCTCAGGCTTTACAGATCATTAGAAACTTTATCAATACTTCATCAGTCCTAACCAGTCCAGTCAGGGTCAGACAAATAACTGAACAACCATTTTCATGAAAGGGAAAATTTCTCTGTTTAAAAGGGAAATTACAATGATTTTTTTTAAAACGTCTACGTAAGTAAATGGTTAAGGAAAGTCATTCAGAGTGGTCTGGTGTGAAATTTTCTGTTCTAGAGAAACTTTCCAAGTCAGAATTGTTTACAGTGGTGGTGATAAGAACCAGACGTCCACCTCTAAAAGCTCCTTCAGTGAAAGTTAGTACATGAAATGGTTATGAATACTTACTCTGATTTTTCACTATTTCACTATCAACATGATATACAAAAACTAAGAAGACACGTGTAGGTTCACTGGTGGTTTTGGACAGTAAATAAAATGGCTATATCTGTGTTGTAGACATGGCAACGCCATCACCACCACTGTAAAGAAATCTGAGTCTCTACTATGAGCCATTTCACATCAATTGAAGAGGTTTTATGAAAAATCGGTGGATTTTCTGCTTCAGTGGTTTCCTAGCTGCCCTTGGCAACACTTCTGTTTTGTTATGTATATGCAGCGTATAATTAAACACAAATACTAATTGAAACTAATTAAGTGCTTGATCCAAAGGTTTGGCAACCAAACTCTGATTAATGACCTGACACCTGAAGACAGATAGATAGATAGATGGATAGGTATGAATAAACACAAACCCAGACATCAGTTTTGCTAAATCTATTTGGAGCATTTAAAGTAACACATAACTCAACTACTATTTTCATGACAGAATGAATTTCTCAGTTTGACCCCTACTTAAGGACAAAGTGGCCCTGAAAACAATAAACAGGCCCTGAATACAGAGTGAATGAGTAGTACTAAACCACTAATGATGAAAAGGACTGCACCTTCCTCTCCTCAGAGTTCCTAAATATTTGCTAACAACACTGCCCTCCAGTGGACCTCCCTAACCACTGCAGTGTAGCCAAGGTAACAGTGCCCAGCGCAGACAGGACGGAGTGGCAGACTGTGAAATCACAACTTCCTGTCTCTCCGGGAGCCAGCGGAGGGTGTGTTACCGTCGTTTCACACTCCACTTCCTGTTTGTCCGGGCCTATGAATGAGAATAGTGTCCATTTGCATGGTCAGAGGACTTTTTCCCCCAGTGGGCTCAATACAGCGCATGCACACAGCAGCAAACCAGGCAGCTACAAAATGCAGATTAATTTGTGTATTTTTGTGCTAATTGACGTCGGAGGACACAGAACTCTGAAACCGTGTCGTCATTCTATAGGTGTCATGCCCATGTTAGGAACTAAGGGTCAAAGGGAAAAACTGAACATCTTCAAAAATACTGCATTTTTCCTCTGAATGTCAACAGATCTTCAGAATGATAAGATCGTTAAGGAGTCGAAATATGAATACTGCTACGTGCATGCTAAAACCGCTGCAAACTGAACTGCTATCATAAGAATGACATCAACAAAACAGCCCACAACATCAGCAAGTTTTGTCCAGTGTGGGAGAGGCTTTGGCAGTTTTAGGCTGCAGTTTGAGTTGCTGGTGTACAGTAACAGTAATGTCCAACAGAGTGGACGTTAAACACTACAGTCGCTGTAGTAGTGCTGGTTTGTTTGTAGCATGTATGTAGCATTATTCATATTTTGATTATATAACAACCTCATAATTTAGAGGATCCAGATGGCAATCGGAAGGGAAAATTTACCCAGGACAAAAAGTATCAGCTTTATGGAGTCTTTGTTTACCACAGCGATTTTCGAATGTCATTAAGTTTTCCCCAAAGAGAAAATGTTCCAACCCTGGTACTTTTGATGACACAACAGATTTTTGTTGCCTCTGATTGGTCTAACTCTACAGGCAGTATACAACTCTGTGTTATTAGGTTAAATCTCCCCTCTTAAAACTTTTTTGATAATGTAGGTTATAATTTAAAAAAAACTGCAGCTCTTGCGATTTGAAAAATGCATTTTCTTAAATTGCGATTTTGATATGAAAACTATCTTTCAGCCCTACAGCATAGCAGAGAGTACAAAGTGCAGCTACAACACTCAGAAACAGGGTGGGAGACGCAGCAAAAATATATCCTGATACTTTGAGATATTTTCATTATACACAGTATGCATCACAATATTTTAGAGACAAAAAAAGCACCAACAGTTCCATGTTTAAAAAAAACTACTATTAAAAAAGTGTTTTTTTGTTTTTTTTTACTTAGTTTCACTCACCACACTTTATCCAGGTAAATAGGCCTAATTACGCTCTCTCTGTAATAAAACACGCAGCGTTTAAGTACTGCTATCCTTGAAATTCTCAGAAAGGCACTTATTTTACGATAAAAATAACATTACCAACGAGATCCATGATTGTAATCCAGGACCAATCTGCAATGTCGATACTGTTTACAAGTCTGCTAAATATTAATTCTGCAGCAAATCACCTTTTAGAACGAGTGGATCCCTGTTTGAATTAACCACACTTGGTCTTTTTTTGCGACCTGAAGAAAAGGCTAATTGCTTAAAAATAGCTTGACCTGACTCAATTCCTTCATCCTTAATTTAATGACAATGGCGTCACACCACACTGAAATAGGATGTAAAGTCTCCTCCAGTGCCACATTTTGTTTTTTTTTTTGCCATGTTTATGTTCTGACGTGAGGCATGGCTCCAGGCTATTTGGGGCCGTTTCGGGAAATTACTTTCCCTATTTCCCTACGAATTGGCAAGTCAAATCACGCAAGAGATCTTGCACCAGACCTTTTCTAACTAAATTATTCCAGCGTGAATAGGCCTTTACTCTACTATTAAACCTCAACACAGCTACATACAAACATTACTACTGAAACAGCAGTTTCTAAACTACCACACTGGACAAAGCTTGCTGGTTTGTGTGGTGCATTTTGGTAAGGTCAGTGCTCAGCAGTGTTAGCTCACATGTAGCAATATTGATATTTGGCCCAAAATTGACATTTTTGTTCACCACAGGATGATAGTTGGATGAAAAGCTGTTCTTATTACTTCTTACTGTTGAAAATACTTTTCATAGCATAAAATCTAATTGCATTCAGTTCACAGATTATACTGTACTGAAACCCTCATATAAAAAAGTGAATATTAATGTATTATACTACCCATAATGAGCACACAGGCTGTGAAGCAACACTCTTATTAGCAGCTACCTGCATACCTGTAGCACATCAGCAGAGCTGCATTTCATACGGTTACATCAGTCTGTACAGGAGACACAGATTCCTCACTGTGTTCCCCACAAAGGCACTAAGAGAAGAGGTTGAACTCATTAGTACATTCCCTCAAGGGGTTTCACTACAGGCCACATGGAGAACAAAAGAAGAGCAAAAGCTGATGATAGAATCTGAAAACAAACGTACCTTCATGTTGGAGTGAAGGTGCAGGTAAGGACGGAGATAATCATGATACTCTGACATTTCCACAATACACAGTGTGTATCACAATATATTGTTTTTCTGAAGTTGGAACAGACAAAAAAGTAATACTATCCAAAACTAAGTATAATTATTTTTACTGAATTTGCCAGATATTACACTGCACTAAATACAATCAAAATCAACTTTCCAAAACTTTTGAGAAAACACACCAGCAAAAAAAGCAGGGCTACATTTACACCTTTAAAGTTAATGTGAAAAAAATTGCTATTACTGATGCTTTTATCTACTCTTCTACATTAATAATGCAATTCCTGAATGTTATTGCGCTTACTTGATATGTAAGGAATGTGATCTAGAATTCTGGGCTTTTTACTCAGTTTGTGACACAGACTACCTTTTTCAACAATAACAAAAGGAAAAGAAGCGAAACAGTCAAAATTTATCAATACTGATTAAACCATTAATAAGCTTTACTGATCTGAACTGAATTAGCTTACAATCAACAATAAATGAAGTCTATAGCATCTTTGATACAGTGATAGAAAACACACTAGCTAGGTTCTACATGCTGATACATTTTACTCTAGTTATTTTTTTCAGTAACGCTGAAGGAATACATTTTTTTCGGTGGAAGTGTGGGGAACCATAACCATAACCGTCTTCGTAGGCAAATCTGCAACTATAAGTGTTTTCATTGTGTTTTTTTTATAGTGTGTTCACAACATTTCACACACGGACAACAGTTTCCTACCTTTATTTTTTTGGGGTTATATTAATTAAAAATATTTTAATATATTAATTAAATATTTAAATTTTCAATTTCTACTTAGGGGCCTACAGAAAAAGGTTAAAATCCAACACCTGCATTGTAAAAATTAACTATTTAACAACAGAAAAGGAGAAAAAAAAAAGCTGCTCTACATTAGTTGACGTTTACAGACTCTTTATAATTAGTTTAAATTAGTCTTTATTTTTAATCCATGAAGTTGTTCAGTGTTCTAGAAGTACTGACCATGCCCATCACATACTCAAATAAAAAAAAATGCAATTTATCACAAAAAAAAAAAAATCACGTCAACTTCCCTTTTTTTTTTTACATTCAATTCTGGTGTAGGACGTACGCACTGTTAAAGTTTCAAGAAGTATCGATCACATACAGTCCATACGTAAAGAAATTGAACTTAAGTACATGAAAAGTTTTGCCGTGTATTTATGTGCTCTTTAGAGCTCATCTCTCCATCCACCAAAGCACTCCCTCCCTTGGGAGGTTGACGAGTTGAGGCTGAATAAAGGTGGACTGGGCCTGGCACACATTTTATTAAACACACAATAAAGACAGACAGTGTGCAGCCGTGGAGGCACTGAAGCCTTCAGCACTCCACAGGGTTATTTCCACTTTTCTCAACTATCTGCTGAGAAAGCAAGAGAGCAAGTGTATGAATTGCGAGAGAGAGAGAAAAAAAAAGAAAGAACGAAAGAACGAAAGAACGAACAAAAGAACGAACGAAAAAACGAAAGAACGAAAGAAAGAGAGAGAGAGAGAGAGAGAGAGAGAGAGAGAGAGAGAGAGAGAGAGAGAGAGAGAGAGAGAGAGAGAACGAGAGAGCTTTCATTATTAAGAGGACATGTGTGCACCAGTGGGGAGAGAAAGACAAAAAGAGAGAAAGAACTGATAGTAACACCCTCTCAATTCGGCAGTACAGAGTTTCCTCTTATATAGCCCAAAGGATATTGAATCATTCACAGTAGAGACTGAATCATTCATAGTAGAAACTGCATCATTCTTACTAGATACTGAACTAGATACCGAACATTGTGAATAATTTATGGTCGATACAAAATCATTTATACTAGATACTGAAAAATTCATAGTGGCTACTGAACAAATTTATAGTTAATGAATAATTAATTAGTTACCATAAAATAAATCTTAAGATAAATAGCCAAATAATAAGCCTACAGTTTATTATTCATTCTATTCTATCATTATCATTCATTCATAAACCTAAATATCAGAAGAATGTCATCTTTACCTTTCATGTCAACATTCGGTTTCCATAATTCCAGTCTGAATAGGTCTATATAAAGAGTCTTAATTCAGACCCCACAACGATTTCATTTTTGATTTTTTAGACAAAAATTTAGTAAATCATGCAGTGGCATTTCAATTCTTTTGGCATGATCCAGAATTACATTTGAAAATGAATTGAATGCACAAATGTAAGTGGAGGAACTGTTTGCACAGTAGCGGAATATATAGTAAAACTTCAGATCCATTTATCATGATGCATTTCCACATAAGGTGTAGGTACTCCTCTCTCTGCACCCGTATGTGTGACAAAGTCTATAATATAAAACGGACACGCAGCCTCTGGCACCGGAGCCTCTTTAAAAATTTATCAATGAACACGCCACCTCCCGCACTGTATCAGTTTACCCTAATTCAGAAAAGCGTGACGAGACATGCATTATTTAGGATCACAGTGGCCCAGCACACCACCAGGGTGCAATCATTTTTATGCACACATGCACACACAAATGGCCAGACAAGGGGACACATGCGTCTTACATGCAAGTACCTATTCGTAATAATAACGTCCCACACGAATTACATGTAGATACTTCGTTATATGTAACATACTCTCTGTGTATTATATATAAAATGCCCATATGTCTCTTACACATTACATATGTATGCAAAGGTTTGAACACTCTGGATCAAATTACATGATTTATTAACTGGAAATAGGTTAACACCCTGCCGACAGCTGAATGTCAAAATTTTTTTGCCATAGCTTTTGCACAGTCCAGTTTTTGCACTGTTCATTATTTATGGACAGAAGTGTTTTCTGCAGAGGATGCGTAAACTTATTTTCACAAACAATGGAATTTGGGTGCCCAAACTTTTGCATACAACTCTGTGTAATTACACAAAGTCAGGAGCATTTTGCCAGTTCTGCAGATTAGGCCTGTTTTTACTACAAATCAGGACACTTCTGTCCTGAAACCGTAGAAATTAAAACACTATTGAAACAGAGGAAGAACATGTTAATAAATAAAACATAAATGAATAAACAGGCTTTAATCAGTCGAGTTATTAGGTGTTCCTCCAGCAGTGTCCACAGTAAAGCGAGTTCTTCTACACTGCTGACCTGTCCGGAGAAGGAAGTATGAAAGTTCATTTCCGTGCTTTGACAGAGAGAACAATGGAGCGTTGGGTGGTTCCTCCACCTCCGTTTTTCTTCTTCCCTTCATCCTCTCTTTCATCCCATCAACAGCTACAGCCATCTCTTCCTGTGCTACGCTGTAGCAGAGCGAGGAGGACCCGCATACAATCTCAGACTCTCAATGAAGCTGCTCTTATCTGACTGGAGATGAGTGGAACTCCAGTAGAGCAAGTCAATATTACATTATACATAGCCTCAGCCCCAGAAACTCCACCCACAGAGCTACACAGATCACGTGATATTTATGGTATGCTAACATAGGGCAGCACCAAAAAAAGATCACATTAAAACTGCAATCTCTATTCTTTACACACAGCATATCGATTCTACAGGCCTGCAAAGATCACCACAAATGTTATAGAATAAATACAGTTGTTTATCAGTCCCCGTGACCCAAAAGGATAATAGGTGTAGACAACTTGTGCGTGTGTGTGTGTTTATCAGTCATCATTGTATCTCTTCCATATTTATATGCACGACTTATGACACTGACAGAATGATCTAAAATATAGTTTCCAAAATCAAACAAGCCTACTTTTGTCTCAAACACAAGTTACTAAAATAGCTCATGCACAACAGTGTGGGAAGACCACTTGCCTAAACCCACCAAATACCACCCTCTAAAAACTTGCTTATTTGATCTTTAAAGATCCATTTGAGATGCTTGTGACCTTGTTCTTGTACAAAACTTGTACAGATGCATATCTGAAAGGCAGAGTTTGCTAAAGAACGCAAAGCAGAATAGACCACAGAATATGTAACTATGTAATAAATACCAGGTTGTTTATTACAGAATGTAGGGTAGGATACTAAGGAAACAAGAGTACCGTATCAGATAACGTACGCTGCATAGTAAAGAAGGCAGAGTAGTACATTAGATAATGTATGTTAGCATGTAAAAAACAATGCAGGGTGGCAGGATAAATTGTAATACTATGTAAAATGTAGAGAATATATTAGAGGTGTACAGAGAGAACAATGTAGGGTAGTATAACAGAGAATGTATGATAGTAC